>NC_134538.1:156764871-157368941 GCF_050624435.1 Tenrec ecaudatus
ACTGAGACGTGATGGGAGGAAATCGCGACAATACTAGTATTTACAGGGAAAAGTGCTAACAAAGGCAAGAAAGAGTGATGTATTGCTGTAAGGTCAAGTGAAGGAGCACTTAGGAGAGGGAAAGATTGGGGTGGATTTAACATGTGTAGGGGAAAAAGCCGTTTGTTCTTTAGGCAAATAGAACCACTTTCCATGGTTCAAGGCTTGTGGGAACATGCTGACAGCTCAACCTAGGGAGCTGATGAAGCAGCAGCTGGCCTGTCTCTCCACATGGGATAAAACGGACACTTTGCCTTATGTTCCCTGGCAAGACTGCAGAAGTGTAGCAGTCTGCAAACTTAATAGTTACTTCATGTTCCCAACCTTGTCCTCTTCTCCTGACTGTGAACAGCTTGGCTGTTAATGTTTCTTTGTATACCCTCAAATAATTGTAAAGCTGTCCCTTTGTGTAAACTTGCCAAGAGTTTCAGGGTACATGGCAGGAAGGGTATTTAAACCTCCTTCAAATAGATGCTCCCCCTTAATATTGCTGGGACTCTGTGTCTACCTCCAAGGGCAGCCCCATATGGGCCTCTGACCCTGGGAGCCAGCTTGCCAGCTGTTGGAACCCTGCGATGTTTTCATGGGCCTGGGATCCATGCGACTGCATCCACCAGCTTATGATTTCCCAGCATCCTGCTTCACCTTTCTGCATCACTGGTCTGCAGCTATGTGAGTCTGAAGAGGGCTCAATCACTTAAGTTGATGGGGCTGGGATGCTTTTTGATTGATAACAAGTTCTTTCTTATGCAAATATGGTCCTTTACCCAAATTACTCCACCACCATTAACATAAATTCAGTGCCCCCTAAGCAAAAACTCATCCTCCTTCACCCATGGTAACCATAGATAACATTTGTTTTTTTCTTTTTGGGGTAGTTTTCTTGATTGAGTATTCACATATCATATACTTCCATAGTTCAATCACTTCTAAAAAGTTATATATATAATCAAGGAGACTGTTCTCAAATCTTGAAAGACACAGAAAATACACAGTCACAGACGCATCATCTGGAGGAGGGAGAATGTTAGCATGAGGCCAAATTGTGATCTAGGATTCACTGTCAGGATGCTATAAATAGGCATGGAACAAAAGAACTGTCACTCATTATTGTGGCAGATCAATACATCACAGTTACAGGTGGAACTACAGATGGAGATCAGGTCCATGATTGGGATGTGTACATTATGTTAGATAGAATGACTTATAAGGTTGGTCTAGGATCATCTGACCTATGGAATCAGGGTGAGACTGAATGGGACAGTAAACATCTCCAAGTACAGGTGATTTCCATCACAGACACACCCAGGGCAGCCCCTAATGCCTCTCCCTGGGATGGCTGGAAAGGAGTTGAAGGTAATCCATTTCCCAATGCACTCTGCTTGAGGAACATATTATCTACATCCTTGGTTAATGATCAGAAAGAATTCAAGGGAGACTTAATCTATGTCGGAACTCTTATTCTATGTGGGAACTCAGATGAATTTTGGGCTGTCAGTGCCATCCAGCCTTTTGCAAATTGGGCTTCTCAGAAGAAGTGGATGTAAATGGTATGTCAGTGTCCCCAAAGTGCGTGGAGCTCCCAATTTCTGAGGGCATACATTTCACTCTTAAGTTGGAAATCACCTGCAGAGAGTCAGATGGTAAAAGAGAAGTAGAATAAGGCTTGAGGAGAGCGGAGGTACTTAAGAAGTTGATCCTGTTGAGGCCAGTTTACTGCTAGAGACATCACTGTTTTAGATTTCTACTGTTGCTGTAACAAATCCCACAAGTGGCTGGATGTGATAAGCAGTTCCTTCTGTCACTCATTTGGAGCCTGAAGTTGGCATTCCTGGCACCGTCTTTAGGAAAACTTTTGATATCTGTTGCTCATGGTATAAAGCAGTGGTTCTCAACCTTCCTTGTGCTGCGGCCCTTTAAAACAGTTCATGTTGTGGTGAGCCCCCCCCTACACACACATAAAGTTATTTCCGTTGCTACTTCATAACTGTAATTTTGCTACTGTTATGAATTGGGCAACCCTTGTGAAATGGACATTTGACCCCCCCAAAGGGGTCGTGACCCACAGGTTGAGAAGCGCTGGTGTCGCTTTTGGTTTCTTTCATCAGCTGGAAGCCCAGGAGACCTTGAACAGTGCAACTCTCCATGTGTCTTGGCATCAGTCTTCCTTTGCTTGAGGAGTTTCTCAGTGCAGAGCCCTGGTTTAAAGGATGTACTCCACACATACTCCTTGCTCTTTTCATTGGTAGCAAGTCTCTGATCTCCCCTCCTTTTTCCCATTCATCAGATTGTAAGATTTAAAAGTGTTGCAGGTCATATTCCAGGGAAACTCCACTACATTAGATTCAGGTTGTGACAGGATTAAATCGTCTCTGGTTTTTCATATTACGCCATGGTGGAATATCACATAACTACCACATTATATCATCTTAAATGCCAAAGCATTGAGAATCATGGCCCAGCCAAGTCCATACATATCTCTGGCCCATAATTTAATCTGTGATTCTTTTTTTTTAAGTTTTTATATTTTTAATTGTAAAAGCCAGCCATATTAGTTTATTCATTTTTTAATGATGTTCTTCATCCTAATCCAAGAACCCTTCAAACTTAATCCTTCATCATTATCAACATTGAATTATCCCATAGCTGCCTGTGAGACTGTTCTATGGCTTCTGAACGAATATTGTCGTCACTGCCTTTGATATCTTTTTTAAAAATCATTTTATTGGGGGCTCATACAACGCTTATCACAATATATATGCATCTATCCATGTGTCAAGCACATTTGTAAATCTGTGATTCTTGTTTGCCTTCTGCATTTAGTACCTTATTTAGCACCTCTCTGAAGAGGGAAGTCTTTCAGGGCAATGTCACTCAAAGAGTGGTCACCAAAGTGTTGGTAAGAAAGGAGGTCAGGAGTTTGCCATGGACTTCAAACAAATGAGCTGCTTCTAATGAATCAGCTCTTTCCAGTCTTCCTTATTCATGGTCCAGCTTCCACAAGGATTTGAGGCAGTTGAAGATGCCATGGCTTGGGTCAGGGACCCCTTAGTCTTCAAAGGGACATATTTGTTGTTTAACTTTTTAAAAGAGGTTTGGTTCATCTTATGTCCAATGACTACTGCTTTTGTGAGCTTTAATTGTGGATCCAAGTAAAATGAAATCCTCAACAATGTCAATCTTAGTTTATCATGATGCCGTGTATTGGTCTAGTTGTGATAATTTTTGTTTCCTTACATTGAGTTGTAATTCATGTTGAAGGCTAGTTTTTGGTCTTCATCAGTAAGTGCTTTAAGTCCTCTTGGCATTCAGCAAGCAAGGTTGTGTCATTTGCATATTGTAACTTGTCAGTCAGCCTTCCTTCAGTCCTGATACAAGGTTCTTCATACTTCACGGAGGCCAGTATCTCAGATTAGATTACTTGCTCAGCATAGAGACTGAATAAGTACGGTGCATACAACCCTGAAAAACCCCTTTATTGATTTTAAATCTTGATTTTCCTTGTCTCTTCAAATGACTGCCCCTTGGTCTATGTACAGGCTCCACATGAGCACAGTTAAGTGTTCTGGAATTTCCATTCTTTCCAGTGTTATCCATAGTTGGTTGTGATCCATGTAGTCATTTGCGTTTGTATAGTCAACAAAGCACAAGTAAACAACTTCCTGGTACTCTCTGCTTTCCATCAAGTTCCATCTGACGTTGGCAGTATCCCTAGTTCTGATGTCTCTTCTGAATCCTGCATATCAGGATGAAACTATCTGCTATAGTTTATTGTGCCAGCCTGGCCAATAAACACAAGTAGGATTAACTCAAGGGCAGAGGGATAAATGGCTCGGTGAGCCTCACTTTGGTTGTTCTGTGCCTCAGTTTAAAGGGGTACACTACCTGTGGGATGCCTAGCCTGTGGACTGTGTCGCTGTAAGTTGAGGTCCCTTTAAGCCCACACGATTGGAATGTTCATCTCTGGAGCTGGGGACTGACAGTTGATGACAGTTGGGGACCTGCCTTGCTGTTTGCTGCCTGGGTATATATAGCCCAGCTCTCTCTACAGAAGGGGACTGGCAACTGGCAGCTCTCAAAACTTGAAGAACTTCTAGTGTCTCACTGCTTTATAATTTAACTGTTAATTTCTTGTATTATCTATCTGTATATTATTTAACGGTTTATTTCTTGAATTATATATCTATCTTTATAAATATAATTATGTATAATTACTAGCAATCTGGTTTGTCTCTCTAGAGAACCCTGTCCAATACACTATCCAAAACCCAAGACACAAAGAATCCTGAAAGCAGCCTTTGAGAAACTGCCTATGAAAGAGAAGACTAAGCTTTGATTTATTAACAGAAACCATGCAGCAAGAAAACAACAGGATGGTATATGTAAAACTCAGAAAAAAAGAAAAGTGCTAACCAAGTATTATACCCAGTAAAACTGTCTCATATTTAGAGAGAAAATTAGGATATATCTAGATAAAATGAAAAGAATTAGTAAAAACCAGACCCATCTATCAAAAATGCCAAAGGGAATACTTCCAACAGAAAACCAACAACAACAAACTGTAAACTGAAAATAACATAAATAAAAACACCACTCGGAAATCCATCTAGACATAGAAGTTTACAAACTTACAAGACTCAAAACAGGAAACCAGGCATATCAGTTGTAAATAAAGATAGTGATAAAGTAAAGAGAAGGAAAAGATAGCTTAATTACAGAACTTTTAAATGGAAAGGAAGTCAAGTTGATTTCAGATAGGAAGACTATTTTATTTATCTATCTGTATTTATTTTAGTGGCTTTTTTTTTTCAAAATTAAAAGATCATTTTATTGGGGGTTCTTACAGCTCTTATAACAATCCGTCAAAGCAGATTTGTACATATGTTGCCATCGTTATTTTCTAAACATTTACTTTCTATTTGATCTTTTGGGTATCACCTCCTTTTTTGCCTGCCCCCTTGATAAATTATAAATGACTATTTTCATATCTTACACCCACAGCTGTCTCCCTCCACAGTTTCTGTTGTTGGTCCCCACAGAGTGGTGGTAATTATGTGCCAATCATTGCTATTGGTTCCTCCTTTCTCCCCCTCCTCCCCCCTTCCCCCTACCCTCTTGGTATTGCTACTTCCATTCCTGTTCCTGGATTCCTTGTGTTGTGAACGCTTAATCTCTTATCTGTACCTGTGTACATGCTCATGTCTGGCCCACAGTGAAAGGTAGGACTGGGGTCATGATAGTGGGTGGTGAGGAAGCCTCAAGGAACCAGAGCAGTGGTTCTCAACCTTCTTAATTCCTTGACCCTATTATACAGTTCCTTATGTTATAGTGACTCCCAACCATAAAATTATGTATGTTGCTACTTCTTAACTGTGATTTTGCTACAGTTTTAAATGAGGTGACCCCTGTGAAAGGGTCATTATACCCCCAAAGGTGTCACGACCCACAAGTTGAGAGCCACTGAACCAGAGGAATATTGTATTTCATGGGTGCTGTACTGCGCCCTGATTGACACTTCCCTTCCTTGTGACCCTTTTATGAGGGGATGTCCCATTGTCTACAGATGGGTTTTGGGTCTCTGCTCTAGTCCCTTTGTTTATTTGTTTGTTTAGGGTCTTCTGAACCTGTTTCTGGATCCTGTAGATACCTCATGAGGGCACAGGCTGGTGTGCTTCTTGCATGTGGGCTTGTTGGCCTCTCTCCTAGATGGCCGCTTGTTTAACTTTAAGCCTTTAAGACCCCAGATGCTTTATCTTTTGAAAGCCAGGTACCATCTGTTTTCTTCACCGTATTTGCTTATGCATCCATTTTGTCTTCAGCAACTGTGTCGGGAGGGTGAGCATCACAGAATGCCAGGTTGTTAGAACAAAATGTTCTTGTGTTGAGGCAGGGCTTGAGCAGAGACTCAAAGTCCATCCACTACCTCAGTGTGTTGCCATATAAATATATGTACATAGGGCAATACCTCTTTTTTTACGAACTAATGTATTTACATATGTATACACCTATGTTTATACCTCTATCCATAGATTTAATTCTTAGATCTTCCCTCTGTTTCCTTTTACCAGGAAAGTTTTTAAAAACTTGACAGAAATTAATTGTGGTTACTAGGGGTGTGAGGAAAAGGATAGAAATAAATAACTGGCTGCATCCTAAGACACACGCTAACTTTGGTGAAGAGTAAGGCAGTAAGCAGTGATGATCAGTGGGTGAGGTGGAGGAAGGACCCAGGGAAGAGTATAAAAGTTAGAAGGCAACAGGTTAAATTTTCTTAAGTGCACAATCCTATGAAGTACTGTGGGGCAACAGTAGGAAAACATCTTAGACATAACTAAACACCTTGAGGGAATGAGTTGCTAGGCCTTGGGGGATCAGGGCCAGAGTCTTCAAGACACTAAAGTCATTTGGCATAATACGTATTCCACAAAGACAGTGTTTACAACCAATTTCCTTAAGAGATGACGGCTTTTTTTGGGGGGGCGGGGGGAGGGCTTTAGTGTTATTTGCTGAAATGGTTTCTCTTGATAAAGAACAGTTTACAAGCACTCTATAACTATCTATTTTAGGGCTAGGGTAGGTGTACTTATCTCCAGATTTGATGCTTGTTTCCTTTTAAAAAAACAAAATGTTTTATTAGCACTCCATCCACACAACATACAATTCAATAGTTCATTCATATCAAGAAAAGTTGTACAGTTGTTACCACAATCAACTTTAGAACATTTTCCTCTTCCTTGTAATTTTTGTTACTCATGTAACTTTAAAAAAAATGTGGCAACATGCACAACAAAACATTCTTCAATTTAATAACCTCCACATGTATAATTCAGTGCCCTTGATTTTACTCTTTGTGTTGTACAACCATTACTGATATCCTTTTCCATATTATTCTATCACCATTAACATAAACTCCGTGTCTCCTAAGCAATAACTGTTCTTCCTTCACCCATGGTAACCATTGAATCCTCTGGTGTGTCGCTTGGTGGATGCCATGTTCTCTTAGGCCATCATAGAGGATGCCAGTGCTTTAGCCATCATAGTGCTTAGTCCATCGAACTATATTCAAAGTGTCCTCCCAGGAACATGCACCAGGCTTATGCTCCCCTTAGGTTCCCTACAATTATTGTTTAGTGCCCATCTTGATGTGAGCGTGCTTCTCCCCATTTATTCGCATACTCACCACAGCACTGTGGTGCCATGACTCACCTCCTGACATGACATATAGGTGCTTCCCTCCCCAGGTCTTAACTTGATTTTCCAGGAAGGTTCTCTCATTCCTGGCCTGTAGATTTGTCTCAGCCATGTCTCAGTGTGGCATAGAATCAAGTGCACAGTCTTTTCCCTTTTCTCCCATTTTGAAGAGTGACCCCAGCCAATGTGAGGTCTACTCTTCTGAGATGGTCTTAATAAAGTGCACATTAAGGGGGTGATGTGTGATTGATGGCCAGTAGGCAGACATTCTACCACTTTGGGAATTAGTCTCTAAGATTCGTTTAATTGGTGTTTCTCCTTATTTGTCCTTTTGTGATTGACAAACTTCACTCAGGGTTTGCATGCCATGTAGTGTTTCATACTTTCATCACTGTTTTTAGGGTTGCATAGTATTCTTTTGTGTGTATGTACCATTATTTTTAATCTATTCTATTCTTGGGCATTTGGGTTGCTTCCAGTATCTTGTTATTGTGAACTGTGCTATTATAAACATGTGAGAACATACCTCTACTTGTGTTGTGTCTCATTTCTTTTGGGTATATGTTTAATAGTGATATTGCTGGGTTGTATGAGATTTCAATTCCTAGTTGCTGTAAGTATTGCCATATCATTTTCCATAGTGGTTCTGTGTATGTACAAGTCCACCACAGCACTTATGAATGCCAATCTTTCTGCATCCTCTCCAGTGTTTTTTGTTTTATGAATTGGGCTTGCATTCTGGATGTAAAGTGGTATCTCATTGTGATTTTAATTTCCATTTCCCTGATGACTAGTGATCATGAGCATTTTGTGTTTGTTAGCCATTTGTACTTAATTTTTTTTTGGTGAACTGTGTGTTCATGTCTTTTTCCCATTTCTTAATTGGGTCATTTATTTTCTAATGGAATTGTTGTACAGTTCTTTATATTTCAGTAATTAGACCCTTGTCTGATATGTTGTTGGTAAATTTTTCCTCAGTCTGTGGGCTCTCATTTTACTCCCCGGATGAAATCTTTTGATATACATAGTAATTTTAGCATGTCCCGGTCATCAATCTTCTGCTCTATGTGCCTCGTTCATTCTACTTGGTGGTCTTTGTATGCTCTGCAAGAGGGCCCTGAACTTTGTCCCAGCGTTCTCGTCGATGGTTCTGATAACTCTGGTGTTTACATCTAGGTCTTTAATCCATCTTGATTTCGTTTTTGTGTACGGGGAGTTATCTGAGTCTTGTTTCATTCTCCTGCACATGGAAATTCAGTTTGTTGAACCACATTTGTTGAAGAGGTTATCTTTGTCCCAGTGGGTATTGAAGATTAGTTGCCTGTAGGCTGGTGGGTTTTCTGTTCTGATCTATTGGTCGATAAATCTCTTATTGTACCAGTACCAGTGTGTTTTGACTATTTGCTTTCATAGTAGGTATTTAGGTCAGGTAGTAGGAGGCCTCCCACTTGATTCTTCTTTTTAAGAAGTTCTTTGCTTAGCCTGGGTCTTTTGCTTACCTATATGAAATTGCTAATTAGTTTTTCCATTTCTTTAGAGAATGTATTTGGATTTCATTGTATTTGTAGATTGTTTTAGGTTGTGTTGACATTTTCAAAATATTGTCTGCCTGTCCATGAGCAGGGGATATGACATTTATGTAGGTCCTTTGGTTTCTTGTAGTAATGTTCTTAGTTTTCTATGTATAGGTGTTCTGTTTCTTTAGTTATAGAATCATATCTGCACATAGCAAGTTTCACTTCTACTTTGCCTGTTTGTCTTGCCTTGATTTCTTTCTGCTGTCTGATAGCTCTAGTTAAAACTTCCAGCCTAATGTTGAAAAAGTGGTTGAATAGGGGACATCCTTGTCTGGTCCCTGTTTTCAGTGGAAATGTTTCTAGCTTTTCCTCATGGAGCGTGATGTTGGCTGTTGACTTTTCATATGGCTTTTAGTACCATATATATATACTTGAGTATACCCCGACCCAAACATCAGCCGAGGCACTGAATTTTACCACCAAATGCATTAAAAATGTGCTGAAAAACTCAGCTTATACATGAGTATATACAGTATGTTGAAAAATTTCCTTCTATTTTGTTGAGTGTTTTGATAAAAAATGGTGTTGGATTTTGTCAAGTGCCTTTCTTCGTCTATTGATAATGATCATGTGGTTTTGATTCTTGGCCTTGAGAAATGACTGGGCTCTTCAAAGCTCATGAATAGCTGTTTAAGGTGCAACTATTGTTCCCTCCTTGTCCTGAGGAAAGAAGAGTGAAGAAAATAGAAGGCAAATGGAAGCAATTAGTCCAGTGAACTAATGGACCACAGGAAGTTCAGCCTCCATGACCCTGAGACCAGAAGGTGGTACCCAGCTATTACCATCTGCTTGAATAGGCATCACATTAGTAGATCCTGGAGAAAGAGTAGGAGG
Source organism: Tenrec ecaudatus (assembly GCF_050624435.1). Classification (NCBI taxonomy): domain Eukaryota; kingdom Metazoa; phylum Chordata; class Mammalia; order Afrosoricida; family Tenrecidae; genus Tenrec; species Tenrec ecaudatus. The sequence continues at coordinate 156,774,513 of NC_134538.1, forward strand.
AAAAGGTGGAACCACAACTCTGTAAAAGAGAGCAGACACTGGTCTGATGGAGGCTAGTGGAACCTAACACTGTAATACTGGTCATCCTTCTGGTCTGGAAATTAACTTAATCCTTACAGAGTGTCAGTTTATCCTGGCCTATAGGGTCACTATGAGTTAGAATTGACCTCCATGGCAGCGAGTTGAATTTTGTGGATTACAGACAAAGCAAATGCAGGTGAGTTCTTAGCACCAAAAACTAAAGTCGGGGAGAGGAAGATAAATTGAACACAACTCAAGAAGACAGAAAAGGAACAGAATAAACCAAAAGAATGCAGCAGGGAGGACTTAATAGTGACAGAGAAGCAGCAATGAGGTTTAAGTAAAAGGTAAGCATTAACTTTCTCTGAGGTATTGCACCCATTGATGTTGCCTGGGGAAGTTCTCTTTGGTCACAGTGAAAGCATTTTTGCTCCAACCTTGTTTTTTGGTGGCTAATTTAAGAGAACAGTGTGCAGCTGTGAAATTTTGTTTCCTGCCCAGGAAAATTGCCCCGGAAACTGTTGTGATGTTGAACAAATGCTTACAAGGACAGTGCTATGGGAAAAACCTCAAGTGTATGAGTGTTTTTCTCATTTTTTTTCTTTTTCAATCATTTTATTGGGGACTCGTACAATTCTTATCACAATCCATACATACGTCCATTGTGTCAAGAACTAATGTACATTTGTTGCCATCACCATATTGAAAATATTTGCCTTCTACTTGAGCCCTTAATATCAGCTGTTCATTTTCCCCCTCCCTCCCCACTCTCCCCTACCTCAGGAACCCTTCATCATTCATAAATTATTATTATTTTGTCATATATTACACTCTCCGACGTCTCCCCTGCCTTCTCTGCTGTCCCTCCCTCAGGGAGGAGGCTATACATAGATTCTTGTAATCAGTTCCCCCTTTCTACCCCACATTCTCTCCACCCTCCAGGCATCACCACTCTCACCACTGATCCTGAAAGGTTCATCTGTCCTGGATTACCCGTGTTTCCAGTTGCTATATGTGCCTATGTATATCCTCTGGTCTAGCCAGATTTGTAAGGTAGAATTGGGATCATGATAGTGGGGGGAGGAAGTATTTAAGAACTAGAGGAAAGTTATATGTTTCATCGTTGCTACCCTGTACCCTACCTGGTTGATCTCCTCCCCATAACCCTTCAGTAAGGGGTGTCCGGTTGGCAACCATTGGGCTTTGAGTCTCCACTCTGCACTCACATTTTCAATGATATGATTTTTTGTTCCTTAATGCTTGATACCTGATCCCTTCGATAGCTCGTGGTCACACAGGCTAGTGTGTTTCTTCCATGCTGGGAAGGTGTGCATCCTGGAATGCCAATTTAATAGAACAAAGAGGCTCAATGTCCATCTGCTGCCTTAGTACTTAACATATAAATATATGCACATAGATCTGTTTCCCTACACTCATATAAATATATTTACATATGTACATTCCAGTCTTTGGACCTCTATGAATACCCTTTGTCACCTAGTTCTTTCCTCTATTTCCTTTTACTTTCCTCTTGTCTCACTATCATGCTCAGCCTTCATTTGGGTTTCAGTAATTTCTCTAGGTTACCTTGCTGAATCTCTACCATGCCCCTCACCCTCCTTGCTACTGATTTTGGATCATTTATTGCTCCCCTGACCCTGGGTTGGTCAGCACCTCCTTGCCCCCTCCTCCCCCTCTCCCGTGTCCCCCCGGAACCATTGGTCCTGTTGTTTTTTCCTCCAGACTATTCATCCAGTCTATCTTACCTAGATAGATCTGTAGAGATAATAATTATGCACCAAAAAGCAAGTCATTGCAAGATAGGCAGAGTGAGAACACAGCTATGATAATAAAAAGGGAAACCAATTACCCATATAAATAAATTAATTAAAAAGAAAGAAAGACCTGTAAATAGATCAAGTTCTGATTTTTTTATCTGTAGGCGTGTCCTTCAGTCAGGTCCAATGGGGTACCATGCTTTGTCCCGAGTCTGTCCTTTGTACCCCCTTGGGGGCTCCCTGCTCTGCTCCCACGGTTGCTGTGTTGCAGTGTTGTCCCCCTTAGGGCCCTGGACCAGCAAGGGACAGTGTCTCATAGTGGGATCAGCCATATTGTCTGTTTTTCTCATTTCAACCACAGTGAAATGTTGATTGGTGACAAACCTCATTCTAGATGCCGTCATCTTACCCAAGGGGCGAAATGCGTAGTGCATTTGGAATTCTTCCACCATGTTAGACCATTGATCAAGTTTTCTTTGTAGAGGTGCTGAAAAGATTGCATAACAGCGTGTGACCAAAAAGGCCTCATTTGTGGGAGACAGACTGGTTTTGCCACCATGACAGTGCACCTGCTCACACAGCTATCTCAGTGTGCCAGTTTTGGGCAAAAAAACCCCCAGCATGTCTCTCTTGCCCCACCTGAAATGCAGAGGGACATGAAAGGACAGTGATTTGATCATGTAGAAGAGGTGAAAAAAAACTATAGGGGGGTGCTGTCAGTCTTCTAAACAAATGAATTTGAAAAAAGTTTCCAAGAATGGATTCACAGATTTGACAAATGTATTGAAAGGTGATAAGGTTGTTTTGTTAAAAAAAATTTTTTAAATACATAGCTGTGTTAGTCAGGTAGACTAGAGAAACAAATTCATAAAAACTTGTGTATAAGAGACAGTTTTATATAAAGGGTAATTGTACATTAAGAAAGCATCCCAACCCAGTCCAGTCCAAGGCCTTAAGTCCGATATTAGCCCATATGTTCAATACCAAGCTATAAAATCCTTTTCAGACTCACGAAACACATGCTGTGATGTTGAATGTAGGACGATCACAGGCCAGTGGGTAGAAAGTCTTTGGATCCAGTGGTGTTGTAAGCATCTCAGCGCTGGCAGGGGTCTCTAACGTGGATTCTCCTGCTTCAGAGGTCTAGTTGCATCAGAGTAGGGTCCATGTGACTTCTAAAACTCAGAGCACTAGCGTAGTTCCATGTGTCTTGTCAGCTGCAATGTCTCCTAGGGAGCAAGCTTAGAGAGAGAGACAGACACAGAGAGGTGTGTCTCCTAGAAGGAATACAGGATTTCCCAGAATTCTCAGGAGAAGACCATGCCAACACAGAGGTTTCATTGGCTGTGATCTGATTGATAGACTGGACTCCACCCTTTCACTCTTAATCCTCTCATGTCCCAAATTGACACCAGATTATGTAACTACCACAATAACTTTTGGGGAGAAAATTTTGGTGGTTTTTTTTTGGGGGGGTCCCCACATATAATACCATAGTCACCAAATTAGGAAATTTAGAACCACATAAAGCTGATTTTATAAAAATGGATACAGATACACTTAAGAGTTAATGGAAGAAATAATTTTATAGGAAACCAATTTCACAGTATTTTCCTCAGCAGAGAATAGTTAAAACATCATTTTCTGTAGAAGAAAAGAACTGCAAAATGGCCGTCTTGTAAAGATGTACCAGATCCCAGATGGATTTGTAGTAACAGGAAAGGAAGAAAATGCCTGTATTTCTAAATTCTCTTTGTGAAGCTATTATAACATTGCTATACCAACCTGGGAAATAATTTATTAAAATAGCAAACCAACCTCCTAATGAATATAAATCATCTAACATGAATAAAAATATATTTCATGTCAAAGAGATTTGTTGCAGGCATTCACGGGTCATTGTTTGTTTTGTTTTATAGCAAGAAGTATCACAATTAACTTCATGAAATAGAAAAGTTATCTGACAAAATTTAGCCCCATGTTAAGAATAATTAATAAAGTAAGAATTTACAGGTCCTTTATAATAGGCGTGATAAAATAGGTTTCAGCCCCTAAGTAAAGCATTTTCCTGGGGGAAAGTTTAGAGCCTTTTCCTATAAACCGAGGAAGAAGACAAGATGCCCACTCCCTCCACTTTTCCATCAGGACATAAGAATTGGAAAGTAAAAAGTAAAGCCATCTCTTCATGTAGGCGAGTGAGATGATTATATGCCAGGAAAATTTTAAGAGAATTAATGGAACTATTCCAAATAATATCAAAATTTAATAAAATAGAATGTAAGTTTATCATACAAAAATGAACAAATATGCTTGATGCAATTTTTTATCAATGCACACAATAGACAGTTACAGTAGAAGCAACGACTATATTATAGTTGTAAATTAGAATCATAAAACCATCTAAAACCTCTAATATGTTATATTTGTTAGTGCTATTGCTTGACATAGGTGTCAAATTGCTTCCCACTCATAGCAGCTCTGCATACCACAATATGAAACTGTGCTTGGTTGTGTTGTAGCCAGTGGATTGCTCAGTCTATTTCATTGAGGGTCTTTTTAACACTGAGCCCTCTACTTTGACCAAGCTAATGTCATATATATAGGTAATTAGGAGAACACAGTTCTTAGGCAGACTTCAAAGAAAACAACAACAAAAAAATACGGTAGTTTAGTAAACTGTTGTTTGGTTTTAGGAAGACTTGAGGTAATACTTTTGGTTTAAGCTCTAAAGGCTATCACTTTAGGGTAGAAATTTTTGGGATCCATCCAGTTTGTCCACGAGAATTTGACATTCTCTTCTGCATTTTACTTATTTCTTTATAAAAAATCATTGTATTGGGGCTCTTACAGCTTCGGCTTTTATAACATTCCATACATCAAATGTATCAAGCATATTTGTACATATGTTGCCATGATCCTTTTCAAAACATTTTCTTTCTACTTGAGCCCTTGGTATAAGCTCCTCTTTTTCCCCTTCCCTCCCCTTCACTCCCACCCTTGTGAATCCTGGATCAATTATATATTGTTATTATTATTTCGTATCTTACATTTTATTGTCTCCCTTCACCATTTAACTCCTTCACGCACACTTAATCATGTCTTTGTAATAGGTTTTGCCATCTGTCTAGTAAACCATGTCATCATACCAACCCCATTAGCAACCAGAAATATTCTGGTGTGGGTTTGTAGTTGAATTTTCCAACCCACAGCCATTATAAATCCTATAATCTCTGTAATGACAGATTAAACATATATAATTATTCCATAGGGATTTTGTACACGTTTTCTTAGGGTTTTTCTTTAAGCTTTTAGTTTTTTTTCCTTTTTTAATTGGTTTCTTATTTGCATTTCATTTTTGCCTGTTTTACCCTGATAAATAGAAACAAATGTTATTTTAAATATTTCTTTTGAGCAACTTTGTTTAATCTTAGTAATTCCAAGTAATTTACCCATAACTTCCTTATACACAATCGTTACACACAATTGTATCATCTGTAAATAATGACACCATCTTATCGTTTCCATTTGTTACTCCTTTTATTTTTCTTTACTGGATACACTTTTTAAAAATTCTTTTTTGGGGGTCTCTTACAACTCAACACAATCCATCCTTTCATCCATGTGTCAAGCACATTTGTACATATATTGCCATCATTTTCCAAAACATTTTCTTTCTATTTGAACCCTTGGAATCAGATCATTTCAACTCTCCCCCACTCTCCCTCCCTCATGAACCCCTTGATAATTTATATATGTTCTTTCATGTCTTCCATTGACCACTGTCTCCCTTCACTCATTTTTCTGTTATTTGTCCCCTTGGGAGGGGGTTATATGTAGATCATTGTGATGGTTCCCTCTTTCTCTCCCCCACCTCCCCCTTACCCTTCTGGTATCTCTACTCTAATTATTGGTCTTGAGGGGTTTATCTGTCTTGGATTTCCTGTGTTTCGAGCTCTTACCTGTACCACTGTACATGCTCTGGTCTAGCTAGATTTGTAAATTGGGGTAAATCAGTAGAATTGGGGTCATGATAGGGCGGGGGTGGTGGTGGAGGGAGGAAACATTAAAAAACTAGAGAAAAATTATGTTTCATCAGTGCTATATTGCACCCTGACTGGCTCGTCTCTTGCTTGGCACCCTTCTGTAAGGGGATGTTCAGTTGTCTACAGATGGGCTTTGGGTCTCCACTCCAAGCTCCCCTTCAGGGGTAAGACTTTTAGTTCTGCGTCTTTGGTGCTTGATACCTGATACCATAGATATCTGTTGATCACACAGGCTGGTGTGGTCTTTGTTGCTTCTCAGCTAGATGGCTGCTTGTTTATCTTCAAGCCTTTAAGACTTCAGATGCTAAATCTTTTGATAACGGGCGACCATCAGTTTTCTTCACCACATTTGCTTTTGCACCCATTTTGTTTTCAGATTCTTTAGGGAAGGTGAGCATCACGGAATGTCAGGTTATTAGAATAGTGTTCTTGCATTAAGTGACTGAGTAGAGGCCCAATGTCTGTCTGCTACCTTAATACTCAACATATAAATATATGGACATAGATGTATTTCCCTTTTGTTATATATAAATATATTTGCATATGTACATGCCTGTATTTAGACCTCTATAAATGTCCTTTGCCTCCTAGTTCTTTCCTCTATTTCCTTTTACTTTCCTCTTATCCCACTATCATGTTTGGCCTTCATTTGGGTTTCAGTATTCCTCGGCTACATTGCACTAGATAACGGGTGTCAAACTGCAGACTGCAAGCAGCCCCGGAGGTAATTTTTTGTGGCCCATGATGCTCTGAAATAAAATGATAATAGAAAAAATTGTTATGAAGAAAATAGCGCTTAGGGGCGATGGGATAATACTGTACATACAATTCCCTTGTTAACCCTTTAACCACTGGAGACATGTATACACGTGGCCCAGTGCCTTTCCTGGGGGCCTGTGGACATGTATTAGATGGGCTGACTCAGTTCTGGCGAGGTTTGGAAGCGATATGTCTGCCACTCTGTGTCATGTAAACAGATCCAATGGTGAAAAGGTTAAAAAGAGCACTCTGAGTTGTGCTGTTAGGTTTCATTCCTAGCGGCAGCGCTAGTTAACATTTTTAGAGGGAAGCCATTACGATTGTGCATCATGTTTGCCAGCTATTCAACATTTTGTGTTTTTTATTAGTTACTTTGTTATTTTCCGGTACAGCATAAGCATTAAGTTCCACTCTTTCTCCTTCCCACTTCATTTGCTCCTGCTGGATAAAATCTTAAGTAGATTGTATTTTTGGTTAAACGGTTTGTTATTTGGGTAAAGCTTTATGTTGCTGACTTTTTATCGATGGAGTGCACACCTTTGATCATACTGTTCACTTTGCAGACCTTCGGCTGAAAGTCAAACCCAGAGGTCTGAAGAGTGTCTACGGGCTAAATCTTCAGGCATTCCACCACTTACTGAAGCACCAGTAAACTTGGGTTTTAAATTAGTTTTGTTGCACATTTTTATCCCACTCTATCTAGAACTTTTCTGAATTGTTGGTAGTGGTAGCCAGGTACCAGCTGGATCTCAGTTTTGTATATGCAAATATTAGTGTGTTCCATTAGTCCATTAGACTGTTTCTCTGAGCCTGATTTTCTTAATCTTTTTTTTTGCTCTGAACACAAAAATATTTATAATTTGGGTGGTGGGTAGGAGCTTTTAAGACTCAGTTGCTATTCATCAAAGAGGGTGTAGAACAATGTCTTAGTGGGCTATCTTGTCCCAGTTGTCCTTGGCGTCCCCAAGACTATAGTTCAGCTCTCTAGTTGATTAAAAACGGTATCAGTAGGCATCTTGTTTTTCCAATATGCTATTAAATTTATCTCATTAAATAAGTTTGGAGAATTTTCACAGCTTTTAAAAATAACATTTGTTCCATTTATTCCTAACAGACTTATAAAAAATCATAAATGGATATATTTTAATCAAACTTTATACATCAGTCAAATGCATAATTTTCTCTTTTGGTATATTGCATGATTAATTCCAAGAATTGACTTTATAATAATCATAATCTTGCATTTCTGAGCTGAAATATCATACTTAATACTATCTTACCCTTTTATACAAGTTACAAGATTTCGTTAGCTAGTATGTTTTTTGTTTATGAGTTATATCCTGTGGTTTTCTTTTTTTTATATTACTCTTGTGATTTTTTTTCCTGTAGAGTTACAGAGCTTCATAAAATAATACCTTTCTCTGCTCTCTGAAAAGAATTTGTATTAACATTGAAATTGAAGTGTTTCTTGCAGCAGGGCTGAACTTTTCTTCTGTGAAGATGACTCACACCTGACAGTTATTTTAGCTTTCCTCATTTCTACATGAATCACTAGAGTAAACATTTGTGTGTTTCTGCCCCAAAAGTTTGTCATGTTTTGTAAATTTTAAGTTGTTTCATCATATCCTTGTACTAATTATTCATATCTGTATTATCCAAAGGAAGAGGGGCAGGCATGTACCCTCTTTTTCGTCATGGCTTTGTGGCCCTTCTTTGTCTTCTCTGTATTCTCACCAGATGTTTGTCTGTTTATTAATTTCTTTGAATAGCTACACTGCTCTTGTTCTATTTTATTGATTTTCTTTGGTTATGTTTTACTGTACTTTACATCAACTTTTTCAAAGACTTGGCTTTCAGCTAATTTGTCTTTCAAATGTTTTTTTCTAAGTAGTGCAACTTTTTTTTCACTCAATTAAAACTTTTCTACTATTATAATAAATTTTCAGGATTTTTGGCTTATATTTTTTAAAAATTTCTTTGTGTAGGTTTCTTTTTGTTGAGAACACTTTGCTCCTTGATTTTAGTTGTTTGAAATGTGTTGCCTTATTCTTTGACTTAATATACGTTCCCTGAATCTTTAAAGGAAATGAATGATTTCTACAACTGTTAGGTTTCCTTCATTGTATATCCATATTTATGAGGTTTAAGTATATTAGTTAATGCTTTATAAAAATTTTATTCTATATGTGTGTGATTTGGATTCATGTTGTAATTGCAGATTTATTTCTTCCTTGTTAGCTTTTCTTAAAGTTTTTCATATATTTTAAGACTCCTACTGAGATAGACCATTGCTTTGTTTTCCTGTTGAATTAAATCACTTGTTAATATGGAATGGCCCTTTTTTATCGTTTGATTATTTTTTAACCAATTTTTAAAAACACATGTCATTTTATTGGGGAGTCCTACAGCTCTTGAAAACAATCCATGCATCAATTGTGTCAAGCACATTTGTACATATGTTGCCGTCATCCCTTCCAACACATTTTCTTTCTACTTGAGCCTTTGGTATCAGCTCTTCTTATTTCTCTCTCGCCCCCACTCTTATGAACCCCTGAAAAATTATACGTATTAGTCTGGGTACTTTAAAGAAACAAATCCACAGAAATTCATGTATAAGAAAGAGTTTTACATAAAGGTTAAGTGTCACCCCAACCTTCCCCCTACCCTTATGGTATTGTTGCTTGCATTTCTGTTCTTGGGGGCTTTATCTATCCTGGATTCTGTTTCTCGAGAACTCTGTACCAGTGTACATGCTCCGGTCTAGCCAGGTTTGTAAAGTAGAACCGGGGTCATGATGGTGTGTGTGTGTGTGTGTGTGTGTGTGTGTGTGTGTGTGTGTGTGTGTGTATGTGTGTGTGTGTGTGAGAGAGAGAGAGAGAGAGCGAGCGCGCGCATTATAGAACTAGAGGAATGTTGTGTGTTTCATCAGTGCTATAGTGCACCCTTGCTGACTTGTCCCTTCCTTGGGTCCCTTCTGTGAAGGGATGTCCAATTGTCTACAGATGGGCTTTAGGCCTTCACTCCAACCCTACTCCATTACATCAGTATGATTGGTTTGGCTCCTCTGATACCTGAACCCATCAACACCTCCTGATCACACAGTCTGGTGTTCTTCCATGTGGGCTTTGTTGCTTCCAAGCTCGATGTCTGCTTATTTAGCTTCAAGTCTTTGAGACCCCAGGTGCTATATCTTTTAATAGCCAGTGTGGTAGTTACATAAACTATGGAGATAAATAGCTCAATGGAGGTAGGACACACAAAGTCCCTGTGGGACACTCCTGTTGACAAGCCAGATGGAGGTACACTGATGCAGCAAGAGCCTTGGAGCTGGAGGAGCCATGTGGAGACCCATACCAGTGCTAAGATGTTTCCACTGCCACTAGATCCACAAGACTTTTCACTCACTGGCTTGTGATCTTCCTGTACTCAGCATTATTGCATGTGCTTCGTGAATCTGAAGAGGACTTTATAGATTGGTATCGGACATATGGGCTAAATTGGACTTATGGACTTGATCTGGACTGGGTTGGGATGTTTTCTCAGTATTCAATTGCTCTTTTATATAAAGCTCTTTCTTATACACAGAAGAGTGTTTATGGATTTGTTTCTCTAGTCCACCTGGACTAACATAGCCAGCCACCACCAGCTTTCTTGACCACATTGTTTTATGCACTCTTTTTGTCTTCAGCAAGCTTGTCAGGAAAGTGAGCATCACAGAATGCCAGGTTATTAGAACAAAGTGTTCCTGCATTGAGTGACTCATTGGGTAGAGGCCCATTGTCCTTCTGCTTCCTTAATACTCAACATATAAATATATGTACATAGGCCTATATCCCTATTGTTATATATGAATATATTTACATATGCACATGCCTATTTTTATACCTCTATAAATGTCTTTTGCCATCTAGGTCTTTGCTCTCTTTCCTTTTCCTTTCCTCTTGTCCCACTATCATGTTTGGCCCTCATTCGTCTCTCAGGAATTCTTTTTGGTTACATTGCCCTTGATCAAACCCTACCAGGCATTCTATGTGCTCCTCGCCATCAATTTTAGTTTACTTGTTCCCTTCTCCCTGAGTTTGTTGGCTGTCCCCTCTTTCCCTCCCCCTCCCCCTCTACCTTCCCCCGCTCACCCCCAACCGTCGGTTCAGCTCTTTTCTCCTCAGGATGTTTTATCTTGCCTATCTTATGTAGCCAGATATGAAATAGAGCAACAACAAAAAAGGACCGATAAATAATCAAGTTGATTCCTACTCATAGCTACCTGGTGGTGGTATAGTGGTAATGTGTTGGGCAAGACCACCGGCCACTACTTGGGAGAAAGGACAGGGCTTTTTACTCCTGTAAAGAGTTAGTTTCTGAAGCGCACAGGGGTAGTTTTCCCCTGACCTATAGGGTCACTATGAGTCATCTACTGTAGGATCCTAAATATAATTTATTTTGAATTTCTTAGTCAGTTCCAATACAGTTTCATCCAGAATATTTTCTGGCCTGCTTTGGTCAGTTGCCTGAGACATCTTGTCCTGTGGTTTTGTGTGTGTGTGTGTGTGTGTGTGTGTGTGTGTGTGTGTGTGTGTGTGTCACTTGATATTTATTGTCTCTGAGACATTGTGGCACATCTATATTTATTGATATGTTGGCTTGTCCATCCTGCTTTTTTGTTTTGTTTTCACATATTTAGGCAATGGGTCAGGCATGCTCCTCTTGTTGATAAATTAGCAGCCTGAGGTGCTCACCACCTATCTCCTAAGTGGATTTGCTAGTGAGTGGGAGTGTGGGGGTAAGCCTCTGCTCACTGGTCATGCAGTGCAGCTGAAGGCACACTGGGTGGCTCCTGTTTGCCACCTGTACTCAGACTGCCAGTGGAGTGGAACCATGAGGTGAGATACTGGGCAAGATATCAGGTTGGGGAGTGCCAGTGGCTGCCTGCTTCTTGTTACCTGGAGATTTTGTGGAATAAAAGAGGAGCTCACACTTCTGATTTTCAGTCATTAGTGTGAGTGCCACTTTAGTCTTGGGTAGGCAGAGCCTATTGTTATCTGGTTCTTACTCCTATAGGAACACTTTTTGCAATAATTCAAAAGTGGCAATTCACCACTCTGAATAGCTCCTTGTTTTCTGTTCTTCCTTCCACTTTGTCTCATTGATATTTGATCGGCTTCTATATTCTTTCCTCTGAAGCTCTGGGTCCCAGATTGCCACTTGCAAGTATTTTTACTTAGTTTCTTGGCTCTTTTTTTTTTTGCAGAGCTTTGGGTAGTATACTTACCTATCCCTCCAACTTGGATCATCATCTCCTTTGTTAATGTTGAATTGTTTCTTTTGTTTATTTATATCTTATGGTCTCGTTGGAGAAAATAGATGTGTGATGAAATGGCAACATCTGACATTTCTGTAATGCTTTTGATTTTCAAGTTGTTTTTGTAAGCTAGAATTTTAAAACTTGATTAGATTCAGGTTAAGCCTTGCTTGCAGCAAGGCTTCATAACCTTGCTATAATACCTCATCTTGTCATTGAATTGTGTCTGACTCTTGTTGACCTTATGTATAGTTGGGTGTCACTCATGTTGGACTTTATGGGTAGCTTGATTCCTGGTTGTGTACCACTTTCATGCTGTTGATATGTTTGAGTCCGTTATTGTGGCCATTGTGTTAATCCATTTTATTGAGGGCTTCCCTTGTTTCCACTGGCTGTCTACTGTACGAAATCACAGGTCTTCTAGTGAAGAATGCCTCACAGAAGGTGCTTTATCGGGGCTTCAAAAAAGTACATGACAAAATATGGAATATTTTCATATTAGGAGACAGCAGATGTTATCCAATATGGCCGACTCACAAGAACACCTATCATACAGTTTAGTATACTGTGGACATCCTTGAGATCCATGCAACTGTCCCATTGGCCATCATCCTTTCCCTATTGCATTTTAATGTCACTGATGCCAAATCAATGAATCATTTTCTGCATTTGTTGCAAATTGGTAATCTTACCGTTTCCATTGGGCTGCATTTTTCTGTATTGCACTGCTCTTCTAGCTCAGTCAGCCAAGTGCCTACTTCCTAGTAGAAGATTGTAGGGTAAGTGTGTTGTGCTTTCCTTTGTGCTAGTTGACTTGTTGGTTCCATCTAATTATTAATTTAGGGACTCTGGTGGCTCAACAGTTATGATAAGTCTGATGACCAAAAGGTTTGCGATTTCAACCCACCCTTGGAGGAAGACCTGTTCTTGTTACAGACCTAGTGACCCCAAAGTACAGGGTAGAACTGCCCTGTGGATATCCCAGACTGTAAATCTTTATGGGAGTAGAATGCCTCATCTTTCTTCTATAGAGGGGGTGGTGGTGTCAAACTGCTGACCTTTTGGTTAGCAGCCCATGCAGAACCTTGGACTCCTAACCTTATAATAAGTGAAATATAAAATTAAACTATAATAAAAGAGTTGTTTTTCACCTACCATCTAGAAAATAATTCCAAAGTAAATGATAATGTGCTCTGCCTGGGAGGTTTTGAGGAAGCCATTGATGGTGGAACATTTTCAGGGAGGGTGTACTTTGCAGTTTCTAACAAAATACAGATGCTTTTATTCTTTGACCTGCAAACCCACTTTGCTGAATCTATTTTTAGGGTGTATGTGGCATTAATATAAAGGGACACAGAGACAAGGTTATTCATTGCATCATCATTTATAATATCAAAAGCTGGGAAATATGTCACCAGAGAGGGTTGGTTGTATAAATATACCCAATCCAAACAAAGTGAAGAAAAGCAAAATAAGATCTCTATACCAACATGGAATGATCACCACACTGTCTTGATAAGTGAACAAAGACAAGCTTCAGTTCATGTATGTTATATGTAGTCTGATATGTTTTATGTAAGAAGACAGATGAGAATATTACCATATATACTCGAGCATAAGCTGAGCTTTTCAGCACATTTTTAATGCCGTTTTTGTGTAAAATTAGGTGCCTCATGATATTTGAGTCGGCTTGTAGTCAAGTGTATATGGTAGTTATTTTGGCAAAAAGAAGTTCTTAGGAAAGGAAAAAAAGTGTAGAAACAATAAATCTATATAAACCAGGGACTACTAAAAAGCTACCTGTGTGGAAGTGTTTTGTGTGTGTGTGTGTGTGTGTGTGTGTGTGTGTGTGTGTGTGAGAGAGAGAGAGAGAGAGACAGACAGACAGACAGACAGACAGACAGAGACAGTGAGACAGAGAGAGATTGTTTGATAATTGAAGTCTTTGCTTATTCTTTTTCCCAGTGCCATCTTTGAATTATTTGAATATTTGTTGGATATTTCATCTTTTGCCACTTCTAGGTCAGAAGCTACATGTTCTTTTGAGCCCTTGAAAGTTAAACGTACATAAATCATCACGCTCTAAAGTTAAAATCAGAGTCTTTTGCTCTTGAATAGTGCAAGGCCCTGGGAGTAGGAGAGATTCCTGCTTAGAGCAAATCTGCCCCACTTTAGAAAACAAGTTGCAAATTGAGAATGATTTTTACACTTAAGATAGATAGATGGAAAGAAAAGGTCAAATTTATATTATTTCACGACCTATTGTAGTTGTAAGAAATTTGCATGTGACCATACCTGAATTTTGTCCATCTGGAGGGCAAGCACTTCCACTGAGTGCACCTGGGCTTGTTGAGGCATTGGTTCTATTGTTGGTTTAATGGTCATCAAAGAACTTAGAGGATTTGGGGCTCTAGTATGTTCTTATAAATGAGGGCTAACCTTTTCCAATTTATTTTCCCCTGACTGTTGAGATGAGGGTTCCAAAATTTTTTTCCTGACTGTTGAGATGTTCGTAATGATTCTTGACAGATTTTTCCTTATTGATCAGCCAACCTTGTAGTTCCTGAGTTAGCTCTGCGACCTAGTTGCATTGTGAGTTAGGCATTGATTGGACTGCTAATGACAAAGTCAGCAGTTTGAAACTATCAGACACTCCAAGGGAGAAAGAAGGCCAGAGGGGAAGTTCTTTCTACTCTGACCTTTAGGGTTACTATAAGTCAAACTTGATTTAATGGTAGTGAATTTGGTTTTTTAAAACATCAAATAATTGTTCCTTTATTATATTTGTGTTTGATTTTCTAGTAATTTGTTTTTGTTTTTTTAAACTTGTTCATGAGGGATATTGATATATAAACAAAACACAAACACGGTACCATCAAGTCAATTCTGACTCACTGGAGACCATATGGGATGGGGTGAAACTGCCCCTGTGAGTTTCTGAGATTAACTGTTTACAGGAGTAGAAAGCCCCCTCTTTCTCCTCAGGAGGAGAAGGTGATTTCAAACTGCACACCTTGTGAAAATCATAACCACTATGCCATCTAAATGGAAAATGTTTTCTATTTTCTAAAGACGTTTATTCAGGTTTGGTATTAAGTGGTGGATAGAATTTACCACCACAGCCCTCTGGGCCTTGACTTTTCTATGTGGGATGCTTTTAAACAATGAGTTTTGTAATTTAAAAAGAATTCAGGTTTTCTCATTTTGAGGTTTTGGTAATTGTGCCTTTCAAAGAATTGACCCATTCAAACTGTCAGGATAAGTCCCCACTAAAATTTTAAGAGCCACAGTATTTGTAGAAATGGCTTCTACTTTCATTGCTTCACTTGGTAATATTTTTTCTTAGTCTCCTTCCTTTTTTCATTTTCTTTTCTATTGAGTTCCCTCATTTGCTTTTTGGTGGTTAATTTGCCTTTTTTTCTTGCTTCTTCATATGGAAGCGTTGGTATGTAGACCTTTGAAATACCATTTCTGATTATTTGGAATTTTCTAGATTTTTTTGCTTACTGATTTCTGAGTTAATCTAATTGTGATCATGGTACATAGCCTGTATTTTTTCATTGTTTTGTATTTATTGGAGCTTGTTTTTTGCTAAGTATCTTGGTGCACGTTCCATGCGTATCTTAAAAAATGTTCTTTCTCTGGACTTAGACCTATTCTTTAAATATCAGTTGGATCTTTTATATCCTTACTGATTTTCTGTCTACTGCTGTATTGATTTCTAAGAGGGTTGAAATCCCCAGCTATAATTGCGGCTCTGTTTGCTTCTCTTTTCAGCTGTGTCAGTTTTCACATTGTGCATTTTATAGCTCTGTTAACTAGGAACATGCACAGTTAAGATTGCTCCATTTTCGTGAAGAATTGGCCCATTATCATTACGTGATTTTTCTGTCTTATCTTTGGGAATAGTCCTTGTTCTGAAATCATTCTCTAATTTTATAAGTCTTCACAGGTTCCTATGAAAAACTGGGTATCTGTAGGATTATTTACACACAGGATTTAGATGGGTGTTTTGTTCAACAGTAAAACTTGTAAAAGCTGGAACTTATATAAAGTGGAGACCAATCAGAAAAAGAAAACTCTTATTTCCACTAATAGAGCAACAGAAAACAGTCCGACGTTGAGAACTGGAGAAGCAGCAGCCCTGCATAGCTCCACATGTCTGGGTGTTTCTGTGAGAGCCTCCCAGCAATGGTGTCGACAGGACCATGGACAGAGCATGAGTTTCATTAAGCAGATCTTTCTATCCTAAGATGCAGTTGCCTGACTAGTTGTGATCTATCAATGTTGTTGTCATTCAGTTCCCTTGTCTGTGATCCACAGCCTGTCCTGTTGCTGTTGGGCCATCAAGTTGACTCGATTCATAGCAATCCTGAGTACAGTGGAATTAGACATAGGATTTTGATTCAGTGACCCAATGGAGGGGTTTCAGATTTTGAGGGGAGCAGATAGCTTCATCTTATTATTGCAGAGCAATTCTGGTGGATTTTAACCGCAAACCTTGAAATTAGCTGTACAGCACTTAGCAGACTGTGTTGCCAGGGCTCTGCCTATGTAGCAAATGGCTTTTATATCCACATAGTTTTCCTCTGTGGGTGTGTACGGTACAAGAGCGCCAACCATGTCTGGTGCATAAGGCCAAAGCATACGCTCTTCACTGTGCTTATGTGTAGAAATGAAACGTCACAGAAAGCAGATAACAAATAGGATTCATGCCCCAAATACAAAATTGTGAAACATTTAATTTTAAATAAAAAGGAACAAAGTAAAATCCTGGTTATTTCATTTTAAACCCATTATTTCTGTATGTGTATAATTGATGATTTACTAGGATTCCTTATCAGCCAGGAAGCCCTAGTGGTATAGTGGTTTCTTGTTGGGCTTCTATCTGCATGGTCAGCAGTTTGAAACAGACAGGTCTGATGGGCGCAGCATATTGCAATGGGAGCAAACTCCAAATCTCCACGACTGTGGAACCCCCAGCTCAGGGCAAGCATGGGCTGCCATCCTCATGGTCAGTAGTTTAAAACTACCAGCAGCTCCACGGGAGAAAGATGGCTTTCTATTCCTATAAACAATCTATGAATCGACATAGTCTGTATCGCAGTAAGAGAGTATATCAATCGTGTATGACCTCAGAGGTACTGTCTAAGTTGCCTAATGCTGCTATACTAGAAATATCATAAGTAGGTGGCTTTTACAGATGTTTTCTCTCCGTTTAGGAGGCTAGAAGCCTGAATTCATTCAGAGCATCAACCCTAGGGGGAAGGGTTTCTCTCTGTTGACTTTGTAGGAAGGTCCTGTCTCCCTTCACAACTGTTGGTTTGACATCTGTTGGTAATCTCAATGTGTCTTGGCATCAATCTTTCCCTGAGTCTAAGAAGGCACCAGCAAAGGTGCACTGGTTCAAAGGATGTGCTCAGCTCCTGGCTCTACTCTCCTGGTAGTTTGGTTCCCCCTCTCTTTGCTTGCTTCTCTCTCCTTTTTCTCTCTTGTAAGATAAACAGCAATACAGGCCACACTCCAGGGAATTTCCCCTTACATTGGATCAAAGCTGTGGCCTGATTAAGGGTGCTGCATCTCAACCTAACCCCTTTTATCAGGTCAGTGCTGATCACATCATGTGAGAGAATGACACGGTTATGTAACCCACAGAGAATCATGGTCCGGCTAAGTTGAAACATTTTTAGGGGATATGCAGTTCAATCCATGAAAGTTATCAAAACATGTTTCATGATTTCAGCAAACACAGAAACTAATTTTAGATTAACACTGGTCGTGCAACTGCAGCAGCCCTTTCCCGTTCAGTGCTAATCATTGCAACTTGATTCATGATTTGTTTTCCTTCTTTAGCATGTCCCCCGTACACAAATATTCTTGATCCTTACCTTTTGGTATTGACAAAGAGAAGTAAGTTAAGAGTACCAGTTCTTGTTAAAAGTTGATTACCTATTGATATTTCTGAATTCAGATTTTTCCATTTCCAAAATGAATCGTGTCTGTCTCCATTCCCCCCCCCAACTGTATTATCTTTTGTAGAAAAGATAGGTATCAGTCTTTGAGATGATGAAATCTGGGTGGGGAAGTAAATTTGGAATTCAGCACCATTTAGTTACCAAGAATCATGTTCTAATTATTTCCTGTACGTCCAAATGCATTTGTAGCCTCAGGAGGCAATACTTGGAGGATGTTGGGTAATTGATGTCTTGTATTCTTTCTGGAAAGGGTCAGCTGTTATTATCTGATTTAAATTGAGGTACTTATATAGTGTTTTTATGCATTTGTGTATGTTACCCTCTAATAATCCTGCCTCGAAGTTGTTCTTGTGAACTATAACTGAAACCCAGCAAGCTCTCCATATGGTGACCACACTCATCATGACAGTCAGCTGTTAAACCAGGGAACAGACCTCCAGAAGAACCCAGTCTGCAGTCGTGCTGCTTCGTTTACTAGCCTGAAAGGTGGGGGGGTGGGGGTGTACCACTTGGCAGAGCTGGCTTGCTGGAAGGTGCTTGGCTCTAGCCTTGAAGGGAGCCTTTGTGGGGATTTAGCTGGCCTGGCCCCTACGGAGGCCTGGGGTCTCACTTGTATCGTCTCCCAGCAAAGACTGAGGTAGGTAGGTGTACGAGGGTAGCTGCTTCCCTTTCTCTCTGTCCTAAGCGGAACTGGTGCGAACCATTTCCTGCTTTTTCTTTATAGATTTGTCACCTTTTGATAGATTTTATTTGGATTGAATTAGTGGGGGGTCGGGGAGGAGACTCCTATCCTGGTGGGAGTCCTGGTGGCACAGCAAGAAAATGGGGAAGACAATGGTGGGTTTTTTTGTAGTCTTCTCCAAATTTTGATTTGAAACACTGGTGAGTCAGGAAGTTGCAGAGACTATCCAGGCACCCTTTCTCCTGTGCCCCAGTTCCTCCCTGTGGCTCCAGTTTCCCATCTCCAGTATATGGAGTCAGTTGGCCTGAGCCAGTCTGTCCACAAGTGTCCTGTGGGCCACACTGCTGCTTCCCTGGACCAGGGTGAGAGCTGGCCTGTGGTGGTGTTATTAATGTTGTCTTCTGTACCTGCTGGCATTTCTGGGTTACTGTATATCTTTCAGGTTCACAGAAAGCCCAGGGACAGACACCCTTACCATTACCTTCACCATCAGCACCACCACCACATAGGCCTGGGCCCTCAGATCTTTACCTTTCAGAATTCACACACACCCTTTAATACTCACTCTCTGTCTAGAGTTCTTAGCTCCACTTAGTGGGTGGAATATATGTATTTCCCTTTATTTTAAATGCATATATTAGGTCATGCCTCCTTTGCTGTGACGTGTACCCCTCATATCCTACAGATTTTGTGTTTGTTGTCAGCATCAAGCGCTGACTGTTACCTTCTCCCACCGGGGGCTTGCAGTAGTTTTATTTGTCGTGATATAGCCAAACCATGTTGCCAGCATTGTTATCACTTTATCTATTGGACCTCCCATATCTGACCGGCAGCAGCCCTACCCCACCCACCAGCTTTTCAAAGCTCCATGGAACCCCAGTGGTTGGGGAGAATTGGCCTCTTTACTGTCTTGAACTTTAAAATATATATATTTTAAGATGCTTCTAAATATAATTTAGCATTTTTCTTCCACAGTGGCCTTGCACATCTTTTAACCTCCCTGGTGGTAACCCCAAGCCACTCCGGGATTGCACTGCAGAGAAGTCCCTTAACTGCTCCCTGGTCCAGTGGTGTCCTCCACTGTGATTGCAAAGAACGATCTGACTTCCTTGCGTTCTCTGTGTCAGGCAGAACTGGGAGGGGAAATTCAAAACTGCAGGTCTAAAAAAGACATACACACAGTGGTTGTAACCTGTGAAGATTACATTGTATCAAAGCAAATCACCTCAGATTTGCCCCTAGATCCATCTCCAGTGCCCTGCCTGCCCTTTTACTGTCATTTGGAAAAAATTTTGCCTAGAAGTTTTTGTCCATGGCATCAAAAAAGTGTCACTTTAGCACAAAAGGAGTTTTAGATCAGATAAGTGACAGCGGCAGTGACTTAGAATTACTCACAGAATTGAGCGATAGCGGTTCATGGGGAAATCCGACACTGACACTGATCAGATAAGTGGCAACAGTGACGATTCTGCACCTGAGCTCAGCGATGTGCAAACTTGGTACTCTACTGTCTGAGGTACGGATCAGGCAGCTCCCCCAAGATTCCCGTTTACTGGAGCACCTGGTATGAGAGTAGACGTTGACCACAACAACCCTTTGGCACACCTACAAAAAATTGTTACAGAGACAAACCAGTACAAAGAGCAACAATCCGCTTGTCTGCTTCATAAGTTTTCAAGAAGCAGAGTAGGAACCAGTGACCAAAGATGACATTTGGACTTCAGGGAGTGGTGGAGAAACCCTTGCAGAAATGATATTGGGCCACCAATAAATTATTTGCAACTCCATTTTTTGGCACTGTCCTGTCAGAATACAAGTCTTCCCTGATTATGACATTTTTTCACTTTACAAACAATGAAGAATTTGGGTACAAAATTTCTGACATAATTACACCACCAGGGAGGTTAAGAATGGATTGCTAGGCGTGCTATATAATTTCACTGATAATATTAGATGGTTTTTTATTTAAAATTTTGTTGGTTGTGTAGTTAAGTGAAATTGACCATTGTTTTCTTGTATTCTGAAAATTTTAAAATTTTTTTCTTAGACATCCATGTTTGATAACCACCTCTAGAAAAGTGCAAAACCTTAAAAAAGCAGCCCATGGGAAAGGGGCAGTCTTCTAGAAAGAGGCTAGAGCCATAGAACCTTATGGCAGTTCTACCCTGTCCTGTGGATCTGAATCTACTTTCTGCTGTGGGCTTATGTTTGGGTTTTATATATCATTTAGTGTTTATAGGTGTGTGTAGAAAATTCACATATGTACCTAAATGGAATTGCTTGATGCACAGTGACAGTTGGTATGAAGTTGAAGAGCTCTGGCAGTGTAAAAGTCCCATTTGACTGGGTGGGTGGTTTTTGTTCTCCGAATCATTGTGTTAAAACTTAGAATGCAATTTTAATTTTGTCTTTCCTAGTTGGAGTCATTCGTTGTCCAGTCTGCAGTCAAGAATGTGCCGAGAGACATATCATAGATAATTTTTTTGTGAAAGACACTACAGAGGTCCCCAGCAGTACAGTAGAAAAGTCCAACCAGGTAAGTGGTGACTCGTGAACCTTCAGCCTCTGGCTGAGACAGCCTTAAAGCTGGAGGACTTTAGAACATAGGAGTCAGTGCTAGATTTTGGCTTATGCCTCTGAAAAGCTATGCAATGAAAATGCCAGGTCTTTGGTTAGTGAGGTTAATATATTCCAAGGAAATCTTTTCTATGTCATATTACCTTGCAAGAGCCATTTAAGAGGCTGATTTATACCTTTACATAATTGGGTAAGAAACCTTGGGGGTAGAATTCACCGACCGCTCCATCTGAGAAAGATGTGACAGTCTCTTCTAGTGAAGATTGCAACATGGACACACCATGGGGCAGTTCAGCTGTGTCCTGGGGGTGTGACTGATGATCATAATGGGTCATAACCCAGCAGCAGCAACAGCCAGTCACTTTTCAGACATGCTCCTTACTCTGCTGCGGTCGCATACACCTAATATAGGGGAAAGTTAGAATCCATTGAACTAGAGATGGAATCTAGTTGGTGTCTGAAGCTCAGATTGTTCCAGAGAAGAGGGCTGTGGGCCTACTGTAGGTGAAATCAAATAGGAAAGCAGGAGGTATGGTGGGAGCTGACCTGGTAAGAAGGGGCCTGTGGGGTACAGGGGGATAAGGTAATGGCTTGCATTGCCTGGGAGAGCTCATGCCACTCGCTGGAGATCTTTCCATCTTATTTTAAGCTTTTTGTGATGGAACATTTTAAGCATTATCAAAAATTGTCAGTTTAGCCAGATGTCCATCTCATAGCTCTTACCGGTATCTGCCACCCCCACTGTCTTAGGTTGAAGTTAATCCCAGACATGACCTCATTTTATTCATAAATATTTCAGCATGTCCATATAAAAAGTAGTTTTTATTCCACAAACTTCTTTTTAAAGAAATTGATAGCCACCTATCAGTTTCATGTGGAAGAAGTTCACAGTAATTCCATAATAGTATCCAGCGTAATCATCACCTCTGATTATTATCCTTAGGGATCTGTCAGGATCCATTGTTTGGTTACACAGTGTAATTGGTTAATATATCTCAAACATCTCATTAAATCAACCTGAAGTTGCCCGGTAATCCTGCCCGTAACCCACACCCTCCACTTTCTCACTTATTCATTACATATATTGGATAAACCGGGTTTTCTGGTAGAATGACTCTTAATTTTTCTTGTTCCATCTTCATGAAGCCATTTCACATGCTTTTCAGGCAGCTATGTTTAATAAAATGGTCCAGTCGTGTTTCAGTTAAGGATCTATTGGGGGAGGAAGTATAAGCATGTTTTCATCCATGCATCCATTTGTGTTTGCCAACACTCCTTTTTTTTTCCACACTAATGACCAGTGATGATCAATGCCGAAAGCTCAAGTTTCATTGCCCTCCGCCGTAGTGTTGATTCTGACTCAGAGTGACCCTGTGCAGGTTTCTTACAGGAGACAGCCTCATCTCCCATGTTTCATAAGAGCTTTGCATAATGGTGACATTCTCATTCCATCATTCCCTTTACTTCTTAGAAGTAGAGAAAGTTTCCTTCATCAATATTTTTGGTGCCCAAATGTATATACAGGAAAGGAAGGCTTATGTTTGCTATGTTCCCTTTAATTACCAAGTTTTAGAGTAGTGAGTGTAGCATCCATCCTTCTTCAGACCCACGTGCACAGGCATAAGTACATAAGTATGTATATCACAGGTATTTTTTAAAATAAAATGTGCTGTGGTTGGTTGTTAATTCTTACGGTGTTCAGATGGAAACCTCATGGTGATTTCTGTGTTCTTGTTCAACAGAAGTAGTCATCTCTCTCTTCTTGCTTTCAACAGATGTTATTTATTTTTGCTCTAGGCCTGGTGCCATCCATTGCTCTAAGGAGCCCTATTTTCCTGTAGGGGAAATAGTATTTGGGGATTGTACAGTGGATACCAGGGTCTCATTGCCTTTGGGTTGGGCACTTTTCTCAATCTTCCAGGGAAATGAGCTAATGAATCCTTGTGTAACAATCAAAAGGGAGCCCAAGAAAGCACAAAGTACACATTAATATTTCTAGGTCAGATTACTCATGTAGGGATTTTACTTGTTTAATATTGTGTGTTTTATTTGTGTTGTCTGCTGGACATCTGGTTTTTCCTAATAACAGTGGTATAAGCACTCACATTGTATTCCCATATATCCTGTACCATGTTACATACATTGTAGTTTAGCTGCTGTCCTTTAGTTTGCCCCTGACTTGACTCAAGGTGACACCCCAGCCCAACCCCTTTACCCATAGGAAATGAACCACTTGTGATGTATAGGATTTACATGATAAAACACTAAGCCTTCCTTCTTAACCACTCTTAGTCCAGGCACTCCATTGAAACCTGCCATGCAGCTCGCTGTCTGGGGAACTCATATGCAGCCACCTCAGCCTTCAAAACTAGCATGATCCCTTTAGGGGATGCCCTCACTGATGACCTGGTAAAATCCCTTGTCTGCTTTCCCTACCCTCCAGACCCACTGCTGTGAGCTCAGCTGCCTAACCTGTCTTCTCAGAGCCTCTCATACTTTCAGTGAGTGAGTGAGAGAAAGAGAGAGAGAGTGTGTGTGTGTGTGTACGTACGTACATACTGGTGAGATTATTCCCACAGTGCCTGCCCACCTCACATTTGTTAACAGTACATAAAATTGTTTAATGGAAGGCTATTCAGTAAAATCGTGTTATGCTCTCATTTAGAGTTGATTATTCTAACTTGTCCGGCAAGCGGGATTGAGATTTAAACCTGCCACCCATGTATCTGCTTTTTCTTTCTTTCTTTTTAAAATTTAAATAATTTTATTGGAGACTCATAAAATTCTTATCACAATCCATACATCCATCCATGTGTCAAGCACATTTGTACATTTGTTGCCACCATCATTCTCAAAACATTTGCTTTCTGCTTGAGCCCTTGATATCAGTTCCTCCTTTTCCCCTTCCCTCCCCGCTCCCCCCTCCCTCATGAACCCTTGATAATTTATAAATTATTATTTTGTCATATCTTACACTGTCTGACATCTCCCTTCACCCACTTCTCTGTTGTCCATCTCCTAGGGTTATATGTAGATCCTGGTAATCGGTTCCCCCCTTCTACCCAACCTTCCCTCCACCCTCCTGGTATCGCCATTCTTACCACTGGTCCTGAAGGGATTATCTGTCCTGGATTCCCTGTGTTTCCAGTTCCTATCTGTACCAATGGACATCCTCTGATCTAGCCAGATTTGTAAGGTAGAATTGGTATCATGATAGTGGGGGTAGGAAGCATTTAAGAACTAGAGGAAAGTTGTATTTCATCATTGCTACTCGGCACCCTGACTGGCTCGTCTCCTCCCCGAGACCCTTCTGTAAGGGGGTGTTCAGTTGCCTACAGACGGACTTTGGGTCCCCACTCCACACTCCCCCTCATTCACAATGATAAGAGTTCTTTTGTTCTCTGATACCTGATCCCTTCGACACCTCATGGTCACACAGGCTGGTGTGCTTCTTCCATGTGGGCTTTGTTGTTTCTGAGCTAGATAGATGGCTGCTTGTTTATATTCAAGCCTTTAAGACTCCCGATCAGGGGTCCTCAAACTTTTAAAACAGGGGTCCAGTTCACTGTCCCTCAGACCCGTTGGAGGGCCGGATTATAGTTTTTTTAAAAAAAATACTATGAACAAATTCCTATGCACACTGCACATACCGTATTTTGAAGTAAAAAAGCAAACGGGCAAAAACACTGGGCGGGCTGGATAAATGTCTTCTGCAGGCCATATGTGGCCCCCGGGCCGTCTGAGGACACCTGCCCCAGGTGATCTATCTTTTGATAGCCAGGCACCATCAGCTTTCTTCACCACATTTGTTTATGCATACATTTGTCTTCATTGATCATAACGGGAAGGTGGGCACCCACTGATAAAATTTTTTGTTCTGTGATATATGATACCTGGTCCCTTCTATACCTCGTGGTCACACAGGCTTATGTGCTTCTTCCATGTGGGCTTTGTTGCCTCTGAGCTAGATGGCTGCTTGTTTACCTGCAAGCATTTAAGACCCCAGACGTTATATCTTTTGATAGCCGAGCACCATCAGCTTTCTTCACCATATTTGCTTATGCACACATTTGTCTTCAGTGATCATGTTGAGAAGGTGTGCATCATGGAATGCCAATTTAACAAAGTTTTTGCATTGAGTAAGTACTTGAA
Source organism: Tenrec ecaudatus (assembly GCF_050624435.1). Taxonomy (NCBI): domain Eukaryota; kingdom Metazoa; phylum Chordata; class Mammalia; order Afrosoricida; family Tenrecidae; genus Tenrec; species Tenrec ecaudatus. Next base: position 156,799,799 of record NC_134538.1, read on the forward strand.
TGGAGGTCAAATGTCCATCTGCTGCCTTAATACTGAACCCATAAATATATGCATGTAGAGCTATTTTCCCACCATCCTATATAAATATATTTACATATGTGCATGCCTGTATTTAAACCTCTATAAATACCCTTTGCCTCCTAGTTCTTTACTCTCTTTCCTTTTACTTTCCTCTTGTCTCACTATCATGCTTAGCCTTCATTTGGGTTTCAGAAATTTCTTTTGGTTACATTGCTCTTGCTGAATCCCTATTTGGCTTCTCCCACCCTCCTTGCCACTAATTTTTTACCCCTTGTTGCCCCCTTGTCCCTGGCTTGGTCAATATCACGTCTTTTCTCCCACTTCCCCCTCTCCCATGCCCCCCCCCCCCCCGAAACCATTGGTCCCATTGTTTTCTCCTCCAGACTGTTCATCCAGCCTATCTTATATAGATAGATCTGCAGAGATAATAATATGCACCAAAAAACAAGGCATAGCAAGACAAAGTGACAAAAGAGAACACAGTGATGACAACAAAAAAGAAAACCAATGACCCAGAAAAGGAAAAATGTTTTATTTTCCAATTTTAAAAAGAAAAACCTGTAAGTAGATCAAGGTCTGAGTTTTGACCTCTAGGCATGTCCTCTAATGTCTCACAAGGAGAAGAAACAGAGTGTACCTGGCCTCTTTTTATCTCTTTCACGCCTCCAGATCAAGCTGTGACCTGATTGACAGGCTAAATTCCACCCCTTCACCTTTAATAGTTTCAGTAGACATCATATTATGTAATTACCACACTCTGTAAGACACAACAGCAATAGTGGAAGCAACAATGGTCTTACATAACAATAATTGTCAGACTAATGCAGGCCTGACAGTCTTTCAGTCTGTTATACATCAGGTCACTGAGTCAGAAAAGCTACTCAACAGCACCTGACAACATGCACAGGATTTCCATTTGATGCATGCATGTAGGAAATAGGCTGGGTAAACATATGCATATATATGTTTATATAGTGTATGATATATTTATACCATAAATAGTACAGTTGTCATCTGTGTAAAATCTTAACACGTAGTACCTGTTACAGTAAACACGAAGAAGATAACTGGTAGAGTTGCATATGATTTTCCTCATCTCCTATGGCACCTTCCTTTATGACAGGTGTGTACAAGCTGTGAGGACAATGCGGAGGCAAACGGCTTTTGTGTGGAGTGTGTGGAGTGGCTCTGCAAGACCTGCATCAGAGCCCATCAGAGGGTTAAGTTCACCAAAGACCACACCGTCAGACAGAAAGAGGAGGTATCTCCGGGTAAGATGTTGACACGTTTCCTTTCCCCCCACCTGCTTTTCTTCTTCACTAAATTGGTTTGTGAGGACATGCTGTCATGACCTGCGGTTACACAAGAGGGAAGGAAGTCCAACTCCGTATGTACCCAAGAACGATACCTAGGAAGTAGAGGTCAGACATGTCTCCAGCCTCCATCGTTCTTGACCCTGTGCTGACACCAGCCACCTCTGCATGGCACCCTCCTTCTTTGCAGGGTTCAGCAATCCCTTGCATTGACTACACAGAGCTCACAAACAGTTCTCGCGGTCACAGGGTTTATTGGGAGGAAGTGGACAGGTTGCATGTTGGAATCAAGACAGTAAGGATGCAGGCTTTTTTGTTTGCAGCACTTCTCAGCTATGCCGGCAGCCACATTTTTTGTGGTCATGAGCCTCTCAGCCAGGCAACCCCTTGGCCTTTGCTTTGCTTAAGCAAGTGTTTCAAATCTCCTTTAGCATTGATAACTGTCTAATGGGCACCCTCCTCTGCAGGCCATCTTCCTGCTCCAAAGCACTCAGCTTTTCTCGGCTCAATCTGTGGCCTGGGAAGCCCAGAGCTGTGGCTCCTGGTCTTGGTGCTGCAGCTCCTGTTGCCTCTGCTACCCCAGCCCTGCTTCACACTGGGATCTTTCCAGATGGTCATGGAATTCTCTGTTCATGCTTCTCAGATGTCTCACTTTTATATCCAGCCACAAAACTGTCTGACCTCTGATGGCATACTTTCACCCAGTAAGTGGTCGAGGGTTAAAAAGAACGGATAGAAGAGCCATAGCAACATTTGTCAGCATTGAATTCACCTTTGCTTTTTGTTGTTGTGGTTGTTGAATTCAGGGAAATTTACACTCCAGGTAAAATATGAATACTTCAGTATTGGTGAAGGTCAGGGAGTGCGTATGAGCCCCCTCCTTTTCCTGACCCTCCCTCACAGCCCTTCTTGCTCCTCCTGTGAGCACCTGACCCTGGAGCCAGTTGCATAGCAAGTGGGAAAGAGTTCCTTACAAGTCTCATTCTTTTCTCCTTCTCTCAAGACGACTAGGTGTGAAGGTTTGCAAAAGTATTAAAATCCTTCCTTCCCCGATTCATGTAGCAAACTTGTTTCATGATGTTTATTTTACATATATGAGCAAAGGAGCTTCGCTTTATTGTCATTTGAGTTTATTCTGTGGGTTTTTTATTTTCATTTTATTTGGAGCTCTTTCAGATAACATAGCATCTCCTAGTTCCATCACACCGAGCAGTATTGTACAATTTCTACCACAATCCTTTTCAGAACATTTTCTTTCTTCTTGAAGTACTTTTTCAGCTACCCTTTATCATCCCCCACCCTACCCCTCAGGAAGCCTTCTTTATATCACATCTTACATCATCCAACATGTCCATTCACTTACTTTTCTATTGTTCACGCCCCTCTATTCTGTTGTGTTTTTTAAATGTGAAATTCCATTCATGTATTTTTGCCTGCAGATTGTTGCTTTTTTTTTTTTTTAATTCACCTAGTCAGCTAGTATTTGTGTGCTTTACATTCCAGAAACGTGGCTAGGGCTAGGGATGAAAAGGTGAGAAAGTGAAGCCGAGCAGCTGTGTAAGGAGTGAAAGTTGGGTGTGGCTGGAGAATGGGTTGCTAGAGACACAGAGAATAGGCCATCCCTTCAGAGGATACTGGAGGAGAAAAGGCTTGGTGTGGATGCAGGTTGAACAGATTAATTCTAGAGTGTCATCTGTAGCTCTGTGAAAGATGGCTCCATTGAAAATGAGAGCAGAGGAAAGAGCATCAAAAGTTTATCAACTGAAAAACAATCTAACTGCCTTCGATCGATGCCAACTTACAGCGACCCTGTAGAACAGGGTAGAACTGCCCCTGCGTGTTTCCTAGACCGTAACTCCCTGTAGGAGTAAATAGCTGCATCTTTCTCCAAAGGAGTGGCTGGTGGTTTCAAACTGCTGATCTTAGATTAGCAGCCTAATATAAAATTACTCTATCCCAGCTCCAGAAACAGACAACTTGGGAACATTATGGTAACACCTGAAATTTAAGCCATTAACCTTTTTCTCCAGCAGCCTGGGATGGGTCTTGAGATGTGGTGGTCTGCACTAGGGCTGGGATACAGTTGGACAGCAGATAGATAAGAGGTGCAGATGATGGCATATGCAAAGTGTCGGGTTCTCAGATTTTACTGGAGAAAGGAAGGAAATGGGGGGGGGGAGAAGAGAGTATTGGTTGACAGCCTGAAAGGAATGGCTAAGGAGTGGAGCTGTCTGAGGTATAGTGAGAACAGTAACACAAATTAGAAGGTTAGAAAGAACGGCATGCTTTAATTTATGAGAATAGAAATTGAATAATTAAGCATGATGGAAAAACCAAAGGTCTCCTCTCTTTCCTTTTCTCTCTTTTAATCTCTTGCATGATAAAAGATGTCTCAATCAAGTATTGGAACTTGAGTCATACCCGCATGTATGAGTGGTTAACAGACTGTGCTTTGATAATCTTGCCTCATTAACAAAGAGAAGTTAGGATTTATGGCACGTAAAATGGACGATAATATCAGATGACAATGTATAACAACTACACAATACTGAAATTCCTGGTTTACCCAAGTTGACATATTTTTGGAGGATATGTTTCATTCCCTGACATTTTCACCTCCCTGGTAGTCCTGCCCTCACAGGCTGGACGCCTATGGCACAACTAATGACAGCCCCACATTCTAGATCTGGACCCCAGCTGACAGAAGGTCCAATGCTTCAAAACTTTGACTCCACCCTTTGAAACCTCAGAGACGCTGGTGCTTTGGAAGACTCCAGTAACACCTTCTTGTAAGGCTGAGTCAACAAACGCCACACATTAACTCTGCTTCGTTAACAGGCTAGTAGAAGGAAGCTTTAAAGAGCTTGTGGAAGAATGGAATATCCCCACATACTGAAACTCCCAAAACAGAGGTTAAATAACATTTAGATCCCAAGACTAGGAATCCTGCCTCGTTTTTGCTGACACATACTATTGGGGGACACAGTTCAATCTGACTTCTCCTTTAAATTGGTGAGATAGCAAGCTTATATTCCGCTTTATCCATGTTACATTGTAACAAATATTTCCCGGTATTTTTCTGATCCAGAAAAACTCTATGGTATTAAAAACTGATTGTTGCTGTGATAATGGGTGTGCTTCTTGAAGACTTGCAATAAGTAATATTTTCATTATCCCTTTCATACATTTGATTAGCTGCTCTGACTTGCATTTAAAAAAACGAAACCAGCTAACAACAATCTTAACTTTGAGTATTGAGAACATCCAAATTGGTTGATCCTCCCGAGTCATAAGCCACGTGTTCGCAGCACCCTTTCCTAGCATTTTCCTTCCTTCCCGACTTCACTTGGATGTGGAAAAACCCAGAAAGCACCCTTGGCTTTTCTTTCCTTGGCTTTTCCTTCCAAAATGCTGAAGTGCTCACTTAACATTTTTATCTGTGAACTGAGTTGTAATTGTTCTGCAGATGAAACTGCTTGTGCTTTTTTTACATCTAATGAGTTGAATTTAAATAGACAGTTGAACAGATACTTACTATTCCATTATGTTAATTTATTTTCTCTGGCACTCTTTGTTTCTACAGAGGCTGTTGGTGTGACCAGTCAACGACCAGTGTTTTGCCCTTTTCATAAAAAGGAGCAGCTGAAGCTTTACTGTGAGACTTGTGACAAACTGACCTGTCGGGATTGCCAGTTACTAGAACATAAAGAGCATAGGTACCGGCGCCGTTAGATCTGTAGTGAAAGATTCCTGGTGCAGCAGGACGAGGGCTAGGAGACAGGCCATGGTTGTCTGCCAGCACAGTTGGGCAGGACGGCAGGGTTGGCACAGTGCACGTGTTAAACCACTTCAGTCTTTGTTCTTGTCCAGCCATTACTGGATGACGAGTGGCGTTATTCTTGATACTACAGCCTACATGCCACAAGTGTAACACTGCCGTATGTCCCAGGGAACAAAATCAACCCACTGGAGAACAGCTGGTCTACACCATGTTTTCAGTTGTATGAAGTTAGTCTCCAGTGTTTTAATATAAAGAGATTTCATAATATGAAAAAATGGTGTTTTTATTTTTTAAAGGAACCTTTTATGTCATTGGTTCCTAACAATTTCATGTCGGTGTTTACGTCAATTGATTTGAGCCATCTTTGGTAGGGTATGGCTTTGCAGACAAGTGTATATAATTACCCAAGTAACAGAAGGGAATTGGAATAATTAAATATAAGCATTCTAAACATAGGCCAATAAAAGTGTGAGAAACAAAGAGGAAGGTAGAATATATTGAAGACTTTGTAAATTGGCAGGTATGCAAGTATATTAGTGATTATAATACTTGTTAATGGACAGATTTCCAAATTAAAAGATAGTTTTTATGTTAGATAAGAAAGAAAACAAAGTCTATTACATTTTTAAGAAAGAAATCCCTAAATCTAAATATTTAGTAAGGTTAATGGCAAAAGATGTATTGTACAAACATTAACCACAGGGAAAGTGAGTGAAGCAGAGAAACTGGCCCTGTAAGGTAAAACACACCACACCTAGAACTAAAAAGAGGGGAGACCTCTCAACAATAAGACTCTCTTCATTTAAAAGATGTAATAGTTCTAAATATATGTACATCATTGCCTTAAAATAGGAGCCCTGGTGGTATAGTGGTCATGCATTGGTCTGCTAACTGCAAAGCTGGCCGTTCAAAACCATTAGCCGGTCTGCTGGAAAAGATGAGACTTTCCACTCCTGTAAAGAATTAAAGTCCTAGAAACTCACAGAGGCAGTTCTATCCTATCCTATAGGGTTGCTGTGAGTTGGCATCAACTCAATGGCAGTGAGTCTGGGGAGTTTAGCCTTTAAAAATATAAATAAAAAATTGTATAAATAGAAAAATGCACTTGGATACCTTAATCTAATAGGCCAGTACCCAATAATAACAGCTCTTCCCATGCATACTTTCCTAAGTGCCCACATGCCAAGGCAAGGTTACATACTAGGGGAAATGAAAAAGTTTCTGGAGTCAGTTTCTTGGCATCACTGACAGTGTGTCCCAAATAGTTAACAGTAAAAAATAGATTTCACTCCACTGACTTTTCCAGAGAACAGTAAAAGGATGAATTGCCCCTCGCTTATGTTTTGGAACTAACAGAACATTGACACTCAAAAGTGAAGAGGAAAGATACTATGAAAATGAAAACTACAGGAGAGCCTCACTCTTGAAATTCACGTAAAACAAAACTAGAGAACAGAATATAATAACCTGCTGTAATTTTTGGACACATGGTCACAGTCGAGTTGGCATCATTTTAGAAATGCAAAATTCATTTAGAATTTGAAAATCATGTAATTCACTGTATTAAAAGAATAAAAGGGAAAACTATGTGACCACTCAATAGAGGCCGAAAAAATATTCAATAAAAGTTATCCCTCCATGATATAAAATCTTAGTAAACTAAAAAAAAAATAGGGGATTTCCTTAATCTTGTAAAGATTGTTAATTTAAAGAACTAGAAAGCATAATAGTGGAATACTGGCAATCCTGCCTGTACTTATTTCATTATACTGAACATATTTCTTTTTTCCTAACAAGTTTTTTTTTTTTTTAAACATTTTATTAGGGGCTCATACAACTCTTATCACAATCCACACATATACATACATCAATTGTATAAAGCACATCCGTACATTCTTTGCCCTAATCACTCTCAAAGCATCTAACAACTTTTATTGACACTTCATCCACATAAATAATTGTGTAGTTCAGTCACATTATGAAGAGTTGTACAATCATTTTCACAATCAGTTTTAGAACATTTTCCCCTTGTACTCACTGTTATTTGTGTAATTATTTTTTTAATTGTGGCAAAAATATACACAACAAAACATTCTCCAATTCCATTTCTACGTGTGTCATTGATTATACTCTTGATGTTGTACAACTATTATTGATGTCCATTTCCAAATTATTCTACCACCACTAACATAAATTCAGTGCCTTTTATGCAAAGTGCCTTCTTCACCCATGGTAACCATTGGTCAAGTTTGGTTTCTTTTCTTTCTTTTTTTTAAAGTAATTTTCTTGATATATAATAGTCACATATCATACACTACCATAGTTAAATTCCTTTTTGAAAGAGTTGTATATACATCATCACAATTAGTTCTAATGTTCCCTTTCCCCACACTTGCATGTTTAAAATCCATGTGTGTGAAATGTATTAACTTAGGCATGTTATCTTCTGTGTGTATTATGGAAATAAGTCATAAAACTGTGCATCTTCTACATGCTGTCTTCCTTGCCTAGACCTTCCCCGAGTCACCTGTATAGTGTTTTATATCATAGCATCTGCCTTCCCTTCATGTGAAGGAATTAAACAAACAAAAAAACCACCATTACATCTTTTGATAGTGTTGCCTAAGGCCTCATTTCAAGGAACAATGTTAGGATATTTTTTGTCACAATCTGTTGTTTTTAAAAAGTGACCTTTAAAATATACAGTGTCAAACTGTTAAAACCCTAAAATTATAGTGAAAATACTGATGCTGTGAAGTCGATTCTAACTCATAGTGATCGTACAGTGCCGAGTAAAACTGTGTGCACCCCCACCTGCCCCCTCCCCGCACCCCCGTATATCCAAGGTTGTAATCTTTATGGGAACTGACTATCACAGTTTCCTACCTCAGGATGGCTGGTGGTTTCAAATGCCAACCTTCTGGTTAGTATTTAAGTAAGTGCCTCGGACTGAGCTAATAGGCTATTTTAAATGACTAATAAATCTTTAAACCCGTTTACTATTTTTACCACTTTCTCCAAGTGAGACTGCTAAACAACTCAGAATTGTGGTGTCTCTTGCAAACCCTCAATTTGAAGTAGCCAAAAAATAATGTAATTTGAAAAGGTTTTTAACCTAAGGGATAACTTAGAAAGGGGAAAATATGCCTTGCGAAGTATACTTTTTCTATTTTTTTAGATCATTTTTTTTCAAAGTTTTATTAAAGTATTTTTATGAACCTTTACTGTTTTTGAATTTTTCTGCTCATTTGACCAGATTATGTGAAACTAATATGCTTATAATTTACTTCTTCAGATATCAATTTATAGAAGAAGCTTTTCAGAACCAGAAAGTGATCATCGATACACTCATCACAAAACTAATGGAAAAAACGAAATACATAAAATTCGCAGGAAACCAGATCCAAAACAGGTAAATTTATGCTTCTGCGGTTGTGGGGCCCTGTTCCTTCTGTAAGATGCTTCACACGTACTCCCTTTGAGAACAGCATTCCAGTGCTAGGTGAAGCAGTCCTCAGACAGCTCTCGGTGCTCTGCACAGGGTGATGAGACTACTCCAGAAACTGTGGTTTTGGAATCTTTGGGTTAGACCATATTCTATAAAATCTCAAAAACAACAATTTGCATTTGGTAACAGCTTTTTTATCTGACTGGTAAAATAATTTATTGGTATCTAATTTTAAAGGGATGCCAACATTCTTCCCAAGAATGAGTTGTTTACATCCTGACCTTTAGTTGCCTAGGAATACATGTTGATCCTGCCATTTCTGTCCAGGGATGAAATGTGCTTCCATGTTTGAAAATTTCCACATTTTGGTCAAGCCTTGATTAGGGGGTCACTGATGAGGGAGCCTTTTTTCTGCAAGGACTTTGTTTTTCTGAGGAGCTCACAAAGGTTATTCTTTGCCTTGCCAGTCAGTAGGCCTCACCGTCAGGGTGAGCAGGTTTTATGGTGAACATTTCTCAGTCAGAGCAGGAGGATAGAGATCAATATAAAACATCCCCGGCAAGACAAAAAGTAAATGATTAAAGAAAACGGTGAGTGAAAGTAGTGTAATTTTATGTGAAGGATGGGATGTGTTGAACAAAAGTAAAACGGTATTTTAGAATTACAGAAATAGAAATGACAGAGTTTAAAAATTCCCAAATAAAGGAGGAGTTTTTTCCATGCCCCGCCCCGGTAGGAAAATCAGTTGCAGACATGTGCCTTATGATGATTATTGGGGTGTCATCCGTTCACATTTATGCTCACAGCACAGAACTGAAAGGGGCGGCTCTCCTGGAAGGATGCAGGAAATGGAGCCAGCTCTGAGTCTGTGGCTCACCCCAATTGCCTCATCTCAAGCCACAGCTCAGCTCAGCTTACAACCTGCATGCTGTACGTAGCCAAGACCCCTTATGGTTTCCAGTGGCACCCGGCCTGGTGGGTCACTACCTGCAAGGAAACCTTGGCTACACTGCTGACTTTGTCTTGCAGGATTTCGAGTTCTGACCAGTCTTCTGGTGCCACGGCTAAATTGACTGCAGGTGAAAGTAGGCAGATCCTAAAGCTACAGGTGCTAATGGAGAGCCGGAGAAGCATGTGAGGGGATTACTTGGATATCTGTGTATCAGATGTATAGACACCTGTGTACTATATGCGCTCCTTGCACACCATCAAGTCACAACATTCTATTTCACAACATATTGTGGATATTAAGTAACACATTCCTCATTTATACTATCTAAGAAAGGAACAGGATGTTACAAGTAACATACTATGTATTGTATGTGAGTAACGGTTTAATATGAGCCCCGATGCCAGGTATATAAACACAGCTAGCAAACAGATCTTATCTTGCACAGGTGCTGACTTGGGCTACAGGGAGAATGTACTTTTCTAATTGTTGCTGTTTCAGTATTAATCTCTTGAAGCCCATGGACATTGTCATTTAAGATCATACATTTGGTTAATATTAGTACATGTGTCTTTAAGTCCATCCTATATGAGATCCAAATGCTGTCTCTAAATGAGCAAGCCAGTGGAATACTCATGGAGATCAAGCTCTTAATAACGGATACATTAGCTGATAAGGAAAATATATTGAAAATTCTCCAGCTTTCTGGGACTCAGGATCAAAGGTTAACTTCCACATTGCCAAAAGGTACCAATTGGGGTTACCTATAAGATAACCTGAGCAATGTCTTGTACTATTGTTACTGGTGCACATTTGAACACTGGAATTCATCCCACAAGTCTGATGACATCTGGATTATTTGAAAAAGACTCCACACTTGCTGCTGTGCATTCAGTTCTTACTCATAGCAACCTTGCTGATAGAACTGCCCCTTTGGGTTTCTGAAGATGTTAGTCTGTAGAAGCAGAGAGAGCTTCATCTTCAGCTGTACGCTGGTGGTTTGGAGCCTCAGACCTGTGTTTAACAGCCCAGTGTGTGGTCCACTCTACTACCAGAGCTCCGTAATAGATAATGACTGGTTAAATTGTTTCTAGCCAAGGAAAGCAACCTGGTTGTACCTCCCTGTCTGGGCAATAAACCATAAGAATCTGTCCTGTGCCTATGTATATGAGTCTACAGTACAAAGAGTACTGTTTGGGTCTGGGGGGGTTGGTTTTTGTTTTAAATTTTCTTTAGCTATGCTCTTCTGAGGTTGTTTTTATTTAATAAAGGTTTGTGTTTAGAATAAAACTTAAGTTACTGCCTGAATTTTGTACAGATCCATAAAGCTTCCATTTACCAATGGAAAAATCTAGTAATAGTGATTTCCTATAATAATGGATGATTTCTCCATTGTTCTCATATCCATAGATGAAGAAAAACCTGTGGTGGAGAGACCCACCAGGGAAGGCCTGACTGACGTAGGGGGAGGGCATCACATATCTCCCAGTATGACACCTTTTACAATGATACACATAAGCATCTGCACAGTCTAGGGGAAACATTAGGGGAGGCGTACCTGTAATAAAGGTAAAAAGATAAAGGTCCATTTTCAGGGTTGGTACTACCATCAGCTGTTGAAATGGGTTTTTATATGTAACCCTCAGCTCTCTGCTGGGTTGGCTAGTTCCAATAGGAGTCAGCCTTTTTTAACTGACAAATGGACCCAAGGTTTTGTTGTCTCTAATTTGGCTGCACATGGTTTGGTGAGAAGGATTAAGTATAGTACCTTCCAAGTAGTTTTATTTGACATCTCATTCTATATACCGATCTCCTGGGTCTATGTTTAGCAGACATCAGGAGTTTAGTTTCTTTCTTCCTCAGTCTTCTCTAACCCCTGAAAAATACTTTAGAATATTAGATCAAAGACATCTGCCTCCCAGTAAATTACTGCATAAGAGGCATGTTTGTGAGATCTGAATGATGGGGATCTCAGAAAAAATAGGATAAATGCAGAGTTTCCAGAGCTTTGCCATTTGAGTCTGTAGACCATAAAACTGAAACTGACAGGGACAATGTAGCCTTTGATAAATGGGAAACTCACCATGGTCTGACCAGTGATATGAGTTCCCTGGTAAGAATTGTGGGTATGATGTTTCAAAAAAATTTCTTTGCCACAAAGACTGCTGTCGATGCAGAAGCAGGGGAAAGCTTCTACCAATTGTGTGGAGATCTAAAAATCATTACTTACACGTGTAACATTTGAGAGGCTGCCATTCAAGTATAGGCTCAAAGCTAAGGCAGGGCATTTTCTGGGACTGTAGTGAGGCCCAGTAGGTGCAACATGGACGTCACAACACTAGCAACTGTTGGTTAAGAACTACTCTGTACCCTGCCTTTAAAAATGAAGCAGGCTTTGTGGAACCACTGACACTTAACCTGGGGGCTGCTGCCAAGAACTTGAATATTGTTCACTGGGGAAAACTGTCTAGCCTCTGTGGTTCTTTGACATGCTTAAGACCAGTTGTAATGTGTTAGGCTTTGTAGAACATAGCCAGATTCTAATTTGGGGGGAATATCCTCCCAAGGCATTATCTGTCATTGATTTTCTTTAAAGAAATGTCTCCCCAATCTGTTAGTTGGAAATAATGTTTCAATCTTGAACCAAAATTGTCCTCTGAAGTTTTCTTGGGAGACCTATTTAGCTCGAATAATAAAAAGCCTTCACCTTTAGTTTTTGACTCTTTCAAACAAACATAACACATGCACATGCCTGCAGTTCTACCCAGTCCTGAGGCTGAAACAGTGAGTCGGAGATTTTGGTTGTCAGTTTGATCTCAGTACCTAGAGATGTGTGTGTGTATACATACACACACACATATATATACACAGACATGTACACATATACCAGTGATATATATGGTACATATAACCTGAACCCCTCTGTCCCGTGGAGCAGCCAGTGGGTGTGATTGGAGTATGAGATTTTGCCAAGTAGAGTACTGTATATACTTGAGTACAAACCGATCTGAATATCAGCCGAGAATCTGAATATCAGCCAAGAAAAAAACCACAAAAACTGCATTAAAAATGTGCTGGAAAACTGTGCTTATACACGAGTACATATGGTAATTTGTAGATTTAAAATGTCCTGTATCGAGTAATTGAAAATTTTAAATGATTGTGTTCTAAATGAATTAGAAGAGCTAATTATTTCTACCATTTAGTGGCAATAGTCATTGTGAAATAACTAATTTTATTTTTTTAAATCATTTTATTGGGGGCTCCTACAGCTCTTATAACAATCCACACATCAATTATATCGAGCACATTTGGATATACGTTGCCATCGTCATTTCTAAAACATTTTTTTCTACTTGAGCCCTTGGTATCTGCTCCTCTTTTACCCCTTCCCTCTCCCACCCTTCCTTGATAATTTATAAATTATTTTTATTTCACATTTTACACCATCAGCTATCTCCCTTTACCCATGTTTCTTTTGTTCTCCTTAGTGGGGCAGAGGGTGAGTTTGTGCGTCAATCATTACAATTGGTTCCCCCTTTCTCCCCCTTCTCCCACCTTCCCCCTGCCCTCATGATATCACTACTCATTATTGGTCCTGAGGGGTTTATCTGTCCTAGATTCTGTGTCGAGAGTTCTTATCTGTACCAGTGTGCATGCTCTGGTCTATTCAGATTTCTAAGATAGAACTGGGCATCATGATAGTTGAGGGAAGGAAGCGTTAAAGAACTAGAGCAGTGGTTCTCAACCTTCCTAATGCCACTACCATGTAATACAGTTCCCCATGCTGTGGTGACCCCCCAACCAAAAAATTATTTTCATTGCTACTTTATAACTAATTTTGCTACTGCTATGAATTGTGCGACCCTTATGAAAGGGTCATTTGAACCTCCCCCTAAAGGGTCGGGGCCCACAGGCTGAGAGCCGCTGAACTAGAGGAATGTTGTTTTGTCAGTGCTATACGGAAATGACAGATTGAAGTAAAATTTCTGCCTCAGTGAGATTTGCTTTTTTCCTTAATTTCTACCTTTATGCATATGATATTGATTATACATCCAGGCTCACATTGTTTTTCACACGGATGTCTCTTGTTCCGATACCCTTTATTGAAAAGTTGATCCTTTATTGAGTTGTATGTAGGGTCTTTATCAGATCAGATGCCTATGTAAGTCTGGGATTATGCTCTAAACATTTTATAATCTTAATTCAGCCTTGTCTGTTCTCGTGCATTTTTTTTCTTTTTGCCAACGTTCTACTCTTGATCACCATAGCTTTCTTCTTTTTTTTTTAATATCTCAGTTTTGGAGATTAGTAGTCCAAATATCAGCAAGATCAGGTTCCCACTGAGCTTTGAGAAGGGGCCTCCTGTGTTCTTCAGGTCCTGGTAGCATCGCCACAGGCATGCCGTAGCCAGTGGGAGTACAACTCCAAGCTCTGCCTCGTCTCTTTCCTTCGTCTGTGTTTCTCCTCTTCTTAAAAGGACCACCAACATTAATGACCACTTCATTAATGTCTTACAAGAGAAACTCATTTCCTAAATAGGTCAGATCCCCAATAGTGTGATGACTCCAACACATCTTCTCATCCATCTATCTATCAACCCATAATAAGGTCTCTGCCCAGATGTCACTGGAATTAATTTTCCTAAATGCTGAGTTATCTATCTCCTGCCTTGTCACATTTCCTGTACTTTTCCTTTATTGCTGTTGAGAATATATGTATAGCAGAGAGACCAGTATAATTTTTCTACATGTATACTGATTGCATTCTTGTTATATGTATATTTTACGTACTAGAACTAATGATTATAGCTAACATTTATTATTATGCACCTAGTTCTGTTTTAAACTCTTAGAAAGTAGTTATTGGCACATAATTTTCATATCATACAATTCAGAATTTCATTTATATCAGGCAGAGTTATTACCACATTCATTACCACAATGATTATTATAACATTTTGTATTAACTCATTATTTGCCCCCAACCTCCCCTACCATGCCCCCAGAAGCCATTAACCCAGTTACTGTCTCTAGATTAAGCTAGTCTAGATTTCTTTTTTCCCCCCTCCTGATTTTATTTTTATTTATTTAAGAGATCATTTTATTGGGGATTCTAACAACTTTTTTTTACTCTAGCAACTCTGATAACATTCCATACATCAATTGTATTACACATATTTGTACATGTGTTGCCATCATTTCTATACATTTACTTTCTATTGAGCTCTTGGTATCAGCACCTCTTTTTCCCTCCCCCCACCCTTGTTTCCCGTTGATCAATTATAAGTTATTATTTTAAGCCAGGACTTCTTATAAGACAATCACCCTCCTGTGCTGAGTTGTTTCTCCCGTTTCCCTGGACAACTGCCTCCTTTCACGTGGAACTAGATGAATTGGATGGCGCCTGGTTATCAGTACTGAACATTTTGATAAAAGAGTGTCTAGAAGAATTCTGACACAAGGTGGGGGATGCAGAACATGATTTCAAGTTACTGTGGACGTCAGACTGTGTAAGGGTCATGGAGACTGTAAAACCCTTAGATTATTTCCCTGAGATGATCTCTAAGCTAAGATTAAAAATATCCCTTGATGTCTTAAAAGCAAACAATAGAGTAACTATCTATCTGGTCTATTGCTTTTACTCTAAAGAGTAGAGGGGGAAAATTGCCTGGAAAAACTAGTTCACTTGAATAACAGACAATGCAAACATCAACCTCACAATCCAAAGAACTAAATGGTGCCCAGCCACCACTACTGTCTGCTCTGAAAAGGGATCAATCACATGTTAGAAAGTTCTTATGGGAGAAATATGTGGAATTGCCCAAACAAGGATCCAGACTTAGTGGTCTGACAAAGACTGAGAAAATCTCTGATGAGACTGTCAGCCCTAGTCACTCTTGAGATCTGGAACTGCGTTCACCCCCATCACTCAGTTTCTGCCCAACATTAATCAGGTCTATAATGAGGACAGTAACACCGATCCAGTGAGACCAGAACACGATAGGATAATGAGCCATTTGAGATACAAAAAGGCAGCATTTGCTGAAGGACAAGGTCTAGAGGGATTAGGAAAGAAGAAGGAATGGAAACAGGAACCACGGAGGAAGTAGGATGTAAGGGTCTGCACTGTGATCCTTGTACTCAATGACATAAAACAAGGTGCATGTAACTTGCAGAATTGACAGCTGAACTGTTCTTAAAACTTGCACTTACTTCACAATAAAAAAGATAGTTAAGTTTTAACTAGTAAAAAAGTCTGTGTTGCTTCTACAAAACAATACAGTATCACAGAAAAGGATTGGATTTTGAAGTGTTAGAGCTAAAGAATCTTTTATTAGGTGTTAATTGCTCATCTCTTCATATCCCACCTATTTGTGGAAGGATTAAATGGATTCGGCTGATTTATTTTGCAGGACAGCCATTTGCAAACATGATAGTATTTTTTTCCCTTTCCTGTTCGATCATCCCTAGGATTTAAACTAATATTCCAATGTCTGTGGCATCCTTGGTCTGCTCTGGTGTCCTTGATCCTATAGCCAGTATTGAAGTCATTATCTTAAGAATTCCCAGCAGCGAACAACAGTGCCCTGGCTTTTTGGATCTTCAGATTATAAGGATACTACGAAAGAAGTAAATGTGAAAAGTGAATCTTCCTTATTAAAAAAAAAATTCTCAATGTTTGGGTAGATGCCTTATTTTCTTTCCTACTTCTTAATAATTCAGCTCCCTCCCTTCTGGTTGGTTCTGACTCAGTGACTAGTGGGCAGAGTGAAGCTACTTTTGCAAGTTTCCAAGACAGTAATTAATTAGGGGAGCAAAAAACCGCATCTTTCCCCACAAGAGCGCTGGTCCATTTGAACTGCTGACCTTGTGGTTAGCAACCTAGAACATGACCCACTTTATCACCAGGGCTCCTGTCTGTTTTTCTATATTATAGGATGTTCTGGGATGATGCCACATATTTCTTACTTGGCTAGAATGAATATAGTAGAACTTGTTCACAAAAATGGTTTTTCTTCTGTGCACAAAAGCCTATTTTGTAGTCCAACCCTCATCCTTTTAGATAGACTGTTGATTTTCCTGGGTGTCATCACTGTAATTTCTTAAAAGTGTGTTCATTCTCTTGCAAGAATCCCCAGACTGATTTGAAGTGTGAATGTAGGGACTGTGTCTTCCAGGAGAGTTCTTTTGAGTCTGTCTTGCCATTTAGAGGAAAGGATTTTCAGAATTAGCATTGCTTTTTTGAGGCTGATGGGTCTAATGTACACATTAAGAAGTCCATTTTAAATATTATAAGACACATTTTCTGCCTTACATTTGGATGTCTTTTTCCTGCTGTCGTTTTTCAGAATCATTGAAGTAAATCAGAATCAGAAGCAGGTGGAGCAGGACATCAAGGTGGCTATCTTCACGCTGATGGTAGAGATAAACAAGAAAGGGAAAGCCCTGCTGCACCAGCTGGAGGTGAGTGAGCGCCGTCCTGGAATGCGGGGCTCTTCGGCACAGCACTTTCTCCTATGCAGTGTGCATCCGAAAACGGAGCTTTTAAACCTTTAAATGTTCATAGCCTCCTTGTAACTTTTGAAGCCTTTACATTTTCCCATGTAATGGTTCCTGTTTATGACTTAGTGCCATTTCTTCCCCTCGTCCCAGGCGTCAGAATACACTAGGAGGATCTTGTTCCTCACATTCATCTCAGCATGTGCCTGCCCCAGGCAGGAGCTCAGAATATTGTCTTGAGCCATTGACCTGTGTTTCATTTCTGTTATCACCACAACAGACAAAACAACACTCAGTGCCATCGATTTGATGGTAACTCATAGCCATCCTATAGGACAAGATAGAACTGCCTCTGAGTTTCTATAACTATTGGAGTAGAAAGCTCCATCTTTCTCACTTAGAGCGGATTGTTGGTTTTGAACTGTTGACCTTACGGATCACAGTCCAACAGGTGACCACAATACTCTAGAGGTATTAAGCAAAATTTTCTAGACGGATACCCTGGTAAGATCTCAGCATTTATTTATCATGTCACAGGTAAGTCCAAAGGTTAGACATTTTATTGATCACAAATATAAAAATGTGTCAACATAACCTCTATCTAGGTCTGTATCTCTGAAGATGGGGTTTCCATCTCTCCAACCTTCCCTAAAGAGTCTTGGGCTCCGATTTATACTACATCAAAAAGGCAGCTGCAGTCACCTCTGGGGATTCTGTTTGTTCTCCTTTTAGAATAGGCTTTGGGTGTGAGAACCAAACGAAGCTGGAAGGGGCAAGATGAGGGTTGTAGGGTGGATGGGGAAAGGGCTTACACTGGACTTCTCTTAGGGCAGCCCTGTTACCCTCACCCAATGAGTGGGTGTATTGTGGTGGGGGCAGAATTCCTTGGCACAACCTTCCTGGACTTTTCCTCATCAATCTCATTTTTAGTTAGTTTTTTTTTTTTTAAGCTTTTTCCTTTTGAGAGCCCCACAGTCATCCTGCTCCTCTGAGAAAATGTCAAGTTGATACCTTTGGAATCCCCAAGGAAGGAATCAGCATGACCTTTCGAGCTGACATTTCTGCCTTGAGCTGAACTGGCCCAGCAGATCCCTTTGGAAGCAACTCTTTTACTCCCACCTTGGTTTTGAAGGCATTCTAACAAGACCAAGACGAGTATTTCTGAAAGAAGGTGTCTGTCTACATGTGTGCATTGATCTCAGAAACTAGTTTAGACCTGTTTTATTTGCAACACACCATTCCTGTGTGACGTGGAACAGTAGTAGCAATCCTCTGCTGTCTGGGTACAGAAGGAGACAGCTCTTGTCCTCAACAGGTGCTAGTTAAAACTGTTAAGCAGTAGAGCGTCAGCAGGATAACTGTTGCTCACTGTGGACTCAACACATCTGTGTCTTCATCAGCTTTTGAAACATATCAAGGTCCAGATCCAAAGTTAGAATCTGGACTGACAACAGTGGCTGCAACAAGGACTCAGGTTTAGAAACAATTGTGCAGATGGCCCCAGACCGGGCAGTCTGTCCTTCAGTTGTGCACAGAGTCACTATGAGTTGTAACCACTCAGAGGCCCCTAAGAGCAACGACGTTTAGTGTATGGCTCGTAGAAATAGTGCAGTTCGACCATTGTCGTGTGTGAGCTCTCTGTCAGAAAGCTGTGGTTCCACCCAGACCCCTACAAGCGGAGGTCACTCTGCACCTTGCTGGTATAAGCAGCTCTTGTTCCCCGACCCTGGTCGCAGTCACAGTATTTCAGGCTTCCGCCTTTTTGCTGTGGTAAGTAGTGCCCTCAGTACCATGGGTTTCTACATGTAACCCTTTTTACCTACTAAGACTTGTGGGAAATCACGTGAAAATTTTTTAGCAGAGCAAGATTCTCAATTTGTAACCTCCTCAAAGAGTTTCTGTCTTTACTACACCGTTTCCAAAGAAACGCTTTAGTGTGGGGTGAGTGTATTTTTTAAGTCCCTTGACTGACTGTGTTAGTGTGGATGGCAGCACTCGTGTGTCGTTTCCTTACTCTGATCTGGCTCAGGAGAACAGGTCACGTTTGACTTTGTGGGTTCTGTGTTGGGCTGCTAACCTCCAGGTCGTTAGGTCAAAAACCACAGTCTGTCCTCAGGAGAAAGATGAGGCTTTCTACTTATGTAAAGAGTTAGTCTCCAAAACCACAAGGGAGGTTCTGTTCGGTCTGCAGGGTCATTGTGAGTCATAACCTACTTGATGACAGTCAGTGGTGCCGTGCTCGAAGGTGGCAGCTGACACAATAGAACAAGGTGCTGCTGTCTTGCTTCCCAAAATCAAAACACAACCAATACACACACTGCCAGCACATAGAATTTGACTCGTTGTGACCCTGTAAGGCAGAGTAGAATTGCCCCATAGGGCTTCTAAAGCTGTCTGTTTTGTCTTCCCCAAATTTTATTAGCATGTATTTCACGTATCATACAGTTCAATAGTTCAGGCGCATCAAGAGTCATGTAATCATTGCTGTAATCCGTTTTAGAGCGTTTTCTTCTTGTCCTCACCATTTCAGCTCCTCTAACTCCCTGCCATCCTCCTAAGGAACCGCTAATCCAGTTGCTGTCTCTGCAGATTTAGCTAACCTGAATTTCATATATAGAGAAACAAAACAAAAACTGACAACCATAACACAGTAAAACAGAAACCTCAAGTCAAAAAGAAAAAAAATTACTAAAAACTAACATTTAAGTGGGTCATAAAGGGAGAGCAAATGATAGGATGTTAAATTTTAACATGACGAAAGTTGCCATTTTTTAAAGCAGCAGAACCACTCAGCGTGTCATTAAGCCCAGCACTCCACCCGCTGTGCCACCAGGACCCCTTGCCTGTTTTCCTACGATTTCACAAGGTTTTTGGTTTCTGTGCAAAACTTACACGGCACCAGCTGTGACAGAGACATTTCAAAGCGACCCAAGGCCTGGCTTCAACAGATGCAGAGTCAGACTGCACTTCGGAGGAGGTGCACAGCCATTCACTGGATGGGCTGTGTAGCCACTGGGTGTGCACAAGGTCCAGAGGGCAGCCATGACTGCCTTGGCGGCACTCCGTCTCCCTGTCTGTCACCCCGCAGCCATGAGGTGCATCCAGTACACACGTGAATCGGCCACTCTCTTGAGTTGTATATTTCTGTGGGTTTTGACAAATACAAGTCACGTGCCCAGCATCGGAGTGTTGTGCCCTAAAAATGCCCTGTGTTCCACCTGTGCACCCTCCTTCCCAGATCCCCTTGCACTATCTCTGTTGTGTAGTCGTCTTGAGAACATCAGGTATTCGAATCATGTGCCTTTTTCAGCGCTCAACTATTGGCAGGCGCCATAAATAGCCCAAGGAGGGAGGCATCTTCTCTGAACAGAAATGAGATTACGACAGAGCCGCTTGTTTCCTGCAGCCTCTTCACTTGACCTTGTGCTCCTCTTGCTCACTCTTGAGTATGTGTTCAGGTTTGAAGCCGACTAGAGCCAGGGTCGAGGCTCTCTTGGAGCCTGCTGTAAGCCCTTGTTCTCCTCCTTGGCTGGTGGGGATGAGGGTTTAGCTAGGGTCTTCAGGAAACCAGGTCTAGGCTCCGGAGAAACTGGTCTGCTCTTCAGAAGCTTTTCTCAGCACAAGTACCGGCTGTCTCTTTGGCCGCCCAAGGTAATTCTCAGTAGACAGAAGTAACAGGCACCTGTTTTATTGCATCAAAGGGAAAGATCCTCTCCCTTCGGCACAGACTGCATACATTGGGTACTATGAGGCTGAGTGAGTCATGTGATCTGAGAGCTTTGCTAGGTTGTGGGCTGGTGGTTTTGGTGAGTATTGAATGTAACACACTTGCTCTGATAGGACTATTCCGTCATTTACCTTCCTTTGTATTGGGTCAAGCATTAACTGAGACATATTTCCTGGATTATGCCAAACCAGACCTTGGTGCTGGAGCTGCTAGTGGGTGTGTGGGACCAGAGTTGGTTGGCAGTGTGCAGGGTCCTTTGTATGAAGAAGGAAAACCACTAAGGATCCTTTAGAGATAGTGGTGGTTTTAATTCTGGAATCTTCAAATAGCCGTGAAAGTGCAGTCTAGGTGGAAATGAAGTTTCAGCATTTCTCCTTGTTTTCAGAGTCTTGCCAAGGACCATCGCATGAAGCTCATGCAGCAGCAACAGGAAGTGGCTGGGCTTTCTAAACAGTTGGAACATGTTATGCATTTCTCCAAATGGGCTGTGTCCAGTGGAAGTAGCACCGCCTTGCTGTACAGCAAGCGCCTGGTAAGTGTGGTGCCCAGCGTCCTGCAGAACACCTTTGAGCAGTTTCTAGTTCAGATGAGTCACAATAGTGTGTGTGGTCTGAAAACACTGCTTTCGCTCACATGATATAGAGGTAACTTCCCTAGTCTTCTTAGGTCATTTTTATTCTTGTTTCTATCACTTGGTTTTAGTTGTAATTGAAATGGGTACAACCACAGCAAAAGTCATCATTGTCAAGCACCTGTTTGTGTGTCAGACACTGATTCTAAGCATTTTGTTTACACTCTACATCTTCTCCTGAGTGGGACACCTGTCCCCTCTGCTCTGCAGATGAGGACATGAGGCACAGAGAGAGGTATCATGCCTCAGGCCATTCAGTAAGAAGGAATACCTAGCGGTTGGACTGGAGTCTCTTGTCACCTGCATATCTGACTCTGGCACGAGAGTACTACAGAGAGAGAAGTGGGCTATGGCTTGGTGAGCTGCTGGCAGCTGAGGCCCTGCTTACGGAATTCTGGGCTTAAGGGCTGACAATCTGCCTCTAACCAGCTCCCAGATGTTGCTGCTGCTGGTCTGTTTGGCAGCTTTTGTGTGGCCAGGACCAAGGAGAAGGTTAGGCCACTTCCCACCCTGCTTCCATTTTATTAAAGATGGAGCAGAGATTTATATTTTGCAGTAACTCAGGTTAGCTACATTCTGATAGCCACGGGGCTTGTGGAATCAAATGTCCTATGACTATCTTCTAAATCAGGCACTGTAGTTCTGGGTAAGCCTTTGAAAAGTCGGTAGTGCATGATGTAGAATATTGATGGATAACTACCACCATCCCTTGCTATCCAAGGGGAATGGTCCAGGAGATTCCAGATACTGGGATACATGGGCCCCATAGGTGTAACAGCATCAAATTTGCCTACAACCATCTCTAAATTTTCTGTGATATACCCAGTAATGTCAGAGCTTACATGCTCTCTCTGCCCTCCAGTAGTTTCAATTGTTGGCAAGTAGCTAGACCAGGATGGAGAACCTGTGGGTATGATGTGCCAATTGTATTTCCACAACCTCCTAATGCTTGGAATCCTGAATTACATTCAACTTTTAGGGTTTTTTATTTATTTATTTTAGGGCGTGATGTATTCTTTCATTGTTTTTAGAATGTAGTCTTTCAGCCGAGGGACTTTGTTTTTGCTGCTGCTCTTATTGGGCATAATGAAAAATATTTAGGCAACAAATACCATCTTCATTGACTACATTTTTCTAAACGTCAAAGTGGCTAGAGGGAGACAGATTTTTTTTTTTTTCCAACAGATTTAACAGTGAGTATTTGTAGTCGTGTATCTAAGCCAGCATGTTCCCACAATCAGATAAGGGCTCAGTCACCTCCTCTGAGCCTCAAGCCTTCTCTAATTCCATTCCCTGATCTTGGAGAACCTTCTCTGTGTTAACACAGACAAGATCTGCACAGTGAATCAGAATCAGTAGCACTAGATTCTGGATTATTGACCAAATAAATCCTTTTTCTCCCCTGAGTCAGCACCTGGATTGAAAGGGGTTTTCCAGCAGTGCGTACATTGCGTAAGTTAGTGGTTACATTAAAAGCACTTTGGAGGAAGGACTTTCCCAACTTCAGAAAATTGGGAAACTTGCTCTTTAAGAGTTTTTTTTTTTTTCTTTAAGAGTTTTTATTCTTTGTAAATACAGCTTTGCTTGCTCAGGTTGACCAGTCAGGGATGTAAGGGATTTTATATCTTTAAAGATTAAGAATTATAGTTGAAAGTTCAAACCCAGTGAAACTGCAGAATCCCATCTTTGAAATAGTGCAACTTTACAGTACTTCCTTAGCATGCTGCCATTTATTAGATGCCGAATTTACTTAGCGCTGGTTAAACAGAAGGCAAGGAAAACATTGATAGCGGGCAAGACAGAAAGTAACACGGCTTTTCTCTTGGCTTGCAGCAGGGTTTTCTGTACTTCCAATGGCTAGGGGAGCTGCTTGGTAAGGGATAGTCAGGAGAGGGAGTCCATCTCCTCTCCTCTTTACCTGCCTTCTCATCTAATGAACCTTCAAGGGCCTCCCTCTTGAGTGAGCCATTCCCTAGACCTGCACATCCTCACATCCAAACTCAGGCCTCTGACCGTAGTGCGATCGCCTGCCTGTAGACTGCCTGGCCAGGGCACCATCAGCTGAGCACAGGGCTTGATTTGTGTTCTATGACCCACTACCCCATCATCTAACTAAATCCTGCATCCTTCTTTAAAGGGTAAATAAAGAGAGGGTGTTTTCTTTTTTCCCCCTTTTTTTTTAAACAAATGTTTGAGTTGGTACTTCTGTGATATTCTATTAGTAATTCAGAATGCTGACTTCAACCCGATTCTCACTCAAAGGGGGGGGGGTGGAGGTGGACATGCGTGTGTTTTGAAGGTACATCGAGTGATCTGCTAATGCTACTGGTCTACCTGCCTTCTAGATCACCTACCGGTTACGGCACCTCCTCCGAGCAAGGTGTGATGCTTCGCCGGCAGCCAACAACACCATCCAGTTTCACTGTGATCCTAGTTTCTGGGCTCAGAATATCATCAATTTAGGTAGGCCTCTGCGCCTTCCCTCAAAGTGCCAGTGTTCTCAGTGATCACAACTGATACTGAAGCATATTCCCTTGGCTCGCAAAAATGGTGTCTTCTGAAGACTCAAGTGCTACTTGTACTAATGTGTCCTTGGTGTGTCGTGTGTATGTGTTTCTCTCACACACCACCTTGCACAGGGAAATATTCTCATGGTGACATACAATACAGTGTGTCCTGACTTAAGGATTTTGGAAGTTCTCTTTATAACAGAGCCCTGTGTGTATGGTTAGTTCAAGATGTGTCAAAGTAGAGTTAAAATTTTGTGATTGTGTTTAAACTGAAAGGACACCTAACAAATGGTTTATTTCATGTTATTGGTGCCCCTTGTCACGGTGTGTCACTACCCTCACGCATTCCGTTCTAGTTGGCCATGACTCTCCCTGCCTCTCTGTTGGAAGCTAAGTGTTGACCACCTGGTCTCCTGTAGATGAATTGTGTAGGCAGCTCATGACTCATGGCTGATCAGTGTGGGTTCCCACTCTTGACTGTTACTGAGAGAAGGCTTTGGGTTTGTTTGGCAAAGGGTTCTTTGTTAAATAGTATTTCTCATATTGTTAACAGCTCACGTGTAGTATGTCCCTCTCTACTCATTAGGGGCCCTTAGTGTTTCCATTCCTTTAATTTGCTTAGGGAAGATCTCTTTCCTCCCCCTTTCCTTAACTTCTTTCCTATTGGGTCTGGTGTATTTATTGTAGGGATTCTCAAACTTTTTAAACAGGGCCAGTTCACTGTCCCTCAGACCCATTGGAGGGCCGGACTATAGTTTAAAAAAAAACTATGAACAAATTCCTGTGCACACTGCACATATCTTATTTTGAAGTAATAAAAAATAAGGCAAAAACACCTGGCAGGCCAGATAAACACTCGGCGGGCCGCAGTTTGAGGACGCCTGATTTATTGGGTAATGTCTCGAGTACTGAGCATACTGGGCCATCATGAAAGGGGCAGTAAGCAGGGAGTTCCCATGACAGTTTACGGTGACACTGTGCTGGGTAGAGAGACAGCCTTGCTATCTCACCTGTCCCTCACCAGGCCAACAGAAAAGTAAGATTCCCCTATGTGTTGTTAAGGAGCCCTGGTGGCACTGGGCTGCTAACCCAAATGAGAGGTCTGCAGCTCAACCTCAACAGCCCGCTTCCCCACTTCCCCCACCCCCGAGCTCTGCACAGAAGATGAGGAGCCTCTGTGTCAGGTATCGGTGATTCGGAGTTGATCACTTGGCCATATCCTGGCTCTGGGCATCGTGATTGCACAATTGGCTGCTAACCAAAAGCTCGATGTTGTGAGCCCGCCAACCACGCCGAGGGGCGGTGTGACGGTCTATTTCTGTACTGCCTGGCATAGGTAGAGCCGCTCTGCTGTGCCCCACAGCACAGGGTTGCTGTGAGTCGGAATGGTCGCACCAGGAACGGCTCAGGCTTCCTCTGTTTGTACCTTGTCTGCTCATCCCAACCAGGGTCCCCTTGAGAGGACGTACTTCCTTTGCTTCAGAATGCCTAGCAGGTATTGGCCATTCTTCTGGCATGTGTGGGCTGCCTATGTCTACACAGGTGAAGTTGTTAATGCACACACATAGGTGAGTAGGTGGACATGTAGCATCAGAACATGTCTAACTCTGGCAGTGGCGGGCAGGCTATCAGCACAGAGCTGAGTCCCAGAAGGTTGGACTCTGACAGACAGGGCACTCTCCATGGGCTTTCCTGATCCACTGCTGTGGCCCCCCAGAACTCAGGAGCAGGAAGCATGAGGGCAGGGCAGCTTGCTGAGCTCCTCTGTACCCCTCAGGACAGATGGCCTTTTGGCCCTCCTGTCACCACTGCCTCTGCTACAGGGCTCCCTCCCGACCCCTAACAGCCTTCATGTTGTCACCTTGCCCCTGCTGCCTCCTTTCTCACTCCTCCCCTCCCCTTGTACTAAGTCCCTGCTTTCCTGTGGGGCTGACTGCGTGCACACAGCTCCTCCCTCCTCAGGTGCACGGTATGGCCCCTCCCATCAGGGCTAGGACCTGAGCAGTCCCCTGTGGGTAGGTGACAGTTACTTGAGTAGGCGATAGTAATTTTATTTGCATCGTTGAGAATCACTCATTGGGTAGTATATTGACAGTCCCTACTGGATGCACACCAATCACAGGCTGGGCTGCCACAAGGCCAGCAGAAAGCACCAGATGAGACTGTTGGTAGCTCACCCAGGAAATGCCAGTCAGCCTGGGCAGACAGGCACCAGGGTACCTCCCCAGGGTTAAGAGGTGATGTCTCTGAAGCTGGCTTCCCAGGGAAGCCAGGCAGAAGGCCACATAAGGAGCCATTTCCCCGTACTGCTCATCTCCTTCAGGGAAGCTGTGGTGGGAAGTTAAGGAAGAGCTTCTGCCCCAGGTGTCTGTCCATGGCATCTGGGAGAGGAGCCAGGGCGAATCTTTGCTCAGTTATCCGAGCAACGCTGGTTGACATTAAGTTGAATGAACTTTGGGGGTTGAAGGGAGGCACCTTCTCTGAGAGATAAGTGCCCGGCACACAGTAGGTTTTCATTTCTGAAAACATGTGCTTAGGCAGTCAGCCCCTGGAGTCTTACTGCTGACTCAGACAGGCAGTGCCTTTTGCTGGGATTCAACCTGCCGGTTGGTGTGGCCACCTGTGAGCCTAGCCAGTGTGGGTGGAGGCGCGGGAGCCTGCTGGGTTGGGGATCCTGAAGAATCAGAAGCTGCTCGGGCAGGGGTTTTCAGATGCAGCTACAATGTCCACTCAAAGTCCTTGGGCCAGTCTGAGGCCCTCTCAGGGACCATAGCAGCGTGTGCCTAGCCTTGATCATGCTTTGGCCCACCTGAGCAGCACTGCATGCCAGCTGAAGCTCGTAAGAGGGGGGATTCAGGGACCTGAGGTCCCCAGCTAATCTCCAGCTGAAACTAACCATACAAAATGTGATCTTTCACTAACTGTCACACTGTCGGGAAGACCTGACCCTGACCTTTTCTCTCTGACCAGGTACTTTAGTAATCGAGGATAAGGAGAGCCAGCCACAAATGCCTAAGCAGAGCCCTGCCGTGGAGCCAAGCCCACAGCCACCAGGTGGCTTCTCTTCAAACCAGTTATCCAAGTTCCCAACACAGATCAGCCTAGCTCAGTTACGGCTCCAGCACATGCAGCAACAGGTAATGGCTCAGAGGCAACAGGTGCACCGGAGGCCAGCACCTGTGGGTTTACCAAGCCCCAGAATGCAGGGGCCCATCCAGCAACCCTCCATCTCTCATCAGGTAAATTGGGAAGCAGGCCCGTCGTAACTTAGATAATTATAGTACGATTGTGTTCAGCAGCTCCTGCCATACCCTGCAGCCACCGTCAGTAGTTGACAGATGGGGCCTTGCCTGGACCCCCGTCCTAACCCACCTCCTATGAGGCTTCACTCCCTGCTGCCTCTCTAGCCAACTGGTTTCATTGCCCTCACACCATAGCCAGGGTATGTTCCTTGATAGGGCATTTCACTGGCTGGAACATCTGTGCCCTGTCTCCCTGTACCCAACAGTCCCGTTCCACTGCTTCCTTATGGCTGGGGCTAGTCCGCATCCCCAGGCGGGTGCACGTTGTAGTGAGCATGCTGCATTGGGAGCTTGGGCGGCAGACCGGTCAGGTTGTTGGCCACAGTCTGCATCCCTGGACCATCCAGCCCTTTTCTAAATATGAAGTGGGAAAGGTTTATACACCTTTGTTAAAGCAGTTACACTGTCGCCCTCAGGTTAGGTGTCAGCTTGCTGTTTCTGCTGCATGCCACTGAGAAGATTTTAGCTCACAGTAACCCGTGTAACTGAGAAGAGCTAACCCATGGTGCACTCACGCAGATGGCCGGATCATTTTGCCCCAGCTGCCTGGGCCTCTAATTCACCAGCCCTTAAGTTGGCAGCCAAGTGTTTAGACATGCCCCCTCTGTGAGGCTTGTATCCTCTCACCGTCCTTATTCAGCCTGTGTACTGAACAATTGATCCCAGAACCTGGACTGTATGAGGAACAGCGTGGCATCAGGCTTAGAGAAAGGCTTATTATCTTCCAGTGTGCAGTTGACACTGTGCTGCTTGCTGAAAGCCAGGGGGACTTGAAGCACTCAATGATGATTGCAGCCTTCAACATGGATTATAGCTCACTTACAAGAATGCCAAAACCCTCACAACATGACCAATAGGTAACATCATAGTTACTGGAGAAAATATTGAAGTTGTCGAGGGTTTTGTCTTACAATCAGTGCGCATAGAAGCAGCAGTCAAAAGATTAAAGGACGTGTTGCATTGGGTAAATCTGCTACATAAGAATTCTTAAAGTGTTGAAAAGCAAGGATGTTACCTAGAGGACTAAGGTGTGCCTGATCCAAGCCATGATATTTTCAGTTGCCTCATAATGCATGTGAAAGTTGGACATTGAATAAGTAAGACTGAAAAAGAATCAATGCGTTGGACTTGTGATGGCATCTCATGTACTTGAGGCATGTTGTTTGGAGAAACCAATCCCCGGAGAAGGGCATCATGGTAGGTGTGTTAGGCCAGGTTGACTAGAGAAACAAGTCCAGAGACATCTCTGTACGAAAGAACTTTATATGAAAAGTAACGCATGACATATAGCAAGAAGACATCCCAGTCCAACTCAAGTCCATAAGTCCGATACAAGTGCATAACTTCCTCTTCAGATTCACATAGCCACATTCAGGGACACCAAATGCAGGAAGAGCACAGACCTGTGGGTGCAGAGTCCTGTGGATCCAAGGTCAGCGGAAACACGGCCGGGCACTGGCAGCTCTCTGGGTCAGTGCAGAGGCCCAGCAAGCAGGAACACGAAGGGGCAGCAAGAAGGGTGTTTCCCAGGACCTCCTTGTTTGTAAGAAAATCACACCCTC
Organism: Tenrec ecaudatus; assembly: GCF_050624435.1. NCBI lineage: Eukaryota > Metazoa > Chordata > Mammalia > Afrosoricida > Tenrecidae > Tenrec > Tenrec ecaudatus. The sequence goes on from NC_134538.1 coordinate 156,828,545, forward strand.
ATGGAGGCATCATCAGTTGTGACCTCCATTGACAGGTTAAATTACACCCATGTACTTTCATGGACCTTCAAATTGACATAAAACCATGGTAACCACCATACTTGGTAAGGTACAGGAGCAGCAAAAAGAGGAGACTATCAGGAGATGGGTAGGACAAGGACAGTGCAGGAGAGGACAGTGTTTCCATTTCTTAAACATCTTCTGCACCTAACGGAAATGAGAAAAATAAACTCCTACTCTGTCCTCCCCACCTAGATACATTGTTCCCCATCAGTTCACATTCACATACACCTGGAGAAAAGCGTGGGGTATGTGCATCTATGCCTGTTCCAGGAAACATGCACAGTCGAAATCACATGGGATCCCTTCTCCTGCCCCCTGGGAAGGACTGTGCAGAACACCTAGTCCCGTGACATGCCAGAGGAGACAGTGCGCCCTGTGGCTCGGTACCACACACAGGCAGCCGTAGGTGGACCCCACTGTGGAAGTCCTCCCGTCCATATAAGCACAGGGATGTCCCTCAACAGAGGCTGGATGCCCTGTACCACAGAACTCTTGAGAACCTCGGACCTAGAACCAAACCTGCCGTCCTAGAGGAGGGCCCAGAATGCTGGTGAGTGTGTCACTGCAGGTCCCTTCGCCTCCCCATCATTTGTCCCCTCTTGTCCTTGTATATCTTAAAGTAATTGATGCCATTTCACAGTTTCTTTAAGACTGGGGACTAGTTCCCCATCTCATCCCTTTAGGCCCTGATAAGAGGCAGGGAAGAATAGGAGAGACTAGGTGACTGCTTGCACACTCTCCTGCAAGACACTGTGTGCACCTGTCTACTCTTATGCAGTCTGTCCTTGAGAGAAATCCACACCATTTTTGGTTATTTTCCAAGGGTTTCTATCATCTCTATAATATATCTTTCATGTTGTAAAGGTCCTCAAGATGAATCTAAACAAATGGCTGCGACTTTCAGGCTATGCTTCTCTGCAGGTTTAGGATTTTCTCGAATACTGTTTTTATCTGCTTCACTCACCAACATTCCTTGATTTAGAAAGAGTACCTACACCGACTTCTCATTGGGCTGTAATCTCTTGCCACAACTGAGAGTGAACCTGGTGCCAACCAATTTATAAGGGAGCAAAAGAATCAACTGGTGCAGGGCAGAAGGGGGCAAGGGAAGAAAGGAGAAGACAGGCCTACACTCCTTCCAAGGTTAGATGGTTGGGCCCAGCTTAAAAAATTCCTCATTTTGAAGACAATGATTGCCTCCTGGAGATGTTCTGATCACATATAGCCAATGTACAAGGGATATTTAAATAGTTTGTGGAAAGTGTGTATCATGGGGGAAAAAATTCATGTATTTGAAAAGTGTTTTGCACAAAAATAAGTGCATACTAACTTGCTTAAGGCCCATCTGAGAGCAGTGGGGCTCACAACTAATTGGTCACATCCAGTCAGATTTCTTGGAGCCCTTGTGGTGCTGTCGACTTGCTGTCGGGCTGCCAACCACAGGTGGGAGAGACGAGAGAGACTGTTTTCTCTCAGGATCTGTACCATGAGTTGCAGACTTATTTGGCCTATCACCCTCTTTTTGAGGAGGATTACCTGACACCCAACTTCCTGCCAGCGATTAAAATCATTTGTACGAAGGGCAAGTGTTGATCCCTGCTTTTGCAGCACCCCGGAGCCACTGCAGTGACTGGAAAGGCGATGCCACCTGCTGTGGGAAACGCTCGCCTACAGGTTCACTGACTGTGAGTCAGGAGCCACTCAATGGCGGTGGGCTTTAACTTGTTGGAACCTGTCTGAATGGGATCTCATTTGAGGCACCAAGAAGGATAAGAGCTTCATAAATTCCTCCAAAAGTGAAGCAACAATCACAGTGCCACTTGGGTGAAATCTTTGATGCTTTTTGAAAAGCTTATGGGTAACTTACTTTTTAAATAGAAGCGTCATTTTTAAATGGATGAGGCAATATTGAAGATGAAGCGTACATCAGTTTGAGGAGAGCCATAATCTTGCCCAAGCCTTAATTGAAGAGGACCAGTGATTGCCAGCAGAAAGAATAGCCAGTGCCATAGACCTTGCAATGGATTCTGCTGACCTCATTCTGACTGAAAAAGTACAAGGTGGGCCGGTGTTCTGCTGGATGTGTGCCAAACGAACCGTTACATCCAGATAAGCTGCAGACAAAAAGCTGGGGTTTGGATGGAAACTGTAGACCCTGAAGTATGTCTTGGAAGAATGGTAACAGCAGATGAAACACAGCGTGACCAGCACAAGTCAAAGCAAAGTCAGAGCAGTGGAGGGCAAAGGTCGTGGCCACATGTTTGGAGATGCTCGAGGCATTTGCTTGTTTATTTCCTATGAGGGTTGAAGGACAATAACATCAGTGTACTATGAAAATGTTTTGAGAAAGGTCGCCTAGCTGGAAAACATCCGGGAAAGCTCCCCCAGAGACTCTTGCTCCCTGAAAGCAGACCGTGTTCTTGCTCTGATCACACAAGATCCATCTGGAGAGTGTGCATGCAGCATCGTGAGACCCTCTTGCAGCCCTGATGTGACTCCTGAACATGGCTGAATGCCCAGGCCCCTCATTCTTTAGGGGTGGACTGTGTTTGTTATAGAAAGATCTTGACCTTTGTGGAGCTTATGATTAGTAATGAAGTTTTTATATTTTAATTTCATTTCCCTGTGAACAATTTGAAGTGCCCTCCTTATAAAGAAATGGGTGGGAAGAGTGTGTGTTCAGGGTTGGCATCTATGGGCAGACAAGGTAGACTCAGCTGCCTGGCCCTCTGAGCCAATGCTAAGCTCTGCTCTCCTTTATCAGCATTGTCGAGGGGTGGAGGTGGGATTGTTCCTCTGGGGAGACTCATCCTCTAAGCTGTAATCAGCAGCCATCTGTAGTAATGACTCGGCACTCACTGTAGGTGGGGACTGATGGCCTTGTGTGCGGCCTTTAGTAGCTGTGTACCTTCTTTCAAGTTGTCAATCTCTCTTCAGTTTCCTCTTGGTAAGCGAGGATGACAATGTTCACTTCCTAGGGCTCCACGAGATAATAGAAGTAAAATTCTCATGTGGGATATAGTTGGATCATGGAAAGACCAAAAACTCATTCAATTTTTAATGTTGCTGTTATCAACCAACTTTCTGATGAATGAGTTGCTGGTTCACAGTGCTGTTCAGAGCCCAGCTCTTTCAGGTCCCTCCTTGGTCAAGTTAGTGAGCCCATCTCTGCCTGGGAGGGACGTTCATGTGCTGGGCTTCCTGGCATCTGGTGACCATCCTGAGTGCCAGCTTCCATGATGTTGGGGAAGGGGCTGCCATCAAGGACTCCAAGAGTCCCAGAGAACAGTTTCACTTGCTTCCCAAAGGTGGCCCAGGGCCTGTCTTGGGGGTGCAGCTAGCTGACCCCCGAGGTTGAATAGAAATGCCAGGGGTTTTTCTAGGCGACTCTTTCTGAGGGGGCCAACAGGCAGGCCTTTCCCCATGGTTCAAGCTGCCAGCCAAGCTTAACTGCACCGCTGGAGCTCCTTCTGAGCCTGGGACAACATCCTGCCTTGTCTTCAGCACCGGCTTTCCCACAGCTCTTAAGCACATTTTCAAAACTTGTGGCGTGTGTCATCGCCCCCCCCCTTGTTTTGTTGAAATGTAAAGAATCGTGCATTGGTGGCAGAGCTGATCTCTCCCTGTGTGTGTTTTATAAGATAGACTTCTCGATCACCTGTCTGTCAAGAAATAACGACGGTTAATCAATAAATGGGTTTGGCCTTTTTTTCTGCAGCAACCCCCTCCACGCTTGATCAATTTTCAGAATCACAGCCCTAAACCCAATGGACCAGTCCTTCCTCCCCATCCTCAACAACTGAGATACCCTCCAAGCCAGAGTCTCCCTCGGCCAGCAATAAAGCCAAACCCCCTTCAGATGGCTTACCTGGCTCAGCAAGCCATAAAGCAGGTATGTGTCCCCTCCTCACCTCGGGGCACACTCACTGGTTCTCTGCCCCACTTGTAAGCGACCACTGAGCTGGCAAAGTGTCAGCGGTCATCAGCGAGTCCTAGGGATTGGGCTGTGTCTGAAGTGGGTTTCAAGGAGGTGTCTCAGGAGCAAGCTGGGGTGGACTTTCACCATGTAACCTGATGGGGTCTCATCCAAGAGGCATCAGAAGGCTCCTGGGGGAATCTACCCCCCCCTTTGTGCTATTTTCTACCACCTTTGCCAGCCCCCTCGTGGCCTTGATGTCCTCCGATAACTTTGTCTCACAAAGGCCACAGCTGCCTCTCACCATCCCAGAGAGCACCCTCCTGTTCTGCTCACTGACACTGTTCTTCCTTTCTTGCTACCCTAGTGGCAGATCAGCAGTGGGCAAGCTGCCCCGTCAACTGCCAACAGCACGTCCTCCACCCCCTCCAGCCCCACCATCACCAGCGCGGCAGGGTACGATGGCAAGATGTTCAGCTCCCCTGTGATCGATCTGAGTGCGCCAGTGGGAGGGCCTTATAATCTGCCTTCTCTGCCAGATGTAAGTGTACCCATGTCACCGACAGCATCCGAAGCATGGGCGTCAATAAGCCCCTGCACTGAGGCTCACTGAGTCTGGTAGTGGACAGCACTGAGGATGCCCAGCTGAGGGAGGGGCAGGCCCGGCCGTGGGACACCTTGATGGCTGGAATGGGCCCTAGAGGACCCTTGAGATAAAGACATCAGAAGAGAGGCAAGCAAATGAAAACGATTTTCTGCCAGGTCGTGCTGACCTGCACATGACTATCTGACTAAATTGTGTTCCCTCTCTATACCTGAACCGTGTCAGTACAACTTTGTATAGAAGAGCTCTCTCACAGGTAGAAAAATCAGTCTGTGGACAGATCGGCATGCACAATTAACACCTGCGTTGCCTTCTCTCATCCTTCAAGGACAAGGTTAATGCAACAACCAGATCATTTGCTCTGTGTGTGTGTGTTTGTGTGTGTAAGATCTGACCTATGGCCAATAGAAATGCTTTGCTTTCTTTTAAAAGGCATTATTTATTCAAGTTACAGATAGCAACTAGTATTTCCTTGTAGATTCAGTATTAACTTTCTTTTCGGCATTCAGTTTTCTGTGTTCTGACCTAGTAGCATGCACGTACCTTACTGGCCGGCAGTGGCACCCAGGAAAGTGGCCTCGTCCCATTTTTTAGTTTAGTTTTGCGATTGACCCCAGATGCACACAAACGCAGGCATTCCAGAGTATACATGCTCTTTGGAAGAGTGCATGCGATAATGAGCTGAGCCCAACAAAATACAAGGATGGAAATGAACCTGTGGACTAACACACAGAAGAGGAGGGACCATGGTGAGTTGGCTTCTGCCCTTTTCAGCTTCAGTCCCTCTCTGAACTCCAGAATAAAGGCAGGGGCTAAAGAGAGTGCTTCCACTGAGCACTTCAACAACTGTACCACCTTGCACAGGGAGGGGGCAGGCAGTAAGCACATCGCGCGCACACTCTGGGATCCCTGCTAAGACGGACCTGGCCGTGGGCAGAAGGAGTTTGGCTGTATTTGAATCCTGCCAGCGACCTTCTGGGCGGTTTGGTGTATTGAAGGCATGAAAAGATAACTTCCCTCTGAAGCGGTGGTTCTTGACCCTTTAATACAGTTCATCATCTTGTAGTGACACCGCCCCCCTCCCCCAACCATAAAATTATTTTTGTTGCTACTTCATCACTGTAACTTTGCTACTGTTATGAAAGGGTCTTTCGACCTCCAAAGGAGTCATGACCCACAGGTTGAGAACCGCTGCTCTAAAGCATTAAATTCATTAGAGATAGATCAGTACCTTGGAAATCCACAGTATCTTGGAAAGGAAGGATCCTACCAAAAAGTCCATTTTTGTTCTTACCAAACAAAAAAGTATGTAGTGAGGGGAGTGTTCTGGTTGGTTGTTTGGGAGAAGGGAGTTGTGGAGATGGGATTTGCTGTATCACTCTTGCACCTACCCACAGCTTTGGTTCCCACAGGCCTGGGGGTGGGGGGTAGTCCCTCAGCCCTCCCTGGTGAGGCCAGCGTCTCCACAGGTTCATCACAAATAGCCTGGGCAGCTGTTGAGATGTGTAGATCCTGGTGGCTGCTGCTGAGCCAGGTGTTCTGTGGGTCTGCAAAAGTATAAAGCCAGGCTTTTTGCTTTAGACATATCCGCTTTTTTGGTTATTTTCAAGCAAATCAGTAATTATTTTTAATTTGTAGAGTTTACATTTTTATGAGAACCACTGCCTTGAACTTGGGGAGGCACTGAATGCATGTGTTCCAGAACCACACATTCTACCACCGCATTTTGTTTTATTGGGGTTTAGGTAAGAAACAGCATTTAAAATGCAGACTAAGGTTTTGTTCCTATAAAGGATGCCGTCCTTTTTTGCCGCTTTCAGGCACTGCTCGAGACAGGCCCCCACGAACTCAGCAACTCATTAGACAGGCAGCTATCCTGCCTCCAGCCCCTGAGCAGGGCATCCTTGGACCCTGGTGGAATGAGAACATCTCTCTGGGTTGGTTAAGGGAGAATTAAGCACCAGGAAATCTCAAACGTCTCATTTGCTTACCTTAGGAGTTGGTGATAATTCAATTTTTCCACCCATAAGTTTAAAGGAGCTTTTCATTGCAAAACAAGCATGCCCTAAAATGCTTTCTCTTCTCGTCAGATTGACTGTTCGAGCACCATCATGCTCGACAATATTGTGAGGAAGGACCACAGCATTGACCCTGGCCCGCCCCGACCCCCTTCCAGTCGGACCGTGCAGTCACCCAACTCCTCGGTGCCCTCCCCGGGCCTGGCAGGTACAGTGGCCCTATTGCTGCGCCTGGGGCCTGCATCCATCCCAGGCTGCGCTCCAGTGTCAGTGAGCATCCCCCTTTCTCCTTTGTGTTGGTTGGCTGGTCATGCTGTGTTTGTTGTGTCGGGGTGGGGGTGGTGGGGGAGGGTGTTAGTAGTGGTGGCTTCTGTGGGAGCAAATATTAAACTACTGTGCCTTTTCCATTCCCACCGGACTGCACTCACAGAGAAAACCACCCCGTGCTCTGCCCTCTCTCTCTTTTCTTATAAATCATTTTACTGGGGGCTCGTACAACTCATCACAATCCATACATCGATTGAATCAGGCATGTTTGTACATATGTTGCCTTCATTCTTTTCTAGACATTTACTTTCTGTTGAGCCCTTGGTATCAGCTCCTCCTCTCCCTCATAACCCCTGATAGATTGTACATTGTTATTATTTTCATCTCACACTGACCACTGTCTCCTCCGTGGTTTCTGTTGGTCTTACCCCCGTAGAGGGGTGTATGGCTATGTATCGATCATTGCGATTGGTTCCCTCTTTCTTCCTTCTTTTCCCGCCTTCCCCCTACCCTCTGTTATCACTATTCCCACTCCTGTTCCTGGATTCTTTGTGCCATGAGCTCCCATCTCATATCTCTACCTGTGTACATGTTTCAGTCTAGTCTGAATTGAGAAGCAGCACTGGGATCGTGGTGGGGGTGAGGAAGCCTCAAGGAACGAGAGGACTATAGTGTGTGTCACTGATGCTTTCCTGCACCCTGCTGACTCAGCCCTTCACTGTGGCCCCTCTGTGGGGAGATTGCTCCGTTGTCTACAGATGGACTTTGGGTCTCTGCTCCAATCCTCCAAGTTCTCAACAATATGTTTTTGTTTGTTATGTGTCTGCTGTGATACCGATTACCCGGTCCCTATGACTCCTCATGATTGCACCAGTGGTGTGCTTCTTCCACGTGGACTTGTTTCTTAACTGCTGAATGGCGGCTTGTGTAACTTAAAGCCTTTAATACCCCTGACGCTTTATCTTTTATTAGCCGTCTGCCCTCTCTCTTGATAAGTTTCTTGCAATGTGGTCGTGTCCCAGGTGTGATTGACTGAGAGTCACAAGTGCCAGAACACAGGCAACTGTGCAGTGGTTGGTTTGGTTTTTAACCAACTGATTTCGCCTCAGATCGGGAGGCCATGGCTCCAAATTCAGAGTGTCCCTTCTAAGGGCTGACATCTTGTCAGCACCTGTGGGCTGAGTAGTCCTCGCAGATCTGTGTCTTTTGGCCATTAATCTTCCTTTGGTTCTAGGAAGTTCCAGGGCAGAGACTCGGGCCCAAAGGATGCTCTTTGAGTCCCATTTCTCTCTCCCCAAAACACAGGGCCTTCAACCAAAATAAGGAAAAAGAATTTCTTATATTTTCACATGAGCACAATACACTCGCAGCATTGTAAAGAAAATGATGGACTTTATCAACCCTTGCTGAAGTTCAGTCTGACTAGGAGGACACAATAAGAGAGAACCGAAAGGGAATAATCGTGTTTGCTGCTCAGATTAGCAGAAACTGGAGAAGTGAGAATGCTCTGAGCAAATATAAGGAGACAGAGAAGGCAATCCTGCCCATTCCAGCACGTCACCAAAGCTTATAGCATGAGTGGGGGACCAGGCAATGGCCAAGTCCCGGTTTCTCCCACTGTCTGCCTGTCAAGTGTGGCCAGGCCCCAAACAACACACCAAGTAACTCTGGACACCAGCCGTGTGAAAGAACTCAGCAGTGTGTAAAACTGGAAGGGATTTGTTTCAAAGGTTTTTGTAATTTCTACAACTAAATATATTTGCCAACTTATTTCATTAACATATAAAATATTATTTATTTGATTGTCAACTATTAAATGCTATTTTATATCTTAATTTTTAAATATTATAAAATGGAGCATCCACCACTTGCCTGTCAGTTTGTTGCACTGTGGTGACTTTTGGGTTATGAGGCCAGAGCTGGTATTTCAAATGCCAGCAGGGCCACCCAAAGTGAAGCGATTTTAGCAGAGATTCCACACTAAGAACAGACAACAAAGAAGGAATCTGCAGAACATTGTGAGACCCTGAAGGCCTAATGAGTGGAAGCAGAGCATCGTCAGAGAGAGTGCAGGAAGACCTCGACTGAGGAGAAGCTGCTTGCTCAGAGTGGCGACAAGAATGGAGTGGAGCCCTGGGGATCTCCATTTGCTGAGGGAGCACAACTCAAGGCAAGAAGAAACAGCTGCAGAAACCTGCTGATGGATGATCTGAGCTTGGAATGTGTGAAGATAGGTAGGGTGTCCTAGGCACTGGTGAGTGGGAAGGGACGAGTATTAGCCATTTGAATTGGGAAATCATGATTTCCTATGCTGGGGATGACACATCAAGAACAGCAGCGTTGCATTCATTGTTACGAAGGACATTTCAAAATCAGTCTTAGAGCACAGTGCTGCCTGTGACAGAAGTATATCCATCTGCCTGCCTCTGGGGAAACACAATCAATCTAGCGATTATTCAAAATTAAGCATCAACCACAAAAGCTAATGATGGGGAAATAGGAAAATTCTACCAAGTTCAGTCTGAAATTAATCAGACGGGCAGTCAAAATGCATTGATGATTATTGGTGATTAGAATGCCAAAATTGGAAACAAAGAGGAAGGAACAGTTGTTGGTATATACGGCCTTGGTGATAAAGACAAAGCTGGAGATCATATGGTAGAGTTTTGCAAGGCCCACAACTTCATAGCAAATAGTTTTTATCAGCAACACTAAAGGCAACTATACACATGAACTTCTCCAGGTGGAATACCCTGAAATCAAATTGACCACTCTGTGAGAAAAGATGATCGAGAATGTCAGTATCAGCAGCTGAAACCAGGCCAGGGGCTGACTGGATCAGATCATCATTGGTTCATATGTAATTTCACATTACAGCTGGAAAAGTTAGAACAAGGCACAAATGCCACAATGTGGCCTTGAGTGTATCCCACCCAATTGGTCCATTGAATACTAATGACAGCAGTCCTGATGAGCTGTGGGAGGACATCAAGAGCATTAGTCATCAAGAAAGGTCATCACAAAGACAAAAAAAGTGGATGTCAGAAGAGACTAAAGCAAATGAAAGAAATGATGGCTTTGAGCTGAACAGAAACTTTGAAAGGGCAGCTCAGATCAAGAAAACAAAATATATAATAACACTCCAAAGATCTAGAGATAGAAAACCAAAAAATAAGAGCATGCTCAGCATTATCTGAATTAACCCAGGAAAAAAATTCCAGCCCTGAATTGTAATATTAAAATATTCTCTGGATAAAACATGGAGTGATGCAGGAAACATCAGAAGATGGGAAGAATACAGTCACGATACCAAAAAGAACTCGTTGACATTCCACTATTTCAGGAGGTAGCCTGTGACCTAGCAGCAGTGGTGCTGAAGTAAGTAGTTCAAGCTGCATGGAAAGCATCATCCAAAAACAAGGATGCAGGAATTGCTGGAGTAACAATTGAAATGTGTCCAAAAGCTAATGAAGCTCTAGAACAGCGGTTCTCAACTTGTGGGTCTCGACCCCTTTCGGAGTCAAACGACCCTTTCACAGGGGTTGCAGTGATGAAGTAGAGCAACGAAAATAATGTTATGGTTGGGGGGTCACCACCACATGAGGAACTGTGTTAATGGGCCTCGGCATGAGGAAGGTGGAGGACCCCTGCTCTAGAAGATGGCTACCTGGCCAACTGACTGGAAGAGATCTTTATTCGTGCCCATTCCAAGGAAAGGTGACCCAACAGAATTCTCAAGCAAGAGCAACGTCATTGGTTACACAGCCAATTAAGATTTTGCTGAAGATCATCCAACAACTGTCACACCAATCCTTGGCTCTGGGGGAAGGTGTTTTCTCTCTCTGGACTTTCTTGCCTCAGCTTTTGCTCTGGGCTGTCTCCATCTTGGCCTCTCTTTCTCCGTCTCTGCTTATTTAGTTGCTTGTTCGATCTCTTTAATATCTCAAAAGATAGCTATCTAAAGCTCACCCTGTATGATACTGCCTTGTTAACCTAACCGAGATGGGATTCTGACCACTCACACTCCTGCTGCCTTGGTATTGATTCTGACTTGTTGGCTCTACCTTAGGGTTTTTCGGGCTTTAAGGGAAAAGACAGCCTCATCTTTCTCTCCTGAGCAGCTGATGGCTTACACTGCCACCTCATCGTTTGTAGCCAGATGCTTAACCCACTGTACCACCAAGGCTTCTTCCGCCACGGGCGTGGAAGTTAGTAATCAACAACGTTTTGAAGACATAATTCAATCCATAACATTTTGACATCTGTATTTCTCGTGTCCATTGTATTCCTGCCATCACCTTTTAGGAGTCTTGTCACCTTAATTTGAAGCGAGGTCTGTACAACAGCATCCTTTCTGCCTCAGCTGCTGGATGCCTGCTCCCCTCCTGGCCTGCATTCTGCCGGAGCTCCAGTTGGGAGCCTGGTTTCTGGGCAGTGGCCGGGGCCCAGCTTTCCACATCCTCCGTTGACTGGTCCCACTTTGCGGCTTGGACTGCTTTTCATCAGTCCCTGCGTTTTGGTTTTTCTCTGCAACATCCATGGGTCCAGAGGTCCTCACTGGGATCATTTCTAGCACAGGGCTGGGCCACAGTTTTGGGCAGAAGGGCTGGTGGAGAGATGTTAGTGACCTCCCAAGAACTGGGAGCAGTGAGAGATGAACCACAGTGAGGGCCTAGGATCGCCCCACCTCAGAATGATAAGGCCAAGGTGGTGTTTGAATGTTGTGCTAAGTGTAGGGACTCAGTGTGTGCCTGTTAATTCATTGGATGTCTCTGTGTGGCTTCACCACTACAGGGCCTGTCACCATGACGAGTGTCCATCCCCCAATACGCTCACCTAGTGCCTCCAGTGTCGGGAGCCGAGGAAGGTAACTGAGGAAACTGTTCCTCTTGGGCCAGTGGGTGGCAGGTTTGGTACTTGGTGCATCATACACAATTTCCTTTGTTTTTAATGTGTTTGATTTAATAAATTAGTTCAGGTGCTGGATAAATAAAGTGTGAATTCACCCTTAAAGTTAGACATTCATCCTAAGAAACGGTGTCTTTTGGAAGAGGCATCAGAAGCAAACTGTGCAGGTATAATGTGCTGCATGAGATAGATAGACACACAGCCACAGAGCAGGACCCGAAGCAGTGATTAGTTTAAACTCATTTCACCATCTCCGGCTTTGCTAGTGATCCAACATTGACTGTTCAACAAAAGGAAAAAAAAAAACATTCCATGGTTGAATTTCTTCTTGTAGTTACTACCTTGGTTCTCACCCCTTTGGTATCCATGACAGTACCTTTGAGCCCGGTTCCTGGTGGGGCAGAAGGAGCATTGGGATGTGGAGATTGCCCTATACTCCTGGGAGAGACAGTGGCCATCTGTAAATACTCACCACCCATAAATGACACCTTAACATGGAATTGTGACAGCCCAGAGTGTGTCTCTACAAGCAAGTGACGTGGAGGAGTCCATGGACGGGGCTAGTGCTGATGTCCTCGGTCAACTGTAGCCCCACGCTGTCAGCAGTCGGTTCTATGCCAACTGAGGTTGTATTTAAATATGCTTCCAGGTGTATGATGTCACCACATGGACAGGTGGCTCTCAGCCGTCGTGACCTTGTGAGCGGTGCTGTCTGGGTCTGGCACTTGCATCGCAGTCAGTCGTCCGCTGGGACGCACAGTTGCCCTTGCACTGCTGTGAAGCTTCGCCGTCCTCAGTCAGGATGTGGTCGCTGCACTTGGTGCCACGTGTTCAGTTGTTCTCGTTCTCTCCCTCCCTCTCCCTCCTACCCCCCGATCTGTCCAGCTCTGGCTCTTCTAGCAAACCAACAGGAGCTGACTCCACACACAAAGTCCCTGTGGTCATGCTGGAGCCAATCCGAATCAAACAAGAGAACAGCGGGCCCCCCGAGAACTACGACTTTCCTGTGGTGATAGTGAAACAAGAATCCGATGAGGAGTCCAGGCCTCAGAATGTAAGTCTTCACCGCACTGATGCCAGTGCTGCTCCCGTGGGAGGGGCGTTGGGGGGGGGGGGAGCAGGCTTCCAAGTCACTCTTTGTAGTTGAAAGAACAGTTGAGGAAATGGCTCAGCAGAGGGCAGAGTGATGAGAACAGGCCTGAGAGGTTAACACTAGGTTTACAGACATTTCTTACAAACTCACCTCTGCAGCACATGGCACAATGAATGACACATGAACAAAACTGCACATTTTCTTTTTTAAGAAATCTTATTTTAAAATGTCATAATTAAACACTTAAAATGAAGCTATGCGTTTGCATAAGATTTATAATTGATATATAACATTTGAGAGACTGGGTTTGATGTATCATAAGGGTTGCTTGGGTCAGTCAGTATGATGGATCTCTGCTGCACTGTCTGTCTCTACATTCGATGTTGACTTTCTAAGAACTTTTTGATTATCACTGAAGTAATGCTTTCATGAATGAAGCCGGTTTACTGAGATTAATACTGAGTTTACATTCTCATCCAATTTATGCTAGAATTTTGCGATTGAAAAACTTAGAAGAAAAAAAAATTAAAAAAAACTTAGAAGAAAGCCTTTGCATTCTCAAAATGATTAAAATAAATTTTTTTTTAAAAAAGAAGAAAGCCTTTGACTTGGATAATTATGTATTTGTCCTATTAAATGGATAAAAGCCTAAATGGGCGGACGTAAAGGTAAATTGTTTCGGTAATTTTCATTGAGGAAATCAAAATGCATTGAAATGATGTGTATTGTAAACCTAGTGTTAGGAAAACATGGACTTTTTTAGTCGTTTGAAAAAGAATAAATGGCAAGACAAGTGGAAAGGTATGAGAAAATGTCCCTTGACTGAGCAGATCTGCCAGAGGCCAGATCCACAGATGAATGTAGGTTCAAGGGCTCAATTGCACCATAAGTTCCAGAACTCCAGGGAAAGAAGATTCTGAACACTCGCAGGGGAAAACATACCTCCTGTCAGGATCAGATAAGCTAGGGGCCTGCGTCTCCATACCAGCCCCGGGATCCGGAAAACAGTAGGAACAGTCAGTAGCTAACCTGAGTTCTCTGCGAGGCCGTTGGGGCCTCATCCAGATAGTCTGGGCTGCAGATAGCTGTCCTGGCGTTTCTGGCTGCCGTACCAGGACAGCACCCGTGCTGTGATGTCATTCAGTAATCTCACCTCTTGCGCACCATTTGGGACTCTAATGTGGCCAGCACCCCACACGTCTGCTCACAGGCTCCCCTCAAAGCCACCGAATGTCTGGGAGAGAGTAGCACACAGCCCTGAGCTGCACGGCACTAGCACGGCGGTAACCAACCTGCTCTCCTCTGTCTGTGGCAGACCACCTACCCCAGGAGCATCCTCACCTCGCTGCTCCTCAACAGCAACCAGGGCTCAGCTTCTGAGGAGGGCGCACCAAGGTCCGACGCGCCAGACAGCACAGGAGACCAGCCTGGCCCCCACCAGGAGAACCCCTCCAATGGGAAGGCCAAGTGGCTGGACACCGCCCAGAAGTCGCCCCTCCACGGAGATGCAAGGAAAGAGGACGACCCCAATGAGGACTGGTGCGCGGTGTGTCAGAATGGAGGGGAGCTCCTGTGCTGTGAGAAGTGTCCCAAGGTGTTCCACCTCTCCTGCCACGTGCCCACCCTGGCCAATTTCCCCAGGTAAGATGCTCACCTAGGAGCTCTCCCTCCTGCTCCCCCCACTCCGCTCCAGCAACCTGATCCTCTGACGCCCTCCCACAAAAAGCAGTGTCCCCACACCTGCTGTGTCACACTCACCATGGCTGGAGCTGAATCGCTTGCATCTCAGACCCTCTAAGGACCCCAGTGGGGTGGTGGCAGCAGAGCCACTGCATGCAGCTCTCAGTTCCTGGGGGCTTTTGCTCCTTTTAAATGCCTCTGTTTTCCGTAATGACCTGGAGTGGGTGGCCATGCCACCACCCGCCGGTCATCATGGCCCTGGCGCTTTGTTTATGGGCTGTAGGTGTTCATTTCCTACGTGCCCGTCACCTCTCCGTGCCTGGATGGGAGCGTCTCTGCTCTTGCATGGGACTGACTCTCCCCGTTCTCACAGCAGTGCTGAGATTAACATCCGCCGTGTGGGGGAAGGGGGTGGTGACAAGGAGTGCTCCCCGGAACTCAGGACTCTGTCCCCGCAGTGGAGAGTGGATCTGCACTTTCTGCAGAGACTTGTCGAAGCCAGAGGTTGACTATGACTGTGACTCTCCCAGTCCCCACGCGGACAAAAGGAAAAGCGACCTGTTTAGCCGACTGCCGCCCACAGACAAGCGGGTAAGTGCCCAGGTGGCCAGCCTGGGTCACAGCTCTTCATCCACTGCGCCCCCAGGGGTCCCTGTCTCACACATGACACACCTAATATGTTTAATAAAGGCAGATTGACTATAACTTTTTATTTTTAAAAATACTGTACATCTTTTTACAAAAGCTTCAGTTGTGGTTCCTGAACAAAATGGAATGTATATCCTCTCTGTGGCCTGGGTCACATGAATCCGTTGTCTTTTTACTCAAGTAAATTTCCTCCTCAAATCGTGTGGACTGGTGGCCGCAAGGATAAGTGGGTTTCCCAGTTGCTCTTCCTGGGTCGTTTGCCTTACCAGCAGCGACTAGGTGTAGTAGACCCTGAAGTCAGGTGAGGTACTCCCTGAGGCAAACATGGAAGCCACTGATTCCCCACCTCTCTGTCAGCACACACATGCATGCAGCGGGGCTGCCCAGTGCCCACAGCCTGGGTAAGGGTCCCTGGCTCCTGGTCCCTCAGCACCCGCTTCCCCCAGCCCAGGACAAACTGGTGTGCACCCTGGAGGGAGAGATAGAAATACACTTTGGAACTTGAGATCAGTTTCTTCCTGCCGGTGTGTACAGGCTGCTCTCTGCGTTTCAAGTGTTTGCTCTGGTTCTCTGGGAGCCCACATTAATTACCCAGCGCCCCCAGGCCCACCCAGGAGAACAAGTGTCCTCTCTTGGTCTCCGTGTCCATTCTGGTTCCCCTGAACAATAAGCTGAGACAGCATTGTTTGCCGTTCTTTTTGCACTTATTTTAATTTTTGTTTACTTTTGCTTAGAAGTGTGAGCGACTACTTTTATTTCTTTACTGCCATGAAATGAGTCTGGCTTTTCAGGACCCAGTGCCTCTAACTGTAAGTCTAACCATACCTTATGCTTTCCACTTTGGGGTGACCTGTTGAGATTTGATTTAGGAGAATCTAGTTTCTGTGCCATTTCCCTAGAGTTGGTTAACTGTGTTGGCTTCAAACCTTAAAACTTCCCGAAAGATTATGGGGCATTTTCATTTTCTTTCAGTTCCAGTGCCCTCAATCTTTCGAAGCCCCGTGTACTGGATGCTCAATCCTAAATTGGTTCATTTTAATGAAAGTAAATTAAGCCATAATTCTCAGATAATTTAAAATCTCCGTCTGCTTCAGTTTTACCTACTGCTCCCTGGGATGATCTCCATCAATTATTTCTTTTCTTGGGAGGTTTAAGCACCTCGTAAATTGTGGGGGAACGGTTCATCTGAGATGAAGGCCCAGAGTTCATCGCCTGGGAGTGTTTCCGGCCCAGGCAGCTGTGGCTGGTAGCAGCAGCAAGTGTGGCACGCCTAGGAGCACAGAGAAGGGCGTGCTGCCCGACCACTGACACCACACACAGTCTACAGTGTGGGCAGTCTGAAACTTAGTTCCAGGTTAGAAAAGAAAACTCGATTATTAAATACATTCCGCCGATAACAGGCTTTGAGCAGATGCAGTGGGGGAAAGTACTTCCAGTGGGAGACGGCTTCTTATCCCAAAGAAGACAAGAAAACTGGTCAAAAGGCTGGTGAGGCCAGTATTGACCCTGCCTGTCTGGACGCTGGGCCCAGACTGGGAGTACCATGCGTACAGACTAGCTCCCCTTCTTCATGATTCCCTCTCATGACAACATCCTGCATGGGTGGGGATCATCCAGTTTGGAATTAAGAGGAGCTGGGATTCAGTGAGGTTCAAGAGCCCTCCCGTGTGGAGCCCCACTCAGGGCAAGCCCCTGTTCCCCCCACCCACTTGCCCAGAGCTTTTTGTTTAGTGAGGAAGAGAGAGAACAGGGAAGGATCAGGAGAGGATATGGAAGGCGAGTTGTTTATGAAAAATCATTGCTTTAAAAAAATTTTTTTAAGAAGTAACAAAGCATTTGTCAAGGTGTGGGAGACAGTGAGTAATTTGTAAGTGCTGCCAGGTAGATTCCTTTACTAAGGACAAGATCACTGAGAGACAAACAGTGGGGGCAGTGTGAACTATGTACCCTGAGGGTAGAATTAATTGTGTGTATGATAGCATCTCATTTATTTTGAAAGGTGCCTGATTATTACAAAATAATTAAAAGCCCAATGGACTTGTCAACCATCAAGAAAAGGCTCCAAGAGGATTGCTCCGTGTACATGAAGCCGGAGGACTTTGTAGCCGACTTTCGGTTGATCTTTCAAAATTGTGCTGAATTCAATGAGGTGAGAGGAGAGGGGCTGTCACAGCCCAGCAGTGGCGTCCAGAGCCCGCATCTCTCCGAGGGGAGTCAGATCACACCGTCTTTACCCTCAAAGGGGTTAGAGACATGTAGACAGTACTGTCCTCCACCCTCGTTCCCTGCTTCCCAGCAGCCATCCTGCTTCCCTGTGTCTGTCTGGGAATATGATGCTGGTTAAATTTAAGAGTCAGTCATTTGTCGGTGTATCTAAACCCCAACCAGACCTTCTTCCTGTCGTTCAGTGTGTCCGTGGTTCTGCCTGCCCCGTCTCTCTGAGCTCTCCTTGTCGGAGTGAGTCCTGCCCTCCTCCCCTCAAGTAACGCTCAGAGCTGTGGGCCCTCCAGCTCCAGGCTGTTTGTCCCTTTCTGTCGCTGACAAGAAAGTTCCCCAGACCATGTGCTCACATTCATAGCCTCTCGGGCCAAATGCATACCGAGGACAAGATCGTACAAGTCATTCCTTGTGGACTGCACTTTCATTTTTTCTTAACTGCATGGTTAGTGGTTTTATTGTTTTTGTTTTTAATTCATATGTTCTGTCTCGTCCAACAGCCTGATTCAGAAGTTGCCAATGCTGGGATAAAACTTGAAAGCTATTTTGAAGAACTTCTAAAGAACCTTTATCCGGAGAAAAGGTTTCCTAAGGTAGAATTCAGGAACGACCCGGAAGATAACAAATTTAGTGATGACTCAGACGATGACTTTGTGCAGCCCCGGAAGAAACGCCTGAAAAGCTCGGAAGATCGCCAGCTGCTTAAATAAGCAGCCCCGCCCCCGGCACGTGCTTTCCTGGGATTTTCACTGTTGAGGTTTCATGACCGCACGTGGTGTTGGCACGCGTGTACAGGACATGGGTGACCTCCATAGCCTGTTTCTTTAACCTCTCACTGGGTGCGGGGGGGCGGGAGGGGAAAGCGAGAGAAGCTTCAACAAAATAAAAAGACATTCTTCCCACCTCGTGGATTTCAAAAAGGCAATCTGAGGCGATAGCATTATAGAAAAGACTTGGTGTGAACTCTCCGTTGAAGTGTTCGTGTGGTTTGGATGTGTGCGTTAACCATTTTTAGAAAAGTGACGGTGGCCGACCATCTGAGGAGAAGGGGGCTGTGTGTAGGGTGGGGCTGTGTGAAGTAGCGCGGGGGACACACTCTAACGGTGCTGTGGCGCCAGGAAAGGGTAGGTAAGATGCTATTCAGAAGGCACCTACTAGTATATCATGTAAGATGGCAACTGTATTAAAAAAATCGGGAAAACTAATACTTGGTTTTGGTTTTTGTCTCTTGTTCGTAGGGATGTCTTTGTAGAGCAGGGTTTCCAGGCTGGTTTTCGTACATTTCCAAAGCTAGACTTGGCTTGACTTTGTCTGGGGGAGTCGGTGTCTGACTTTGCCATTGCTCCTTGGCCTTCAGCAGTGCAGGTGGTCCTCCTCTCTTCCCCCCCACCCCCACCCTGTTCCTGCCATAGCCTTGCTCAGGGCTTGCCGTGAGTCTTCTCAGAAGCGCCCATTACTCTCATCTGCCTGCACTCTGGGGTGAGAATGTGGGGTATGGGAGCCGGCTGTTGGGGACAGTCCTTAAGAAGGTGAGGTTTGGTCGGAAGTCTCTGTTCCTGTGTTCAGGAGTTAGAATTTCCCGTTGAGCTTTTTGGCAGATGCTGAAATACTCTCCAGATACTGACACGAAGGCCCATTGCTAGGGGCCATGCCAGGGTGACTGCTGGCAGCATGTCTGTCTGCTGCGTGGTGCTTGTCCAGGAAGGAAGTCGGGGAGCGAGGAGCAGGTTGCTGTGCCATTTGCTAATCAGGGGCGCAAATCATTTCCGTTTGTTGAGGAAACCCTCTGTAAAGCATTGATTGGGGGAGCTGGCAACCTGAGAGTGAGCGGGTGTGAATGCACGTGACCTTTTGGGTCATTTGGTCTCACAAATGGGTTGGTTGTAGGGAACTGGACTGGCTCTGACCCCAGGGCTGGCACTCTGGGGTGGCTTCGCTGGGATTTCAGCCTGAAAACTGAATGTGGAGAAAAGAGATTACTAGTGATCAACTCCCGCTTCCTACATTGACTAGTCTGGTGCGTACGAATTGCTGGCAGCCCCGTCAGTTTTCCAATAAGCAGGGTCTCTCTGATTCCCTTTCCCGAGACCAAGCAGGGCTTCATTCCTGAAATTTTCCCATTATCTTTTCATTCCCTTTTACACCAGCTTTTTGAAGTTCCCGTATACTTGAACTAATTTTATAGCTATGCACATCGATGATAAACCTCCTGCTGCCGTCGGTGCTGACGCAGCCTACCTGTAGGATGGAGCCGGGCCGCTCCAGTGTTTCGAGTCTGTCCTTGGCATGGAAGCACGTGGCCTCGTCTTGAGCAGCCCTCCCCACAGTTAGTGAACAGAGCTTCCTGTACTGTGCCCCAGGGCCCCTTCTATCCCTGCGGTAGACCCTGAATCGGCAGCCGCGGAGCTTCTGCCGACTGGTCTTAGAGTGCCACTGTCGGACGGCCTGTTCACCCAGAACTGCCTCCCAGGCTTGGACATTTGAAAAACTAGTCTGCCCCTGGACCTGAGCCAGAATGCCCGTCTGCACCACCACTGCGGGCTGTGCTGCACTACTCCTCTTAAACGGTCTTGCTGCAAGGCGCCGTCCATCCCGTCACGTCCATGCCAGGAGAGCGGGGAAGGTCCAGGGCTTCTCTCCATGAGCTGCCTCTTCGTTAGGGGTGGGAGCTTATTATTTAATAGCAGTATCTGAGCCTGATCTAAGCTGTCTGTTCTAGAAGAAGCAAACCCTCGTGCTGGCCTGATCTCCAGAGCATTCCCCCAAAGTGTGCAATTCAGGCACCCCTACTGTTTACCTGTGTTCAAAGCCGGTGAACCCTCTTTGATTTGGGACTAAGAGCCCTGCCACTGCTGTCGTTGGTGGATGTGGGAGGTGTGAGGCTAGACTGAGAGACGCTGCAGACCAGCTTGGCACGGCTCATGCCTTCACGCCTTTGAAGAATGAACCGAAATTTGGGGAAATGCTCTCGAGATCCAGAGCTGGGGGGGGGGGGGGGGCTGCTGCTTCAGGACCGAGGACTGGAATGAGAGGCTCCACTGGCCTCTTCCACCTGGGGGCAGGGAAGTGGGGGTAGGAACGGCCCCTTCTGCTGGCTGAAGCACCGGCAGTGTGAGTTGGGGGCTGTGTCACCAGGTGATTTCCATGGGCTGGCCCTGCTTTGGGGGCTTCCACTGTGATGGTTGGTTCCCTGGAGAGCGAGGGGGTGGGGGGAGCGTTTCCCTTTGCTCTGAGGCCTGGTCCACAAACCAGTGGGCTTCCCAATAGGCCGATACTGCCGGTGAAGGAACTGCCTTCTCTTGGAATCGGTGGCAGCTCTCTACTGGCCCGGGTTGGTCAGGAGCAGTGGAAATGGAACACAACCGGCAAGCTTCCTGGATGGCCAGGGAGTCCACCCCCGTGACCACCTAAGAAATGGAGCCCTTCCTCTATGACTGTGTACATAGTTTCTCAGTATTTTTTAACCTCGTACGTTTTACTGTCCTGTGGGGGACGCTCCTCGCACCTTTGCTGGGCTGCCTCCGTCCGCACGGTGGTTCCTCCGGAGCAGGCGCCCGCTCCCCTGTGGCAGCGGTTCTTGTTACCTTTTTTTTTTTTAATTATTTGGAACAGACTGATGCTTTGATTTTAATAAAAACTAACTTTGATGGATTCTTCCTGTGACTCTTTTCCCACCATCAAGGATTCTAAGTGGAGGGTATTGTGTGTCATTCCGCAGGACGGTCACTGGTCTGAGAGGCCATGGTGCCTCCAGCGGTCATGTCGCCACATGTAGGGATAAGCTGCTGGCCCACGAGTACTCCAGGAAGCCATACACATTGTTATGATCAGAACGTGCAATTCTCCGTGTTTTTTGCCAGCTTCCCAGGATAACGGATTACCTTTTCTAATCAAACCATCCGCTGGAAGGTAGGCCAAGAAGATGCCCCGGGTGAAGAATGGGTAGGTGGGAGGGAGTAGCCCAGAGTGGGGACTTGTACAGGTCACTCATGTGTGCTGGGTGCATCTCGCCACCCAGCCTGAAAGGTAACTCGACTGTCGGGTGGGGTGGTGACGGTCTGCCTGCAGTCCTATAGCAGCTCTCCCTCCACTGGGCTCAGACATCCCCAAGAGGACCTCACGTTCCGCAAACAAAGTAAACGCAATAGTTTACTATTGTGCAATAGAAGTGGGGGTATTTACAGGCAAGGAAAAATAGAAGAAATTTGTATAAACAAGACCAGTTTTGCAAACAATTTGCAGGGGGAAGGAGAGCCTTTGGATAGAGATTTAGCAAGAACATAAACCTAACGTCAGTGATAAAGGACATGACCTGGCAATCAAGCCACCACAAGCATATCAAGGAAGACAAATGCTAGGGAAGTAGGTGGAAGTCACTCCATGGAAGGGAGATGAGTGGTCACAGAACAGCCTGCCTCAAATCTGGGAAGAAGACAAAAAGGCATAGAAACGATTCAACCCACCTGGATCCAACCACCCTGGACAGATCGGCTTCTCGAAGTGGTGGTTCCTGCTGTCAGCCCCACAGGGCACACCCTCCCTATGAGGCTTGGCAGACTTCCACAGGCCATGGCCACACAGACATGGTGTTGAGGCATATCCAGTTCAGTGCTGAGGGAACCCCATCACAGCTACTGATGTTGGCTGACTGGGCTCAGAAGCATGGTGGCAGCTGAGTAAATGACTAAGTCAGGCCTCCAACCCTCGAGGTCCTCAGGGCAGGTGGTGGCCGCTGGTCTTGACCCACCTGGCCTGTCTGCTGATTTTAACTCAAGTTGCTGGGAGCCCCTGCTTCGTACCTTTCTGTTAGGAGTTGTAGTGTGAAGTGTGGCAGTAGCCCTCCATGGCCCCCAGCATCACTGCACCACAGGTCCCATGGCCTGGCATCTCCCCACCACTAGACTTCCAGTGCAGCTGGGGCCCTGCTGCTGGTCAGCCCAGGGAGCCTCGAGTGGCCTTCAGCCTTATGGAATGGAGCTGTCCCCCCCTTCCCCCACCCCAGGGCCACGCCAACAGGTGTGGGGCCTTCAGGCAAGGTTGCATAGTTTCACGATAGTCCCTCTGCATGTTAACTGGAATTGGAATGACCTTGATAATAAAGTTAGAAATTAAAACATCTGTTAACTGTTTGGCTCAGCAGCCCGCTCTGAGTATCTGAGACTGTTTGCTCCTCGGAACTTGATGGTGTATTTGAACTGATGAGCATGCGGCTTGCAGCCCAACTCATGACCACTACACCACCAGGGCTGATTCAGGTGTGTTTTATTGATGAGATTGTGATTACACAGAGGCCACCATTGAACGGGCTCATTTGTGTGTTAAATGTGAAAGGCACGGTGATGGCAGCCCACACTCGTCTCCGATACAAAAATCCCAGCGCCAACGCACAACGGGGTTATCCGAGCATTTATTCATTAAGACAGTATACTTTTACAGTAAACGCTTTTTAATACAAGTTGTAGACATCTTTTATGGCTGAGATCAGTGCACCACTTCCTACCCCACCCCCACTAGTCTTTGAATTACCTGATGGCCTAGTCAACTACAGGTAATAACAGTGAAGAGAAAAAGGATACTGCTCCTCCTTTGTATGCAGGTCTTCATTTGACTTGCTAGAAGAGGAAAAGGTGACTTAAGAAATCAGGTACACGTTCATAAAGCCCACTCATACTCAGCTGTCTGGTCGGTAAACTAGGACCCAGCAAAGACTTCAACCTTTGTGTGCCTGAAAACGTGCTAGCTATATCATTCAGTTACTCTAAGTTTAGACATCTTCACGAGGAGTTGGATTGCTGATTGACCAAATGCAACCCGCTACCATGGAGCCCATCCCAACACCTTGCAACCCTGTGGAACAAGTGCCCACTGAGTTTCTGAGGCTGCCAGTCATGGAGCAGATAGCCTCGCCTTCAGTTAGCCCAACAACCCCACTGCACAACCAAGCTGACCAGGCTAGTCAGAATGAATGAGCCCCGCAAGGTAAAACAATCAGTACTTATTGGCTTGCGTCATCCAATTGCTAGGGTGCTGCATGGTTTGGAAGGGGGCTGTGTTTTAGGCCTTCAGTCCTTCAGTCAAACCCCCTTCAATCCTCTAGAATCTAGCCATGCTGTCATGTCACCAAGTAGTTTCCTAAGCAAAGTGCTTACGCCACCGGGAGGTCTTTGCAGTTAGACTTTGGTAAATCATTAAGTACCCATGCTGAGTTTGAACTGAACTTGGGTTCCCACCCAAGAACTTGGAGTAACCAGCTGGGCACTTGACTGAATCTACTGTGATGGTGTGAGAGGATGGTCCTTAGGCCTGGGAGCAGACAAAGCCACGTCACCGCAGCTCAGCCCTTGGTAAGGGATTGTGGCTCTGACTAAAAGGCCATCAGGCTCACCAGGCGGCAGGCCAGGCTTGCTTTGTAGAGGTGACTTGTAACCCTACATTAAAAACCGGGTGGCCTGAACCACTGTGCTGCCCAACTTCACAGGGAGCCTCAATGCTTGCCCCCCAGCCCCACCACTTGATGGAGTGCCCTTCCCACAAGCTCCTCCGCCTGCCTGCTCCTCAGTTTCCTTGTGTTCAGAAGGGTGTGATGGCCCCCTTGAGTCTTCTGGGTCTGAGTGGCTGCTACTGACTGGCCGCCTCTCCAAGCCTGTAGCCCACAGCCGGGATCCCTAACCACTGGGAAACTCATCTAATCTGGTCGCAATGAGCACCTCTTGACCAGGTCAAACCCAGAAAGTTCCTGTGCTGGGTGCTGTTTGTGTTGTCGTCATCTCCCCCCCCCCCCCTACCTCTCTTACCTGTTAGATGCTTCTGAGTCAGTGATGACTCAGCAACCATCTGTACAATATGGGGGGTACCAAAAAAAACCCTGAATTCTCCCACCCCAAAGCTGTGTATTTAAATTCTGTTACAAAACAAAGCCTTACCACCTTCAAAGTGCTCTCCATTACACTTAATACTTCAGTCAAATCTGCGGTCCCATTCTTAGAAATATTTCTCAAACTTCTGTTTGGAAGGCTGATAACCCTACGTTATCACAATGGCGTCTTCCATTGGCTTGATTAATGTTTGCTTTTGGGATTAGAATTAGCGCCATGTCTCCTCACCAGTAATGACCTTGGTATATGTTAAAAAAAAAAAAGTCTGGGTTGCTTCAGAGCTGTTCTTCCCACTACACTCTTTGCTGTTCACTCAGAACCTGAGGCACAGGTTTCCCAGCAATTCATCTCATTCCTAAATCTTACGTTAAAATTCACTGAACTGAGCTCCAAGAAGGTCCACATAACCCCCATCTCTTCAGTGGGCCATCGTGGGTCATTGAGCACAAGTGCACGGATTTTGTCAACATTTTCAGCCATTTAGGGGATGTCAAGAACAAGGCTTGACATCAATCAACATTTCACCTCTTGTGAAATAAGAAAACCACTTGTACACTTGGATTTTTCCCATAGCGCTACCCTTGTATGCTGTGTTCAGCATCACAATTTCTGTGGCATTTTTCCCGAGCAGGAAATAAAAGCCCACAGCCACACACACAAAAATCGAGGTCCAAGTGAAACAGCTTTTAGGAAGAAACTGACCAGAGAGAACCTTCCCAGGCGAAGCCACTGGGTGCACTAACTCAGAGCTAGTTGCCAGATGCTCACCTAGCTGGAAAAATAGGCACTACAAAAATTTTTCTGGTGGTTTGGGAGTAACCACTTGTTGACAAAACACTGCCCGATCCTGTGCCACCCTCACAGTTATGTGTGAGCCCATTGTTGCAGCCACTGGATTACTCCCATCTTGAGGGCCTTCCTCTTTTTCCATGTCCCTCTCCCATGCCTGGTTCCCTTCTTCAGGGACTGGTCTCTTCCTGGGAGCCCCGGTGGCATCATGCTTGCACACTGGACAGTTGGAAGCCACCAACTGCTCAGAGGAAGAAAGATGGGGCTGCAACTGTAAAGAGCTGCCGTCTCGGAAACCCACAGGGGCTGTTCTACCCTGCCCTGTAGGGTCGCTATGAGTTGGCATCGACTTGATGGCAGTGAGTTTGGAATTGTCTCCTGACACCCACCAACAATGTGTCTCTTTCACCATGGGGACCTGCTGTTCACAGTCTGGAGGAGAGATGAGAGATGGGCACAGTGGTTGGCAGCTAACCAAATGTGTGGTTGGACCCCACCTCGGGGCTTGACAGGAGAAAGGCCTGATGGTCCCAGAGAAATTTAGTCTTGGGGCTCCTGTGGGGCAGCCCTGCTCTGTCACACAGGGCCACCAGGAATCCCGAACGACCCAACAATAGGCAGCGGGTGTCTTGAGACCCTGTAGTCCCAAAAGCAATGAGTGGCATTCCCGTCCCGGGCCCCCTCGGCTCTGCAGCAAAGCTCCCTTCCAAGGGAAGTCGGAACATCATTCCACCTAATCATCCTGCCCATGGCTCAAGTGACAACTGCAGTGAACAGTGTGTTGGTGACCGCGTCACACTCAAAAGCCAGCTGCAGGAAGAAATGGGAACCTCAGACCCGCTGTCAAAGGGGACCTCCACCCAGGCAGCTTGGAGGAAGGTCGCCCGCCAGGGGCATTGGCTTACCTGCAGTGCCCGGCCTTTGGTCTCAATGGGGAGTGTGAAGGCAGAGATGGCACACACCACACAGACGGAGGCGAACAGACACAGGGCCCCCAGGATCGAGGCACTCATGAGGACCTGCAGGTCACAGGGAGAGACTGCCAATATGTAAATGTCCTGACTGCTCCCGGCCAAACTGGGTAGGCATTTGAGCTGGGATGTGGGGTGTCTGTCTGAAGCAGCAGCCTTCGCACCCACCTTCTCTCTTGGTGCAGTGTCCCCAAACACCCGTGTTCCCCTGCTATCCTGACGAGTGACTTGGGGAGAGATGTCCTCTCCACAGAGATGACCCACCGTGCTTATTTCTGTGCAAAATGCTGCCCTGGTGGCAGCCAGTCCAGCCCTGCATGTGTCTGCGCCTGCTGTGCGGGTGGCTCTCTTCCCACCTCTGGCTGACCCTCCTTGGGCCTGGAGAGCCTGAGCACTCTCCATGCCCCAGCTTCCCCCGACTGTCCCAAGTGGTGTCACTCCTCTCACAAGGATGCACACTGACATGACAGATGGCACTGCCCAGGAGCCTCACATGCTGCCATCCGGGAGACCTGGTCACACCTGGTGCCTGGCACTCGCATGGCATGGTGCTCTCAGCCCCCCAAGGCCCACCGTGGAGGGCCGGCCCTCAGGTCTGACCTTCCAGATGCATCCAGGACATCAAGCTCACTGATTTGTCAGGGAGTTAGCAAGTGTTGGGAACTGTTCTCTAAGCTAACAAAATCAGTACCCCCCCCCCTGCCCTCCCACCTTCAGCAGGAGTCTGCATAGCTGGCACATGGACACGTTACCTCCAGATGGAAAGAAGGGGGAGGAACCACACAGAGCCAAGTAGTTTAAGGCTCAACCCAACTGCCATGCTATGTGACCAGACCCACTGCTGCCACCATCTGTTCCCGGACACCCAAACCTTGACCGCCACCAAAGCCAATTCTCTGTCCCTCTGTCACAGCCACGGCTGGTGTGGGTCCCTGGGGGTTCGAGTCTGAGTCCCATCCGTGGGCCCAGGGGAAAAACTGCTCAGGCTTGTTGGCATGGAGAAAGGCAAGACTTCCCTGTCTACCAGGACTGGCCAGGCAGCAGCCGCAGTCACTGGACAATGTCCAATATAGTCCCTTTCCGAGTTACCAAAGTCCATCTCTATTAAACAATAGAACCCTGAGAAGATTAGTTGTACTAATGTAACTAGTGTAACTAATCCTCTGGGAGGCTGGAGACTAGAAATTCCCAGCATCCACCCCAGATTCATAACATCAAAAAGAAAGAGATCTGGTCATCTTGGTTTTCAAAACGCCGCCCAGGCCAGGTACAAGGAGGGGTATTACATAACATTAAAAGGGCCCATCCAGCCGGGAGACATAGTAATCCTGAAGGTACATGCACCAAGCTAAAGAGCTGCAAAATCCTTGTGTCGATGGAGAGCTCACGGCCCCTTTCAACGCTTCAGACTCCTAGATAGGAAGCCAATGGAGCCCGAGTGATAGCGTGGTTGGTTCCACATTGGGCAGTTCTAATTCAGCAGCAGCTCCTTGGGAGAAAGACTGGGCTTTCTACTCCTGTAAGCAGCTACTGTCTCTCAAACCCACAGGGAGACACGATGAGTCAGCATTGACTCGATGGCAGTGAGAGTGAGGAACAGGAAGCCAAGAAAGACTAAGAAAAATTAGTAACATCATTCACTGGCAAACGGGAGCTAATTGGCGTCTACAAAACAATCCACCCAACCACCAAAAACCAAGCTCACTGTGACCAGGGCAGGCTAACACCACTCCTGGGGGTTTCTGAGGTGGCAAGTCTTTGGGGGAACAAAAGGTCTCACCTTTCTCCCTAGGAATGACTGATGGCTTTGAACTGCCAACCTTGCAGTTACCAACCTAAATATTAGCCCACTCTACTACCGGGGCTCCTACACCCAGCTACACTGAACTGGGTACACAGAACTGGCCTGGGGGTTTCTGAGACTGACTCTTTGAGGGAGTAGAAAGCCTCGTCTTGCTTCCGCAAACTAACTGGTGGTTTCAAACTACTGGCCTTGCAGTTAGCAGCCCAATGTGTAACCACTATGCCACCAGGGATACAAAATCAGATACCTGTTTTGCTACCCTGGATTATGGGCTACGGTACAAAAGTTTTTCATGGGTGGGGGTGGGGTGGGTGCTGAGTCCTTTCATTTGTTGTTGAGTTTTCTGAAAGGCGGGGCAGGAGGCCAGACAGTCTGGAGCTAGACCAGGGCTCAGCAAACCGCAGCTCGAGATTCATCTACCCTTTCGGTTTGGACCTGTGGCTCAGAAGTGAAATATAAAATAAGACAACCCCATCTCCTGGGCCCCCAAGTGGACCTCAACAAATTGAAGAGTTGAAATCTTACTGGGTGTGTCCTCGGACTGCAATGGAATCTTACTAGGAATCAAGAGCCGGGACGTACGAGTAGCTTCCACACACTTGCAAATGTCATTCCATGTTGGGTTCTCCATCCCCGAGATCCCAACAGCTCCAGAAGGTATTTGAGCAAAGAAGGTGGATACAATATGAACACAAAAGCCAACATTCTCTATACAGTAGGATTAGAAAATGTACTCATAGAAGACGCTGTGCTCATTGTGCTCCAGGCATTGCCCAAATCCACACGCTGCCTTTGTGTCCATCTCCAACCACAAAGGCCCTAGTGGACGGAGTGGCACTGCCCCGTGGGCTTCCCAGACCATCGTCTCTTCCTCTCTGGGCTGTGGAAGTTAGGGGCTCTGGAGCAGTGAGAAAGAGGAAAGCTGCCCCAAGGTGGACAGACTGCATCGACGGGCCCCAACGTCAGACACACCAGGAGCGTGGCAGGAGCCTGGCGCTGCTTCGCGCTGCTGTGCCTGGTAGGGTCGCAGTGAGTTGGAACCTACTCAGGCAGGAGGTTAGGGTTGCTCTCGGCCAGGGGGCCTTCCTTCAGGAGAAGATGAGTCATCACTTATGGGGACCCCACGGGAGGAGGAGACAATGATCATTCTGCATGCTCTGGAGTTCCTGGGTGGTACAAGCTGCTCAGCGTCCCACTCCTAACTTGGCATTTCAAATCCACCCTGGGGTGCCTCCAAAAGAGGCCTGGTGAACTACTCCCCCCCCCCTCCCAAAAAAAGCAAACGACAGACAGACATGAAAACCCTGTGACGTGGCACTGCCATGCGTCTGAGCTGCGGGGGCAGCCGGTTCGGTGTTTGGATTGGGGTGCCAGCAGAACAAGAAATCTCCAGTTCACGAAGGGGGTAGGCTGGGGGCAGGAGAGAGGACAAGAGGGGGCTGATGACTAGAGCCCCGCCAAGCACCTCAAGGGGGTTAGTCTCTAGCTATGAAGAAGAGGGTGAGGAGCGGGGAGCAATTAGACCTCACGTGGCAGGAGCCCTGGTGGCACAGTGGTCTAGGCCTTGGGCTGCTAACTGCAAGGTCAGAAGTTCCAATCCACCAGCTGCTCCTCAGGAGAAAGACCAGGCTGTCTGCTCCCAGAGAATTACAGTCACAGAAACCCACAGGGCAGTGCTACTCAGTCCTACAGCGTCACTCGGCATTGAATGGCTGGCAGTGAGTGGCCTATTGGCTCTTGCGTGCAGGGACGGGAGTTGAAAGGGAACACAGGTGGACAGAAAAGGACCTGCCAGCAGGTACATTGAGAGTCTAAAAGCAGAGATCCAGGGGTAGGATGTCACAATCTTTTCTCAGAGGGTCTTTCTTCTGCGACCGAACAGATGCCACACATGACAGCCCACACCAAGGGGTCTTTGCCCCCAGCATCACTAAAACATCTTTAAAGAAACATCTTTACAATGCCCACCCCCAGAACAGAAATGATTGAGAAAGATATTTTTTGAACGTTGTTTGAGTCAAGTGACATAGGTGTTGGACACAGGAATTTCCCGGATAGTTGTAAAGAGCAAGGCGAGGACCTGCTCTATGAAGACCTTCTTCCCTGTGAGCACATCCAGTTCATGTTGGGTCGGAACCCACTGATTTGGGCACCAGACTGAACACTGCTCCAAGCCAAGATTCCCTCTTTGGCGCTTAGAGGCTCTGAACCTGTCCTTCAGGTTGAGAGAAGGAAAACACAAAAACTCTAAAACTGAACCCCATTGGCTCGGGCACTTAGAGTGCAGCTCAGCTAAGATCACTATTATCGCCTGTAGAATTTCAAATTGGCCTTGATTGAGAAAGTAAGTATAGTAGCAGATCTGGACCCCCAAAACTTGCCCTGACATTGTCTGCAACTATCCTATAATAAGCCCTTAAGCAAACATTCGATCTCTTTTCTGGGTAATACCTGCTGATGTAGTGCTGATGCATTGGGCTGCGATCTTCAATGAGGTCAGCGGTTCAAAACCACCAGCCGCTCTGAGGAAGAAAGACAGGGTTGTCTACTCCCATAAACAGTTACATTTACAAAAACTAGTGACCTCCTCATTACTCCATCCAGAGCGTGATAGTTGCATAATTTTGTGTTAACTTGATAAGTGTAGGGGAGGGGTCTAGCCTGTCAGTTGGGTCATAGCCTAATTGACCCCTCCTTGTGGGTGTGGCCTCATGAGGATTCTGGGAACTTCCTCCCTGGAGGTGGGACCAACTCTTACTCTGCTACACACTCCCGTTGACAAACCACATGGAGCCACACCGGTGGCAGTCACGTGGAGACCCATGCCACTGCTGAGGCGCTCCACCACCACTAGATCCGCAAGACTTTCCACCCACTGACTGTGATCTCCCTGCATTTGATGTCATTGCATGGCTGCATGGGTCTGAAGAGGAATCTATGGACTAATATTGGACATATGGGCTGATATCGGATTTATGGACTTGATCTGGACTGGTCTGGGATGTTTTTTTCAATATATGATTGCTCTTTGATATAAAGTTCTCTCTTACACACATGAGTGTCTCTGAATTGGTTTCTCTGGTCAACCCGGACTAACACAGGTTCCTTCAACCTCACCTCCCTGCTCTAAGGACAGATGGCCGCACCCTCCTTGCCCAACAGCCTTCCCAAGCTCCCAGCACCTACGTCCCTGTGGCGGTCCTCCCACCTCATCAGCTGCTCCTTCTTGGCATCTCTCCCTCTGCTCTTGTCCTTACTTGTTGGCAGCTCCTTGTTCTACCAAACCAAACTCACTGCCACCGAGTCGATGCTGACCCATAGCCACCCTATCAGACAGCATACAACTACCCCTCTGAGTGTCCAAGACTGAGGTTCTGTACAAGAGTAGAAAGCCTGACTGTCTGCTGAGGAGCAGCTGGTGGTTTCAAACCAGTGACTTTGAAGTTAGAAGCCCAGTGTGTAGCCACTACACCACCAGAGCCCTTACTAATTAGAAAGTCACAATAGAAGTTACACTGGAAGGAATCTATTCACAGTAACAACGGAAGCCATGAAAGACCTAGGGATAAACTCAAGATAGGATGATCTATCTGAAGAAAAGAAGAGTAGTCCCGCAAGGAGCACAGGAAGTAGGGAAGAAACACGCCTTGTTCTCAGGGATGAAGCCATACTATCTAAACAAGCAAATGAAGCTCGCTGCCCCAGCCCACACATGGAAGGAATTCACCATTAAACTCGCGCTGGGGTCCCGGCAGGCAAGGGAGGCCAGTCACAACAGAGGGAGTCTAGAGAGTGTCTCAGAAGCACAGCCTGTGGCCGGGCCGTGTCAGCTTTGACTCCGGACTATTGAATCTCGCCCAAGTGATGGAAAGAAGAGGACGGTGGCAGACCAGGCACGTCATCGTCTGAAAGAGACCGGGCCACTGTGGATGTACACCAAACGCCCCCCTGCCCATCCCTGCTGGTCGGTGGTCATTTCTTTGTTCTGTGCAGGAATTTCAGTTTGCTGCACTGCCCGACTCCACGCCTGTTCCTAGAGCTCCAGACTGAACAGAAAGGGTGGCCCAGAGTGTCGGAAGCCTCCCTGAACTTGGCAGTGTGAGATGGGTGTTGTTAGCTGTCAACTAGGTGGTCAGACTCCCAGTGACCCTGCGTTCCACAGGAGGACAGGCTGCCTGGTGACTGGGACAGGTGACAGGTAGGATTTCTGGTGGCTGGTGTCCAGAAGTGGATCGCCAAGAATTTCTTCCTGGGCCTTCTCAGTGCTCCTGAAACCTGTTCAGGATCTGGGTAGTTAGATAATTGTATCCCAACTTGATGAGGTATAAAAGTGTCAGGGTGGAATCTAACCTGTCAGGTCGCAGCCTGATGCTGCCTCCATGGGGGAGTGGACTTAGAAGGAGTACCCTGGGAATTGCTCTCTCTCTGCTCCCTCGGCTTCCTGCTTGCTGGGACTCTGCTGCCGAGCCTGAGAGCTGCCAGAGCTCTGCCATGTTTCCACCAACCTCGGATCCACCTGTCTCTGCACCCACCAGCCTGTGACCTTTCTGCATTCTGCACCATGGCATGTGGTCTAAAAAGGAATTGTGGATTTTTGAACTTGAGTTGGACTGGGCTGGAATGCTTCCTTGATACATAATTGGTACTTGATATGAAGCTCTTTTTATCCTCACATGCTTGTCACTGGATCTGTTTCCCTACTCGGTCTGCCCTACCACACGTCACAGCCACACACTCTGCAGGCGGGTGGGCGGTGGCTGAGCACCAGGTTCAGGGTCGGTACTGAGCCTGAGTCTCCCCTATGGAAGGGGAGAGTTCTTCCCTTGAGCCCTGCGACCCTCAGTTCGTGGCAGCAAACACCCCCATCAAAGTGTCACAGGTGCAGGACCCAGTCTGCTCAGCCTGTCCAGCCCTCGCCCCTTGCTCTGAGAACAGTACTCAAATACACACATACACAGAGACCTACACACACACACACACACACACACACACACACACACCACCCCACTCCACACACAGAGACACCTACAGAGAGAAAGAGAGAAATTCACCCAGACACACACCTGACTGCTAACCACATCTGATTCAGTTTCCGCCTGGACAAAAGTCAGGCCTGAGCCAGCCAAGACCCTTTTTCTGGAGACTCAGAGAACCTGGCATTGTCCGTGAGGGGTTGGGCCTGGGAACACAGGGTTGAGATGTGGGGCCTCCTTGTACACAGGCCAACAGGGTGCTAGCCCTCAGCAAGGTTGGGTGGCAACGGCATGCTTAGAGAGGTTGAGGTGACAGGCTAGGTTTCTGGCAGCCCACCCCAGGGCCCAGTCCCACTCCTGCCTGTGA
This sequence comes from Tenrec ecaudatus, assembly GCF_050624435.1. Classification (NCBI taxonomy): domain Eukaryota; kingdom Metazoa; phylum Chordata; class Mammalia; order Afrosoricida; family Tenrecidae; genus Tenrec; species Tenrec ecaudatus. Next base: position 156,861,738 of record NC_134538.1, read on the forward strand.
CCACAGTCAGCCCAGGGGCTTGCTGCTGCTGTGGCCAAAGGATGGCCAGGTTGCAGACCACACGCCTAGCCAAATGAAAAAGGAGGGGCGGGGAGAACATGCCTGGTGTTTCTCAAGCTGAGGAGCCACAGCTCTGCAGGTCACCTGTCCCCCTCCTAAACTGGCTGTACCCACCAGCCCAGGTCACCTGGATTTTAACCCACCTGTCCCTGCCACTTCCTTCATCTGGGCCTCCGGGAATGAAACGTGTCTGGATTGTTGAATGGACAACTGACTTGCTCTGTTAACTCCCACCAGATCACAATAAAGAGGCTTCAAGAAGAGAATAAATTCCTGAAGTCCACAGGAACCCTAAGGTCTAGTCCTAACCCACAGAGACCCTGTCTCTCGCCTGCCCCACGGGAAACACAGCAAAACAAAACAGTCCAGCAACCCAAACTCATGGTGCTCACAGCCACTTCACGCTACAGAGAAGACCGGCTCCACCGGTGTTCCTGGCTGCCACCTTTCCCGGTGTCTGTCAGCCAGCTTTGCCTCTGGCTGGACCACCCTCTCTGCAGAGCCCCAGGGCCCTCTGCCCCCACCTCCACCCCTTGGCAGACCGTCATACCTGGGCTATAAATGGTGCCACCATTGCACCAATGCGACACAGAGAGCCGCTGGTCCCCATCCCCAAGGCGCGCATGGTGGTGGGGTAGACCTGCAAGGGTGGAAGCAGAGGGGGCCACTTAGTGAGTCTGTGCCTCTTCTTTCTCGGCCTCTCCTCCTCCTCCCATCCCCTCCACCCCCAATCAGGCTTTGGACAGAAAGACCAGTTCTTGACACCGACACAAGATTCCTGTCTTAGAGTTACGCATGCATCGGAGCAATCCCACAGAGGGGTCGACTCGGCACGCTGGACAGAACGGCGTGGCAAGCGAGGCAAAGGGCGCATTGCACACTGCCCTTCCCCTTCATTGGACCCTGGCCCTTCCGAGTCTCCACGCACCCTCTACTTTCCAGGTGCCGCGTGTACACGTTTGTAGGAAAGCGACACTCATTCCCTGAGAGGTACCGAGTGTCTTCCCACGGGATGGACACCTTCCGAAAATAGCTGATGGTGATGGTCGCCCAACGGGGTGAATGTGACCCCGGCCAGTGACTTTGTCGACTGGAAACTGGCTGAATCGGAGAATGTCTGTTATCTCTCCTGACCACAATGAAATAAACGGCAAAAACAAAATATATAGAGAGTTTCATGTGGCCGAGGTCAAAATATCCCCTAAAGTATTCTTGAAACCAAGTGGTCGTTGAGCTGAGTGAATGCAGCATGTCTGCCCCAAGCACTATGCTTTTTCCAGATCTGTCTATAGGGGATCGAAGTCACAGAGCAACTGGGAAATTAGAGAGGAGATGGCAGGGAGAGGGATGCAGGGGGTTGATGTCAGAGACCGTCCCGAAAAGGAAGGTGTGAACTGTTTGCAGTATCAACATGCAATCAGCAGCACCGGACTGTCTATGTAGAAAGGGTCACATTGGTGTATGTATTCTCAACAACAGCATGAAGACAAATCGCAAATTTCAAACAAAGTCAACGGCAGCCAATTGTTACAGATGCATTATGCCTCCCCCTCCCCCACCACATGTGTTGAAAAGCATGTGCCTTTGAAACTGGCATTTGAATGTGGACCGACAGAGGGGACTGAGCAGAATGACGGCATGAAAGGCAGAACAGGGGATTTCAAAGGGCGGCTCAAGAAGACCAGGTGTTGTCATGGAATGTGCCGAGATCTGGAGTTAGGGAACCAAAAGCGAAGGACACGCCTGGCATTTCTCAAGCGGAAAAAAAATGAAGACAAAACTCAAGCCTGGAGTTGCAACCTCCTATGAGGGGATTTCAAACAAGTTCATGGAAAAAGGGAAATGGAAAAGGGAGATGGAAACTTTCCATGGCCTATTTGAATCCCCTGCTATGGGCAACATGCCACAGGAGCACCAAAAGAAGGGGGGCGGAATAGAGATCACTGTGAAGAGAACTTGTTGACATTCAACCATTTCAGGAGGCACCATATGCTCAACCAACAATGGTACCGAAGGAAGAAGTCCAAGCTGCACGGAAGGCATTGACAAAAAGACGAAGCAGGAGGGATCGAGGAAATAACCACTGCGGTTTCAACAGCACAACCCTGAAACTGCTCACTCATCTATGCCAAGACATCTGGAAGACAGCTACCTGGCCAACTGTCGGGGAGAGATCCACAGTAGTGCGCATTCCAAAGAAACATGAGCCAACAGAATATGGGAGTTAGTGGACAATAGCATTAACACCACACTCCCGTAAATCTTACTGAAGAGAATTCCATGACAGTCGCAGCAGGACCTCGACAGAGCTGCCAGAAACTCAAATGAAAGAGGATGCTCACTGAGAGGGAGCATCTCTGGTGCCAGGTGGATCTTGGCTGAAAGCAGCGCGTATCCCAAAGACCCACCTGTGTTGTATTGACTCTGCAAAGGCAGCTGGCCGTGTGGCGTACACCAACCCGTAGATGGTCTTGCGAAAAATGGACACTCCAGAATGCCTTTTGGTGTTCACGTGAGAAACCTGTCCATAGACCAAGGAGTAGTCATGAGACTCACTAAACACTGCCAAATGCAGATGACGAAATTGCCTGCTGAAAGCCAAGAGAACCAGAGTGCAGCCTTCAGTGCAGATCACACCTCAATGTAAAGAAACCAAAACCTCCCACAGCTGGACCAACAGACAATGCCGTGATACATAGGGGAAAGATCAAAGTTGTCAAAGATTTCATTTCACTTGGCTCTACAATCAACATTCATGGAAGCAGCAGAAATCAAAGGTGAATCTGCTGCGTAAGACCTCTTCTTCTGCTTCCATAGATGTTGGTTGGAGAGCCTGCTCTTGGCTTCAAGGTGCTCAAGAGCGAGGAGGTCACTTTGAGAACGAAGGCATGCCTGACCCAACCCACGGTAATTGTGATCTCCCGAGACGCCTACGAAAGCTGGACCAGGAAGCGAGAAGCCAGAAGCAGAAGCTCTGCATCTGAACGATGGAGTCGGAGAGAAGATCGGAAGTCCCGCGGACTTCCAGAATAACAAGCACATCTGTTCTGGAAGACGTGCGGCCAGAATGGATGGCGGAACTTAATCTCACAGACGTGGGACATGTGAGCAGGAAGGACCAGTCTCTGGAGAAGAGCATCGTGCTTGGTAGGGTAGAGGGGCCAGGACAAAGAGGAAGACTCACGGAGATGGAGGGACACAGGGGCTACGACAATGGGCTCAATCAAACTTGACAATTGTGAGGACGGCCCAGGACCAGGCAGTGTTCATGTGGCAAGTGGCAGTGGGAAAGGGCTCAACGACACCTGACAACAGTCTACCTGTGGTTGTAATCCCACCTGGGGATGGGTTGTCTGTTATATGAATGAGACAGGGTACAGCGTGAGTCAATCTTGATGGAAGAGAGAATTAAATAGCCAGGAGGAGATGAAGCAGAGATGAGGGAGATGGAGGCCAACATGAAGATCACCCACTCAACTAGACAAGTGTCTTCCTCCAGAGCCGAGAGAGAGAGAGAGAGAGAGAGAGAGAGAGAGAGAGAGAGAGAGAGAGAGAGAGAGAGAGAGAGAAGAGCGAGAGGAGAGAGAGAGAGAGAGAGGAGGGAGATCGAGACAGGGAGAGGGAGAGAGAGAGAGATGAGGGAGAGAGAGGGAGAGGGGGAGGGAGAGGGCCAGGAAGAGGGAGAGGGAGAAGGCCCTTTCCCTAGTGCTGGCGTCCTGGATGGGCACTCAAGTGCAGTGTTTCTGCTCACGGTGGCACCAGGGATCTGTGGCTTATGGACAGATGCCCTCTCTAAGGCACCTGCTGCCACAGGCAGCCCTGCAGAAGCTGACCTCAGCCGTGTAGATGTAGATGGTGTTGAAGTTGGCGGCCACTAGCGCTCTCAGCATGAAGAGGAAGCCGATGAGCCCAGAGCTGGGGAACAGGAAGAGGGAGGTTATGGGTGGCCAGGTCCCGGTGGGTTGACTGGAACACGCACCACAGAGAGCCCAGACCCCAGGGGCACCACGAACCAAACGCCTGACCCTAGCCCTCCTCCTGCCCTGTCCTCCCTCCCTGGGGTCCCATTCCACTCCATAGAAAGAGCGCTCACAAACTTTGGAGGAAATGACAGACTAGACCGGAGGGCAAGCCAGGGCTGCAAAGTAAGGGCCAGCATTTCCCCATCCCACAGGGGCGCTCTCTGTCTCTGAATCCCTGGGCGGCGGTCCAGGGAACTTGGTCAACAGCCACAGTCCGGATGCTGATGTTTGGAGGAGGTGGGTGCACCCTCACCGGCACCCCACCCTGCGATGGCTACAGAGGGCGGGGCCGTGGGACCGATGGCTGTACACCATACGTCCCTGACCTTACTGGGGACTTTTTGTGTGAGCTGTGTGTCAAAGGGAGTTTAAGTCTGTTTCCGTTTGACTTTCCCACCTGTTACAACCGCTCAGACCAGTGTCTGGGTCTGATGGGTGCGGAATCTGGAGGGGTGGTGAGACTGTGGCCCTTCTCCTTTTATTTTATTTATGATGATTATTTTCAACCACCACCCCTTTTCAGAAAAAGACTCAGTGCCCCCCCCTCCCGCACCCTGTTAACAAAAGACCCCCGTACTCTAGTGCCATCACCCAACCCCCTGGATGGTCCCCACCACCACCACCACCAGGGCACGGAATCACCCACTTTGGGAAGGACTGCTCAATACACACTCTGCAGGCCCCTTCTCTATTGCCCACAGGGGCTCGGGGGCCACAGGGAGTCCCGAGCCTGGCGGCCCAAAGCCCAGGGAGGAGGCACACCTGGACGTGCAGATGTTGAGGAGCAGGAAGAACAAGGCGGTGCAGCCCATGGTGATGGACAGGCTGATCCTCCTGCCCAGGAAGTTGATGCCCAGGATATTCAGGGGGTTTACTGGAAAGCAAGAACAAGGACGATTGTGCCTCCGTGCCTCAAGGGTGCCAGGCTTTTGTCCACCCTGAGTGGGTCACTTCCGGAAGAAACAACTTCCTCTAGACCCACCAGTGTCCCAGGCCGTTTTCATTAGCATCAAGCATCTTTCAACCTGATTCTTACACCTATGAGCGCTTCCATTCTGAGCACCCGTATTGCAAAAGGCTGTCAATGGTAGGGACTGCCCCAAATCCATTTGCAGGGTCCCACATAGATTAAGCCTCCATTGAGTAATTCTTTCCAATTACTGACCAAGGTAGATTGTCTTGCCCTCAGGCCTTGGAACGTGGATTAACTCCACCCACTGCCAGGAAACCCAGAGAGGGCCGCCTCCCTTAGGGGCTTCCCTGGGTGTGGCCCTGCTGGAAATCACCCTACTGGGGGCTGCATGGATATTCTAAGAGAGTGTGCATGTCCCAATCCCGGTCCTGTTCCCCCTTCTGCAGTCCCACCTGTAACGGAGATGAATTGATCTGCCACCAGTCACGCATTTGTTGCAGTTCCCTCTGTGCCAGGTCTTTTCAACGAGCATCCTGCCTGGACTCCTCAGGAGCCATCGCGACCTCACACTAACGGCCTCCCTCATCTGGATGATGCGTTTGTATCCTGTTGTCTTGGACCCTTTTAAGACTTAATAAATATTCTCCTTGAATTATATTTTAGATTGAGCTCTCTTTTGTACCCTAAAACAATACTTGGATCAAAAATGAGCAACACAGTGTGTGTATGTGTATGTGTGTGTGTGTGTGTGAGAGAGAGAGAGAGAAAGAGAGAGAGAGAGAGAGAGAGAGAGAGAGAGAGAGAGAGAGAGAGAGAGAGAGATATCACTCATGGTCCGGGAGCTGGGGCTGCCAGGCTGTTGGTTCTGATGCCTGGGACTGAGTTTTCAGGAGAGGGGGCGGGAGAGGGGGGAAAGAGAAAGAGAGAGAGAGAGAGAGTGTGTGTTTGTGTGTGTGTGTGAGTGTGTGTGATCACTCATGCTGCTCCCGGAGCTGTGGCTGCCAGGCTGCTGGTCCTGATGCCTGGGACTGAGTTTTCAGAAGCGGATCACCAGGTCTTTCTTCCAAGGTGTTCTGACATTGACTCAAACCACCAACCTACTGGTTGACAGCTGAGCAGGTAACCACTGACACCGCTCCATGATGTCATGCAGAGCTATGACAAACAGATGGACGATGTAGACCTGCCATGTTTTCACTGTTCTTAATCCAATTCAAGATGCCGATAACTTTAAAATACACACACACACACATACACACGTACAAGTGCATTTTTGATGAGGGAGCCCTGGTGGCGTAGTGGGACCTGGCTAACCCTGTGGTCAGCAGTGTGAAACCACCAGTGGCTCCCCAGGAGAAAGACAGGGCTTGCTACTCCCGTAAAGAGTTGTCGTCTGGGCACAGGCGCAGTTAGGTCTACCCTGTCCTGCCGCGTTGGGAGGGCGGGGTAGAACTGGATGACTGTGAGCTCTTTGGTTTTTGAGCACCATTGTTTTCTATCTTGCAGTCCCTGGATGGTGCACATGGGTAAGCGCCCAGCTGCAAGCAGAAAGGTTGGAAGTTCAAATGCATGTGGCGACATCTCGGAAGAGAGACCTGGCAGAAGTCAACCATTGGAAGCTCTCTGGAGCCCAGTCCTGCTCTGACCCATGGGGAACAGCAGGAGGGGGAATCTGCTTCATGCAACTGGCTGACCTTGAGTGGGTGGGTCAGCAGGTATCACTGGTGGACTACATGTCCCAGTTTATTCCAAACAAAATGTATTCAAATGTCTGTGCTCAATGGATGGCCTCAGAGCTGTTCTCTCAATAATGCTCCTGTATGAATCTCGTGGGGTGCTGTCAAAAACAGGAGCATGCACAGCAGTGGATTCTGAGGGGCTCTTCTGGGTCAGCTAAATTCAAGGCAGAAAGGTCTGCTCAGAAAGGTAGGACAAGCTGACTTTGGGGCGTGTGTGGTAGTTAATATACTCTGCTGTCAATTTGAGAGGATTAAGAGTGAAGGGGTTGAGTTTAGCCTGTCAATCAGGTCGCAGCTTGATGACCTCGTTTAGAGGCACTAAGGAGATCAATAGCTCGCTGAAGGCCAGACACAGTCTGACTCCCTGTGAGATATTCCAGCTGAGAAGACACACGGAGCTGCGCTAGTGCCCTGAGCTGGAGGAGCCACGTGGAGACCCCTGCCAGCGCTGAGATGCTTACAATGCCTAAGGAGCCACAAGACTTCCCACCCACTGGCCTGTGATCTTCCTGCCTTCGGTGTCATTGCATGTGTTTCGTGAGTCTGAAGAAAACTTTATAGATTGGTGTGGGACATACGGGCTAATGTTGGCCTTATGGACTTGATCTGGACTGGGCTGGGCTGTTTTCTCAATGTTCAACTGCTCTTGCTTACACACATGAGTCTCCCTGGATTTGTTTCTCAGTCTCCCTGGACTAACATGCAAGCAGGGAGTCTCCATCACTGTTCTTAAAGGACACAAGGTGGTCACAGGGGACCAGTGAGAAACAGTAGGGGTGGGCAGAGACCAGCTGCTCATTCTACAGGGTCAGCAGTGCCCTGCTGTCCGGTCAATACGGCTCACAGCGACCCTGCGGGACCGGGTAGAGCTGCCTCTGTGGGCTTCCCAGGCTGTAACTCTTTAGGGCATAGACAATGCCATCATTCTTCCCTGGAGTAGCTGGTGGTTTTGAACTGCGGACCTTTCAGATCGCCACCCAATGTGTAACCACCACGCCAAGACTCTGAGACAGTCCCTCAAAGCTCCCCCCTCCCCGCCCATCAGGACAGAAATGCCATGTGTGCGTGGTGGTGGTGGGGTGGGTGGGGGAGCTGACCGGGTGTAGCAGCCAGCAGCGGTGCCCATGACCAGGCCAGGTCTCTGTCCCCTGTGGAGAATTGGGGTCCCTCACCCCTGCCCGGAGCAGCCGAGGCGGCGACTCACGTGCGATCTCGCCCAGTGTGCTGATGATCATGGTGCGGTAGTCGGACGGGGCAAACATGTGGCAGTAGCAGGGGCTCCTGCTCTCCTCCGAGTCCCCCACGGCCACCACCACCTCTGACTCGGGCCGTGAGCCGCACACCAGGTCTCGCTCCAGCAGCTCCGCGCTGGCCAGGATGACCCCATAGTAGGCGAAAGAGATGCCGAGCCTGCAAACAGAGGGGACACGTGGTGAGACCAGCGCATGCCTTCTGGGGCTGCGGGATGAGGCACCCTGGACTCACAGTTCTGGGGCCCAGGAGCCGGCAGGGACATGCTGTGAGGAGGGCCACCTTCTGGACTCTCCCACCTTCGAGGGAAGCCCCAGGACTCCTGGAGAAGAGAATCCTGGTGGCGCACTGGCTAAGCACCTGGCTGCTAACAGGCAGGCTGAGGGTTTCAACGCCCCAGCTGCTTCAAGGGAGAAGGATGAGGCAGAGTCAACTCCACAGGTTAGGTTTGGTTTGGGGCTTATCCTTTAACCCATGAAGAATTGCACTTTTATGGTAGGCGGGGAGGGGAAAAAGAGGAGCTGATATCAAAGGCTCAAGTAGAAAGGAAATGCTTTGGAAATGATTCCGGCAGCATAAGAGCAAATGTGCTTGATGCAACCGATGCATGGATAGTTAAAATGATTTTTTAATTGCATTTTACATCTCTGTCCTGTAACCCCATTGGGGAGTGCTTTCATTGTATGCTAACAAGGTGCTTAGTGCAGGGTGTGTTTCCAGCCAGGCTCTTCTGCGCTATAAAAGGAACAGAAGTGAGAGGGGCGGAGTCCAACCTGTCCATCAAGTGGTAGCCTGATGACACCTCCTTGGAGGTGTGGTCTTTTGTGAAAGAGAGAGACACCCTGGAGCTGCTCTTCGCTGGGGACTCTGTCACCAGAGGTGGTTCCAGTCCCTTGTCATGTTTCCACTGACTGTGGATCCACTTGACTCTGTGCCCACAGGCCTGTGATCCCCTCGTGCCCCACTTTACCTTTCTGTGTCACCACCCTTTAGCTACAGGTGTCTGAAGAGGCCCCTGGCCAGCATCGGACCTCTGGGTTTGCGCTGGAGTGCCTTCCTGATATAAAACTACCTCTTGATTAAAAGCTCCTTCTCATACATAGATAAGTGTCACTACTTCTGTTTCTGGAGACAACCCGGCCTGACACAATAATAAGAGCCGAGTTAGCAGAAAGGCCACCTCTTGGGGACTGGGCGATATTTGGAGCTCGCTGGGTGTTCCCCACCAGCTCCCTCCTCCAAACCCACCCCCCTGCAATGGCCACAACTCCCCTCCCAGTGGATTTCTGGAGTCCCTTTCCTCCAAATGCATGTTGACTTAAGTCACTTGGCGATGGCACCATTCTTACCAGATGACCCAGATTTGCAGCGTGGTCCGCAGGTATTTGGGAGTCAGAAGATCTGCAAATCTTCCTCTTTTGTCCTGGAGGTTTGAAAAGGGGAAGCAGAAGTCATTTAGTGGGTGCAGGATGAGCTAAGCTATCCTCAGTATGTGGACAGAGTGGAGCTGCCCCAGAGGGTTTCCTAGGATGCCATCTTCACAGGAGCAGGTGCCCAGGTTGCTCCTTCCAGACAGGCTTTGCTGGGTGTGAACCACCAACCTTCCTGGCTGGCAGCCAGTCATGTCACCTGACCCGCCACCGGGGCTCCTTTCTGAGAGTTGGGGTGAGATCACTGCTCAGCGCCACTGAGAACAAGCCACCAAACCCACAGGTGGTTGAAGGAGCACATCCACCTCCGCCCCTCGTCTTGCACGGAGCAGATCTGGGCTGGCATGCCTCCGGATGTGTGGTTTTCAGTGGGTGGGCAACACCTCATTCTTGAGTTGGCCGACGGCAGCAGCTGCCACAGTCTGTCATCTGTGGTGCCCGGAGCAGCCCCCCTCATGCCTAGTGGTGGGACATGGCACTCAGACTGGCCCTCAGACATGGCCTGTCCCATATGGGCCACATGCTCCTTCAGGGTGGGATTTCTGGGGCAGAAGTTAGGCAGGTTGTGGCCAGGGCTGCTGCTGTTGTTGCCTGGACCATCGTCCCTGGCTCATAGGAGGAGCAGGGTAAGGAACAGAGCCACAGCCATGTAATCAGACTATGAGATCAGGTGAAAGAAATAAGCAAACACCAGCTATCTGGCCCAGGTGGTGTCATGGTGACACATCGAACTGCTTACTGCAAGGTCTAAACCCCTCGTCACTCCAAGGGAGAAAGACAGACTTTTAAGTTCTTTACTCCCCTAAAGAATTTGTCTTGGATTTGAAGGTAAACAAGTGGCCATCTAGCTCAGAAGCAACAAAGCCCACATGGCAGAAGCACACCAGCCTGTGTGATCATGAAGTGTCGAAGAACAAAAAATCATATCATTGTGAATGAGGGGAGTGCAGGGTGGAGACCCAAAGCCCATCTGTAGGCAATTGGACATCCCCTTGAAGAAGGGTCTCAGGGAGGAGACGAGCCAGTCAGGGTGCAGTGTAGCAACAAAGAAACATACAACTTTCCTCCAGTTTCTAAATGTTTCCTTGCCCCCCACCACCACCACCACTATCATGATCCTAATTCTACCTCACAATTTCTGCTAGACCAGATGATGTACACTGGTACAGATAGGAACTGGAAACACAGGGAATCCAGGACAGATGATCCCTTCAGGATCAGTGGTGAGAGTGGCAATACCGGGAGGGTAGAGGGAGGATGGGGTAGAAAGGGGGAACCAATTACATGGATCTACATATAACCTCCTCCCTCAGGGACAGACAACTGAAAAGTGGGCAAAGGGAGACATCGGACAGTGTAAGATATGAAAAAATAATAGTTTACAAATTATCAAGGGTTCATGAGGGAGAGAGGAGTGAGGAGGGAGGGGGAAATGAGGAGCTGATGCCAGGGGTTTACGTGGAGAACAAATTTTTTGAGAATGATTAGGGCAACAAATGTACAAATGTGCTTGTCTTGGAAACTCGCTGGAGCCGTCCTACCCTGTCCTATAGGCTCACTGTGAGTCCGCATGGATTTGACGGCAGTGAGTTTGGTTTGGGTATAGGAGTCCTGGTGGTGTAGGGAACTAAGCGCATCGTGCTGCTAACTGCAAGGTCAGTAATTTGAACCTGACAGCTGCTCCTGGGTAGAAAGAGGGGGTTTTCTTCTCTGTAAAGATGTACAGCCTTGGAAACTTAAAGGGGCAGTTCTTCCCTGTCCTGTAGCATTTCTATGAGTCAGAATTGACTCGACGGTGTGGGTTTGGTTGGTGTTTTTATAGATTGTCAAGTAACACATTTAAGGCAAAATGAGAATACAGAAAGGCTAAAAATACAGAGCTAGAAAAAGATACATGAGGAAAATACCAAACTAGCCCAAGGAAGTTTAGATATATTATTATCAGAGAAATCAGAAAGAGGTACAAAGCTATGCAGAAATAAAGAGAACTTCAGATGATAAGACTCATCCACTCACAAAACAGCTTCATCACACACTCACATGCAAAACAGTTCAATCATGCATTCCTGGGGAGCCTTAAAACTGACGCTCCCAAGCTGCATAATGAGAACACACGCTTCGGTCTTCTCAACATTTACCGAAAGTGGCTGTGTAGAAGGCAGTCTTGCCAAGTCCCAAATATCTGAGCACATCCTTTGACCCAAATGTAATGAAGCTAGCAGCAAGCAATGACAAAGAGAGTTTCGTTAAAAGAAAACTCATTGTTAAAGACAGAACAATTAACAGCAATGACAACACAGAAATGAAAGTATTCTGGCAAAACTTCCTAATGCAGCTTCCTGGATTATGAAAAATCCAAACGACTGAACATAAATGAGAGGAGTACTGAGTGCAAGGAGCTAGAAGAGCAAAGGGAGAAAAAGCCAAAAAATGCATTAAAAAAAAAGAGCAGATGTTAATGAGGCCATGAAAAAACCAGCAAGGAAAATCCCTTTAAGCCTGTCCTTCCTGGGAGGTTCCTTAAGGACGGGGAGCAGGAGAGGGAGGATGAAGCAGGTGTTGACGTGGATGAGGGGCAATGGAGGTCCGTCAGAGGGAGGGGGGAAGGGGTGGGCTAATGAGGGTGGTGAACTGCAGAGTTGATGATCTGAAACGTCAACCCTTCATCGAGTTCACAGTATAAAACTCTTCAAAAATGTCGACTGAAAACAGCTTCTTCACCAAATTCTAATAAAAGAGACAAATTCAAGGGGGCGGGGGGGGGGGGCGGGGAAGAGCAGCAACATTAAAAATGAAAGACCTATCCACACAATCGGCATTTTGAAACTCCCAAGAGGCCACTCAGAACAATCTTCCATACATTGAAAATCCTAGATGAATTGGGACAATTTTCTTTTTAAAAAAGATCAAGCTGACCAATCTAGACTCCAGCAGCAGTAAGCGGGAGATAACCTTGCAATAAGCTGAATCCTGTGTTTTAAAATGCTCCTGCCGTGGGCCCACCTGCCTGCCAGGGGCTGAGGGGTGCAGGCTGAGGGGCAGCGCCCCCACTTGTCACCGCGCCGAACTGCTCCGCGTGTTGTTTGCTTGGCTGCGGTCTTCGCGGACAAAGGGCTGAAGACCTTCCTTCCTTCTAAGACGCTGATGCTCCTTCACTTAGTCCCCAACCCAGACCCATTGTCATCGATTTGATTCCAACTCGGACGGAGTAGAACTGCCCCCGTGGGTTTCCAAGGCTGTGACTCTTGAGCCTCATCTTTCTCCAGAGGAACAGCTGGTGGGTTTGCACCCCTGACCTTTCCGTGAGCAGCCACGTGCTTAACCCACAGTGCCACCAGGATGTCTTTCTGTAGGATGGCGCCCACGGAAAACCCCGGGGTGGAGGTCCACTCTGACACGCGGTGGTAGTGGCTTGGTGTGGCGCGGGCCCTGTCCCCATCTGCTCCGCCCGACAACCTCCAACTGATTACTCACCAGGACAGGTTCCACCAGTGTTCCTTCGGGCATGACCGAACGGTTGGTCCTGGCGATGTGCTCCAGCGTGGCCAGGGCAGCCTGCGTGTTCCCCGTGGACACGTTGAAGCGAGCCGACTCGGGAATGAACTGGCATGGGTGACAGAGGGCATCAGGTCCGCTGCGGAGAGCCCCGCACCCCGCCTCCTAGGATGCCCAATGGAGCTAGCGTGGAGCATCAAACCCAGCAGGCCGAGAGCAACCGGGCTGCCCAGCTTCTGCCCTCCTCTGAGCAGGGCCAGGCCCAGCCCCTTGTTAGCAGGGTGGTGGGCTTACAGTGGGGTGAGGCCCACAGGCACAGGCCCCTGCCTCCATGGCTGCTGTGGAAGAAATTCCAACTCATCAAGACCCTGGCGACATAGTGGTAATGCTCCGGCTGCCAACCCCAAGGTCAGCAGTTCAAAACCACCAGCCACTCCTCGGGGGGAAAGATGAGGCTTTTTACAGTCTCAGAAACTCACAGGGGCAGTTCTACTCTGCCTTCTAGGGTCACCATGAGTTGGAATCGACTTGACGGCTGTGAGTTTCTGTTGAGGGACCCCATGGGACCAAGTAGAAAGACCCCCATGGGTTCCAAGGAGCAGGGCCCAGTGTTTTCCCTCAGACCCACTGAGTGGGTTCCAAGAGAGCGCTTGATGGCTGTGCCACTAGGGCTTCTCCTTACTCATCACTGTTTCAGACCTCCAGACATCTGTGTTAGGCCGGGCAGACTAGAGAAACAAATTCATAGCGACTCAGATGTGAATAGGAAAGAGGTTGATCTATAAGAGCAGTTGAAGATTGAGAAAACATCCCTGCTCAGATCAAGTTCCTAATTCCCATATTAGCCCATATGCCCCACACCGATCTATAAAGTCCTCTTCAGACTCACGAAACACATGCAATAATGTGCCGAATGCAAGAAGACCACAGGCCAGCGGGTGGGAAGTCTTATGGATCCAGTGGCATTATAAGCATCTCAACGCTGGCAGGAGTCTCTACGTGGCTTCTCCAGGTCTAGGGTTCTGGCAGCATCAGGGTAGGTCCATGTGGTCTCCCCTCAGGGATGTCTCGCAAGGGAGTCAGCCTTGTCAGTAGAGCATGTCCAGGGATGTAAGCTGAGAGAGTGTGTGTCTCCTGCCTCCCAGGAGGAAAACAGTAGTTCCCAGAATTCTCAGGAGAAGGCCATGCCCACACAGATTGACAGGCTAGACACCAGATTGACAGGCTAGACTCCACCCCTACATTCTTAAGCCTCAAATTGACACCAGGTGATCTAACTACCACACCATTGCGGGTTCAACTGCAGATGGCCTCCGGGATGCAAATAGCGCAGTGCAGTCAGTCAACATATTTTGAGTTCCTCCCCCCAAAACCAAATCAACCTAATGGCCATCGGCCTGCTTCTGACTCCTAGTGCCCCACAGGACAGAGTGGAGCTGTCCCCTAGGTTTCCGAGCTGCTAGATCTCTGTGGGAAGAAGCCTCATCTTTCTCCTTCAGAGTGTCTGGTGGGTTGGAACTGCTGACCTTCTCATTAGCAGCCCAATGCGTAAACCAATTGTGCCATCAGGGCCCCCCATGTGCACATGGAAGTGGCTTTGTCAGCTGTCTAGTAAGCGAACGGTAGTGTGGTGACGCTGCTTGGAGTCTTGTGAGAATCGCCGAAATGGGATTCAGAGGCACAAAGTGACCACAAGTCGCTGGGAAAACAGTGATGACAGATTTCGCCCACGTGGGGTTGTCACAACCCGTCACTTTGTGGAAAGCGCGGTCTGCCCACGTTGTGCGCACCACACTCGGAAAGCCTGGCAGGTCTCGCTGGGAGCTGGGAACTTGGAGGCCAGGGAGGATAGCTCCCTGCCTGGCCTCTCCTGCCTAGAAGGTGAGCAGCCCCTACCAAACCATCAGGACTCTCTTGAGTTTACCTAAAAGAGCCCGTAGCTATTGCACCAGTTCCAGCTCCAACCTTGTAGGGGAGAACAGAAGCACCCACTTGGGGTGTCCAAGACGCTGCACCTTTATGGGAAAACTGGCACGTCTTTCTCCTTCTGAGCCAGCGGTAGACTTGAACCTCTGACCTTTTAACCACTAACCATTTCATTACCGGGGCACCCTTGCTCTGCCAAATGCCCTCCCCACCCTCTTCTGGCTGCCCAAAGCACAGCTGCCCATGAGGCCAGAATACAGCATGACTGGCTCATGGACCGCGTTCCTCTCCCTGAGCCCCCAGACCCGGGCTTGTTCAACAGTAGCCATGATCGCAGTTGCCCGGGGGTCACGGGCAGCATACACTGTGGTGTGCACTTTGACCTTGGAAGCTAGTACTGAGCCAGGCACCAGCTCCACACCAGTGTGATGGGCAAAAAGACTCGCTTAAGATTCGAAACCTCTTGGAGCTGGTGGCATGGTGCTTAAGCATCCGGTTTCAAACCACGAGGTCTGCAGTTCAAACCCACCTGCTGCTCTGCTGGGCTTAACCAAACCCACAGCCAAACTCGCTGCCACTGGGTCGATGCCAACTCACAGCAACTCTATGGGACAGGGTAGAACTGGCCCTGTGGTGTCCGAGACTGTGGCGCTTTAGAGGAGGGAAGAGCTTCTTTCTCCCTCGGAGTGGCTGGTAGATCGCAGTCCAACTCGTGACCACTGGGCCACGAGGGCTCCACAGTCTCCCCCACCTCCCAGGCCAGTTCTTTCAAACACAAATTCCCTTCTCTCCCCGCCTCTCCCTGCTGAGAGCAGAGGAGGAGCACATCCTGCTGGGTGAAGTAGAAGATCCATAAACACAGACTCTCACAGAGATGGGCTTGACCGTGTGGCGTAGGGCCTGGCTGTGTGTCAGTCTATTGCATGGGGGGGGTCGCTCTGAGTGGTCACTGCCTCAACAGTCCCTGACTTCAGCATGTCTCTTTTGCTTCTCTGGAGCCTGGGTGGTGCTGTCAGGGACACGCTGGGCTGCAAGGCCAGCAGTTCAAACCCACCAGCCGCTCTGAGGGAGGAAGGCGAGTCTGCCTGCTCCAGTGAAGACTGGCAGCCTCTGTACAGTCATGATGAGCCAGGATGGACTCTGTGGCGGCGGGTTTTATTCTCAGTTTGCTCCGTTTGGTCTCCACTTAATTTCACGCCAACTTGAAGAGCTATGAAAGTGTAGGGGAGATGTGTAACCAGCCAATAGGGTCACAGCCTGCTGGTGCCTCCTGGTGGATGTAGTCTTCTCATCAGGAGGGTCCTGGGAACCTCCCCTTTCTCTCTGCCTTCACCTTCCTGCTGGCGGACCACTCTGAGCCCTGCTAGAACTGCCAGCATTGGATCTACACGACTTTGCACCCACGGGCAGGAGACCTTCCTGCACCCTGCATCGTTGCATGTGGCTGCAGAGTCTGAAGAAGGCCTTATGGACTTGAGTTGGACCAGGCTGGGATGTCTTCTTGATACACAAGTACTTCTTGACCCAGAGCTGTGTCTTGCACGTGCATGAGTGTCCCTGGATTGGTTTCTCCAGTCAACCCGGCCTCACCCAGTCCGTGTCTCTCTGGAATTGCTTATGTTACAGAAGGGAAGTCTGGGAGGGGCATAAAGTCTCCTAAATGTATATAAATTGTCGAAGAAGAAACCATTTGCTTTGTAGACTTCCACCCAAACTACAATAAAACATAATCATCATAAAAAGAAAACCTGGCAGTGAGCATTTCCATTTTGACCCAGCAGGGGCGCTGTGAGCTGGACTCCATTAGCGGGTAGCTGGGGAGTTTCGGTTTGGTCTTGTGGTGTCCCTTTGAGCCCATGGGGCAGGGGACCCAGAACAGTGATCAGAACTCGGCTAGAGGCCAGAAGCCAGCGCCAATGGACAGAGTGGGCAGGGCATGGGGAAAGTGTGTGTGGTCCAAGGTCCCCTGGCAGCTGGAGAAGGTGCAGGGACCCCGGAGCGTGCTCACCTTGAAGGCCATGATGAGGATGATGCCAGGGATGGAGGCGATTCGGATGAGCCAGCGCCAGCCGATGGTGGGGATGACTACGGAGGCCAGGCCGATGATGAGCAGGGAGCCGGCCAGCCAGAACACCTGGAAGGATGCAGACCCGACCCCCAGCATCACCCTGGGGGTGGTTGGTACACAGAAGGAGGCCCCACCTGTCTAGCCCACCTTGACTCCCTACCTGTACTCCCCACCCGTCCAAACACCTGTTCACCTCACTTTTTTCTAGCCACCTCTCCAGGGTTCAACTCTCCTGTCCTCCAAGGGCTCCCCTGTGGAATGGTATCCCCAGATTCAGTGGCACTGTTCACAAATGTCAGAGGCACCTTCCATGTTTTTTTTTAAGTTTTCGTGAATAATATAACCACATGGCTTTTAACTCAAAAGATACAGAGACACTGAAAACCTGCCCCTGCCATCCAACTTCTCCCCCAGAAATAGCCCGTCACCAGTGTCCCCAGCTCCGTGTCCAGCACACCTTTTCAAGGATTACTTTGTGATTAAAACATAAGAGGAAGTGGGTTGAATTAACCCCTCAGCTGTACCCTCATCCAGTTTCGCGACCATTTCCTCAACATCGCCCATCACTGCCATTGCCCGATGTTCCTTTCGCTTTCTTAGGAGACGAGACTCCCTGCCTGTCTTCCCTGTGGATCACTTGGCTCCGAATCCTCTGGATGCATGGTTCCCAGTTTGCAAATTGCCTGAGCTCGGGTTAGAAGCTCTTCACGCTTCGTTTCCACCAGACAGCTGTCACTGTGCTGGATCTCACGCCGCAGCTTAACGCTGGCGACAAGAAAACTCACTGCCACCAGGTCCCTCCTGACTCACAGCAGCCCTGCCCCCATGGGTTTCTGAGACCGTGAGTCTTTCCAAAACCCAAGCTCAATGCCATGAAGTTGTTTCTTCATGAAGCTGTGAGGGACCCTAAACGCCAACGTAGAACTGCCTCCAGGGGGTTCTGAGACAAGTAGAAAGCCTCATCTTTCTCCTGCAGAGCAGCTAATGGGTTCAAACCACCAACCTTGTGGTTAGCAGCCCAACTTGTAGCCCACTGTGCCACCAGGCCCCCCTTTCAGAGGACAAGGGGGAGAGGCAGGGTGCTATCAGAACCATGCAGGGACACGAGGCCAGCAGGACTGGTCAGTTTCAGGTACTTTCTTTATGGGGCAGGTTGGAAACTTTCACGGAAGGGTCTAGGCTGAGACAGTCAGCCAGCACTGGCTGACTTGGATGTTGGGTCTAGAAAGGCCAGTTGCACAGTAAAAGGAAACTTGGGTTTCTGCCTGCAGAACACAGGCCTTGGGATAAGGGACGCCATCTTGGGCCAAGTCTCACCGGGTGGGAGTGGACCTCTGACTCCAAGTATTCCCCGTGTTGACCATTGTGTTACCATAGTCACCATGCTCCGTGCAGTCCCCGGGCTAAGCAGCAGCACCTCCCCCACCAGCCGCAAAAGGCCACGTGGAACCCTCAGCCAGCTTACCTGAGACAAGGGCAGCATATAGCCGCGGTACTTCGTGGGCAAAAATTCCGTCTTTATAATGAGCCTACACAGAAGGTAGGGAAAACACGAGAATGGCAGTTTGTTTTTTTTAAAGGCAGGCTGGTCATATGATGCATTTCTTTCCTTGTTGTGAATTATGTAAAAGTATACCCATCAGTTTACATTCACCGCCTCATGCACATTCAGGTTCCTCTCATCCAATGCGACCCTCTCTTAGTATCATCGCTTATCCCAATTCCTGCCTGTATCTCCTGTTTCCTTCCCTCCTTGCCCAACCCTCTGAACTCTATCCTGGGATCCACGCTGCCCTTTCCATCTTCAGCAGTTGCTGATGTTAACACAGGGGTAAGTTCGGTTCTCGACCCGCAGGATGCCGAAAGGCCATTGTCTTGCAGGTCCCTCAATCTCTATCCAACCCCAGGCTGGGCTCTTTGATGGTTTTGAGTAACCATGGGCCAGTTTCCTCCCACTCTACACAGGCATTCCAGTGTGCCCCCTTTCAGAGCAGTGGGCAATGGTAGCCGGGCACCATCGCCTTCCTCTGGTCTCGGGGTCGTGGAGACTGACATTTGCATGGTCCATTGTTCACTGATCATTGCCACAAATCTTTGGATTTGCTAGTTTTGTTTGTATTAACAGTGATCATTTTTCTAAGCAAATCAACAGAAACCAAAGATTATTTGTGGTTACCAGGTATGGGGGGGGCAGATTTTGTTTGCTCCGGGAGCAGAGTTTATGCTATTTCATTGGGGGGGGCATTGAGTTTTTGCTAATGGCGGTAGAACCTTCTGGAAAAGAATAGCAGTAATAGTGGCATAACATGCAAATTGCAATCAGTGCCATTGAATTGCAAATGGGGAGGTTGTTGTGCTGGCAAATGTCTGGGTGGGTGTCCCTGGCCCACGCCCACGCCCACGCCCACGCCCACGCCCACGCCCACGCCCACGCCCACGCCCACGCCCACGCCCACGCCCACGCCCACGCCCACGCCCACGCCCACGCCCACGCCCACGCCCACGCCCACGCCCACGCCCACGCCCACGCCCAGTGAGAGAGAAGGCTCTTGTGACGGCAGTGTCCACACAGGAGAACAGGTAACTTAGTAACCGCTCCTCTGTCCCTACTCGCACTGACAACTCCATTAATGTCGCTTCCCACCTTAAGCAATATCCGCCCAGGAACCATTTGTCATGTCTGACTTCCCTCTCTCATAAAGCAGGCGTGGGAAATCCGCACACTCCCCAGGGAAGGCAGAGCAGTCCCCTGAGCAATGAGGAGGACAGGCAGGGCACTAATCTCCGATTAAAGACACGTTCATTTGTGCCGAGGGGAGCCAGTGGCATCCTATCCCAGTGGGTTCTTAATGATCCTTCTTGGCAGTAGTTATTTGACAGGGGCTTGGGGACTGTAACACACTTGCTGGCTTGCTTCCTGAGGGATATGTGACAATTCTGCTTAATTTCTACTCCTCCAGGGCCTCTGGGCTCCAGCGAAGCTTCATTTATGCCTTGAGGGAGAACGTTTCCTCTGACATATGCAGGTAATAATTGGGCGCTTTGACATCTCCTGATGCTGCCCAAGGATTACTTGCCCTAGTTCACCTGCGGCAGTTACATAATCCGTCAACTTGAGCGAAGGGGTGGAGTCTAGCCTGTCAATCAGGTTGCAGCTTGATGACTTCATTTGGAGGTGCGGTGGAAATAAATGGGTCACTGGAGGCCAGACCCAGTCTCTCTGCCTTCCCTTTCCTGCTACTGAGACACTCCGAGAGCTGGAGGAGACACATGGAGAATCACACCAGCATTGCGATACTTCCCCTGCCACTAGATCCTCAAGACCCACACCCACCAGCCTGTGATCTTCCTACATTCATCATTATTGCATGTGCTGTGTGAGTCTCACAAGGAATTTATGGACAAGTATTAGACATAGGGGCTAATATCTGACTTATGGACTTGATCTGGACAGGGCTGGGAAGTTTTCTCCATGTTCAAATGCTTTTCTATAAAGCTCTTTCTTGTCCACATATGAGGGTCTATGAATTTGTTTCTCTAGTCAACCCCGACTAACGCAACACCCAAGAAGGAAATGGGAAGGGGTCCATTTGAGGAAGCTCCCCAGGAACCAGACCATTGAGCACAAGAACATTCCCCCCCAACCCCCCACCCCCCACACACAGTAAAGCATTCCTGGGGCAAAAGTGGAGCTCTGGTGACATAGTGATGACCCTTTGGACTGCAGCTGCTAACTACAGGGTCAGCAGTTCAAAACCACCACCCCCTCTGGGGTTTCTACTCTTGAGACTTTCTACTCCTGTAAAGAGTTAGTCTCTGAAGTCCACAGGGGCAGTTGCACCTGTGCTGTCGGGTCATGCTGAATCAGAATTGACTTGAGGGCAGTGAGGTTGGTTGGTTGGTTTGGGGTAGGGGGTTGGGGTGGCAGAGGGCAAAGAGCCTTGGTAGTGTCCTCAGTGATGCATTAGGCTACTCGCTGCAAGGTCAGCACTTGGAACCACTGGCTGCTCCTGGGGAGAAAGACGGGGCTTTCTACTCCTGGAGAGTTACAGTCTCGGAAACCCACAGGGCCAGCTCCACGCAGAGAAGGAAGCACTGCCCAGTCCTGCTTCATCCTCACAGCTGTGGGGCCGGAGCTTGCGTGAGGAGAGTGCTCAGGCTCTCCAGGCCCAGGGAGGGAGGGAGGGTCAGCCCAGAGATGGGCAGGGAGCCACCTGCACAGCGGGCGCACGGACACGCAGGGCTGGAGTGGCTGCCACCCAGGCATTTTGCACAGAAATAAGCACGCTGGGTCATCTCTGTGGAGAGGACACCTCTGCCCAAGTCACTCTCACCAGGACAGCAGGGAACACGGGCATTTGGGGACACAGCACCAAGGCAGAAGATCAGAGGGGACGTGAGCCCTGGTGATTGGGAGAGGAAGCAGCAGGTGGGCTTCTCGCTGGAAAGGCCTCAAGGGTAGGTGGGAAAGCCACTATCCCAAGTCCCAGCTAAACGCCCACGCCCCTGGGCCCGGGCAGTCAGCCTGAGCTGGTAAGGTGGATGCACGGTGGCTTCCGGGTCCCGTGGCACCCTCACAATGACCGCTATGTCATGCCCACTGTTGAAGCCATGGCATCCATCCATCTCTTCAAGGGCCCTCCCATGCTGCCCCTCCACGTTAGCAAGTGTGACGTCCTCCTGCAGGACTGGTCTCTCCTGACCATAGGTGCTAAGGCCGCCCTCACTTCTAAGGAGCACTCTGGCTGTACCTCTTCTAAGACAGCTCCGCTGGTTCTTGCGGCCGCGGTCGTGGGAAAGACCAAGACGGGACACAGACACATGCTGGCGGGAAAAGGGCGACAGCAGACCTGCTCAATCAGGGCCTCTGCGTAGCAACTGCACCAGAGGAAGCACGCCCCCTCGGGGCCGGAGGGGGCCATCTTTACCCTTGTGAGTGGCCAGACACTCCACAGCCCACCATGGTCCGCAGGAAGACAAACCAGACGTAGGAGGGCGAGAAGGAGGTCAGCAGCGAGAAGTAGGCGCCCCACAGGAAGGAGATAAACAAAATCTGCAGCAAAGAGAGAGGCCTTATCAGTGGGAGCGGCCACCTCAGTCCCGCTGCCTCCGCCTGCAGAGGTTGCTCGCTGGGGGCAGTCTGCAGCGACCTGCTCTCTGAGGAGGAGGAAGCGGCTTCAGCAGGGAGCCCCTCCCCCTCGGGGGCTGCTCCATCCAGGTCTGCAGGGTGGCGATGGCAGTGAGCTTGGCTTTTTTGAGAGTTAGAGCGAGTGACTGATGGCATAGCTCCCAGATGCACTGCTGCATGGCTTGGCTGCTTTGGCTGTTCGTGCATGGGTATCAACTCATGGGGACCCCCCTGTGTAGGGGTAGCACGGCCCCGTGGGGTCTTCAAGATGGGACCTGTGGAACAGTTCAACCAGGCCCATCTTCCAAGGCACAGCGGGGTGTGTTTGAACCTCCCACCTTCCGGCTGATGGCTGAGCACTTAGGCGGAGCAGCTCCCAGTAGACTGAGACGGTAACTCTTTCTGTGAATGGGAAGCCTCCTCTTTCTGCTACAGAGCGGCTGGTGCTTTCAAACTGTTGACCTCCTATGTACCAGCCCAAGGAGTAATGCATCAGAATCGACTCCATGGGAGCAATTTGGGGTTTGTTTGCTTTTGATAGTATGCACGGCCATCAACTCTATACCTGGGCTCCTAGGGCTCAGATGTGGAGACAGGTACCCCAGGAAGAAATGGGGGGAAGGAGACAGATCTAGAATTCAGGACTGTAGGTTGGAAGGGGACCCCCCACATTCTATCTTGGGCAGTGGTAAGCAAACATCTACCTAGGTAGGGGGAACAACCACCTTACTACAAAAGAACATTCCAGAGCACACACCAAGGCCCAACCTACCTTCCAGCGGCCGTATCTGTCCGCCAGGAGGCCGAAGAGGATGCTGAACACCATGTAGCCAAAAAACACCATCTGGGAGGAGCAGGTGTGAGAGGAAAAGGGTTCTCAAGACATGCTCCATCACTACGGTCTGCTCCCAGCCTTCCCCCCAAGCTAGGCAAGTGTGAGTTAAAGGTTGGGGGTTTCACAGGTCTCTTCCCCTCCCCAGGCTTCTGCTGAATGTCAGTCAGGTGCCCAGGGACTAAGGGTACCGCCACCAGATATAATCAGGTGCCAGGAGCAGGTAACTGCTATCTTTGAGGCTGGGGCAGCTTGGCGACCACCCTACTGGGATGGTGTGGAGTCTTATTTCAATTAGAATGATCATAAGACATACATGAGTTGAGGTCCCGAGATATCACCTTCCTTTAAGCAGTGGCAAGTGAACATAAAGTTTAAACATCCACACAGTCCTGCCTTACACCAGCCTGGCAAGCAAATGTAAGCCCTACAAGAAGCCCACGCCCTTTTCTGACTTGTCTTCACAGACTGACTCTACCCTGATAACATTCAGGATATCAGGTCCCCGGGTGCCACAAACAGTTGGCAACGGTTAGGGATGATGTCAACCAGTCACCCCTGGGCAAAGGTCAGGGCAGAGCCCAACCTACCAATTGGGTCACAACCTGATGACATCTCCTTGGTGTCTTAACCTTTTTGTATAAGAGAGAGTCCGAGCAGAGTCGAATCCTCTATGACCCTTGGCTAGATCCTGCCTCTAGTCCCTAAACGTCCTGCTGTGTCACCAGCCCATCCCAGGAGTCATAAGCAGACTACCAACAGCAGATCCATTCAGCTGACTTTGGACCTCTCCTTCCACCAGCCTGTGCCCCCTGCTGCCTCTGCTTCCTCATCCTGCTTCCCAGGAATCCAGGACTTGCCCTGGATTGGACCTGCCTATTTCTACAATCACATGAGCCATGTCTTGATGTAAATCTCTTTCTACACACACATGTACAAGCACCACTGATTTGCTCCTCTGGAGACCCTAACCCAGCGGTTCTCAACCTGTGGGTCATGACCCCTTTGGGGGTTCAAACGACCCTTTCACAGGGGTTTCCTAAGACCTAGAGACCATCGGAAAACACATATTTCCGATGGCCTTAGGAATCAAAACACCGCTCCTCTGTCCATCTCCAGGCAGGTCCACCCACATGCAGAGATGCTGATCTGGTGAAAAAGAAGCTATCTCAACCTTCGCACTGGCATTGGCTTTGTACCCAGACTGTCGCAAAATGTAGTGATGTAGTTTACTGTTGTTCTATTAAGACTGTTACTCACTCATGCTACACCATGCTTCAAGACAAAATTTCACTATTTGTAATTAGCAATAAATATGTTACAATATATAATTGCATATAATCACACTATGCTTTAATTATGTTCAATTTGTAACAATGAAAATATAACCTGCATATCAGATATTTACATGATGATTTATAACAGGAGCAAAATGACAGTGAGGAAGTAGCAACGACAATAATTTGATGGTTGGAGAACCACATGATAATATCAATAGATGCAGAAAAGGCATTCAACAACATCCAACACACATTCCTGTTTAAGACACTTAAGAAGATAGGAATAGAAGGAAAATTCCTCAATATTATACAAGCCATATATGAAAAACCAACAGCCAATGTGATAGTTAATGGAGAAAAGATGAAAACAATTCCACTGAAAAGGGGGACCAGACAAGGATGCCCCTTGTCCCACTCCTATTTATCATCATACTGGAGGTCCTAGCTCACAACATAAGACAAAGGAAAGATATTAAAGGTATTCAGCTGGGAAGGAAGAAGCAAAATTATTCTCAGACAATATGACTCTATATATTGAAAATCCCTAAACTCCAGAGTGTTGGAAACAACAGAGGAATATGGCAGAGTGGCAGGGTACAAAATCAACAAACAGAAGTCTATTGGACTGCTCTACACATCAGACAAGACCACAGAAGAGACAGTTAAAAAGGTAGTACCCTTTATAAATTGAAATACCTAGGGATATACCTAACTAAAAAAATGAAAGATTTGTATGAAGAAAACTATAAAACACTACCTTCAAGAAATCGAGAGTGACCTCAACAAATGGAAGAATATCCCATGCTCGTGGATTGGCAGACTGAACATAGTAAAGATGTCAGTTCTGTCCAAGGCACTATAAAAGTTCAATGCTATCCCGATACAAATACCACCATCCTTCTTCAAAGAATTGGAAAAACAGATTACCAACTTCACACAGAGAGGGAAGAAGCCCAGAATTAGTATAGAACTCCTCAAAGAGGAGGACAAAGTGGGAGGGCTTGCTCTACCTGACTTTAGCATGTACTATACGGCCACAGCAGTCAAAGCAGATATTCAGACCAATGGAAAAGAGCTGAAGACCCAGAAATAAAAACATCAGCATACAGGCAACTGATCTTTGATAAGGGCCCCAAAAATATTAAATGGGAAGCAGATGCCATCTTCAATAAATGGTGCTGGAAAAAATGGATATCTACCTGCAGAAAAATGAAACAAGACCCTTACCTCACTCCATGCACAAGAATAAACTCAAAGTGGATCACAGACCTGGAGATAAAGTCCCAAACAATAATTTGATGGTTGGGGGTCACCACAGCATGAGGAACTATATGAAAGGGTCGCGGCATTAGCAAGGTTGAGAACCACCGCCCTAACCAAAGTCAGCGCGACTGCTGCCCGCCATCTGGAAGCACGCCGCGGTGCCACAGAGAAAAGGCTCGGTAGTCAGCATTCATAAGAGGTGAGAGCCAAGAAGACCCTCTGGAGTGGTCCAACTTGGTGCCACCCGGTGCCATCGTGAATCTGAATCAGCTCAATGGCAGGGTCAGGTCTTTGAACCAGGGGTCCCTGTGCGGGGAACCTCCTAGAACCAGAAGCTCGCACATGCACACACTCATGCACACACACACACGCATGCACACATATACACAGAAAGCCTTCCTCTAGAACCAGTGTTCTGATTTGGGACTTCCAGCCTCGACTTGACCTGTGAGAGAAGAATGTTTCTGTTTATGAAGACCCACCCGCCCCACCCCCCGTCCTGCCCCGTGGTGTTTCTGGGACAGCAGTACTGCACTCCCCTGCACCTCTGGGAAGGAGGAGGGGGGAGGACATGAAGGCTGGCTTCAGTCTGCACCCAGGTGGTCCCTGGGCTCTGCCCCATGAGGTGGGGGGTGATGGAGGGGACACGCCAGCAGCAGCACTCACCGTGGTGACCAGGGCCACCTGCCAGTTCTCCAGTCTCCACTCACAGCGAATGACCGGGGACACCACAGCGATGAGCATGATCTCCATGGCTTCAGCCACCTGGGAGCAGGACAGAGGCGTCTCAGCTGGTCAGCTACCACTGTGGCCCCATCACCATCCTCGGGGTCTTGGCCGTGAAGCCCCCATTTCCGAACCCTGGTCCCAAGGGAGCACATGAACCTAACAGCTGGAGGTACAAACTCTCCTAGGGGAGATGTGGAGGAAAGGTCACAGGCCTGACCCGCTGACCCGAGGTTCATTCACCTCTGTGGCCACCACCCAATCACCTCTCGGCTGATCTTGGGTTCACCAGTCCCCACAATTGGGGGAGTCAGGAGATGCCGCCAGGCTGAAATCTGACCCTCAGACTTGGGCCTGCAGGACTTGGACTTGCCTGTTTCTACAACTCTGTGAGCCATTGTCTTGTTACAAATTCCTCACTGTAGATAGAGGATACAGAAATAGCTATACAGAGATATAAGTGCTCTGGTGGAAGAGTGGTTACACGTTAGGCTGCAAACCCCAAAGTCAGCAGTTCAAATTCACTAGCCGCTCTGAGGGAGAAAGATGAGACTTTCTACTCCCACAAAGACTTACAGAGTCTGAAGCCCTACAACATGGCTGTGAGTTGCAATCACCTCAATGTTTGTTTGCTTTCCCCAAGACCTTGGCTTAAACCACCTGCAAAAAGAGTCTTGAATCCCCAGGACTTGGAGACACAGCTATCTACCTGCCCTTAACAGACCACACCTGCGAAAGGTGGAGGAAATGAATTTGGGGTTAACCCCCTCCCAGCATTCTTCTTCCTGTTCACACCCCGCTGCCCTCGGGTGGACCACCAAGGCTGGGGGTCAGGGGTAAACTGTGTCCAACCACGAGGACAGCCTTGGGTGTGAGCCAGCCGCCGGGACACTCACCCCCGTGCTGCCCATGATCAGAAACAGGGCGATGTGAAAGCGTCCAAAGCCGATGGTCTCCACGGCGTCCTCCACGGTGAAGGTCTTTGTCTCTGGTAGGACAGGAAGCGCCGAGTGTGGGAGAACTGCTTTCCCAGGGCCGGCAGACAGCGGGGCGGGTGTTGGACAGTCGGGTCGTTAGCTAACTTGTATGGGTTCGGAGACTGGGGGTGTGTCCAGAGTTGGTTGATCTCTTACCTTTCGGCTGTGGCTCTGGGGCTGTCATGCTCAACTTCCTAAGGCTGATGATCGTGACCGGCTCCGTCCGCTTGGCCGCCATTGCCGAAGGGTGCCTGCTCCCTGCACTGCTGCTCGCATTGAGGGGAGGGGGGGAGAGGGAAGGAGCGCTCCCAGTTATTGCGGGCATGTCATGCGGCACCCCACTGAGTCTTCTGTCAGGCACTGGGCTGACCTTCAGTGAACCAAGCTCTCAGCTCCCCACAACCACCTGCGCGGTCCCACCAGAATTCCCCTTGTCAAGACGGAAATGGAGACACTTAAGGGCAGCTTTTACCAACAGCCACACAGCCACCGAGCAACAGAGAAGGTGACAGCTACCACGTGTCAACGAGACAGGTGTCAGTTCCGAGTCAGTGTCCAGTAATCCTTGAACAGTTTGATTATTTCTTTTCCCCCAATGAACAGTCACTCTTGTGAAAGGCCGCAGTGCCTTTGGGGAAGGCTGGAAGAAAGACTAACAGTATAAACCTTCAGTGATGTAGCAGGGTCCTCCTTACAAGGGACCCGGCCTCCCCCTCATTCAAGGGGTTGTGGGTCTGTAAACTGGCTCAGGTCTGGGAATTCATTGAGCGATCGTGACTGTCTATTCTGCTGCTCACCTGATCTACCATTCTTTCGCCTGCACAGATCACGTACATATTTAGTAGAATCCCATCTATTTCATTCCTAGGGACACCATGGCTAAGCAGCCAATGCCATAATTCCACACGAGACAGGTTGCTTTGATTACTACTGAAACCTTGTTGTCTATTATAACCACGCCCACCCTGTTTCTGTTGATTCAGTGCTGACACCTGCCCTCTACCATCACGGGGACCAATCAGCCCCATTGTGGGCAAATGTCGGCGTTCGCTTAGGGCAGTGCCCACTGTTATTCCTGGTGCACATAGAATAGAAATTACAGGAGCCTTAAGAGATGCTGGGGCCCACTTCACAAACTTGTTCCTTATGGTGTGGTAAAGGGATGTCCTCAGGACATCCCCTTTTGGGGTCTATGGGAATTTCCTGGTAGATCTATTCCAACATATCAATTTCCCTAAGCTGTTGGATGCCTTCCTCTACAGTGTACCAAGGTAGGTCAGGTATTTCAAGTTGGTCTAATCTAGGCCATCTGGCAGTCCATGCTTCATTGAACCAACCAAATAAAGACTTAGATCCTGTTTTAGCCTCTCTCGCAGAGACATTGAAAGAAGAGTCTGCGCTTAGGGTCCCATATCCAGAATCTCAGACTGGTCTAATATTACATTTTGTGCACCAGTATCCCACACCCTTAGTAACCATTCCCAGGGATATTCCCCAGGCTTCTGCTTGTACGTATTTGAGAACTCGAGCAGGTCTTTATGTGTGTAGCGCGCTTCTTCTTGGATAATCATCTCAACCTCACCTTTAAGAGCTTTCTGAGACTTAATTTTAGACAGGTCTAGTGGAAATAGTGGGTGATGAGGTTGTTTCCTCGGTTCTCTCAGCAATATCTTGTCAGGCATCTTCCTCAGGTAATGCTACTGATGCAGCCCCACCTGGCATATCAACTTGAATAATTTGGCTAATCTGCTCAGGTGTGGATTGTGAATTAATACTTTCAGCTGGGAGGGATGGATTTATTGACTGGGATGGGTCAATTGTTTCTAGGGGTTCAATATCTTCCTCTTCTGGATCATCAGCCCGTATGTTCCCATCCCATGTTTCAGGGTCCCAAGTTTTCCCAATCAGTGCCCTCACTTTGGTATCAGACACTGCTCTAGATCTGCAATTCAGCTGCCGTTGTAATTCAGCCACTCATATAATGAGACTCTGGACCTGGTTCTCAGCAATGTCAGCTCTTTCACTAGAAGAGAGAAGGCTCTCCTTTGTAGCACAGATGGAAGTTTTCAAATCCGTTCATCTGCACCTGAGATGCACTTCTGAGGCTCTGAGACCATCCCTCTCCTCAATCACATTTTCCATTGTAAGAAGGACCAGCCAACCAGCTTCCCTATACTTGTTATCCTGACAAAACTCCTGGAAAATATCAAACATACGATCACCCAGAGCCTCTCCTTTAACCAGCACCTCGTCTATCGGTGGTGCTGCATTAGGTATTAGCTCTGCTACTCCACACCATGGATTACGAAGAGTCGCAGACTTATCCTTGCTTTGGGATATTGAAGTAGCATTATTAGTGCTGTTAAGACTAGTCAGGCTAGAGAGCCAATTTAAGAAGCCCATATTTATGATTTTGTTTCTCTAGAAGCACTCCTGGTGCCAAACTGTGTTAGACAGGGTTCTCTAGAGAGACAAAACCAGATTGCTAATAATTATATATATATATTTATACAGATATATAACACAAGAAATAAACAGTTAAATTATAAGGCAGTACACATGGCTCAGTGCAACTCACTCCCGTGAGGCAGTTGTGAGACACTGGCAGTCCTTCAAGTCTTGAGGGCCTCTGGGTAGTCCTCTGCAGAGCAAATCAGGCTATCTGGGCACAGGCAGCAAACAGCAAGGCAGGTCACCAACAGTCAGCCAGATGACAGGGTCTGACAATCTTCAGCTCAAGAGATGTAAATTCCAATGGTGTGGCGAAGCAGGTCTTGAAGGAACCTCAAATTACAGCGACACAGTCCACAGGTTAGGTGTCCCACAGGTAGTGTAACTTGCAAATTGAGGCACAGAAGAAGCAAGGCAGCCGCACACTGGTCCGATGATCATATAGCAAGAGACAAGAAAGGCAGGCTTGCTGAGCCATTTATCTCTCCGCCCTTCAATTAATCTCACATGTGTTTATCGGCCAGGCTGGCACAATAAACTAACTACCTCACCTCAGGAGCCGGCACTCAGCTTCCCTCCTCCTTGAGATTTCCGGTGTCGCCCTCCCCCAGAGCGTTCCAGTTCATTCGACAGGATCAGGGACACAGTTCCATTTATCCTCCACCTCCCTTTTTTGGGTAATTTAAAAATGGAATTTTTTTTTCTAACAACTCCCCCCAAGAAAAAAAAGGAAAGAAAGCCATCCGTCTATCAGGTGGTGGCAGACCCACACAGAGGACACCGTGTCTGAGGACGGTTGTGTAACTGCCTTCGAAGAGGTTAGGCATGTGGCTGTGGACCCAAAGACCAGGGCTTTGGATCACCCGTGGTCTGTGGGAGCACAGGTCTGGCTCCTCAGAGGTCATGACCTAGGTAAGTCTACCAGGCAGCTCCACTCTGACCCTGGCGTTTGCTCGGAGTCAGAACCGGCAGCAGGTGGATTGCACAAAGCTAGTCGGATAACGGGAACTCCTCACTGTTTTCTGAGACTCCCCCGGGGCACCCAGAAGCCTCAGCACAAAGCGTTCTTCTCAGGAACAGTATCGCTAGTCATAGCGTTGGACCCGTGATCTGGGCATCACCTTGGGCAAATCTGCAGCGAACGAGCTCTTGAAACTATTCAAAAGCAAACACGCCTGACTGTAGCCATGGTATTTTCAGTCAACTCACCTGCATGGGAAAACTGGATGAGCGGAGACGTACCGTTGCATTTGAATTACAGTGTTGGTGAAGGAGATGGAAAGCACTGTGGAATGCAAAACATCTACCAGACAAGCGAAACCAAAGAAAGCATCCGTCTTGGAAGAAGGACAGCCAGGATGCCCTTAGAATCGAGGATGGTGAGACTTCATCTCACCTACTTTGGACGCGTTGTCAGGAGAGAGCGGTCTTGGAGAGGGACATCGTGCGTGGTAAAGCAGAGGGGCAGCACAAAGAGGAAGGCCCTCGGTGAGACGGCTGGACACAGTGGCTGCAACCGTGGGCTCGGGTATAGCAGTCATCGTGAGGATGGGGCCGGACCGGGCAGTGGGTCCCTCTACCTTACGTGGGGTCACTAGGAGTGCGAGCTGACGCAACAGCACCCAACAACAACAACAACAGCAATGTGTGCTGCAGGATCAAACAAGCGTGTCGTTCTTGCACTGTGGTGGCTGCTGCCAGCCACCGTCAGACGCATTCCAAGCCTTGGTTCGAGTGGGTGTGCAGAGTGGAACTGCTCGCGGCGACTTCCAGTCTGGGAAGCAGACTTTCAGAAGCAGAGGCACCTCTGCGCGGGCTTAAACAGCCAACCTTTTGACTAGGAGTCAATCTTTCCACTGTGTGTGCTTCCAGAATCCACGCTCGCTGCCGCTGAATTGATTCCCGCTCATAGCAACCCCTGGATTTCTGAGACTGTGGCTTTGGGGGGCGGGGGAGTAGGAGGCCTCCCCACTCTTTTTCCTGCGGATCAGCAGAGATCTGACTGCTGATCACCATGGTACCAGGGCTCCTTCCATGGAGCTTAGGAGCTAAGATTTTAAGTGGAAGAGAGAAGAGCTACAAATATAAAATAAAAGTTAAGTTAAAAATCCCTATCATCCCAATTTTGAATTCATTCTATGTATTCAGATACATATACAATAAGTCCATGTTAGTATTTCAAGTCTCTATATAAAATTGTGTGTGTATTCTAGCTCTAGCAACTAAAAGAAAATGACCAATGATCACCCCCAGAGCCCAGATGGTTTGCTTTCCCATCCGCCCCTAAAAGGACCTGAGACGCTTTGCTAAGTGGCTGACTGCAGATACACAGCAGGAAGTGCACACACAGAGCTTGGGAGCGTATGTCATGGCAGCAGGAGAACTAGCAGCCCCTGCTGGCGCCACCGCCAAAGACCCCAGCATTCCAGCTGCACCTCGGAAGGAACCGAGCCCTGTCCCAGATGTGAGCATCCACTTGCTCACACTGATAGGAAAATGAGAACCCCGTGGACCACCTCTGGGCAATGCTAAGAAGCCCACCCACTGGTCTGGAAACGAGCAAAAAGTTTGCCCTGCTTGTGTCAGTGTCTGCTCCTCGGGTGACCACACAGCTGGTGAGAGGACATGATTCTTCCATAGAGCATCAGTGTGTTGTCGCCCTGAATGAAACTGTGGCCCCGGGCAGTCATCATCAATGGCTGATAGATCATTAAGTGTAAGACAGAGGGAGATTTTGACTACTGAGTAGGGCTGCTAACAGCCGCATCCCCAGACAAAACTTCACACCGCTGAAGGGGTGCGAGATGTTACATGATCCCTGAGAAGAAGGATAAATAAAGCTTCTCCCGGGGATGAGTCTCATAGCAGGAAACTGAACCTGGGTCTGACCTATGCAGGCTCTAGCTCCCAGTTTCTACAGGAGAGGAGCACAGGACACCACGCAGATTCAATAAGGAGATCTAGAATGTAGAAAACTCTATAGGACAGATGACTTAACTTCTTCAGTAGACAATGACTCAGTTATTAACGAAGCAGTTGGCAGTTTGAATCCACTCAGAGGATCCTGAAAGAGCACAGTTCTGCCCAACCCTCGTGGGCTCGCCCTGCGCTGACATGGTCCTTGGTGGTAACTGGCTTGTTTGGCCTCACTTCTGAGGAGGACCTAAGGAGTTTGCTTTGGTCTTCTGAGAAGGAGGTGTAACCTTTTCCAAGATAAATATCTCCCTCTCTATTTGCATGAGATTCAGAGATGTGTAAATAACCTTTCCAAGGTTGGAACACAGGGTTACAGCCCATGTAAAAAGCTCTCATCTTCCCAGAAGGTAAAATAGCCACAGAGCTGCATCCCTTCCAGTGCATCCAGGGCTGTGATCCACTGAGTGTCCCACTCTGTCGCGTGGGGGGACCACCTGTGGAGCCTGCACAAGAGGGTGTGACTCATTCCCCACCCTAATCTACTAGGGGATGAAAACACACACACACACACACACACACACACATATATATATAAATGCCTGCACTGTCATATATATGTATATATGTGAAAATACCTGCACTGTCATATATGTGTGTGTATGTGTGTGTGTGTCGCTAGTATTTGTTTTCTTAAAACACTTTCACACCCTCAATAAAATGTTCAAAAACAAAACAACCACTCTCACAGAGGTACCAATCTTCCCAGACTGCATAGATCAAGGATGCTCAGAAGTAAGTCCGTGGAATCCTCTCTCCCAAAGGAGACTGTGATGTTCACACCCTGGACAAAGTCAGACTAGTTGGTCTCACGGCCCGTCCGGGAGCCTGAACACTGTGAGGATCGTTGGAACGGCTATCGCTCCCTTCCCCACATCACCCAACCATCCCCTTGTCTGCTGCCCTCTAACTCGGTCCGTTTTCAGACACAGTCCCATCTTGAGGCTATTAAGTGGACACCATTGTCCCTCAACAATCGTCTGACTGAGGGCCACGCTTCCTGCTGGACGAGCCGCTGACCAGCAGAGCTGTGATTTGATCTAAATCAAAAGCTGGGAACAACCCGCTGGCCACTGGGCCAAGGAATTCACATCAGCCCATGAGTGATGGGGGGACGGGAGTCCAAGAGGCTGATTCAAAGTCATGTTGAGGATGCACGTGTTGACCTCCAAAGGTCTGACTGAACTGAAATTGCTCACCGAGAATCCAGTGAAGTGGAAAAGAACCAGCCCTAGCTCCTCGCCCTTACGACATGGAAGCCGGTCACTGATGACGAGCGTGTGTGAAACAAGTGGCTCGAGGGAGACTAGCTGGCCCACGGTGACTGAACATCAGACTGGGAGTGGACTTTGCGAGAGCACAGTACTGAAGGCCAGAGGCAGTGGTGAGAGAGCCAGTGACTTCCAATCTAGAGTTCTCGACCCAACAGAGTCTTACGAATACGAGAGCAGAACAGACATCTTCAGAAATGTAAAGCTTCAGACGCTGCCTGTCACTGAAATGTGTCCGAGAAGAGAGAAAAAGCAGGGACCCAAGAAGAGAGGAAGACGTGGCATCCAGAAGAGAGAGAGTTGTCACAGAAAGTCCCGGCAAGATGGCCATGCAGAAGGTCCAGCGGCCAGCCAGTGCAGCAGAAGCAGCAGGACAGGCAGACCACCTCAGGCAAGGTCATGATATAGGCAGCATCCTAGGGGGAAATGGTTGGCCGGTTTTAGTAATGAGGAGAGGGGATTTGATTCAGCAACTGTGGTAAAGAGACGAGAGAGGGGAGACACAGTTACACCATCAAAGCTATGTCTGTCCAGTCGGAAGAACAATCCAAGACCAAAGGCGTGTGGACAAAAGCCATCGGCGGTTTCCATCCTCCCATAGATAAGCCAATGACGACCAATTGCTTTTCCAAAGATCATAGACACAAGACATGTGGTCATGACAGTCAGGAGATTTTTTTTTTATTGATTGATTGAACAAGCCAGGATGAGGGAGGACCCCACAATGGTAATCACCCTTTCTGCACACCTCAGTTCTGAGGAGGACACCCTTGGGCCATGCTGCCTAATTCTTTGGTTGTGTCTGCACCCATCAACCTATCTGTCTTTTGTAGGCAACCTACCTCCTTCTGTCCTCCCAAACTTATCCGAGAGACTGACCAGGCTACAGCCCGTCCTTATCTCAGTAGGATGAGTCCTGGCCATCTTCACAATTCAGTGGCCAGGTGTGCGCGCGCGCGCGTGTGACATTAGGATTATTTCAAGGTTAAGGATGGAATTCGGAATCTAACTGCAGGTCACAGACTTCCACAGAACAAGTGTCTTTTGGTCTCAGGAACTATAGCAGCGAGATTTTTGTCAACTTAGGGTCCTGTGTGGCGGTGTGTGTGCAGTCCAATCTGTCCATCAAGTGGGGGCTTGGTGTTGCCTCCTTGGGGGTGTAGCCTTTATAAGAAATAAACCAGCAACTTCTCTCTCTCTCTCTCTCTCTCTCTCTCTCTCTCTCTCTCTCTCTCTCTCTCTCTCTCTCTCTCTCTCTCCAGTTGCCTCCCTGCTTGCTGGGACTCTGTGCCTGCCCCCAGGGGAAGCCCCACGTGGGCTGATCCGCCCTGAGAGCCGTGGGCACCCTGCCATGTTTCCGTTGGTCTTGGGTCCACTCATCAGCTTTGCACCTGCTGCCCCGTGGACTTCCTGGATCTGTCTGTGTCGTTGGCCCACAGCTGCGTGAGTCTGAAGAGGACTCCAGCTAGCATTGGACCCATGGATTTAAGTTGGACTGGGCTGGGATGCCTTCTTGATATAAGATCACTTATTGATGTCAAGTTCTTTCTTACACAAAGGAGAGTGGCACTGGTTTTTTTCTGCAGACAACCCAGCCTCACGCAGGCACCGATGTAGCAGTGTAATCGGAAGAGTGGAAATCAAATAAAGGTCTGTCATTTTAGGAGGGGCAGTAGCCCTGGTATTTGTATCGTGAGGTACAAATAGAGGCCTATCATTATTCTGAATGGACAAGCACATAGGCAACTAGAAACTCCTGGCAAACAGAAATAGGCCAGACTGTGTCGTCTTCGTGTCCCAGGAGAAGTAAGTGCCCGTGATAAGTTTTGAAACTTTCAGAAACAGCCCTATTCTGGTTTTTCGTTCCGAGAACTACAGATTAACATCAGCCAAAATGGCAGAGAATGAACCTTCACAAATTCACTTTTTACTGACACATAACAACCAAACGAACCGTTTTCAGAATGCTGAAACTTGAAAAAAGGATCGTAGCCACACGAGGCTGTTTAAACCACAAAAACCAGCCCGGTCTCAGAAAGAGCAGTGAGGTCTGGGTGGCTTAACTTGACCGTGTCTCAGCTCCCATTCTCCAGCTCCACGGACGAGCCCTGAAATCCAGCAGGTGGAGTCCCCACCAGCCTGACGCACACCGGAGGGAACAGAATAAGAAGAGGGCTTTTACAAAGTCCTTTTCTCAAAGAATTGTCATCATTTCCCTGAAAACCTGCGTTTGCAAAGTGGTTTG
This sequence comes from Tenrec ecaudatus, assembly GCF_050624435.1. Taxonomy (NCBI): domain Eukaryota; kingdom Metazoa; phylum Chordata; class Mammalia; order Afrosoricida; family Tenrecidae; genus Tenrec; species Tenrec ecaudatus. The sequence continues at coordinate 156,897,788 of NC_134538.1, forward strand.
TTTTCTCCCTGACTTGAAGCTCACTGTGTGAACCGCCTTCCGCTCCCAGGAGGGCACTTGTTGAAAATAATTACAGGCAAATTCCTTAACTCTGAAGTTCCCTGAGGCGGTGATAACAATTACAGCAAACAATAGACCGACAAGCAGATTTAGAGGGAAAGTGGGAGAATTCAGCGTACAGAAGGATGTTGAGAAGCCCCACCATGCTCCTCAGCACCTGGAAGCTCACGCACATCCACGGGTGGTGTAGCTTCTCAAACCCAGAACACCCTAAACTCTCCCTTCTGCTGACCTTGGAGAGCTGTGCGAGCAGTAACTGGAGACTAAGCCAGACTTCCCAATTGCCTAGCTAAGTGTCGAAAGTGTCTCGAAACACAGAGGACCCCTCAGCAAAGACGAAGATGCTATTTGGTCCTGGGCATTCAAGGAAACTTCTGTCCAAGTGTTCACTGACCGCCAGCTCAGTAGAGATCACAGCGCCTGAGCATGAGGAGGATGATAGACTTCGTAGAATTTGTTTCCAGATGAACTTTTCCACACGCAGCCATGACTTTCGCAAGTACAACAGCAAACTCTGGGGAGGGAAAGAATCCCGTTTCCACAGTTGCCATATTATAATATTAAAAGTACCCACTTTCCAACATGCCACGATCAGACTGTCAAAGACAGAGATAGACGTAGAAGCCACAACGGACGAGCACCGCATCAGGGACAGGGGAAACTCATCCAGTCGGATAGCAACAGACACAATGAGGCCAGAAGGCAGTGGGGCGGGGGTGGGGGTGGGGTGGTGGGACATATTTAAAGTAGAGCAAAAGAAAACTCTTCTCTATCCAGGAAAACTATCCTTCAAAAATAAAGGAGACATGAAGACATTCCCATTTAAACGAAAACCGAGAGGCGCTGTGCCTAAGAGACCTACCCTACCAGAAATATTCCAGGGGATCCCAGTCTGAAGGGAAAAGACCAGTCTGTAACGTGGGTCCCTACGAAGAACTAAAGAGCTCCGCTGAAAGTAACTACGAAATATGGAATAGGGAAATGTGTGCACATATTTAGAAAATAATAGAAAATGTGTGCACATATTTCTTTCTCCTATAGGTCTTGAAAGGCAGTTGCCTAAAGTAACCATTATAATAGCAGCAGAAAGGAGAGCGATGGATCTATACAGAATCAAAATTTCTGTACACTGTTACAAGTAAATTGGTATCAATATGCATTAGATTGTTACAGCTAAGATGTTCTTTGTAATCTCAATGGCAGGTACTAAAGAAACCCCTAAATATATTATATATATGTATGCATATATATATATATATACATGAAGCAATAGCAACAGAATTAAACTGATACACTAGAAAGTACCCGCTTAACACAAAAGCAACAGTGGCAGAATAAAGAAACAACAACAAAAGGTCTGGCTGAGAGGAGAAGGGGATAAGAAGTGGCCACTGATGGGTACAGGGCTTGGTGAGGCCGAAAATGGTCTGGAATTACTTAGTGGTGACATTGCCACAACCGTGTGAACAGAGAGCAAACTGGCAGGAGTAAGTCCCACCTGTCAATGTTACATTCCGCATAAGTGGAGCAAACTCTGCAATTGAAAAGAAGAGAATGGGGAAATGAATTCAAAAGAAAAAGATTGCATTTCAGGCTGACTTGGAGGAGCACCTTTAGAGGGTGATAAGGGTTTGCCATGCCAACAACGGCCCTAAGAAGCTAGAGCGGTCACACGAACATTGAACAAGATAGATTGTGGGGCAAGTAATGGATGCAACACCATTCCTCACAAACGTGTGTTCAATTCCACCCGAGAGGATGGGAAATGTATATCTACCCACGGCTTGTATATGAATGTTGATAGCTGCCTTATTTACAACAGACGAAGGGGGTAAACAACCCAGTGCCTGTCGACGGACGGATGGACACACAAACCGTGGTCTGATCATACCCGGGAATAGTACCCAGCTGCAGAAAGGAGTGAAGTTCGGACACAGGTTATAGCCCAGATGCAAGGTGCGTGAAGAAGTCATTCGCAGAGGAAACCGTGGAGTGATTCTGTTTACACAAAAGGGCGCGAATAGACAGAGCCACGATGGACACAGAGTGCAGGTGGAGGTTGCCAGGGGTGGGGACAAGAAGGGGGTAAGGCGTGACCCCTAACAGGTACAGGGTTTGGCGGTCGTGAGAATGTTCTGGAATTATTTGGTGATGACAGGGACACCCCCCTGAGGATGCAGTAGACACCGCTAAACCGTACGCGTTCTCACGGCAACGGTTACGGCACGCCGACTCTATGCCAACTCGCTTACAAAGAAGGACAACGACGAGGAAGGAAACTAAGCCATGACCACGGGCTGGCAAACCCAGCGGGTGAGGAAACAAAGTGCTTTCGTTTGGTGGGAATTTCTTTTAAACCGAGTCAGCTCATTTTCATTTCTATTTACTACTAAAATGATGAGCACTGAGTTTAATTCAAGAGCACGGACTCCCTTCCACCGCTTTTATGACTTCTCATAACCGTCTACACATGTTTTACACTTTTAACAAACAGGAAGGTTTGGATGGGGCAATGAAGCAATTGCCAGCCAATCTCTTCATGGCCTCATCCTCTGTGACAAGAAACAAACCAGGGCTTTCCTTCTCCCACAATTCCTTGCGCTCTCCCTTTCCAGCCTGGTCCCAGCGCTATGGCTCCCGCGAAGAAGGGCGGTGAGAAGAAGAAGGGCCGTTCGGCCATCAACAGGTCGTGACCAGGGAATACACCATCAATATTCACAAGCGTATCCATGGCGTGGGCTTCAAGAAGCGTGCCCCTTGGGCGCTCAAGGAGATTCGGAAGTTTGCCATGAAGGAGATGGGGACACCAGATGTACGAATCGACACCAGGCTCAACAAAGCTGTGTGGGCCAAAGGAATCAGGAACGTCCCGTACGGCATCCGTGTGCGGTTGTCCAGGAAATGAAACGAGGATGAAGATTCCCCAAACAAGCTGTACACACTGGTCACCTACGTGCCCGTCACCACTTTCAAAAACCTACAGACCGTCAACGTGGATGAAAACTAGGGGCTGATTCTCTAATAAAGGTTTTTAAGCTGCAAAAAAAAAAAAAGAAACAAACCAGACACCAGCCGCCGACTGCGGCGAACGCGTTCCAATTCGGCTGACGCCTGTCTTTTCACTTAATTGGCTTTTCTCCGAGCCATAAATAATCTACACACTTCCCTTCTCTTATCAGCAAAGAGCCACGATTTATCATACAGTGCCCAGGAGGGGAAAAGCTATTGGAATCAAACTATTTACTCCACAGTTTCTCTTGAGCTCAAGCATCCCGCCTTAACGGAGGGCCACACTGGTGACTTCCACATTCTTCTTGCTGGGAAAAGGGACCGAGAGTCTAAAATCAGGTCCTGTGTGAACAGAGAGACCTGACAGCAGAGGTCCACCTCCCTCGTCGTCACTTGTGAGCCGTGAGTCTAGAGTGCGTGCCTTTCCTCACCGCCGTTCCCCGAACCTTGATACCGACCCCGCCGCACACCCCGGGGAAGACACGGCGGTTTTCTCTGGGGTCTGACAGGGGCAGGATGTCACACTCCTTTCTCAGGGGGTCTTTTCTTCTGGGGGTCTTTTCTTCTGCGGTTGATCAGATGCCAGATGTGAAAGCCCGCATCCAAGGGGCTTGATGCCCACGTCATCGGTACATCTAGGAGCAGACTAGCAGCTCAAACAAAGACCAAACCCGCTGGCATGGAGTCAGCACCCTATGGGACAGGGCAGAACTGCCCTTGTGGGTTTCCCAGGTTATAAACCTTCATTGGGGCAGAAAGCCTCATCTTTGTCTCCACGGGGGGGCCAGTGGTTTTGAACTGCTGACTTTATCGTTAGCAGCCCAATGCATAACCCAGTATGCTACCAGGGGCTCCTTCCGTGGGCAAGAGGAACTTACCCCCCAAAAAGCATGCCGCCGTTTCTTGTGGCCAACCTATAATTAAGTGAATAGCATGTACGTGCGTACCCTTCGCCCACCCTGGGATCCCTTGAGTGTGTTCCCCATCTGTTGATGCTAAACCTCGATTTTAGATGCCCTATTTTAGACTCCCCCGATGGCCTTTCAAGCAACGATGGGTCTGTAACTTTTAGTAGGAACTCAACAATGCAAAATGTTCCCGTCCTCCCCGTGGGGTGGACCAGTCATGTTCACTCTGAATGTGGACGTCTTCCCTGTCCATGCACCTCCACCCCGGAGAGGGCTCTAGGACAGAACTCGCTCAGCAAGCTGGCACCAAGTGCGATCTCAGGCAACTGGTAAGATGCCTTTGGCCATGGCCTTAAGCCTTTAGAGAAGCCCGCGCCACCTGAGCATGCAGGAGCTGTCGTGGAGTGAGCACGACGGACTTAGGGGACCACCCCCCGTGCAACGCTGGCTCACGGAGTCAGCGTGCTAACAAGGCGCGGAGTCTTGACTGTAGGGTGTTTGCCAAGAGATGCAAGAACCGAAAGTTTGCCTGAAACCTGAGAGTCCTTCCTCCTGCCCACTAGTGTACACAGAGCCCTGGTGGCACAGTGGTTAAGCATTGGGCTGGGATCCGCAAGGTCAGCAGTTCAAAACCACCACCCTGTCCCTGGGGAGAAAGACTTTCTACTCCCGTGAAGAGTTACAGGGCAGCAGGGGGAGCGCTAGAACTGGTGGTGATTACACAACCCGTTTAAAAAGTAAATTTACCATGGGGGGGGGCGGATGTGGAGAAAATGTTCTAAAATTGATTGTGGTAATGATTGTGTAAGTGCTCTTGATGTGATTGGACTATTGAGTTGCATGATAGTTGCATGATAGGTGGATGAAGTACCAATAAAACTGTTGTGAGAGAGGGAAGGCGAGAGAGAGAGAGAGAGAGAGAGAGAGAGAGAGAGAGAGAGAGAGAGAGAGAGAGAGAGTTGCAGTCTCAGAAACCCAAAGGGGCAGTTCTCCCCTGTCCTGCAGGGTCACTATGAGTCAGCATCTCCCGATGGCCCGACCGAGTCCAAGCACAGGTGTCCTCCGGGAGGCTTGCCGGGGGTTGGAGGAAGGAAGAGAGATGGCCAGGACTGGAGTTCTCCCAGCTGCACCTCGTCAAGGGGCTTATTTTACAAGTCATTAAGAGGCCACGCAAAGGCTGACCAAAATGAGTTATTTTCTGACTATACTTTCATTTTAGTGAAAGGTTTCGAAGATAAAAAGGGGAACAAAATGGGTCACAGAGATGGGTCTGCTGAGCATTAATGAGAGAAAGCACTTCTACTCTCAACTCTGAAACAGGCTATTGGGAAAGGTGAGCTGACATCTGTTCTGTGGGTGAATGATGGATGATTGGCAGATGGATGGATGGAAGGATGGATGGATGGATGGATGGATGGATGGATGGATGGATGAGTGGATGGATGGATGGATGGATGAGTGGATGGATGGGTGGATGGATGGGTGGATGGATGGATGGATGGATGGATGGATGGATGGGTGGTGAAGAAATGGATGAGGAGAGAAAAAGCTTGGGAAGAACAGTTCACATCTCTCACCACCCCACGATCTCCCATCAACTCATGATAGACCTTGAAAAGACTTGAGAAGAACTGAAATTTGGGGGATTTAGTCTGAAAGTCAAAGGCACTGAATGGAATTTAAGCTTCATAACTACCAATTCTGAGGGATTGCCTGTCATTTTAGTCTACCGTGTGTTGCTGCCCTGAATTTTTAGCCAGAAATCAGTGGGCTGCCGTGGGTCTCTGCTGAACTGAGCTTTCTGGGCGGACAGTGTCTTCAGTTGTCACAGTGCTAGCCGTGAAAAGAATGCTTTTTTCATGTTCCATCTACCTGCAGCCAAGACCAGTCAAACGCCCAAGAAGAAGGGAAAACAGACTCCCATTGATGCAAGAGAATGTCTTACCTTGTTTGTCCTTTGTTCCGGCTGCAGAGCCCGTGGCTCCTCTTCACCACGGCCAAGTCCTCCCCGGAAGCCGGAGCATTGCAGGCCTCTCAGAGCTCTGGATTTACCCGCCAGGAGAGTGCCCCCCACCCTCCCTGCGTCTTAGCCTTTCTGTTCTCCTCTGGTATGTGAACAAGATTGTTTAAGGAACAGCCTTACTTCCTGGGCAAGTGAGTGACACACAGGTCACACCCCGTCTCAGCTGCCCTTCACCCAATCCTTTTTTAAAGGGGAAAAGCCACCTTCCATGAGACCAGGGCTCTCAAAGCATGTGGAGACCCAGCATCTGCTCTCAGGAAGGTTGGGGAACTGTGGAGAGAGCAGGTGTCTGGGCCAAGGGCAGAGGGAAGTCGTGTCCTTTGAAACACTGTCTTGAAACCATCGCTCCGTTTAGGAATAAAGGACAAGAGATGGATGATCTACTGATGACTAGAGTAGTTCTTTCAGGTAGCTGTTGAAAAGGGGCCAGCAGTGGGCCGATGGAAAACTGCTGGCAGATTGGTGATGTGTTGGACTGCCAACCACAAGGTCAGCGGTTCGAAACCACCAACAGCTGCTCCTGCGGAGGAAGATGGGATTTTGTCTTCCTGCAAAGAGTTACAGTCTCAGAAACCCACAGGGGCAGTTCTGCCCTGTCCTCTAGGGTCGCCATGAGTCAGCATTGACTTGGTGGCAGGGAGTTTGCGTGAGCAGATGGCCTTGAAGCTTTGGCATGGACTTCCTTGGCCTTCCTATGTTGTTAGGTGTGGCCTCATAGCGACCCCATGGACCGAAGGATGCAATGCAGCCCGGTCCTGCCCGTCCTCACAATCATGGTTGTGGCCACAGTGTTAGCCCATTCCACTGAGGCGTCTTCCTTTCAGTCTCCCTCTACAGAACGCCTCCATTGTGGTTTCAGTCACTCAACACCAGACTGAGTGGCTCTGCACACCTGGGTTTCCAACTCCCTCCCACTCTCCAGAGAGGTGGGGAGCACTACCTTCCCATGGACACGAGGGAGACAGCTCCCTGCCTGCTGGCTGGCACCCAGAGGAAGGGTCAGTGTTGGGGCCCAAACATGAACATCTTTTGACTCCAATGTCCCTCTTACACCCACCCTGTTCAAATCAGGAAGCGAGGACTTGGTGAGCACCTCGCGGCACCTTTGCCTTGGACGGTGCTAGCATGGATGTAGAAGGTGACCTGGCTGTCCCTTTGGGTATGAGTAGGGGGCACAGAGAGGTGGGCACCCCTACTAGCACCAGCCAACCCACAGAGCCCATCCCAAAGGTGATTCTGAATCTGGACCCCAAAGAGCCCTTACTCCCCTCCCACCGATTCTGACTCATAGGGGCCCTCTAGGGTGGGACAGGACTGCCCCTGTGTGTTTCCCAGACTGCAACCCCTCATGGAAGTAGGAAGTCTCCACTCTCTCTGTCTGAGTGGCTGGTGGTTTCAAACTGCTGCCCTTGTGGCTAGTGACTCAACTCGAAACCCACCAAGCCACCAGGGCTCCTTCTGAATCTGGTCGGTTGGTCTTCATTTACTATCGAGGGGATTTTGTTCACGAGCTACAAGATGAAAGGACCCTGTCATTTGTAAAGCACTGTGTGAATGCTGACTGTTCTTAACTCCACCGGCAGAGCTGGCTGCCTGAGAGACTTTACCTGGACAACAGAATCAGCAAACACCAGACTCAAGGCCATGGAGTCGATGCTGACCCATAACCATCCTCAAGGACAGGGCAGACCTGCCCCTGTGGATTTCCCAGATGGTACCTTTTTGCAGGTGTACAAAGCCCTGTCTTTCTCCCAAGGAGCGGCTGGTGGTGTTGAACAGTGGACCTTTCAGTTAGCAGCCCAATGTGTAACCACAACGCCAGTGCGAAGGTAGCTTCAAAAGTGCATGGGAAAATCCCATTATCATCCCGCTCCATTTTTCCATGAACTCTTTGAAGGCTCACCCTGGGCTTGTAGGAGACTCCCAATCTGGGGGTCCTCGGAAATGGTTCAGGTAGAAATGAGCGACGCACTGTGCAGCCATCTCCTTCTGGACTTTCCTCAGAACTCTCTGGAACTTTCTGGAACCGAGTTCCTCCAGCACCCTGAGTGGGACAGGAGAGGAAGCCCCGGTGATGTCATGTGGTCACGCTTCATTCCACAGGATTTACCAACTCAGGAAGCCTCTGAGAACCTAACCCGCTCTTCCTCATCGTGGGGTGCGGAGGCCTGGGAAAGTTCCTAAGCTTGTAACCCTAAACCCGGGGAGGACGGGGAGACCAGAGAGCCTGGAAACACAGTTCTTGTCCGGGGCGTGTCCCCCGCTCCCCCGCGCCTTTTGTCAGTGGAAGACTTTCAGGGCTTGTTTTGCAGAAAGGCATCTTCAGGAAGACGTCAAAGACCAATGTGTTTATTTTCTTGAAGACTGAAAACATTGTTGGAAAACATCAATTTAAGGCCACCCTCCTTTCCCCCTGCGCCGCCGCCACACACACACACACACACACACACACACACACACACACAAGCAGGTCTTAATCATTTTATTATCAGGTCGCTGAGCCCACAGGAGGTCAGGCTCTTGGCTCTGACAGGCATGGCACCTTCACAATGAAGCCCAGGGCTCACACGAGGCTTTGTAGGCAGAGTGGCAGAGAGAACAAAGCCCGGCACTGAAGGCTGCACAGCTGCCACTCCAGTGGCCCTGGGGGGCCGACTGGCTTCCTTCTTGGGCACAGGGGGCGGGGGAGGCGGGGCGGCCACCTGGCCTGACGTCAGTCCTCAGCCGGCCCTTCCAGGATGTGTTTGAAGGAGAACGGGCAGAACTTGTGACCGGCCCCGGAGTAGAACTTATTCTGGAATTCCACCCTGTGGTTGGGGGACAGGACAGAAGGGGGTCAAGCACCCCAGGAGAACCGAAGGCGGCGCCTCGGGCTCGACGTGGGGAAGCTACCCAGAAGTTTGGCAGTTCAACGCCCCGTCACTCTGTAGGAGGAAAATGAGTCCATCTTCACCTGCACAGGGGGACAGCCTCGGGAATCCCCCAGAGTGGTTCTGTCCCGTCCTACAGAGTCCCTGTGAGTCAGGGCCCACTCAGGACCTCCAGTGGGCTGTGCGGCCCACGGGCTGAGGACTCCTGGGGGCAAGGAGGTCAGAGTGCTTGGCTGTCAATCGAAAGGCTAGCAGTTTGAACCCCTGGGCATCAGCTGGAGGGAAGAAGCTGACCAGGCAGGTGACAGTGGCCGCCACCTCCACAGGGTCCCCACACCTCCGAGGTTAGTCCTTCTCTTGGCTCCCTCTGGCAGGTGTGGGGATCCCCTGCAGTGAGCAGTGTGGCCTTCGGTCTTGGTTGTCACAGCAGCAAGGGCTGACCTGCCAGGAGGGGTGAGGTCCCCTGTTATGGCCACGTGGTAAGGCCGAGGGAGATGGGTCTCTGTCGAGAGAGGTTCTCATGGGGTGAGACAGTTAAAGTTTATTTTGCCAACCTGGCTGATAAACACATTAATTGAAGGGCAACGAGATAAATGGCTCTGTGAGCCTCGCCTCTGTAGCTCTCAGGTCTCTCGTTTTCTGACGGTCAGACCAGGGTGTAGCTGCATTAGCCAATTCCCTGCTTTAGCTGGCAAGGCTGACTTCCTGCAGGACATTCCTGAGGAGAAGTCACATGGACCTACCCCAGTGCAGCTCTGAGTGCTGGGGAAGCTGTGTGGAGATGCCTGCCAGCGCTGAGATGCTTACACATTCACTGACTCGGCTTTCCTCCTGCAGTCGGCATCATTGCATGTGTTTTGTGAGATGGAGGGGGACTTTGTAAGTTGCTGTCAGACAAATGGGCTAATGTTGGACTTATGGACCTGGGCAGCTCTGGGTTGGGATGTTTTCTTAATGTACACTTACCCTTTATATAAAACTCTCTCTTATACATGAGTTTCTGTGGATTTGTTTCCCTAGCTTACCCAGACTGACACACAGGGAGAGGCTGCCCATAGGGACAGAAGCCACTCTGGACTTGCTGCCTTTTTCCCTTTTTGATTAAAGTGGAGGGGGGTTGGCAGGTCATCCCAACAGATCATCTGACCTGAGAACAGAGACGTGACCGGGCGTGCTGGCCAGGCCGGGCCATGGGGTGAGAGGAATGGCCGAAGTCACGGGGATGGGAGCCGAGATGGAGCTACATCTTCAGGAGCCTTGGGGGGCTTCGTGGTTAGAGCGCTCTGCAGTGGTGAGAACCCACCAGCCCCTCGATAGGAGCAAAGGCCCGGCTGCCTGCTTTGGTAAAGGCAGAGCCTGGGAAACCCCAGGGGCCGGTCTACACAGTCCTGCCGCGAAAACGACTGGTGGGAATCACAACAATGGTTTCATGTCACAGCCTCCCACCCACATTCTCCTCTGGCCTCTTGGACCACAGCAGAACCATCCCTGCCCCCAAGAATGACCAGGACCCTCTGCGTGTGTGTGTGTGTGTGTGTGTGTGTGTGTGTGTGTGTGGCCCCCTCCCCACCCAGTGGCAGCTGTGGGTGGCCCGAGGGAGGGGTGCTCTTCTGAGGGTAACCCACTCTTTTCCCCTCCTGTCCGGGCCTCGAGGCCTCCAGGCTCAGGCCCTCCCAGAGCGTGCACAGCCTCGGTGCACACTCTACTCAATGGATTTCCCCAATGACACAAGAAGAGGGGGAGGGGGAGGCGGGCCACACCGAGACGCTCCCAAACTCAGTCCAGGAAGCACAGCATCCTTTCTGTAAGGGCTGCAGAGAGGCAGCACTCCAAGTCCCGGGGGAGGATTCTCTCCTACCCATCAGGATGGCGACGGCCACCATGTGTCTGCAGAGCACCTTCTGTGAAGGTCCAGCCCCACCACCGGCCCTGCCCAACGAGTGGCGACAGAGTGAATCTCTTAACATGGCTCTTCTATCCATTTCTCTAGAATGCCTACGACATGATTGAGTGGGAGGGCATGCCAATTAGGTGTAGAGGATTCTAACTCGGGGTCGATCAGACAGTTGTACCGTGCCCCTGGCTCAAAGAAGGAGGCATGTCAGAAGCAGGAAGAGGGAATTCCCATGACCGTGACCATCAAGGAAGAAGAGCCACCAGTAGAGCTTGCCTGAAATCCCTCCATGCCCCAAGTGGTGCAGGCAGCAGAGGCCCCACCACAGTGGCCCTGACCAGCAGCCAAGGTGAGAAGACCGTGAGGCCGGGCAGCACTGTGAGGCAGAGGAGCGTGTGGGCAGGGGCCGCCCAGCCGAGGAACCCAGAGCAAGACTTGGCTGTTGGCGGAGGAGAAGCGGGCCTGTGGACCAAAGACTGGATCCGTCATGCTTTCTGATCTTGGCTCAGTGTCACCTGCTCACCTCCCCCAGGAACCCCTTTGATCGTGAGTATTCTCCATGAGTCCTGCATAGCCACTGCATAAATCATCAAACATAGCAGGGAAGTCTAGGCGAGCTGGTGGGAGAAGCAGGACAGCGAGAGGGGGGCTGCAGGGATAGCTGGCCTCAGCCTGGGGCCTTGGGCAGCTGTGGAGATGCTCCTCCTTCCCGGTGTAGCCAGACGGGGTCAGCCATGGCCCCCATGTCATATTCCCGGGGGCCCTCCTGGTTTCTGCCTACTGGAGGCCAGCACCTTTGTCTATCCAGGTAACTCCTGCACTCAGCTCCCACTTGGTGGCCTCCTTCAGATCTGCCACCCTGCTGGCACACTCCCTGTGGCGCGAGCAGTTAAGCGCTCACCTACTAGACCAATGAATGGGAGTTCGAACCACCTGGAAGAGACTTGGAAGTAAGGCCTGATGAGCTCCTTCTGAAAGGTCGCAGCTTGGAAAACCCTACTGCGTGGTCCCACGCTGCACACACTCCTGAGGTTTCCAGGCATCAGACGGACTCACGGCAGCTACTGACAACACCCCCACCCCCTCAGGAAGGAGCCACGATGATGAGTCAGCATTTCTCACAGAACGGGGATGGATGCCTATTCCTGGGCCACCACAAGCCCTGGGTGGACACATGGGGTGGGAAGTGGGGGCTTCACACGGGGCCCACGGAACGAGGAGCTCCTGTGATGGTGCCACCAATGCGTTGAAGTCACTCAGAATCCCACCCACCGACGACCAAACCAAGACACCCCAAAGAGAAGTAGCTCCTAGGTGCCTTGTCTCATCTGCAGTGCAGCCCTCCTCGCAGAACCCAGCCTCAGCCCACGAGGCCCTCCTGCCCCCCAGCACGGCCAGTGGAGCCCCTCAGCACGGCCCCTCACCAGTGGAGCCGTAGAGCGTGCAGGAAGGCGGACAGGCCCTCCATGACGAGCAGGATGGCCACCGTCAGGACAGCAAACACGGCGAAGATGATGAAGACGCCGATGAGCCCTCCCCAGCCTCGCTGGCGCAGGCCGATGTTCATCACCATGGTCCACAGCACCTCGGAGAGCTCTGGAAGGCGGAGAACATGCTCGGCTCAGGCCGCCTGCTCTGCTCCACGGGCTGTCCCAAGCAGGCCTCACAGGAGCTCCGGCCTTAGGCTAGGGGCCTGGGACATGCAGGGGCCTCTGGGAAAGGCACGCTAAGGCCACACGTGTGCATTTTCTAAAGTCACCAAGTTTCGGGTCATTTGTCCTGGCGGCCACCCACGGCTGACAGAGAGGAGAACATTTCCCCTACCCGTCTAGAGACCAACCGAGACCCAGTCTCCTCTGGAGTTGTCAAGAACAACCCCGAGCCGCAGCTCACCTGCGCAGTGTCCCCCTGGGGCCCCACTCACGGGCATGGGCCAGGCTCAGGGCCCAGAGGCGCAGGTAGGAGGCCGTGTTGGAGATGCAGCCCAGGCAGTACTCAATGGTGTGGATGGCCTGGTGGACAAAGATGTCTCCAAAGTTGAACTGCAAGAGACCGTGTTTTTTCAACCTCAGCACATTCTGCACCACGTATGGAGAGGTCAGCAGTTCCAGCCCACCAGCCCCCTCTGTGGGTCAAAAATGAGACTGTCGGCTCCTGTCAAACCCAGAGAGCCAGAGGGTGGCTATGAGTTGGCATTGATTCCATGGTGGGGGTTTCCACACCAAAAAGCATTACAACAGAGAGAGAGAGAGAGAGAGAGAGAGAGAGAGAGAGAGAGAGAGAGAACAAAACCCAAACCCACTGCCACCGTCAAGTTAACTGTAACTCACAGCTTCCCTGCAGGAAAGCGTAGACCTGCCCCCATAGGTTTACCAAGGCAGTAAGTCTTCACAGAACAACGCACCCACCTCTCAGTTAGTCAGTTAGTAACCAGGTTTTCACCACTGGGCCACCTGACAGGGCTCCTTACAGCTTAGCACACGCGACTCACAGTGACCCTACAGGACAGGGCAGAACTATGCTGGTGGGCTTCTGAGACTAAGTCTTCACGGAGTAGACAGACAGCCTCCTCTTCCCCTCGATAGCTTAACTCGGGGGAGGGGAAGAGATACTACTGTGGCAAGTTGCCGCGATTCTGGCTCGTGGGCAGCGTAGAACTGGGCTGCACGGGGCGCTCTGTTTGCCTTGGGTTTCATTTCCCTTGGGGACCTCTGCCCTTAGAAATAAGGGTGGGAGGAGAGAGAAGGAACAGAGGAGAAAGCAGAGGTGGTCAGAGACTCGAGACGACTGCGTGGAGCCCCCTCAGTACAAATGGGAAGGTAGAGAGGAGCCGCTGGCCGCCACCATGGAGCCCACAGAGGAGGAGGGCGAGGACCCCGAGGGGGACGCACGGTCCAGCCTTTCCTCTCCAGGTGGAGACCACATGCCAGTCTACAGATGACAACTGAGGTGCGCTCCAAACCAGGGCAGCCATGTGGAGTTGCTGGCAGGAAGAACACTGGGGGTGTGGGCTGGAGAGACACTGGGGCTCTGGGGAGAGCTGGTCGGGGAGGCTGTGCCGGCCCGAGGGGTCGGGAGATAGCCAGACGGGAACAGTAGGGATGGCATTCTAACACCTGGCAGCAGGTGTGACAGACTTGATGGCTAGCCCTCTACCCTGCTTACTCTTCCTCCCTTGGTTGAAAGGCTCCTTCCTGAGCTAGCCTTCCCACTAACTCCAAGTGCTCGTTCATTTGTCCCAGGGGAGGCGTGTTTGTTGTAGTTCACGCCACAGACGGAGCCCCAGTGGGACCTCTGGGGAGCCAAGGCCATCCGCCCCCAGAAGTGCAGCAGGTCCTGTGACACCCCTCAGGTGGGTGCACACACCCATCACATGATAAAAGTGGTCCACACCTGGGGACAGGTAACCACACTCTGGAGGATTGTCCTTGGGCAGAAGGGGGCCGAGGGAGGTGAGAGAAGACAGCGGTGGCGGATTCGCTGGCGGACATCAGGGAGCAGAGGTGCGTCAGAGGACGGAGCAGAGGCTGCAGTAGTACCCGGTGGAAGTGTCCACGGGAGGAGGCTGGGGGACAGGCGCAGGTCTTGCTCCCATCTCCAGGGTTATAGCTGGGTTCTGCGCTCATTGCTTAGTGGGAGACAATCCCAATAAAAGCGACAGGCTCCTGGGACTCCTATCTGAGCCAAGTGGTCTCAGTAACCCCGGGGGCATTTGTGTCACTGGATCGAGTCTGAAGTTCAGCCCACACCCAGGCCAAAATATGAATATGTTCTTGTGAGCTGCGGTCTGGGTTGGGCCCCAATGCATGGCCAACCCAGCACAGCTGAACACAGCTCCACCTGCGCCCGCACTGTGCCCCTGACCAGCTGGGGGTTAACTGGGGGACCCATAGGGAATTTGTTGACTGACTTTGGAGGGGAGGTCGTGAGGTCTTCCTTCCTGGTCCATCTGAGACCAGAAGCTCTGCTGGGACATCATAGCAACAGCCCAACCTCTGGGTACAGAGCGTTGGCTGCACCTGAGCTGCGTTCGAGGGCCAGGAGTGCAGGGCTCCAGCAGAGAAGGCGGGAATGTTCTATCTCCGAGCCACCGGGGCCCCGGAAATTCGCCCACGGAGGCTGGCGAAGAGCTGTTGTCCTGATGCACTCAGTGCACCCCACTCCTAACTTTCTCCTCCCCCACCTCATGCAGTCACGGGGACGCTGTCCAGGGGGACCTCTGGGACCTGCATGCCATTCCCATCCAGCTATCCTCACTCACCTGCCATGGTGGTCTCCGTGCCCTGCTGGCTGCTTATCTAATGTTTCAAGTACCAGCCCGACTCCAGCCCTCTAGCCCAGTGGGTCTCCACCTCCCTCATGCCAAGACCCTTTCACACAGTTCCTCAAGTGGTGGTGACCCCCAACCATAACATTATTTTCGTTGCGATTTCATCACTGTCATTTTGCTACCGTTATGAATTGGGCAACCCTCAAAGGGGTCGCGACCCACAGGCTTAGAAGCACTGCGCTAGAATCTGTACAAACTGGGGCTCTTCCTTGGGTGTCCAGCCTCAGGTACCTCTTCCTCGTGGTCGTCCTGGGCTCTGTGGGCCCCCGCAGCAGTCTTCTGACCAGCCCTGATGGAGTGGTTGGAGCTGTCGTCTTCAATGCTGTCGGCGTAGTTTCCTTGGTCCATGGACACCTGCATCTGCCACCAGGTGGAAGAAATGAAGAGTGTGTCACCTTCACCCTTAACAACAAGGACAAAAAACACCCCACCAAACTGGGCCGACTCTGAGCGACCCTGTCCGACAGGGTAGAACTGGCCCCTGGGGTTTCTGAACTGTAACTCTTTATCAGAGTAGAAACCTCCATCTTGCTCCGACTGGTGGTTTTGAAGTACTGACCTCATGGATCGCAGCCCAGTGAGTAACCACTGCACCCCCAGGGCTCCGGGAGAAGGACCATAATTCTATAGGATATGAACATGAGTCCTTACTCGGCCTGCATGCCTATCCACTAACGTTACCATCCCACCTTACGGCAGTGTGAGCTGCAGCCCAGAGAGGTTGGGGAACGTGTCCCAGGCCAGCAGAAAATGGTTCCAATATGGAAAGAGCCACCAGGACCACCCACACTCATCCCCTCACACACACCCCACACACTCACACAGCCTCAGAAACCAAGACCAAGGAGACAGGGACCCGGGCAGTCTTGGGGGCGCCTGCAACCCCAAATGAAGTCAGATGAAATACCACCTGCCGTGGCAACCTGGGAACGGCAATGTTTGAACACCTTATCAGTCAATCTCCCTTTTGACCCATTGTAAATTTGTTCTGGTTTTTCAATTATTTTCTGCTTTCTTTTGATTGAGGCTTTTCTCCATTTTATTCTGTTATTGATGTTGGTTTCTTTTTTGTTATTGTTGTTGCTGTTTGTACGTTTTTCTGTATATGAAACCCAGGATGGGTAAATCTGTGGTCAGTCACTAACTGGATCAATAGTTTCTTAGGGAACCCTGGTGGCGTAGTGCTTACACATTGGGCTGAAAACTGTAAGGCTGGCAGTTCAAAACCACCAGCAGCTCCCCAGGAGAAAGATGAAACTTTCTACTCCTGTAAAGAGTTACAATCTTGGAAACCCCCAAGAGCAGTTCTACTCTGTTCTGTAGGGTAGATTCCAGGGCAGTGAGTTTGGTTTGGGTTTTGGAAGGGTAAGGCAGGGGGAGTTTGGTGGGAAGGGGAGCTGGGGAGCTGATAATGAACACACGAAAGTAGAAACTGTTCTAAAAAGAATGCAGTGATGATTGCACAACCCTTTTTAATATGATTGAGAGATTGAATTGTATGATATGTAAATTATATGTCAATGAAACTTTAAAGAAAGGAAGAAAGCTAGTATTTGAGAGTCCTGGGCTTAGGCGATCCTCATCACTGGGAAGGCTGAGTTCCTAAGAAAGAGAAGTGCACCTATTTCTACACAAAGGTATTTGCTACCTTCTTTTGAAATACCTGTTTGGGCGATATTCTACCTGAAGGACCCGTTACCATTTTAGCTTCTTATCCATGCTGCAAACAAGAAAAACCAATTCTTTGCTTGAATTTCCTGTTCATTTCTATCCCTCATCAATTACAGATCAGAAAGGCTGTCTAACAGGCAGGGCTGGATGGAAGTTAAGACAGGGGAAAGGAGGGGGCAGCAAGTGAGAAAGGGGTGCCACATAGGGCCGGTCCTCCAGAACTTCCATCTGACCATGAGTGGGTCCTGCCCCTTCCACCATTGTCCTCGTCAGTCTCCAGGACAGATTTTAGAAGAAGACCGTTTAATCTGCAGACCCAATGACCACCTTTGGGAGACCACCAGATCTCAGCACTTTCCACAACAACGTTTATGCTCGTGGAAGGAAGTAGAGGAGGCTGTCCCCATAGGATGTCTCTGTGTTGTTTCTAGACCTGCCCCCATCCGGTGACAGAGTGGTTACATGTTGAGCTGCTAATGGCAAGGTCAACAGTTCAAATCCAGTCTTTCGACTCCTGTAAAGATTTACCTGTCTGAGTCAAGATTGACTTAATGGTAGGGAGTTTGGTTTTAGGTTTGTGATTCTCTACTCCCATCAAGAGTGGCAGTCTCAGAAATCCTCAGGGGCCAGTCCGACCCTGTCTTCTAGGGTTGCTATGAGTCAGCATCGACCTCACTGCAGTGAGTTTGTATTTTCCCCACTGACCAGGGAAGGCTGTAGTGAGGTTCCTGTAGGACAGAAGGAAACTGCTCCGGGGGGTTCCCCAAGCCTGCAGTCTTTCTGGAAGCAGCCACCTCTTTCCTCTCAGAGAAAGAGGTAAGCTTGAACCACTGACCTTGCTGTCCACTGCACCACAGGCCCCTCGGTGAAAGTTAAGCTCCCTAAATCCCAGTCTGTGGAATCAGACGTTAAAGTTCGCTATTTCCAGAGCCGTCTAAACAAAAGGCACGAGTGGATGGATTCATTTGGCCCCAGAGAGAAGCCACAGCCGGCCAAGGGAGAACCCGTGGGGTCAGTCCGCTCAGGGTGGCACTCCGTCTGCGGCAAGAGTCAGTCAAGCCGCCCAAGCTGGGGACAGTGGAGCTATAGCAGGCTCAGTGTTCATTTAGAAAAGGAACTTGGGTAAGATGCTTTCCATTTCCACTAGGCAGAGGACTTCAGATCCCTCAAATCCATTATTGTCGAGTGTGGCTAATTCCGACTCCTGGAGGCTGGCCTCCTGTTGACAGTCAGAGCAGCCCCACAGGCTTCAGGGGTCAGACCCCCTTCCCTCACCTGGGCTCTGTGGTGGCGGGCTCGAAGGATGAAGGGCTTAATCAGGAGCATCCAGGGCACAGAAATCAGAGCCAGGACCACGAAGAAGCTCTGGACTTCTCTCTGCAAGACCAGAAGGGACGAAGTTGTCATGTCAAAGGCCGTGAGACAGGATGAGCATGACCAGTCCCGCCTCATCCAGAAAGCATGCCAATAGCCCGCTCACCCTCACCTCTGCTCCCGGTGTCCAGGACAAGGGGGCACTGGACCCTCACTCTGTATCCCTCTATATATGAGCCCCGTCACGTGGACTACACCATGTGCAGTCAGGTCCTCAGAGCAAGAAGAATCAGGAGACACATCTAACCCCAAGCCAAACCCACTGCCATCGAGACCACCAACTCAGAGTGGCCAAACAGAACAAGCTAGAACTGGCCCCAGATGGTTTTCGGAGACTAACTCTTTAAGGAGCAGACAGCCTCCGCTTTCCCTCAAGGAGCGGCTGGTGGGTTTGAACCGCCGGCATTGGGGTGAGCAGCCCTTCAAGTTCCTTAGACACATAGCATCCCTTGTTGCTGTGCATCTGCTTCCTGGGCTGTTGTCCCTGGCCCTGCGGCTCCAGAGACCACTCTCCAGGACGCAGTCTGCTTGCCATTGTAATGGCATGTGGCCAGCACGAGGTTCTCCTGTGGCCTCTCCTCACTCGTCATTGCTGATCCCCATCTCTGCCTGACGCCCGTGTTCCAGCAGGAGCGGGGTCACCCACCCAGAGGAAGGAAAACTCTCCCTCCCTGGGGGTCTCACCCACCATTCTCCTCTCAGGTGAGCTGTCTGACGGGATGTGGGACGCCCAGCCTGAATGGGGTAGTTCCGTCATTTCATGTCAACTTGATAAATGGGGGTGGAGTCAGCCTGTCAATAAGGTCGCAGCCTGATCAATGCCTCCACCTGATCGCGGCCTCCTCATGAGGATCGAAGGAGTTTACTTTCCTCCTCCCTGGAGGCGGGCCACACTCTGCCTCCCCTTCCTATTGACGAGCCACATTGAGCCACGCTGATGGCAGCCAGAGCCCTGGAGATGGGTCCACTGCCATTGGACCCAAGGACTTTCCACCCACAGCTGGTGATCTTCCTGCATTTGGCATCATTGCATGCACCACCTGGGCCTGAAGAGGGATTCATGGGCTACTATCGGATGTGCGGGCTTGGTCTGGACTGAGCTGGGATGCTTTATTGATGCATCATTACTCTTGACGTGAAGTTCTCTCTTAGTTATAGATGAGTGTCCCTGGATTTGTTTCTCTAGTCAACCCGGATTCACACTGAAGAACTGAACTCCTCCCTGGGGGTCTCACCCACCATTCTCCTCCCAGGCGATCTGTCTCACAGGAGCTGAGAGCAAACATGCTTGACAGCTCACTGAAAAGGTGGGCACCCTAAGGGGCCACGGAAGAAAGGCGTGGGGATCCACTTCTGAAAACTCGAAAGCCCTGGCCGTTCTACTGTGACTCATGCCGTGAGCCGGGACCAGCTCTACGGCAACCTTTCCAGCATCGAGCCAATCAACTGCAAGCATTCTGCTTTTGTCTTTCAGCTCAGCCAGCATACAAGTCGATGTCCACCGGGGCCCCTCGGGTGCCATGCTCCACCATTGCTGCCCCGGACACGGTGCAGTCCTCCAAGAGGACTGGGACTGGTGCCGAGGCGGCCTGCCTTACAGACGGCCCCACACCCCTGCAAAGCTGAACAGGGCGGAGAGGAAAGACGGTGTACCTGGTGCTGGTACAGCGGCCGGCTGGACGGGTCGTCGTAGTTGAACAGAAACATGTTGATGAAATGGATGAGGATACTCGGGGCGCGCTGGGACGTGTGCACATCGTAGTGGCACCATTTGAAAATGATCATGAAAACCAGGTACCCGAAGAGACACAGGATGAAGACCATCTCGGGGACAAACTGCAGAGCGATGTTGATGCTTCTTCGGAAGTATCTGGGGGCGGGGTGTGCACGCGCGTACACACACACACACAACAGGTCACTAACCAACAAGAGGCCCTAACTCACTGCCCTAGAGTCCTCGCCGATTCGGAGCAACTATACAGGACAGGGTAGATCTGCCCCTGGGGGTTTCCGAGACCATGGCTCTTCCCAGGAGTAGAAAAGCCTCAGCTTTCTCCTACAGAGCGGCCGGTGACCTCGAACTGCTGAACATGCAGTTAACAGTCCAATGTGTAACCAGGACACCCCAGGGCTCCCTTACAGGTCACTAAAGGAAGTGTGAAAAGCCAGCTGGCTTCTACTCTGATTTCTCTTCAAATCATATAAATCTTTCACCTTTTACTAAAGAAAAACAAAAGCCAGCTGGATCGGAGACAACTGTGTGTGTGTGTGTGTAAGACCATGCTTCCTCAGGATGGTGTATGTTCCCACTAGATCACCTGACATTTCTTCAGAGGGCAGTGGTTCTCAACCTTTGGGTCGCGGCCCCTTTGGGGGTCAAACAACCCTTTCACAGAGGTCACCTGATACATCCTGCATATCACATAGTTACATGACGATTCATAACAGGAGCAAAATGACAGTGATGAAGTAGCGATGAAAGTAATTTTATGATTGGGGGGGTCACCACCACATGGTGAACTGTATGAAAGGGCTGCGCCATGAGGAAGGTTGAGGACCACTGCTCGAGGGGAGGCTTGGCTGGACCTCTTTTTGCCCAGCAGCTGCGTGATTGTCCTTTGCCTGCCTCTGTGGAGGAGGCCTGCGAGGGAGCAGCGCAGCCAGCGGCTCTACCTCTCCCAAAGCACAAGACTTTGGTGGACACTGCGTCCCTTGCCCTGAAATCAGGGTGAGCTCGCACAGCAGAGAGAGCGAGCCGGGGTCCAGAGGGAGGCACCGAGCCCACCCTGAGAGTGAGAGACGGGTCACTGCAGAGCTGGCTCACAGGAGCATGTCTAAGGGCAGAAGGACAGCTGGACTTAGCAGCTGCTCCAAGGTGGGGGCCAGTAGGCAGTCTGTGGCTCGGGGCCAGGTCGTGCACCTGCGGCAAGCATGGTTTTCCCTTCTACAAATGGGCAGAGAGCCACACGGGAGAGCCGTGCGTAGGGTCAAAGAGGAGAGGGGTTCTCAGCGTTAAGAGGAAAGGAGCTCTGGTGGCACTGTGATTAAAGTGCTCTGTGGCGAACCCAAAGTTTGGCGGTTTGAGGCCCCAGCTGCCCCTCGGGAGGAAAGGCGAGGCCGTCTGCTCCTGTCCCCATGCCAGTCTTGGAACTCCTATGGGGCAGCTCCACTCAGCCACATGGGCCGGGATCAACTGGACGGGAGGGGCCTGGGTCTGGGGTTTGTCCATGATCCTGTGGTGAAGGGCGAGGAAGGGCTGGGAAGGGTTGAGGGAGACAGGTCAACACATAATGAGTATGACCCATGCCACGTGGTGGGCACAGAAACAGCAACTCGTGTGCCACATGCAGGGACAGACCCCGGTGGCAGAACGGTTGTGTGCTTGGACAACCACCCACCACTCTGAGGAAAACAGGGCTTTCTACTCCTGTACAGCGTTACGCGCTCGGAGACGCACAGGGGCCGTCCTACGCAGTCCTACGCGGTCGCAGTGGGAATCGGCTCCACAGTAGGGAAAGTTTGCTTTTCATGTTTGGTTGGTTGGTTTTGGTTTTGTTGCGTTACGTTACCTGTGCATTTTCTACAATCGTTAAACATGGAACTAAGACAGTCTCGCCTTCTGCCGTGCCCTCCAGGTAAGGGAGGAAAGAGCAGGGCCACAGTGGGCCAGGGTGGGCCCGTGGCACCACCTGCATAGGAGCCTCACCCACTCATGCCCACGCCCCGGAAGAAAGAAAACTTGGAGATGTCTGGGCTGGGGCTTGAACTTCTGGCTCCGAATCCCGCATCATCCCTATAGCCCAACAGGGGTGGGGCAGGCAGGTCTACATGACCTACAGCCAGCCGTCAGGCTCACAAAGCCCACATCCACACTGTCCATCCCATCACAACTCCGGGCACCCATTTGTGGGCAGAGTAGCACTGCTCTCTGGTCTCTCAGAGGCCACAGGGCTGCAGGGGCAGAATGCCTCAGCTTTCTCCCATAGAGCCACTGGTGAGTTTGAACAGCCAACCTGGTGGTCAGTGGGCCTGTGCTTAGCCCTCTGCACCACCGAAGCTCCTCTCACCCACAGGAGACCTCTCCCCAAAGGGCGCATATGGAGAGGCTGTCAGCCTGTGCCAGGGGTTCAGGCACATTCAAGGGGAACCCCATGATCTTCTGTGTCCTTTTCCCAGGGGGTTTGAGGTCCCCTCAAGCTCCCTCTGTGGGAGCAGGCTGGAGCAGGGATCTTGGAGGGATCTCAGAGGAAGGAAAGGAAGGGGGGTGTGGTCGGGACCCACCCACAAGCAGAGAAGGTGGGAGGAGGGAGCTGCCAGACGGGAGAAATGACAGCAACGGGACCCAGAAGGAACCCGGGGCCAGAACGCACCCACCGGACACCAGCCCACCAGTGGGTGGGTGGACACAGCCGCACCCAAGCCTCTCAGACAGAGGGGCCAAGTAGCTCTGGGCTGGGGTAGTATATTTGTCTTTGAAGCGCTTGGCTCGGAAGATTGCAGATCTGCTTGCCCTGCCTCCGCGGAGACCCCAGGGACTCGCTCTCTGTCGGGGACCCTCCCTGGTTTGACCCAATGCACGGAGTGGGGCTCACGGGCTTACATGTGATTGAAGAGGCTGAGTATCACGCCGAACACCATCTGGGCGATTCCCAGGATGACCGACATCTTCATCTTATAGGAGTTCAAGAAGGTCAGCTTGTTGGAGGCCACGTTCCAGATCTGGGAGGGGAAGCAGGGTGGGTCAGGCTTCCGTCAGCCACAGCGCTGGCCATCTCGTCCTGCCCACCCTGCAGGCTCAGAAAGGGAAGGGACCGTGTCTGCCCTCCCCCCCCTCTCCAAAGTCGTGTAGGGCACAAAGGTCAAACCCCTCTGTGGCAGGTTCCCACGCCCCAAGTTTTCACCACAGTTCCGTGAGAGGGGCAGACGCTTCCCTTGCTGCAGGAAGGACCGGGAGAAGACCCCCTGGGTGATGTCCATGCTGTTCAGAATGGACAGTGAGGCCCCTCCTCCCCTCGTTTCTCCAGCTGGTGGGCAGTCAGAGCGTTCCTTAGAAATGGGGGTGGCGAGACATCGTCTCATGTGCTTGGCTCATGCGATCAGGAGGGGGAAAGGGGAGAAAGGGGGAACCCATCACAAGGTTGGATATATAGCCCCCTCAAAAGGGATGAATAACAGAAATAATAATAACAATATATAATTGATCAAGGATTCACGAGGATGGGAGGGTGGAGGAGGGTAGGGGGAAAAGAGCTGATACCAAGGGCTCAAGTAGAAAATGTTTGGAAACGATGATGGCAACATTTGGACAAATATGCTTGATACGACTGATGTATGGACTGTTATAAGAGCTATAAGAGCTCCAGTAAAAATGATTTTTTTTAAAAAGGAGACGGAGGGACCAGTAGCTGCAACAACGGGCTCCTCTATCTCCCCGGTGTTTTCAAACTCCCCACCTTGAGTTTAGCAGCCCGAACAGAACACCAAACCCAGTACTGTCAAATCCATTCTGACTCACAGCAGTCCTATAGGACAGGGTAGACCTGCCCGTGTGGGTTTCTGAGACTGCAGCTCTTTATGGGAGCAGAAAGCCTCTTCTTTCTCCCAGAGAAGGACTGCTGGCTACGAACCGCTCACCTTGTGGTTAACAGCTCACCTGGTCCCACTATGCCATCAGGGCTCCTGGATGAGACAGACGGACACAGGAGCTGCCATAACGGCTCAGACGTAAGAATCGTGAGGAAGGCACAGGACTGGGTGGCGCCCCGTTCTGTCGTCACCGTGAACGGACTGACAGCACGTGACAACCACAGGGAGCCGTGGCCCTAGAGAGGTACCCTCACCTGAGAACAATCAACAGAGACCAGAAGAGCAGCCTTCACCAGGGACAGAAGGACGGAAGGCAAGAGGTTTGGGGAGCAGGAGGCATGGAAAGAGGAGCCACAGGAAGGAAGCAGGGTGAGGGAGGTCACGTGGTGGCAATGCAATGGCCACTGAGGACAGGAAACGAAATGGGCATGATGGTTGAATGCTGTTCTCTACACCTCCACCGAATCCCCCAAACATGTTATAAAGAAAGTAGATAAAGGGAGATACAAGTGTGCTACCCACAACACAACAACCCCAAAGGAAAGGGCGGAGTCAGGGTGCCAAGTGGCTTTGACCGTGCATGCTGGCCAGCACAGGGGGCATTACCAACCTTCCTCATGCCACGACCCTTTCATACAGTTCCTCGTGTTGAATTCACCGCCCCCCCCCCCCCGAACCGTAAAATCATTTTCCTTTGCTACTTCATTATTGTCATTTTGCTACTGTTGTGAATTGGGCAACCCCTGTGAAAGGGTCGTTCATCCCCAAAGGGGTCGCGACCCACAGGTTGAGAACCACTGGTCTTCATGGTGGGGGAACGGTGTGGGTAGTGAGGTGGGGCTGGGTGCAGGGGCCTTTACATGAACCTACTGCATGCGTCAGAGCCTTGGCGAGGCAGTGGTTAAGCACTGAGCTGAGATAGGCATGGTCGGCAATTCGAAACCACCAGCAGCTCCTCAGGAGCAAGTCTGGGTTTTCTGCTCCGGTCCACAGTTACCATCTCAGAAACCCACAGGGGCGCTGTGAGCCCGCACTGACTCGATGACAGTGAACGTTATCACACGTCGCCACTGCAGGATGGCTTTCCCTCTGCCTCCATCCCGCCTGACTTGACGTGTTCTGGAACTTTCTCTCTGCCCCAAGGTCCCCAAGCAGGACACCTGTCATCATTGTGATGTTGCTCTTAGTCTTTCTTTCCTCAGTGCCAGCAAGTGGATGCCAACTCACAGCGACCCCAGGGACAGGGCAGAACTGCCCCTGTGAGTGCCCGAGACTGTAACTGAGGACAGGAGCAGAAAGCTCCGTCTTTCTCCCTGGGAGCGGTGGTGGTCTCGAACCGCTGGCCTTGCCGTTAGCAGCCCGACACCACCGGGGCTCTTGTAGCAGGTTATGCTCCTCCTTCCTGGGCGTGAGCAAGGCGCTCCTCCTGAGTCGTAGTCTGTGGGACAGGCTCCCGAAAGAAAAGCCAGAGGAAACAAGGGTGTGTTCCATCCCATTCACCAGGCGGACGTTCAGTGGAGCAAAGCCGTCAGGTGGCTCGCCGAGTCTGCCCGCCCCAGTCAGACCCCGAAGACCCAGGCTTGTTGCTGAGTTCTTTTTTCTAGGGTACCATTTTGACATCCCATAACAGATGCTACATAAATGCCCCCCAGGAGATGGACAACTGGCGACTGACAGATGGACAAGCCTGTGCAGTTAAGGTGTGAGCCGAAGGGGGCCTCTTACCGGATCGATCCCAAATGGGTATGGGTTCCCAGAGTAGACGCCAGGCACGGCGGGGTCCAGCTGTAAGATGGCATTGGTCTCCATGGTGTGGTCACTGCAGGGGGATAGGGGGAAAGGGCCGGGGTCAACCAGAGGCCAGTCCAAGGCCAAGTACTCGAGGCATGGCTCATCAGGGCCCCACGAAGTCTCAGCAGACTGAGCACCCAGCGTTGTCCTGGAGGTCGAGGCTGCAGGAGGCCCTGATCCCAACCTGATCCTCGGGGCACCTTGGGGAGGAAGTGCCCACTACCTTCCAATAGAGGCCGCTCCGTTTCACAGGGGACAAGGGTGGCCTCCCCTCCCGCCCCACACTTTGCTTTAAAGCTGAAAGCAAGCTGCTCTGAGCAGCCAGAGACACACCCTGCTGGAGAGTGAGGCAGGGACCGCCAGACACTAGGACCTGCCCCAGCCCTCCTGGCACGGCCCCTCCTCAGCCCCCCCCACCCCCCACCCCCCCGTCCTGTGCTGGGAGCATGCTCCCTTCCAGAGCAAGGGCATGCCCATGCTGCTCCATCCCATGAGTCCTTGCCTCTGTGTCTCCTGCCAGCCTCCCTCACCTGCCACTCGGGATGAGCTCCCTAAACCTGTTACCATGGGGCCAACTCTGACTTATGGCTGCCCCATATGTGCATCAGGGTGGAACTGCCGTCTAGGGGCTTTTCAGTGGCTGGGTTTGTTTATGGGGATCACCAGGTCTTTCTTCCAAGGCACCTTTGGTGGTGGGCTGGTTCACTGCTGACACCGCCACGGCCTCCCTGGCCCCACGGTGCATCTTTAACTGAACCCAAAACCCACCGCCATCAGTGGGCTAGCTCTCACGCACAGCAGCCCCACAGGGCAGGGTCGCACTGCTTCATGGGAGCAGACAGCCTCCATCTCCCTCAAGAAGCTGGAGGGTTTGAACCATGGACCTTTGGGTTAACAGCTGGGCGCTTCACTGCGGCATTACCAGGGTCCACGTGTGCCGCATAATCCAAACACGCTGCCATCAAGTGGCTATCAACTCATAGTGACTGTCAAGGGCACGGTACAGCTACCCCTGTGGGTTTCCGAGATGAACCCTTCAGGAGAGCAGAAAGCCTCCTCTTCCTCCAGGGGGCCAGCTGGTGGATTCAAACCGTTCACCTCACAGTTAGCAGTCTACCACTGCCAGAGCCCCTAGCGCAGGTTTAGTTGAGTTCTAGGGTTTTAGAGCTGCCCACACCCGACCGTGTGGCACAGACACAGAGGAAGGGGAACCAGGAACAACCCCCTCCTGAGGCAGAACTTGCAGGAGAGTCTCCGAACAGAGGCAGACGCAGATTCCCCCCACCCCTACCCCACCCCGCCCCACCCATCCTGAAGAATCCTTGGGGAGGCCCCCGCTCCGCCCACCCACTTACTTCCAGGTGCCGTTTCTGAACATGGAGCGGACGCTCCAAGAGGAGCCGAAGATGTTGAGGGACTTAGAGAAGCAGTCGTTGTAGATGAGGCCCGTGTAGATGGAGAAGACCCCCATGAGCAGGATCAGGTAGCGTCCGTGGAAGAAGGTGTTCCAAATCTGGTTGTGGAGACAAGAGGGCAGAGGGCAGGGTCTGCAGGCTGGCGGCCCCCAGAGCAGCCCAGAGCCAATCACACCCATCACACGGGAGACTAGAACCCAGGAAGTTCCTTTCTCACAGCAGGCCATGACACGGGCCACACCCTCCACTCCAGGGCCAGCCAGCACCCAAGCCACGTGTTTTCATCTCCAAGTGCTTTGAAAACAGCCCAAAGGAACGGAGCGGCCTTTAACCGTTATAACTTGCCTAGTTCGCACATGCAGACAGGTGTCCAACGCCTGCCGGGCACAGGTAAGCAGGGAGCCTGTCCCCACACGCCTGTCACTCTCATTCTGTGGTGGCTTGTCTGTCCCTGCGAGGCTATGGCACTGGTATGTCCCATGCCAGCAGGGTCACCCATAGGGAACCCGTTTCAGCAGAGCTGCCAGAGTAAGAAGAGACTGTGAAGGGCAAGGCTGTCCACTTCTGAGCGACTGACGGCTGGAAACCCGATGGACGACAGTGGAACATGGTCAGTTATTGGCCCATCGTAAAGAGCAGCAACGCCTTGTCAGAGCTGAGTCCCCTGAGGCTGGAAGGCACTCAGTGTTCGATGGGGGTGGGGAGAGCTGCCTTCTGAGAGCAGATCACAGAGGTGTGAATGGATCGAGGAACGCCTTCAGACACGACCCACGACCCACTGCCCTCCGTCCATGCTGACTCAGAGTGACCCTGTAGGACAGGGAAACTGCTCGAAGGGGTTCCAAGACTGTGAGTTGGTACAGAGCAGACAGCCTCATCTTTCTCCCTGGGAGCAGCTGCTGGGTCTGAACCAGTAACCTTGCCATTGATAGCCCACTGTGGCCTAACCCACAATGCTACCAGCCCCCCTCAGTGACCCTGTAGGACAGAATGCCCCGTATTGCTCAGGTGTTCTGAGCCTGTAAACCTTTCAGCTGCAACCTGCCACATCCTCCTATGCTGTGTGCGACTGGTGGGTTTGAACTGCTGACCTTGAGATCTGCAGCTGAGCCCTGAATAACTGAGTCACGGGGCTCCGTCTGTTGTCACGAGAACCCCAATGTTCTGCCACCCTTCAGAACTCTCAAGACTGAGGCTGCCCACTTTGCTGCAGAGGAATTTCCTCAGACAGGCAAGCCTGACCTCGTCCCTCTCCCCCAATATCTCTGTCTTCTTGCCTTTCTGACAGGTGCCATGGCAGCCTTCTGTGGGAGCTCTCCCCTGTCAGCCCAGCGCCCCGTGAACAGCTTGTGGGGCAACACTGCCATCTTGTGACCAACTCTTTCCCTGTGCCCCATAGCCCTGCCACTTCCAAGCTCCCATCAGTGGCCCAGGTAAGTCCTAGACCTGGGAGTGTTCCCGTGGAATCCAGGACACCAGGGCCACATGCCACACAGATGTGGGCACGGGGAGGGTCTGTGTGGGGGAGAGGACAGGCTCTGGGGGCTTGCTGTGTGACCTGCACTTTTCCCTAAACCTAAAACTGCTTCACCCAAAGCCCTGAATCGCTGGGTCACTGCGGCAGAAGCAGGGGCCTCAAGAGCTCCGGAAGGGACACGGATGTGGGCGGCTGTGCCATCGGGGGACATGCCACGCAGGGGGCTGGTCTGGGGGGTTCGTGCCTTCTCCATTTGCTCACGATGCTTATCTCCTGAATATCAGGGGCACTGATGCCGGTTCAACTCGGTGGTCATGGAAACACGTCTGCCCACCAGCCCTGGGGATGATGAACCCACAGTGAGGTGACATCGCTGAAGTCTCAATGTCAAGAGGGCTCGAGCCGAGGGCATCACTGACCCAAGGACGAAACTCGGGGGACGAGAGGACAGGGCAGAGGAGACGCCGGGGGCAGCGAGCAGAGCACAGTCCATGGGGTGAAAGGGAATGTGAGGGAGTCCTGGGATATAAACCTCGATGGCCCTT
Source organism: Tenrec ecaudatus (assembly GCF_050624435.1). Lineage (NCBI taxonomy): Eukaryota > Metazoa > Chordata > Mammalia > Afrosoricida > Tenrecidae > Tenrec > Tenrec ecaudatus. Next base: position 156,926,741 of record NC_134538.1, read on the forward strand.
CCCCCGATTAGCAGTGACAAGTTTACCAGCCTGGGGCACTACTGGTCCCCGAGAAGCATGGTCAAGAGAGCAGGGAACTGCCAGCACACAGGCCAGACAAGGCGTCCGGGATCCGCAGGGTTATACAGGAATACAGGGGCCTTGCCACCCACCCCCCAAAATATTAGCACAATCAGTCCTCCTACTCACGGATTCCGTGTTTGCTAATGTGTCTATTGGCTCTGGTCTATTGTCATCTCCACACCACACAGCTAACATCCAAGGACATCCAAGGACATATTCCAAGGACAATGACTTAGTAGGAGAGAGAGGGTTTCTCTCTGCTAAAAAGGGGTGGGGGACCAGGGTGAGGAGACTGCCCTCCTAAGAGCACTGGATTTGGAAATCTTGTCGCTGTCTGTTCTTTCTCTGCCTCTTCAAAACGTCTGTCAATCCTTTGACGCTAAGCAAGCTTCATGCCACCTCATAACCAGGACCTGTTCACCAGACGCAGCCGAGGGAGATCACCTTTAGAGGCTTGGCCTCCAAGTTACAGATCTCCCCTGTGTCAGGCTGGGTTCACTAGAGAAACAAATCCATAGAGAGAGCTTTATATCAAAGATCAATTGTATGTCTAGAAAACATCCCAGCCCAGTCTAGATCAAGTCATAGGCTGATATTGGTCCATATGCCCAATGCCAATCTCTAAATTCCTCTTCAGACTCACAAAACACATGCACTGACGCCGAATGCAGATCACAGGCCAGTGGGCGGGAAGTCTTGCAGATCCTGCTGCGTTATAAGCATCTCAGCTATTGAATGAAGGGGGAAGTGCAGAGTGGAGACCCAAGGCCCAAATGTCGGCCAATGGAGATCCCCTCACAGAGGGGTTCAGGAGAGGAGATGGGTCAATGAGGGTGCGAGGTAGTACCGATGAAGAACACAGCTTTCCCCCAGATCCTGGATGCTTCCTCCCCCCAACTACCATGATCCGAATTCTACCTTGCAGGACGGGATAGGGCAGAGGTTGTACACTGGTGCATATGAGGGCTGGAGGCACAGGGAATCCAGGGTGGACGATACCTTCAGGACCAAGGGTGTGAGGGGCGATGCTGGGAGAGGAGGGTAAGTGGGTTGGAAAGGGGAAACTGTTTACAAGGATCCACATGTGACCTCCTCCCTGGGAGAGGGACAGCAGAGAAGGGGAGGGGGAGACTCCGGATAGGGCAAGATATGACAAAACAATGATGTATAAATTACCAAGGGCACATGAGGGAGCGGGGAGCGGGGAGGGAGGGGAAAAAAAGAGGACCTGATGCAAAGGGCTTAAGTGGAGAGCAAATGCCTTGAGAATGATTGGGGCAGGGAATGTGTGGATGTGCTTTATACAATTGATGTATGTATATGTATGGACAGTGATAAGAACTGTATGAGCCCCTAATAAATTGTTTTTAAAAAAAATAAGCATCTCAGCACTGGCAGGGGGGTCTATCTCTAAGTAGCTTCTCCAGCTCAGGGCACTAGCGCAGCTCCATGTGTCTTGTCAGCAGCAATGTCTCCCAGGGGATGAGCCTGCGTCCTGCCTCCAGCGAGCTATTTATCTCCTTAGTCCCTCCAAATGAGGTCATCAAGCTGTGACCTGATTGACAGGTTAAACTCCACCCCTTCCCTCTTCCGTCTCAAATTAACAACAGGCTATGTAACTACCACATCTCCCAACCTTCTAGAAGGAGACTCACATGAAGGCAATTCGCAAACACAGGTAGCCACCTCCATTGCCAGCTGAACTTAGGGATGAACTTGATGTGGTGAAGTAAGGGCTGCTAATCGTAAGATCGGCAGTTCACACCCATCAGCTGCTCTGCAGGAGAAAGATGAGGCTGTCTGCTTCCTTAAAGATTTATAGCTTCAGAAACCCCAGGAGCAGGAATGGGAATAGCAATACCAGGAAGGGAGGGGGGAGGGGGAGAGGCGGGGAGGAAGGAGGAACCAGTCTCCATGATCAACACATAACCACACACACCCACACACTCCTCCAGATGGATGGACAACAGAAACCATGGGGGAAGGGAGACAGCGGTCGGTGTAAGATATGAAAATAATAATAATTTATCAAGGGGTCATGAGGGTGGGGAGGGAGGGAAAGAAGAGCTGACGCCAAGGGCTCAAATAAAAGTAAATGTCTAGAAAAGAATAATAAGCAACATATGTACAAAGGTGCTTGATACAATCTACGGAAGGACTGTCAAAGGAGTTGTAAGAGCCCCCCATAAAATGATCCTTTAATTAAAATAATAAAATAATAAATTGCTACTTAACAATCAGAAAGAAAGAAAGAAAGAGAAAACCAGCCTAGGTTGCTGGTGCTGGAATGGGCTCAGGGGGAGGGTGTGTCTGTCTGTCAGGTGTGACAGATGGTTCGGTGCAGGGCTCTTCCTTAAGGACTTGCCACTGTCAGGTGCCGCCCCTCCACTCCGGTTCACAGCAGCCTGTGTACAACAGAAGGACACACGGCCCTCTCCCGGCCAGCCTCGCAGGGTTCTCATGTGGGAGCTCACCCTTGCAGTCACTGCGTACACCCATCTTGTTGAGGGCCTTGCTCTCTCACTGTCCCTCCACGTCACCGAGCATGATGTCCTTCTCCAGGGCCTGGTTTCTTCTGCCCACACGACGTCTCCACATCCCTGCCTCTAAGCACTCTGGCCATCCTTCTTCCGAGACAGATTGGCTTCTTTGGCAGTCCACAGGACCGAACACCTTCTGTGTTCTTCCCGGCAGCATCCCGCAGATGCATGCGTTCTTCTTCCATCTTGCTTATTCAGCATCCACTTTCACGTGCGTAGGAGGTGACTGAAAATATTCTGGCTTGGGCGAGGGGCACCTTAGTCCTCAAAGTAGCATCCTTGCTTTCCAACACGTTAAAGAGGTCTTGTGCAGCAGACTGACCCAATGCCATGTCTCCTTCGATCTCTTGACTGCTGCTTCCAAGAGCTTGTTGGCGGATCCAAGCCAAACAAAACCCTTGACAACTTCAGTCTCTTCTCCATTTCTTATGATGTTGCCGATTGGCCCAGATGTGCAGGGTTTGTTTATGTTTTCCTGCTGAGGGCTGTCATCCTTGACCAGCTCGCTCTAGAGCAGCAGTTCTCAACCTGTGGGTCGCAACCCCTTTGGGGGTCGAATGACCCTTTCACAGGGGTCGCCCGAGTCATAATAGTAGCAAAATGACAGCGATGAAGTAGCAACAAAAATAATGTTAGGGTGGGGTGTCACCACCACATGAGGACCTGTATGAAAGGGTCGCGGTGTGGGAAAGGTGGAGATCCACTGCTCTAGAGAATATGTGATGGTGGGATTCAAGGTACTCAGGCACCAGCTCACCGCCCTAAGGACTATTTTAAGTATATAAAAATGAAAGATACATTGAAAGTAATTTGTTATTTCTAATATAAGTAATTCATCATTATCAAAGTAATTAAGTATTAACTTAAATAAGAACAATAAATGAGGTACACAAACTAGATTATAAGAGTTTTTAAATATTAATTTTAAAAAGTAAATAATAGTTGACAAAAATAAAATTGTTTTTAAGATATTTACCCCCCAAAAATAAAATAATACATTTTTAAAAAAAGATATTTCCAAGTGGTGATACCAGGAGGGTGAAGGTGGAATAGAAAGGGGGAACCAACCATAAGGATCTATATATAATCCCCTCCCTGGGGGACAGATAACAGAGAAGTGGGTGAAGGGAGACATCGACAGTGTAAGGTATGATGAAATAATAATTTATAAATTATCAAGGGCTCATGAGGGAGGCGGGGCAGGGAGGGATGGGGAAAAATAAGGAGTTGATAACAAGGGCTCAAGTAGAAAGCAAATGTTTTGAGAATGATGATGGCAACAAATGTACAAATGTGCTGGACACAATGGATAGATGGACGGATTGTGATAAAAGTTGCATGGTCCCCAATAAAATTATTTTTAAAAATGTTTCCATATTGCCTCTTGATTGATGTCCTCAGTTGCAACATTCCTCCCTTTTATCTGAGCATCCTCATCGGCCGTGTGATTTATCCTCAACCATCTTTTCACTGTGGGCGTGAGAGCCATTCCTTTGAGGCAGGCCAATTAGACAACAATCATTGTGTTTGATACATTAGAAACAGTTAGGTGACTTCTCTTCTCTGAACGTATTATGTTCATCTTAGAAACACCCGTTCCGCTGCTGCTGAACTTACAGCAATTGGTCAGGCAATACTTTTAGCTCTTTGAACCCTTTCAGGAATTACGTAGTCCACTCCGAATCCCTTGTGGGAATTGGGGTTGTTCTACAAAGCCGAACCAAGTGACCGTGTACCACCCACGGATTGTAGGGCACTTTTTCTCTTTACGTCCCAGGCTTGTTTCCTGAAGTTACGCACGCAAGGGAATAAAAATGCAGTATTTCAGCAAAAGTACATGTTTTCTGAAATGAACAAATAAATAGTGCAAACAGAATTCTGTCTTTCTGTACCGTTGGACAGAATGAACATTAGACAGGCGCTTAGAGTAAGGTGTTGTACAATAAACATTAAAAATGAGCATTTCAACATTGGGTGACTGCCCAGCGAGCCCCTTAGAGGAAACCCTGATTATAATTGCCATTTTAATTACCGGTTCACCAAACTCAACAAGTCAGGTATTGGCTCTGAACCCCGCCACTGCCTGTGTGAAATAGATGACATGCACTGGACTCTACAGCCCAGCCCATGCTGTGGAGTTGATGCCGACTCAGCCACCCTGGAGACAGAATACAACCCGCCCCCAGTCCCCCGCTGCACAGCAGCAGATGACCAGCTCTAGCTCCCGTGGAGCAGTGGGGGGGGGGGGGGGTGTTGAACTGCCGGTCTCTCGGATGGCAGCTGAGCACTCAGCCACGGCGCCACAGTTCCTGCTCAGCTCCCCAGAAGGCCTCGAGTCCGCATCTCCCTCTGCGGCCTGCCTGTGGGAAGCAGCATGCTCAGGCCCCGCTGCGGAGCCCACGACTGAGCGCCCGTGTTTCCCCTCTCCTTTTGTGGAGAGGCTGGGCTAGCAGATCTGGAGTTACATTTTGCCCACTAACAAGGTACCGAGGGGTGAAAAATGCGAGGCTCCCAGTGTGAGTGGCACACAGGGGACCCTCTGCCTTCGGGTTCAGCTCGCCGACTCTGCACAGATTTATCTTTGTGCAGCAGATTTACCCCAAGCCAGGCGCCCTTCAATCCCTGCATCCTTGACAAACTCAATCTTTTCCCATCTGCGTTCCCCCTTTCAGATAGTAGCTTTCCTGTTGGAAATGACCCCTCAGCATGCTGCTGGCACTGCGTGGCGTCCTCCTAGTCTGGGAGATTCCTTACGATAAACTTAGATAGATTCCTTAGATAAGCTTGGGTCTGGCGTGAGCCACAGGCTGCTGGCCAGGTGCCAGCGAACCGATGTGCATCTCCGACGAGACGGCTTTAAACAGATACACAGACAGGCAACAAGGTCTGCGTTGGTCCTTTGCTTGCGGGACCCTAACCCTGCATCCCTCCTGGAGGACTGACTTCACTGTTCAGTGAACACGACCACAGGCCACAGTCACCAGGAACGAGAATCGGCTGATGGTCCCTGCAGGAGCTGGCTTACAAATTGATGTGCATGATTTGGTTGCCAACTTTACAATGTATGATTTGTGTCTATGTAGGAAACAACTAGCAAGACCCGCAAAGATGTTAAAGGCAATGTTCATTGGGTATTTAGATTGTACATATTGAGCGGGTAACTGCAAGGTCAGACGTTTGAGCCCACCAGCCACTCCATGGGAGGAACATGAGGCTGTCTACTTCCAGATTTACAGTCTTGGAAACCCACAGGGGCGGTTCTATCTGTCCTACGGGGCCACTGTGACTTAGCATCAACTCCAATGACAGCGAGTTGATGGCATAATGCAGGGTTCTCAACCTGTGGGTCATGACCCATAGATTGAGAATTGCTGATAGAGCCTTGGGAGGCCACAGGGGCAGTTCCATTCTGCCCAACAAAGTCACCAGGAGTCGGAATCGACTAGACAGCTGTGAGTGTTCCAAATATTTACAGCTCACATGTCTACTTCTATAATTGGGGTGGGGTGGGGGCTACATTAGAAAAAGTAATAAATAAAGAGAATGAACAAAGACACCCACTCTCCAAGGGGCGACCATGGGCCAGGGGCATGATGCTGAACCTGCTCCCTTTTTAACTTTCCCCAGAGAAGGACGGGGCTCTCTGCTCCTGCAGAGTGTCCTCTTGGAAGCTCCCAGGGCTGTCCTCCCCTGTCCTGTCGGGTCGCTGTGAGTCGGCTTCAACTCGAGGGCTATGAGTTTGTTTTTTCCGCGTCTTAACCTTCCCTGGCTTCTCATCAAAGCACGGCCTGTCTGCTGCAGTGAATGCAAAGCTGGCGTCTGTGCCGGGACCGGACCGTCATGGCGCAGCCACCCACCTCGTTGCTGGACTTCTGGGCCAGCAAGGTCCTCTCGTTGAGGACCATCCACAGGGCCGCCAGGAGCATCACGGCGCCGTGCCCGCAGTCCCCGAACATGACGGCGAACAGGAAAGGGAAGGTGATGATGGTGTAGGGCGCTGTTGGGGAGAGCGGAGCCTGAGCACCCAGGGCGTCCGCAGGCCCCCCTCACACCGCAGGGCCTGCATGCCAGGTCCCTATCGCCGTTCTCTGATTGCCTTCACCAGCCCCACCTGCGGCGCCTGTTTAGTCCCACAGACATGAGCTTGAGTGTGAAAATCCAGCGCCATCGAGCTGCCTCTGACCCCTGGTGGCCCCCGTGGGTGGGAGAGGACCGACAGGGCTTCTCATGCTGATTCCCCCAGGAAGTCCCCCAGGCTTTTCCTCTGAGGCTCCCCGATGGACACGTACACCGACATCACTGCTCCCCTCTTGTTAGGTGACTCCTGGGACATCACCAAGCTTGGTTGGACTTAAGGGCCAGCTTCCATCTCCCAGTGTGTCCGCTTCTCTTCACACGGCCCTCTCTACCTGCACCTTCACCTGCCGGTGCTCCTGCGGGCGTCCAGCCCCCCAGTCACCTGACTGCAGACCAGGGCTTAGACTGGACCTCACTCGGGGGAGGGGCAGCCCCAGGCACTGCCTAGCTGAAGGAGTCAGGGTAGACCCAGGCCCTACAACTGAGAGCCACTAACAAGTGAGCCTATGGACCCGAGTTCTGGGTGTCCCCTTCGCTCACAGTCGCTCCAGCCCTGGGTGACACGGTCAGCGTGCTGCTAGTTCGAACCCACCAAAGGTGCCCTGTAAGAAAGGTCTGGTGATTTGTTTCCCAATGCAGGGGTTCCACTCGGCATTCGTGGGGTTGACTCAGCAGCAAGTGGCCTGGAAGTGACCTCCATGAACTGCCAAAGGAAACCGCCAGCTGCCTGGAGAGGCTGGCAGCACACGGCAGGCAGAGACCAGGGAGGGTCTAGGGACACCTCGTTTCCACAGTTCACCCCTTGGTCACCTCAGGGCCTGATCTTTCTGGCGTCCACTTCCCAGCCTCCCATGGTGGGACCCTGGGGCGCCAGGTACCTGGGTTTATCTCCCGGTAACTGCCCACGCCGTAGGCGTCGACGATGTTCTGGAAGCCGGCTGTGAATTTATTGACCCTGTTAAACGTGGGTGGAGGTGTTTTCGTCTGCACCGCTGTCAGGATAGGGGCCATGGCTGAGCCGCTCTGTTCCTGCAAGGAGGGCAGGGGCCAGAGTTCACGGTCAGGAGAGCCGGGGACAGGCTCCGACTCTCTCTGTCCCCACCGAGGGGACGTACACAACCCTGGCCCACCCTGGAACGCCCATCTATAAGTCGCCTTCTGTGCTGTGTACCAGGTGCAGCTGCCACAGGACTACCATAATGCAAGGGGGTGCTGTCACAGGTACATAGGTCCTGCTGGCCTAGTGGTTACTCACTGGGCTGTGATCTGCATGGTAGGCAGTTCAAAACCACCAGCCGCTCCTTGGGAGAAAGCCTGGGCTTTCTACGCCTGTAAACAGCTACGCTCTCGGAGACCCACAGGGGGTCACTATGAGTCAGCACTGACTCCATGGCAGGGGGTTTGGTTTGGTTTAGGAGTTCAGGGTCCAGGTCCTGGGGAGGCCCTCTCTCTGCCAGCTCTGCAGTGGGAAGGAGCCATCTCTATATATATATCTCTGACAGCTTTAGGGGTGGGGGGGTTCTCTTTCAGTTGGGAGGGGGCTCTCTGTGAGCCCTGAGGTGGGGGAAGACCCTCTCTGTCCTCATGTGGGGATCGCTCTGTCAGCTCTGTGGGGGAGACTATGGGGAAGTCCTTGTTCTTCCAGCCTGCACCTCAGCTCTGTGCTGGCCCTCACACAGCATTGAACTCCCTGCGTGGGTGCTTTTTGTCTTACCTGTGTGAGTGTGTGTGTGAGAGAGAGAGAAAAAGAAGGGAGTCAGGTAAGGTGTGGTAGTTATATAATCGTTTATCAATTTGAGAGGATTAAGAGTGAAGGGGTGGAGTCTAGCCTGTCAATCAGGTCACAGCCAATGAGACCTCTGTGTGGGCATGGCCTTCTCCTAAGGATTCTGGGAACTCCTGTCTTCCTCCTTGGAGGTGGGAGACACTCTCTCTCTCCGCTCACTCCCTGGGAGACATTAAGGACAACACGCTTGATGGAGCTACGCTGATGCAGCCAGAATTGAGCTGGAGAAGCCACAGGGACACCCATGCCAGCGCTGAGATGCTTCCACTGCACTTGGTGTCATTACATGTGTTTCATGAGTCTGAAGGGGACTTTATGGATTGGTATTGGACATATGGGCTAATCTTGGACGTATCGACTTGATCTGGGCTGGGCTGTTTTCTCAATATTCACCTGATCTTGTATATAAAGCTCTTTCTTTTTTTTTTTTTCCCCACTACCACAAATTATGCAGTCGAGTTTCCCACATTTGGGGAAATCGCAGGGGTCAGCACATCCGGAGTGCAATGGATAAGCCTCGCCCTGGGAAAACCACCTTCATGATCATAGTATCTCCCCTGCCAGGTAAGTATATAAAGCTCTTTCTTATACACATATGAGTGTCTCTAGTCCACCCGGACTTACACAGTGTACATGATGGCAGGGCAGCCTAGGATGGATCCAAAACCTGATCACTCCTGTGTGATGTCATACCAGAGGGGCTGAGTGGACAGGAGGAGACATGGCACGTGAGGTCCTGTTTGTAGGCCAAGGAGTGCCAGCAGATACCAGGAGGAGGGCTACAGAGGGGTCACATGGCCTAGACCCTGATTTGGACCTGCAGCTCCCAGAACTGTGAGAAACAAGTCCCCAGTCTTCAAAGCCACTTCCTTGTACAGCAGCACCAGGAACCCCACTGCCCTCATGGGCCCTGTGTGTGTCAGAGTAGGACTGAGCTGTACGGGGTTTCCCGGGGCTGGCTTCCTCAGAAGGGGAGTGCCAGGCCTTTCTTCTGAGCACAGCAGGGTGGGCTCCCACTGCCAACCTCTCAGTGAGACACTGAGCATTAACCCTTCAGACAGCCAAGGTCTCCACAGAGCCCAGCACTGGGCTGATGACTGAAGCTACAAAGACCAGCCCTCCCACCAAGTCACTGGCCAAGGCCACCTGACTTAGTCTACCTGCCAGCTCCCTGATGGTTCCGCCACTCACGTGATCTGCCAGCTCCCTGTGTCCGACCACTCAGGGCTCCCGGCCAGCTCCCCAGGCCCCAGGGCTCCACTCTCCACTGCCCACAGCCCTTCCCATCCCATCACTCACGGTGCCATGCTCCAGGGCCCTCTTGATACGAGCAGTGTCGGCCACCGGGAACCAGACCTCGGCGATGACGCACTGCTGGGTGACGTCGATGTTGCACAGGTTGAGAGTGTGGTAGACGGCCTTCATCTTCTGCACCTGCACTGTCCACGTGTGCCAGCTGGCTGCCGCCTCCTGCAGCAGGCGCTGCCGGTGGGATTCGGTCTGCATGATGACCTAGCGAGGCCACGGAGAAGCAGCTCACAGGGTAGCCCGTGGTGGCGACCACGTGTGTAAGGAGGCGCAGCGCAGGTCGGGCAGCCCCAGCCATGCACCTGCCCGGGATGCCACGTCGGGGCAGCTCTCACCTGGCAGGTAAGTGTCAGGGGACTTTGTCCCTGTATGTGAAAACAACCCACTGCCATCACACCAATCCCTACTCGCAGCCAGCCTTCCCCGTGGGGGCCCTGGTGATGCGGTGGTCACCCTGGGCTATGAACTGCAGGGCAGGCAGCTTGAACTGTCTGTAGCTTCTAGAGAGAGAGATGGGCCTCTTTACTCCCCCAAAGAGTCACAGTCTCAGAATCTCACATGGGCGGTTCTCCCCTGTCCTATAGGATCACTCAGAGTCCTCGTGGCGCCGATGGCCGTGAGCTTGTTTGAAATCTTTATGAGACCAGACTCCTCTTTATCCCTCGAAGCACTCGGTGGGTTTGAAGCCCCAACCCTTTGATGGCAGCCAAGCGCTTAACTGCTGTGCCACTAGGGCTCCTCCTGTTCACCCCTGTGCTGGAGCGTGAACCTGTGGGCAAAGATCACCTCTTCCATGTAGCCAGCGCCCAGCGGCCAGCGAGTCAGTGCCACTCGGGGCTGCCCCACCTGTGCCAGGGTGGTGCTGCCCTGCATGGGGGCCCAGGGCTGGTTGTTCAATAGCTCTCCAGCCTTTGCTCCACGATGGGTGGGCATGAGCCTCGGCCTTTCAGTAAGCAACCAAGGCCATTCAACACTGAAACCACCCCAAGGCCCCCAGTGTCTTGTTGCCCCTCCAAAATGCTCCACACACATGGTCGCCCCACACGTGGTACATGCAGCAACATGGGGCAAGTCGTGAGCAGCATGACCCACCGAGAATTTGCTTCATGAAAATCTGCTCGGTTCTGGGACCCAGTGATCGGATCGCCCGAACCAGCGACCTCTGTGCATGGCCACTGGCAACTTGCCCTCTCTTACTGGGTCTCTGTGCGCAAGTGAGATACAGATCTAAGCAGGCTCTTCACATGTTTTCTATTCTTCTCTCCTTAAGAGGCTTCCAAGAAAACAAGCTTGCCATGGGGCAGTTCTACTCTGTCCTACAGGGTTGCTATGAGTTGGCATAGTGAGTGAGTGAGTGAGTGAGTGAGTGAGTAGTGAGTGTGAAGTGAGCAAAGAGTGAGTGAATGAGTGAGTGAAGAGGGAATGAATGAGGAATGAGGAGTGAGTGAGTGAGTGAGTGAGATGGGTTGGAATGAACCTCACAGATTTCATCCAATGTCAAAAATTGACTTAGTCGTAACACTAACCCATGGGAATCATGAAGCTGTTTAACTTGTTTGTGAATCATAGGATGTGTAGAACTTCTCAAAGGATATTAAAATAAAATTTTCCCTTTCGTTCTTAATTGGCAAATCTTTAACCTGAAAAACTGCTTTACAAAATCATTTTAAAACCTACTAATAAATAAAGAACATTTTATGTTACTTTAGTAACAAAGTATTTAATGACTGAATAATTACCTTTAAAAAATAACCACGCTTGGGGCAGTAGGGTGAAAGAATTTCCAGGGTGATTGTTTCCGGGACATGGTGTCTCCTGGACAACTGACAACGAAGGAGCCCCAGACAGCTGTCCTCACGTTGATTCTGACTCGGGTGGACCCTCCATGCCAGCACAGACGTGCTCCCTAGGCTTGCTGAGGCTGTTAATCTTTTTAATTTTTAAATTAAAAGATCATCTTATTGGGAGCTCTTACAGTCCTTATAACAGTCCGCGCATCAGTTGCATCAAGAGTATTTGTACAGATGTGGCATCATTCTTTACTAAACCTTTACTTTCTATTTGAGCCCTTGGTAGCAGCTCCTCTTTTTCCCTTCCCTCCCTCACTCCGAGGCTGTTCATCTTCATGGGAGCAGACAGTCTCAGCTTTCTCTAGAGGAGCGGCTGGTGGGCTCGAACTGCTGACCTCACGGTTATCAGCCCAACAGGTACATTAAATCAAGAAATAAAACACATCGCCGGGGAACATAAAGATGTCTGTCCACCTGGGGCCTAATTTCCAAACAAATTCATTGAGCTAACCTACAATGTTGTTACTGACAAAGTAGCCGTGTTAAACTTAAAGGCAATCCACGATTCCCTCAGTGGCTGCACCGGCCACATTTCAAGGGCTCCATGGCTATGGTAATGCAGAGGGTTTAGCATAGGGCTGCTAACTTGAAAGTTGGCGGTTCAAATTCAGGAAGAGATGAGATCACCTTCTCCCACGGGACTTTGTAGCCTCACTATGAGACAGAATCAGCAGTGGGTTTGGTGGGTCGGTTTCTAGCCATGAGGGACACAGGCTACCATATATATTGAGAAGGTGGCAGAACATTCCTGCTGCTACAGAAAGTTCTATAAAGTAGAAAGTGGAATCTACGATTTTCGGTGGGCCCAGCTGCTCTTCACGATAACTTTGAAAGTGTGTTCTGCTCCTACGCGGGCTAGCTGGATCCCTGATGGCCGTGGGCTCTGCGAGTGGACAGGAAGCTGGCTGTGCTCCCTCATGAGGTGCAGCCAGCCTCAAATTTGGACATCAAGCAATTGCTCAGCCTACACTGCGGGATGCTCAGGGGTGGAGTGGTGGGAGAGAATCCGTTAGACTGCATTTTCTGCTTGGTTGGCTGTCGGCCATCTTGTCGATGTGGCCAAGGTGCAGGTGGGCAATAGAGGGCTCCTTTGAGTAGATGGCAGTGTCCCTGGTAGCACAGTGAGCCAAGTCTTAGGCTTGTAGCCAAAAGGTCAGTGGATCGAATCCACCAGCCACTCAGGGTAGAAAATGTTGAGTCTGAGGAAGTCCATGGGGTGATTCTACTCTGTCCTCTAGGGCTGCCGTGAATCAACCTGAGGGCAGTGAGTTGTTTGGGTTTTGTTTGTTTTAACAGAGATGGAAATAACCCAAACCAGGCCCTCTTCCATTGTGTCCATTCTGACTCAGAGCCGCCCTTTAGGACCGAGTAGAACAGCCCCCTGGGGTTTCTTTACCAAAGCACTTCCTCATCTTTCTCCCATGCAGAGGCTGATGGACTTGAACCACCAACCTTGTACTTAGAAGCCCATGTGCCATGAGGTCTTCTCAGATGAAGCTGTGATAAAACTCAGCCCTCGCCCAGTACAACTGATGGGAGGCCACTCCATGCTGACCTCCAGCTCCCTAACCACTGAACCCTAGGGAGCTCAGCCCAGGGGGATAGGACACCAGCTCCACCCGCCCCGCACTCACGATGTTTAGATCTTCCAGCCTCACGTTGACATCCGCCAGCATGTTCTTGCGCTCGGCCGGGGGCTCCGGGCAGGGGTAGATGGTGGCTCGGAACCTGTGTGGGATACAGTCAGAGGCCGCAGGTAAGTCAATGCCCACAGGCCACCCTCTTTACTGCTGAGCCCCAGGAGCTGGCTTTGGTTGGACGGAAGCCTTCTAGACCCACCACCTCCTTGACAATGAGCAAGTGAACCCGGCGTAAGAATTCCCAAGGATTCCCACGCAGGTGACTTAAATGGAGGCTGTGGGAGTGAATGCGGGCCATTGCACGTGTGGCTCTGGATCACTGAATATGGCAATGGAGCGGGTCCCACGCACTCCCTTGGTTTCCCAGTGTCTCTAAAGTTAGGTTGACTCGGTGCTGCAGTCAGATGCCCGCCATGCGTCTAACTGCTTTGCCACCAGGGTGCCCCTTCTGTTCACCCCCTATTCTAGTTTACACCTTTACACGTCTTCCTCTTTGCCAGAAAGACTCTCCACCATCTCGGAGACCCACGGGGCCGGTCCCCTCAGTCCCGCGGGGTGGATGGGAGTCGGGATTGACTCAGTGGCCGTGCATGTGTTTTTAGCAGTGTGGTCATCAGGGCACCCTGGTGGCAGAGTGGGTTATGTGCTAGGGTTCTAACTTCAAAGCCAACGGTTCAAGCCCATCAGCTGCTCCTCGAAAGAGAAACGATGCTGTCTGCTCCCACAAAGATCTACAGTCTCGGACCCCTATGGAAGGAGAAGATGCTGAACCAGTGTGGTGGGAGAGGAGACAGACATGTGACTTGTTGGCTGGTCTGACACAGCACAGCCATCTTGAACTTTTGTAAACTGCCTTTGGTGGGGACTGCAGTTGAGCAACAAAGCGTGCCCTGTGGCTGGTGACGAGCCAGGTGGGACCCTCCCTGTTCCCCATGATTCTGGGGATCCAAACCCCAACCCTCACCCACCATGAGCCAGTGACACCTCTGCCCTGCACAGCCCCTACTCTGCCTGAGCTCAGAGCCACACCCTGGAGAATCAGGCTCCTGGTGCCCCACCTGAGCTCCTCACCAGACGGGCAGAAAACTCAGGGTCTGATCATCCACTGGACAGCCTACTCCTAGCCCTAAGCTCCTCCCATGCCCATCCACCCTGCCCAGCTGTGCTCAGGGCCAGTAAGTTTTCCTTCCAGAAAAGGCACGCTGACCATAACCACCCTCACCCAGACTCAAACTACCTCTGGGTCCAGTGTCCTGACTTCAGACAACACCAAGGCCAACAGGAGCTCCAGCCAGGGCCAGACATCTCACTACTGTATCCTCCACTCCCAACCCCAGCCCATGAATTCATGAGCTTGAAGGCAAATTCCCTCAATACCAACCTGCACAGTGGTTCTCAACCTTCACAATGCTGCAACTCTTTAACACAGTTCCTCATGTGGTGGTGACCCCAACCATAAAATTATTTCTGTTGCTAGTTCATCACTGTAAAGTCGCTACTGTTATGAATTGGGTGACCCCTGTGAAAGGGTCGTTTGACCCCCAAAATGACCGACAGGTTGAGAACCGCTGTGCTAAAAGAACAATCGAGAACAAAGAAAGCCTAAGACTTATGTGGGACACCACCAAGAGGAAGAGTGTATGACATTGGGACCCCCTTGGCAGAGTGGTCACTCATAGGGCTGCTCACTGCAAGGTCAGCAACTCAAAGCCACCAGCTGCGCCTCAGGGCAAAGACAGAGCTTTCTACTCCTGCAGGGTTAAAGTCTGGGAAACCCACGGGCAGTTCTCCCCTGTCCTGCAGGGTCACTGTGAGTCAGCATGGACCCAGAGTGGTGAATTTGGTTTGGAGGATTTTTTGTGGGGTTTGTTTTTTTTCAGTTTGGGATTTCAGAACAAGAAGGGGCAAAAACAAACCAATATCCAAGAAAACTGTCGACAAGTTGTTGAAAGAAAATGTCCCTAACATCATGAAAGATGAGAAGCTATGCATCAAGAAGCTGAGTGAAACCCAAATAGGATAGACTCCAAACAAAAGCTCCAATAAACAATCTGGATTAGAAAACAACAGGACCAATGGTTGGGGGGGGGAGGGGAGAAGGGGGAGGCAGGAGAAAGGAAGTGGGTGTTAAGAAACCCAGGGACAAGGGAAAAACAAGTGATCTAAAATCAGTGGCAAGGAGGGCATAAGACTCCTGGTGGGGTTTAATCAAGGGCAAGGAAGCCGAGAGGAATGACTGAAACCGAAATGAAGGCTGAACATAATAATGGGACAAGAGGAAAGCAAAAGGAAATAGAGGAAAGGACCAGGAGGCAAAGGGCATTTATAGAGGTCTAAATACAGGCATGTACATATGTAAATTTATATATAACAATAGGGAAATAGATCATATACATCTATTTATATGTTAAAAATTAAGGTAGCAGACAGACATTGGGCCTCTACTCAAGTACTCCTTCAATGCAAGAACATTTTGTTCTAAAAACCTGGCATTCTGTGATGATTCCAAGACAATCACTGAATACAAAGCAGGTGCATAAGCAAATGTGGTGAAGAAAACTGATGGTGCCTGGCTATCAAAAGATATAGCACCTGGGGTCTTAAAGACTTGAAGATAAACAAGCAGCATCTAGCTAAGAAGCAACAAAGGCCACATGGAAGAAGCAAACCAGCCTCTGTGATCATGAGGTGTTGATGGGAACAGGTATCAGGAATCAAAGACCCAAAACAAAAAATCATATCCATGCAAACTAAGGGGAGGACAGAATGGAGACCCAAAGCCCATCTGTGGTCAAGTGGACATCCCCTTACAAACGGATCACAAGGAAGAGACGAGCCAGTATAGCACTGATGAAACATACAACTTTCCTCTAATTCTTTAATGTCCCCCTCCTGCCCCCCCCCACTATCTTGATCTCAATTCTGCCTAACAAATCCAGCTATACCAGAACATGCACACTGGTACAGATAAGAGCTCACGACACTTAGAATCCAGGACAGATAAATCCCTCAGGACCAATAATGAGAGTAGAGATACCAGGAGGGTAGGGGGAAGGTTGGGGGAGAACAGGGGAACCGATCACCATCATCTACATATAACCCTTTCCCAGGGGGATGAACAACAGAAAATTGGGTGAAAGGAGACAGTAGTAAGTGTAAGACATGAAAAAAAAATTTTTTATAAATTATCAAGGGTTCATGAGGGTGGGAGCGGGAGGGGGTAAAAATGAGGAGTGATATCAAGGGCTCAAGTAGAAAGAAAATGTTTTGAAAACGATGATGGCAACATGTATAAATGTGCTTGACACAATGGATGCATATATGGATTGTGATAAGAGTTGTAAGAGCCCCGAATAAAATGACTTTTTTAAATTTCCAAGACACATCAAAATCAAACTTTCCAAAACCAAGACTAGGAAAGAATTCTCATGAAAAATTAAAAGTTATCAACAAAGGAAGACCAATAAGAGTAAACCCTGACCTCTCAGCAGTAACCACACAGGGAGGAAGGTAATAAGATTATATTTATATACTCTCTGAAAGAAAAAATGTTTCCAACCAAGAATTATATACTCAGCAAAATTATCCCCCAAATGTGACAGTAAAGTTAGGGCATTTTCAGACAAACAGAAACAATAGGAATTTGAAAATAAAAACAGACCAGCCTTACAAGTAACATTAAGGGGAGTTCAAACAGTAGACAGCAATCTGAGATTAACGTATATAAAAGCACCACCCAGAAGACAACCTACAAATCTGAAAATAGAAAACCAGAGTTTTCCATTTGTAGCAAAGATAACTAAAAAGTCAAAAGATGGATTAGGTAGAAAACATCTAAAAGAACAGGAATTCAATTATATTTACATGTGTTATTTTGGTTGAAAGCAATATACAAAAAGAAGGAGGCTTGCGCGCATGGGCGCGTGCAAAAAGCGCGTGCACACACACACACACAAGATACAAGCAGGGAAGATACTGGGAGAAATGCAAATAAAAGTTAAAGGCAACTGAAATGAACACTGTTACACATGCAATCCTGGAAGAACAGTGATGCCTGAAGACAAATCAGCATGTTTAGATTATGGTGCTGGCGAAGAATGTTCAAAACACCATGGTCTTCCAAAAGAACAAACAAATCTGTCTTTGAAGAAGTACAATCAGAACACAATGCTCTTAGAGGCAAGAATTGAGAGACTCTGTCCCACACATTTTGGAGATGCTACCAGTTGAGGTAGTTTATTGTGCCAACCTGGCCAATAAATAAACACATGTGGGGTTAATTGAAGGGCGGGGAGATAAATGACTCAGTGACCCTCACCTTTCTAGTTCTCGGGTCTCTTACTTTGTGATGGTCGGACCAGGGTGCAGCTGCCTTAGCCAGTTTCCTGCTTTAGCTGGCAAGGCTCACTTCCTGCAAGACATCCCTGAGGAGAAGCCACATGGACCTAACCCCGATGCAGCCCTGGGTGCTGGAGCAGCCGTGTGGAGACCCCTGCCAGCCCTGAGATGCCTACACATTCACTGACTTGGCTCTCCTCCTGCAGTCGGCATCATTGCGTCTGTTTTGTGCGATGGAGGAGGACTTTGTGAACTGGTGTTGGACATATGGGTGAATGGGTTAATGTTGGACTGTGGGCTTGGGCAGCACTGGGTTGGGATGTTTTCTTGATGTGCACTTAACCTTTATATAAAACTCTGTCTTATACATGAGTTTCTGTGGATTTGTTTCTCTAAAGTACCCAGGCTAACACACCAGTATAGACCAGCCCCTGGGGAAGGACATCATGTTTGGTAAAGCAGAGGGGCAGAGGACTAGAGGAAGACCCTGGACAAGACGGACTAACGCAGTGGCTGCAACAGTGGCCTCCAACAAGAGCAGGTGTGAGGACGGCACAGGACCGGGCAGTGTTTCGTTCTGTTGTGCACGGGTCGCTATGGGTTGGAGCTGACTCACCCTGACACCACTAAGAGAGGCACGGATGGACTCGCAGGCCGAATGTCCCCCTACAAACGTATGCAGGCTTGGCAGAGGTAGTGGTGCCTGGCATTTACTTTCGCTGCAAATATACCCACGACCCCGGTGGAGCATAGAGGGGGCAACGTTATGAAAACGTCTCACAACTAAAGACCTTAGGTCGCCAGGTTGGGGGCTCAGGATAGAGTCACTGAGGACATCAAGGTCAATTGTAGAAGGTTCCAGACAGAGTAAGAGAAGAATGTGAGCGAAAATTCAAGATCATAAAAGAGATCAGTGTGACTAGTTGAATCGAGAGTGGGGAAAACCAAGCGTCTGGCCCTCAGTCGCCCCTCAGGTCTTGGCCTGAACTTACTCCCATGGCTCCACTCTCAGCCTAACAAGAGACAAGTCTCTCAGGGGGACAAGAAGAGGAGGCATGTCACACCCTCAGAGTCATCAACCATTTGAGATCCAAGGGCAGCATCTACCCAAGGACACAGTTGGAAGGCTTGGGACGGAATGGAAGCAGCTACCCCGGGGAGGAAGTGGTTTGTGTGGTGTTACACTATGGGAATTGCAATGAATGAGATGAAGCGAAATGTGTGTGAATTTTGAATGTCAAACCGGAGTTAGGCTCTGCTACCTTCACCCACAATAACAAGTTAAGAAAAAAAATGGCTGTCTTGGGACCCCTTTAGGGCAGTTCTGCTCTGACTACAGGGTCTCCACGACCAGGAGATGGCTACTTAGATTTCAGAAGCAGATGGTGCATCGAGTAGACCGGGAGGAGAGTAGCCATGGTCTGTTGGTTTGGTTGTAGCTACCAAGGAGGGTGGTTGTGGGCCGTTGCTGCGGAACCACTTCTGACCCAGGGTGACCCCACGTGGGTCTAAGTGGATCTCCCTCTAGGGGCTTCCAGGCGGTGAACCTTCTGGAAGCAGACCTCCAGGCCTTTCTTCAAGAACCCCCTGGTGAGTTCCATGCTCCACGCTCTGGGTTAGCAGTCAGCATGTGTGCTGCCCACCTGGGTGGACAGAGGGCATACGGAGGGAGGGCTACAAATGGAGACCTGCAGCCATCTCTCTGGGTGTTTATTCAAGTTCCCTGGCCTGCTCCCTGAGCGACTAAAGTACGTTTTCAACATCACCTGGTCAACTGTGAGGAAATGACTCAGAAAGCAAGTCCCAGGAAGGTGTACTGCTCCAGCGTCCCGTGAGCCAGTCAGTCCCACCCATACCCCGGACCCCAGGACCACCGGCCCATCTTTCTTACCCGTCACAGATCTTGCGGATTTTCTGCCTGAGCTGCTCGCCTTGGTAAAAGATGATGAATATATCCTTTTTAAGTTCTTCTTTCTGGAAAAGATGAAGACTATATCCTGAAGCTGGATGGGAGGGTGTGGGGGGCAGAATGGGGGCCCGGGCAGGGCTCACCCACTCATTTGTTCTTTAGCTCACTGTCCCCTAGCTGTCTAACTGAATCCCCTAGCGAATTGAATCAATTAGGAGGTGGCAGTAAAAGGACCCGTGGTGGTGTAGTGAGTTATGCACTGGGCAGCTAACCCCAAGGTCTGCTGTTCGAACCCACCAGCCGCTCTGTAGGAGAAAGATGAGGCTTTCCACTCCCATAAAGATTTATGGCCTCAAACACTTAAAAGGGCAGTTCTACTCTATCCTATAAGCTCACTTGAATGGCCGTGAGTTTAGTAACAGAGGGAAGGAGCCAGTTGGAACCCACCAGTCACAGATAGATGGGGCTCGTAAAGATGCATACGCTTAGAGACCCTGTAGGGGTAACTGGGGGGCACTATGAGTTGGAATCACTGGGAACCCACTCAGCTGTTTCTCAGGAGCAAAGGCCAGAGAGTCTCCCATAAGAATTATGGCCTAACTGGAAATCCCCTTGCAGAGGGGTCTAGGGGAGGAGACAAGCCAGTCAAGGTACGATGTAGCACCAATTAAAAATACAACATTCCTCTAGTTCCTAAATGCTTCCTCCCCCCGACCCCCACTATCATGATCTCAATTCTACCTTGCAAGTTTGGCTAGTCCAGAGAATGTACACTGGTACAGATAGGAACTGGAAACACAGGGAATCCGGGGCAGATGATCCCTTCATGACCAGGGTGGTGAGTGGCGATACTGGGAGGGTAGAGGGAGAGTGGATTGGAAAGAGGGAACCGATTACAAGGATCTACATGTGACCTCCACCCAGGGGGGTGGACAACAGAAAAGTGGGTGAAGGGAGATGTCGGACAGAGCAAGATATGACAAAATAATAATTTATAAATTATCAAGGGCTCATGAGGGAAGGAGGAGCGGGGAGGGAGGGGGGAAAATGAGGACCTGATGCCAAGGGCTTAGGTGGAGAGTAAATGTTTTGAGACTGATGAGGGCAATGAATGTACAGATGTGCTTTACACAATTGATGTATGTATGGATTGTGATAGGAGTTATATGAGCCCCTAATAAGATGATTTTAAAAAAAGAATTATGGCCTAAGGGGGAACCGATCATGATCATGGACACATAACTGCCCGCCCACGCACAGACACACACACACACACACACACATGCACACATACACATGTGCACACACAGATGAACAACAGAAACCATGGGGGAAGGGAGAGTAGTGGGTGCAAGATATGAAAATAATAATTTATAATTTAGCAAGGGGTCACAGGGGTTGGGGTGGAAAAGAGGAGCTGGCATCAGGGGCTCAATAGAAAATAAATGTCTAGAAAATAATGGGGCAACAGATGTACAAATGTGCTGGATACAATTGATGTATGGATTGTTACAAGAGCTGTAAGAGCCCTCAATAAAGTGTTTTTTTTTAAGATTTTTAAATATGAAAAAGAAGAAGAAGAATTATGGCCTAGGAAATGCTACAGGCCAGGTCTAAGCTACCAGGCCACCTAACTGAAAGAACCAGCCCTCCAGCTGACCTTTCAGGGGGGCAGAGAGAAGAGGGGCCAGCAGACAGAGGTCAGCAGCACAGACTGGTGCGCATGCGCACACACACATCCCCCCCGCGGAGAGGAGGCGACAGCCCTGCGGTGCCACGCACAGTGATGGGGTCCTCCAGGGGCACGTCCATCTCACTGAACTTGAGGTAGATGTTTCCGCGGCAGACCCGCCACAGCAGCCTCTCGAAGGCAGCCTTCCGCTCCCGGTCAATCACCCCGGCCGTGAACCTGGGTCACAAAAGACAAGTCCCCTGGGGTGAAGTAGGACCCTAAACCCCAGGGCCCTTCCCTGGGCCACCCCACTCCCCGACCAGCCTGCCCCAGTCTCTCTCACCTCACACACCCTGTGAGGTTTCCAGAACCTCGCAGTCGCCCCACACAACACTCACTCATTCACAGGAAAACCCACAGAGGCCATGGTTCCCAGCAGAAAAGGCCATGGATGCAGCTGTCTAGACTCACCAAGGGTGGTCTCTGGACAGCTGCATGCGTAGTGCACCCACAGTGGGAAGCACAGTGGCTTCTGTGGCCCTCTGCTTTCCCCAGGGAGCCCGGGTGGGCTGCTGACCACAGGCCAACCGCTAAAAGCCAGCAGGCGCTCTGCAGGAGCAAGAGGAGGCTTCTGTTCCGGCAGACTTACAGCCTCAGAAACCCTCAGTTCCATTCTGGGTCAGAATCCACTCCGTGGCAGTGAGGGGGTTCCAGTCTATTTTTCCCTTCGTCCAGTTCCCTGGGTGACCAGGGTGATGGCGGGGGATTATGCCCACTGGACTCTCCTGGGTCAGGATAGGGGCAGGGCCCAACCGATCAGTTGAGTCCCAATGTAGTGACCCCTCCTTGGTGTCAGAAGCCTTTTTGTGTAAGAGAGAGAGAGAGAGAGACACTGGGAGCTGCCACCCTGTGCCCCTTCACCTTGCTGCTTGCTGGGACTCTGTCTGCCACCAGGGAAGGGCCTATGTGGTGCCCTGCCACGTTTCCTCAGATGTTGGATCCGCAAGACTCTGCACCCACCGGCCTGAGATCTTCCTGCTTCACCTTTCTGCGCCATCAGCCTGCAGCTAGGGGCGTCTGAAGAGGGGGCCTTGGGCTTGCAGAGTTGGGTTGGACCATGCCGGGATGCCTTCTTGGTACAAGATTACTTCTTGGCATAGATCTCTTTCTTATGCACAGGTGAGGGTCAGCCCGCTTAAGCCAAACCTCTCATATTTACCTTAAAGCGGATGCTCTCACTGGCAGATGCCGTAAAGGTCTGCTCACTGTTTCTGCTTCTGAATTTTATAAAAGTTTTCAAATGAATATATCCTTTCTTTCCATTTCTAATCCATTGCCCCATGCCGGTCATGTTTACTTATCTAAAAGATGAAACATTGGAATTCCCAAACTCTCATATTTCTTCAGGGGAAATGAGAAACTTTTCGAAGGGGAGTCTTCAAAAAGTTCTTGGGGGAAAATGAAGTTTTTCATATTTTGAAATCCATCCATGGTACACAGACACTGAATGGAATGCCACCCATTCGAAGTAACAAGAATCCGATGGAGATAAGCTTGCTAGACTCCTTGTTGATGAGTTGATTATATATCTCCATCCCATCTCTAATTTCATCAACAAATACATCTTATTATCCAGGTGGCAGCACTTGTAACCCCAGCTCTCTGCACAGCTCTCCCCCGGGGGGAACAAGGCAAAGGTCACGGTCCTCAGGGGCAAGGATATCCTATGTCCTCATCAACAAGGAGGTGCCGCTGCCGCTGCCAACCCCTCCAGAACCCACCCAGCCCCCCTGCCCAAAGGACAAGCCAAACTCCCTGCCATCGATTCCGACTCAGAGCCACTCTGTAGGATGGGGAGAACAACCCCTACAGGCTTCTGTGACTATTACTCTTGACAGGAATAGAAAGCCTCATCTTTCTCCCTCAGCACGGCAGGTGGTTTTGAACTGCTGACCTTGCCATTAGCAGCCCAGCATGTAACCCAATAAGCCACGGGGGCACTTGGCTCCATTAGTGACTGGGTGTGAGCTTGGGTTGAGCTAGGTCTTGGACTCATGGCAAGGATCTGACCATTGCCCCATGGGGTGCTCATCAGCTGACTGCCAGGACTTTCCCCCTCGGGCTTGGCAGTATGCTCTGCATCACAGCTGAGTTCCAACAGACACGTGGTGGCTGTACTCAGGCCCATGGGCTGCGAATCCACCCGTCCAAGGTCTCCTGCCTGTGGGTCCAAGGTTCTGTCACTGAGCTGCCACTGCCCCCCTGCTGCTGTGCAGGGGGCCTTGAGCCATGTGGAATAGTCCTGACTCCAGAGGCTTTTCATTCTCCCATTCATTCATTCATTCATTCATTCAATCATCATTCAGTAACACAGGAAATCTACCATGTGCCAGATGCAGGGCCGAGCACCAGGCACCTGGAGAGGCAGCTCTGGGACTCCAAGTAGACAGGGGTGGAAGTAAGAGCCCCTGCACCTGTGGACGTGACCTTGTTTGCTGATGGAGCTT
Organism: Tenrec ecaudatus; assembly: GCF_050624435.1. Lineage (NCBI taxonomy): Eukaryota > Metazoa > Chordata > Mammalia > Afrosoricida > Tenrecidae > Tenrec > Tenrec ecaudatus. The sequence goes on from NC_134538.1 coordinate 156,950,431, forward strand.
TTCAGAGCAGGGTGGGTCCTATCTGAGCTCAATCCCTTCTGAGTGAGGCCCCCTGAAACAGGGAAGCAGACCCTTGCACACGCACGCACATGCACACATATGCAAACACACACATACTTAGGGACAGGTAGAGGCAGATACGGGAAAGCTCACACACACACACACACACACAGCGAGGGAACAGGGAGGGAGAGCCACAAGCCCAGGGCTGCCAAGGGTGGTCCACATCTGAGAAGCTGGAAGAGATGGAGGAGAGCCTCCCAGAGAGCCTGCAGTCTCCAGGGATCAACACCTGGCTTCTAAAGCCACCCCAGGGGACACTCACCCCAGCTTCCCAGACATGGAGGCAGGCACAGCGCGTAGCTCCAGGAGGCCAGACGTGTCCTCCGTGAAGAAGTCGTCGGCGAGGTTGGCTTCAGTCTGCAAGTCAAAGCCCATGCCTGGGTTCCACCGTGTGGACCCAGGATCCCCAGAAAGCACTGCCCCCCCCACCCCGAGATTCTGCCCTTTTTAATAAAGCTTCGGTTTTCCACAGGTAATTAAGATTAAGAAGAGGTAAAAAGTAGAATGTTCCTTGCCAGCGAAGGCTCTCTGCTTCTCCTTAAATGCCTGGCGGCCCTGTCCTGTCCACTCTCCTCGGTCTACTCAGACTGCAGAATGGGTGTAGCCTTTGTCTGCACCTGGCTCTACCAGCGCCAAGTTAGCCTGGCCACCGGGCAGAAACAGAGCACTCAATTCAGAGTCCCAGCTAGCCTGTTTCCAAAAGGGATATTTGAGGGTCAATAAACCAAAAGCCCAGAGCCGTTCAGTCGAGTCTGACTCCTAGTGAACTTAGAGGCTCAAGTCGAACCGCCCCAAGGGTTTCCAAGGCTGCCGTCTTTACAGGGAGAGGAAAAAAATGCACCTGGTTATCGAGAACACAAAGGAGAACGATGGGGCTTTCTACTCCCATAAACTGTTGCAGTCTGGGAAATCCACAGGGGGCCACCATGAGTCGGCATCCACACGACGGCAATGAGTTTGGTTTGGAGTTGATCATGCACGGGCACCCTGGTGCCGCAGTGGGCTGTGGGTTTGTTAGGCAGCTTAGCCTAGGGAATTGGGAAGTCCATTTACGCATGCCCAGGAGAGCCAGCAGAGGACAAAGCTGGATTTCCCCGCTGGTGGGCTCGGATGGGCGTTACACCTGGAGCAGCCCACCTGGGCCAGGTGACTGCAATTCAGCCAATGGGATCAACCTGGGGTCGTTCACTACACCTCCCCTGGGAACCCTTGAAAAGGTAGGGACCGGAAGGGAGAGGGGCTTGTCTGGTCATCTTCGTGGGTGGAGCGATCCTTGCGTGACCTGGGGCAGTCTCTGCCAGGCCACATGGTCAAAGGAATCCTATGGGTGTCGCGTAAAACCTGAAGCTTCTTTTAACTCTCATTAAATTCACTTGGATCACGAGCCCAGCTTCGGCATGAAATCTTTCTCGCGCAGAGCCAAGGACTGAGGTTGGAATCTAGCCAGGAGAGAGAGACCTAACAGGTTGGGTTGCTAACCTGAAGGTGGGTGGTTCAAATCCATCAGTTGCTCTGCAGGAGAAAGACGAATTATCTGCTTCCGTGAAGATTCCTAGTCTTGGAAGCCCTGGGGAGTCGCTGCGAGCTGGAATCAACTCTGCAGGCAGTGGGCTTGGTTGGTCATTGTGGTGGGTTTTTAATATCTTTATAAAAGCAGATATCCATATCTTTCTCCTGAGGAGCAGCTGGTGGACTTGAACCGAGGATCTTTTAGTTAATAAAGAGCCCAGCTCTTAACCTCTGTGCTGCCAGGGCCCGTCCCTAAACCGCCTGCAAAGGATGACCTCAAAGAAGTCGTGGGTCTTCTTCAGGAGATGCTTGAGTTCTGTCAGTTGCAGGAAGCTTCTCTTCAAATCTTGCTGGTTGTGGTTGGCTTCCTGTAGCTCGCCTTCCAGTTTTTCCAGAACAGTCTACACAGGAGAGAGGAAACGGTCAGCCTGACAGAAAGCATGATTGTGGTAGTACATCGTCCGGTGCCAACTTGAGACTATTTAGAATGAAGGGGTGGGGTTTCGCCTGTCAATCAGGTCACGGCTTGATGACCTCATTTGGAGGTGCTAAGGAGATAAATACCTCATTTGAGGTCAGACACAGACCCTCTGAATTGTCTCCCTGCGAGACATTCCTGCTGACGGGCCACATGGAGCTACGCTGATAAAGCCAGAGCCTTGGAGCTGGAGGAGCCATGAGGAGACCCATGCCAGCGCTGAGATGCTTCCACACCACTGGATCCACAAGACTTCCACCCACTGGCCTGTGATCTTCCTGCATTTGGCATTATTGCATGGCTATGTGAGTCTAAAGAGAAATTTATGAACTAGCATTGGATATATGGGCTCATATTGGACTTGATCTGGCCTGGGATGTTTCTCAATATACATTTGCTCTTTTATATAAAGCTCTTTCTTATGCACATGAGTGTCTGTGCATTTGTTTCTCTAGTCAACCCAGACTAACACAGTGATAATCTAACTAAGCATCAGTCCCAACAATTCTTCAGCCCACTGAAGTGACCTGATCCCTTGGCTATGACTGTAGATCTGAGAGCTACAGCCAGTTCACGTTCGTTCTAGCACACCCTCATCAAATGAAGGGAGTGTTAAAAAACAAAACACTCTTAGAAGGGCGAGTAGAAGACAGCTTCCTGGAGAAGTGAAGGCGTTTCAGCAGCTCACAAGCCGCACGCCTCTCCTCTAGGAAGTGAGCCCACAAGTCGAGGACTATGGATAAAATGTAAACAGAGAAGCTCGGGATTACCCCCAAACCACCACAAACTCTGAGCTGGGTTCTGGAGAGTCAGGCGCACGCCAAAGGGGACGCAGAAATGGACAAAAGGGAAACTCAGCAACTTGCTCTTCCACAACGAGCTGCCAAACAAGACAGGAGACTTGATGGCCAGAGAACCTCCACTGTGCCTGCCTTGATGGGTGGATGCCCTCAGGGGAGGCTCTCCCTGCACTGGGGGCAGGGTGGGGGGAGGGGGAGGAAGCGAAGGGGGTAGGGCCAGGGCCGGCTCTCCAGGCACAAAGCACGGAAGGAATCGAGGCACAGGGTTGTGTGAGGGTTGTGTCCTCAGAGTGGAGGACACAAGAGTAGGCCAGGCTGAGGAGGGCAGCTCCGATGGGCAGGGAAGGGTGGGTGGCATCTGCCCAGGACACATTCCTGAGCAGGGACGGGACCAGGGGGAACGAGTTGCATGCACAGTAAATCAGTGCTTGTGGGCAGAATAGATTGTACTGATAGTCGAAAAACTGAAGAACCCGAAAGATGCCTGTCAACATTGGACAAAAGCAGAAGGGGGCATGTGGCCCCACGGCACAGATAGATGGGTGGAGGCGCTCAGAGGCTGAAAGAGATGGTGCGAGCTGAGAGGCCCAGGCCGGAAGACTACCTCCCTGACTTTGTGGATGGCTGGGAGCCAGTGTGGCTCACGTTGGTTAATGGCTTTTTGCAAAAATATCCAGATTTTGATGTGACAAGGACCCAAGGCATTTTCCAAGGGAGTCGGCATTTCCACACTTAAAGCATCAAGACTAAAAATAGCTAGCACAGCGGTTCTCAACCTGTGGGTCGCACGCAACCCCTCGGGGGGTCGAATGACCCTTTCACAGGGGTCACCTGATTCATCACAGTAGCAAAATGACAGTGATGAAATAGCAATGAAAATAATTTTATGGTTGGGGGTCACCCCCACAGGAGGTGAATGAAAGGGTCGCGGCATGAGGAAGGCTGAGAACCACTGGACTAATAATGGCTTCGAGAACGCTGCGCTCTCTTCACGGACACAGAAAGGAATCAAAGGAAGGGACAGAGCCAAGCAAGACTCGGGCCAGGGAAGCTCTCAGCAAGTCGTCCACCTCCCTGGGCGGGCCCTTCCTCCTCTGAGACTCCCAACAACTCACGCCAGACGTCCCACGGGATCCCGCAGCCTCCTCCCGGGGGTGCATCCTAGAGGAAGAAGAGCCACTAGGTAGCGAGAGGCCTGCGCACCCACCTTCATCTGGCACAAGGATGGGGATGACCTAGACGCCCATCAGGGGAAGAGTAGGTAAGTCAAGGTCAGTGCATACACACACGGCGTTGAAGAATCACAGTGAGTCTGAGGAAACGCCCCATTACATACATGGCAGAGCGCCCGTCACATAGAGGACAGACCTGGAGGGCACCTAGCTGGGTGAAGCTGGTCCCTCCCAGAAGAACAAATACCATCTGAGGCTACTACTCTGAACAGTCAAGCTAGGTTGCCACGCGGTGAGGAACCTTCTTTGACGGTTAGCAAGGGTCGAAGCGGGTGGGAGGGAGGGCAGGGAAGTCACTGGCTAGAGGGTAGACAAGTGTCAACTTGGGGGAAAGGGAAGATGATATGCGATGAGAGAGGTTAGGGGAAAGGGGTAGGGGCGGGGGCGGGGGACACTGGGAGGTTTTCAAGAATGAAAGGCCGCAGAGGCAAATAGTGTCATACACACAATCCTGCAAGTGTGGTGATCCCTGAGTCATTGCTCGGGTAGACACGCAGGCTGGATACGAGGGGGAGGGGGAGGGGCGTGCAGAGGGGTCTGGCAGAGGATGTCTGTACGTGGCTATTTACCACTGTGGCAAGTTATCTCCATCAATGTGGTGGAGCGGGCAAGGGGCGACATTGTGAAAACTTCTGAGACATCAACAAACGCCTTGAGGGAGTGAGTCTCAGTGGACACCGAGGTCCGTCGGCATAGCATGGCTCACAAAGACAGCGACCCACAGCCTCCTCTGGTGGGCAGGGAGTGGGGTCTTAAGGCTCAATAGAGGCCAGCTAAGGTGCAAAGATCGGTCTCTTCCAATCCGGAGGGGAACAAAGGGGTGAGAATGGATGAACTCAGGCAACAAGTAGTCCAATGGAAAAATGGACCCCGCAGATACCAGCCTGCACATTCTGAGCCCAGAAGAACTAGATGGTGCCCAGCTACCACTACCCTGAAAAGGATCACAGTGAAAGGTCCCGAATGGAGGGGAAGAAAATGTGAAACAAGACTCAAAATAAAAGAAGAAACCAGGCTTACTGTTCAGATAGAGACTGATGGGACGCTCCCAAGACCGACCCTTCGTCAGCCCTCACGCAACACTATGTTAGCACAATCAAACCCTTAAGGTCAAAGGGGCCACCACTGAGCCCAGGATTCAGAGCTCAGAGGGTTAAGAACACAGGAAGGAGGGGACCAGGGGACACAGGGGGAAGAGGAACGGGCCCTTGAGGGGTGGCGATGGATGTGTGGACACAAAGCATATATGAATCGTTGAACGGAAAACGAGTGACGTGCTCTGTAAAGACCTAGTTCACAATGACGTAAAATATCCCCCATATCCCACCTCTCACTTTCTCTCCCACCATCAGCACCACCACCCCCCACCCCGATCTACAGGCTCCTTGCAAGCAGGGGCTTCATGTCATTTCTCTGAGTTCCCTGGCACACAGTCGCCACGCAGTGTGTTCTATATGAGAGGCCGGGAAGGAAGGATGAAGGGCCCACCAGAGAATGGGAGGTGTAGGGAGACAGGAAAGGAAAAAGGAGAAATGGAGGATGAAAAGAAGGGGGAAAGAGCCCACTGGAGAACAGGAAGTAGAGAGAGGAAGAAGCCACCAGAGAAGAGGAAGGAAGTAGAGAAAGAGGAAAGAAAAGATGGGGAGGCCTGGCAGGAATAAGAAGGAAGTAGAGGGAGGCAGGAAAGGAGGACCCACCAGAGTACAGCAGGGAACTAGTCAGCAGGTGAGGCCCCAGAGAGCAGGACGAGGTAGAGAGACGAAGGAAGGGGGCAGGAGCCACCCACCATAGCACCCTTGGTCACACCAAAGAGCTCCCTCCTCACAGAGCAACCACAGGACACCAGTCGCAGGCAGAGTGCAGTTTGCCAGCTGCTTCTCACCTGACCAACAGACGCAGCCCACCTTGCGAGCATTCAGCCTGGGGTCTTACCTTATGAAGTGGGAATGAGCTTGCGTAAGGCTGGTTTGGGAAAGGAAAAGAGCTCGCCCAGAACCAGGCAGGGGACCCCTAAGCACACAGAGGTGACCCTGGAAAGTGCCACCACCTCAGCCAGGTAAAGGATCAGAGTCCCAGAAGAACCAGGCCTCATGACCACCCTCACCAGATACCTCGAATTCAACTGGGCCCCTGGCTGTGTCCCTCAGATAGGGGCTGACATTCTAACCCTTACCCTGCAGATGTCGTCTCATCCAATGTGATGTAATCATCTTCCCTAATGCAGTCTAACCTCGCTCATCTGGAGTGGTCATCACGGGGTAGGGTGGGTCCTACACCTAATCACTCTGAGTTATGTAAATTGATGCACGGACCCAGAGATGGGAGTACACACTGGGGAAGACAGGTAACCTGCGAGGCTCATCTACAAGCCAAGGAGCCAAGGGCTGCCCAGGGCTACCGGTGAGGAAGGAACCCACCCAGGGAAGACCCTGATATGGACCTTTGGCTTCCAGAAGTACGGGGAAGCAAATTTCCGTTATTCAGCCGACAGCATGAACATTGGGGCGCGTTTGCCCAGAAGGCAGGAAGGGATAAGCAAGATGGAAATGGAAACCCAGGCAGGAAGCGGGAAGAGCTTGACATTGCAATCTGTGCACCCAGCAGAGTGTAGGAATCACTGAATGGAAAACCGGTTTGCTCCGTAACTTTCACCCGATTCATGATCAATACATGAAGCCACCCTCTTGCAGTATTTCTGTTCTAGTGGCGCCCAGAAACTAAGACCCAAGACAAGAGCTTACCTCCAGGATTATCATCTCCCGAGGGAGAGGGGTCTGGGGATACTTCTCAGGCACTTGGATCACAACCTCATTTGTCATCTCATCTTCCAGAAAACCTGAGGGATAAAACCCCACCAGATAGCCCAAGGTCACTGGGATACTTCAGGCCTCAGCAAAGGGGCCAGTCCAGACAGGGCAGGTGAATTGCAGGGGGTTGGATGGCCTGAGGCCACAGTACCGGGGGTCCCACTCCCAAGCTCCCCAGCCCCACGATGGTGATCCTCTCTGGAAACCCTTTCCTCCCTGCCCGAGGGAAAATGGCTTACGCAGGATTCTCTCCAGCGATTCGCACCTTCGGACTTCATTCACAAATTTCCTCTGGAAGCTATTCACATTCATGTTCAGCTAAGTGGGGACGGGAAAGCCCACAAGGCACACTGAGTGGCGACAGCAGCCAACACAGGCCCCTTAGTTCGCAGGTAAAGGCGGAGAACGTTGGTGGAAATACATACAAAGCCGGTGGGTCCCAAACTGACCACACATCAGGGAATCCTCACCCTGTCCCCCCTGTCTGTGCTCTGGACCTCTTCACAGCAGCAACAAAGCCTCTTCCCACCCCCTCCAAGGCTTCCGTCTAGCACGTTTGCTCTCCAGAGGGGCTCACGAAATCCTCAGTGGAGTCATGAATGTGTCAGGACATTTAAGATAGTCCAGCCAGCCATGACAGTGCGGTGTCCCCGGGAGTCACAGTGAGGCCAGCACTCCTCAGAGACCTCCCGGCATCAGGCCCTGTGCTAGGAGCTAGTAGAAGGCTTAGATTTTTTTTAAAAATTATTTTATGGAGGGCTCTTACAGGTCTTGTAACAATCCATACATCGATTGTATCAAGCACATTTGTACATATGTTGCCATCATTGTTTTTTAGACATTTACTTTCTATTGAGCCCTTGGTGTCAGCTCCTTCCCCCTCGCCACTCCTCCTCCACCCTACCCGCGTGTTCCCTTGAGAAATTATAAATTATTATTATTTTGATATCTTACACCAACCGCTATCTCCCTTCCCCCGTGGTTCCTTTTGTTCATCTGCATGTAGTGGTGGGGGGGTGTGGTTATGTGTTAATCATTACAATCGGTTCCCCCTTCCTCCCCTCCACTCTCCACCTTCCCCCTGCCCTCCTGGTATCGCTACTCCCAGTCCTGTTCCTGGATTCCATGTGTCGTGAGTGCTCATGTCCTATCTGTACCTGTGGACATGCTTAGGTCTGGCCCACAGTGGAAGGCAGGACTGGGGTCATGGTATTGGGGGGTGAGGAAGCCTCGAGGAACCAGAGGAATATTGTATGCCTCATCTGTGCCCTGGTTGACTCACCCCTTCCCTGGGAGCCCTCTGTGAGGCAATGTCCCCTTGCCTACAGATGGGCTTTGGGTCTTCAACTTTGTCTTTCGAGAGGATGGAAGAGTCGTCAAAACTCAACTCACTGAGAGTTGAGAGGCTCTCAGGCAAGATCCTCAGAGGGGACCCACGGCTGGTATCGCCCTCAAGTTGGAATGTCAGTCTGGAGCTCGGTCCTGTCCCCAGCAGCTGTGACTTCCAGGAGAGAGTCAGAGGTCTGGACAAGGTCTCGTGAGTCACATGCCCAGAGCAATGCTTTGAAGATGCATAAGGACAGTCAATGAGCCAACATGGACCCTGCAACCCTGCAGGGGAGCTCCATGAGGGCTTCGAAACTTTCCCAGGGAGGTCGAGAACAGATTCAGGAATGGCTGGCCCAATGCCATTGCGAACTCCACCCAGAAGGATGGCTGTTCCTGCCCCTTGCCTTTGCGCCCCCTCGGACTCATGGTGAGCCTTACACGAGAGAATGGAACGAAGCCCAGCCCTGCGCCGTGCCCACCGTCAGTGTGGTGGGCCTTCTCCCGGAGGGAGCCCAGCACCATATCCAACAGTGTTCTCTATGATCTACCGGGTCTCCCTGGCATCCTACCTCTTCCCACTCAGGACCCCCTCACCCTGCAGCCTGACCTTGGTTCCCCACAAAGGGCTATCTCAAAAGTGTTAGCGGCAGCAGCCCCCACCCTCCCCGCTGCTGGTCCCCAGAAAGCCAGGACCTACGTCCTTAAACTGAACCAAGTCCAGCTCTCCGAGCTCGGCCACACAGCAGTACGCAGCCTCCACCTGGAGAAAGAGCTGGGACAAGCACATCTCCTCACTTCGAAACACAGACGCCATCTCGGCCCGGCCTCAGTCTGCAGGAGAGAGAGAGAGAGAGAGAGCAAGAGAGAGAGAGAGAGCAATCTGGGGTTAAACATGTGGGGAAAGCTTAGAGCTAAACTTTCCTTTCTTGGGGTTCAGTCGAAACCCAACATGAATCACTCTCCATTTACGACATGTAAACAAAGAACAAGATAGCATTTCCCACCATTTGTCGGTTCGACAAAACACATTTTGCTTTTTCATCAATCATTTTATCGGGGGACTCTTAAAGATCTTATAACAATCCATCATCCAGTTGTATCAAGTACACCTGGACATAGGCTTGTTTCACCATCATTTCCAAAACAATTTCTTTCTACTTGAGTGCCTTGGTGTCAGCTCCCCACATTTTTAAAATACGGCAGAAGGCTCGCTTTTGAAGGGTGTGCGGAAGCAGGCCCTTTCACACGCTGGTGTCGATGTTGACCCTTTCGGAAGACAGGCAATTTGTCAACATCTTTCCCCTTTCATATTTCTCATGCTCTTGACCCAGACACCCCCCAACCCACCCACAGCTTACCCAGATGAACCTAGATATCTGTGGGAAAAGAGATGCTCAAACACGGTTCTTATACTATGATATATAAACCAGAAAAGCCAAACCCCACTGCCATCCAGTGGGCTATGACTCTTGGTGCCCCGCTGCATGCCAGAGCAGAACCGGGCACCTGAGAGTTTTCAGTGGCTGGTTCTTCAGAAGGAGACTCAACCAACTCACTGCCATCAAGTCAGTACCAACTCATGGCAACCCTCTAGGACAGGGTAGAACAGGGTGTAGAAATGGAATAGAAAGCCTCATCTTTCCCCTGAGGAGCAGCAGGTGGTTTGGAACTGCAGACCTTGCTGTTAGCACCCCAATGAGTAACCATCACACCCCAGGTTTTTTCTTCTGAGATGCTTCTGATTGGACTTGAACCCACAACCCTTCGAGTGGCAGCCGAACTCGTGAACCACTCAGACATCTTGCCTGAGAAGACATGCGCTATTCTTCCAGCTGGCCCTGCACAGCAGCTCGATGGAACTACATCCTTGCATCTTCCCCAAGGACAGGCCCGTGAGTCAGATCTCCCAAGCACCACCTGTGGGGCACAGCCACACCTGCATTCCGAAGTCTCACACCTGCACTTGCCATGACACACTCAGGGCTGGGGGCTGGGGTCACAGATGCAGAATAAAGAGCCCACTGGCCAGCAGATGTGGGCTCAAGGCTTAACCTCAGAGCTGAGGGAGACGCGCAAAGCTGCCAGCCATCTACAACTCAATGACAATCTACAGTGCAGGGAGCTGAGCTGAGACCACACGCCTCCCAGAAGCCCATCTGTCACCTGGCCGTCCCCCACCTTGGACTGCCTCTGAGTCTGCTAGAATCAAAGGTGGGGGAGCAGACCAGCCAGTGAAACTCAAGACCTCCTGAATCCAAGAGAGGGTGGCAGCTACAGATTCCCCTCCTAAAACTCAAAACAAACCGAAAAAAAGCCACAATTCAGTACCACTGAGTCAATGCCGGTTCATCAGGCCCCTCCAAGATAGGGTGGGCCCGCTCTTGATGGGTATAAGAAGTTCTCTCAAAAGTGCTGGTGGTTCCGAACTGCTGACCTTACAAATCACAACCCAATAATCCACTGTGCCACCAAGGCTGACCCTCTTGGACTCCCCACATGGGCCCGTCTCTCCTTTCCCCTGCAGTCACACTGTCTCCCTCACCTCCATCCCCTGAGAACCTCTCCCTCTCCTCCTCCCACACACTTCAGTCCCAGGACAAAACCTTTCCTGACCAGCCCCCATCCCATGGGGTCCACCTCACAGGAAGGCTGCACCAGACGCTCCCGGTCTAGAGACTTCCAGTCTCTGAAACCCACAGGGGCCCTTCTACCCTATCCCCTGGGGTGGCTAGGAGTCAGAACTGACCCGGTGGCAGTGAGTTTGGTTTTGGGGTTTTACTGGCTCCACATTCCTGAGTGGCACAAACGCTGAGCCTCTGACTGCCGGGGTGAGGTCAGTGGCTCCCGTTCACCCCTGGGCACCATGCACAGGCCTCGCCAGCTGTCGATACAGGCAGGAAAACCAGAAGGGCTGCTTGGACGGACACATGGGCTGCCGTGCACTGGAATCGATGTGGCCCTAACTGGCTGATGTTCGGGCTTGGGTCTCTGCCCCTAAGAGCCCACTGGATGATAACCACCCCTCCCACTGCAGAAGCTCCTTCCTGTGTCTCCGGGAGCTCCACTCCGAGCCCCAAGCTGGCTCACTGCCCGGGCCAACAGCATCCCTGTTTTCAGATGACAGTGAGATGAATCAAAACCCAGACGGCCTCGCTGATAAATAAGGCAGTGTTTCATCCCACAGACCCTTCCCACAACACAGAGACCCTACTTACCGGCCTGGGCCAGCAGCTCACAGGACTGAGACCCTGCGCTTCTCGAGCGGAAAGTCTCTCCTTCCAAGTGGCTAGCTGGTGGCCCAGGGCCAGAGGTGAGTTTCAAGGTAGCCTCCCAGTTCTGTCCCTGGGCCCTTCCCCGCCCCAGTGTGGACCCAGCCTCTGTTTTATCAACAGCGGCCTGTTGTGGCTGAGGACAAGCCCGCCCCTCCCAAACTCCCCAGCACAAAGTCACTCACTGCCCCAGGAGCTGAGGGCCTGGGAGTGTCCTGCTGAGGCTTCAGGGTGGGGAGGGGCATTCCAATACACCTACAAAGCACACATGGAGAGAAAGGAACTTTGTCTGACAGCAGCTCTCAGTCAAACCCACTGCCATCAGGTCGTTGCCAACTCACAGCGACCCCTGTGGGTTTCCGGTGAGACTCTAACTGGTGGCGGGAGTAGAAAGCCCAGCCTGCCTCCCAAGGAGCTGCGGTGGTTTCAAACTGCTGACATGGAGGATCTCAACACGTAACCCTTGCTTTAGACGGAAGGGAGTGGATGTGGCCATCTGACTGGAGGTCACATAGGTGGCAGTGGCAGGGCTGGAGCAGAAGGTGGAGCGACTGCCCACCGCCCCCTAACCCCCACTCCCGGCACAGCTCACCATCACTGCCTGCTTCTAGCTCATTGTGCCTCGGGGCCTGTCTTGTGTTCATCGAAACACAAAACCCACCTCCGTGGAGTCCATTCCGCCTCACAGCGACCCCAGAGGAAAGAGTAGAACTGGCCCTGTGAATATCCGAGATTGTAACTCCCCTTCCCTGTCTTTCTCCCCCCGGAGCAGCTGGTGGTTTAGAACCGCCAACCTTTCGGCTCACAACCTCATCGCAACCACGGCACCACGGGGGCTTCTATAGCACAGCCCTGGGAGAGGAGAAAGGAACACACGTCCTCAGGGGCTCCTCCTCGCCACTCTTCCCATGAGCACTCTGATTTTGCAGGACTTGACAGAACAGTGGGAAAGCTGGAAGGTTGGAGTCAGGCTCGGCTGGCTGATCTCAACCCCCGGCGACTTTGCCCCACTCCCAAGGACTCTAACAGTGGCTCAGTGGTTGAATCACCTCACCTTCCGCATGGGAGACCCGGGTTCAATCCCTGGGCAGGGTACCTGGTGCACAGCCAGTCGAGTCTGTGTGTGCTGCTAGGATGCTGAACGAGTCTCAGCAGAGCTTCCAGACTGAGACAAACAGGAAGAAACGCCTGGAGGTCGACTTCTGGCAATTATCCCACGAGACTCTGTGGGTCCCCATGGCTCCCTCCCTTGTGTGCAGGGTCCCCTTGAGAAAAGGCCTGCTTCGCCCAAACAAGGACTGCAGCAGCCCCTCCCTTACGGAGGAGAAAGATCCTTCCCACGCATTTTCTAGGAGGGTGGAGAGAAGAGAGAAGCCCCGCCCCATCCCCATTAGCCAAGCAGTTTCTCCAGGTGAATGGTGCCCTGCCCACTCACTGGGGGTGCTATAGGTGCACCCCAGAAGGAGGGAGGGTACATTTAAATATCAGCAAAAGTACAGTGAATGGCATACAGAACCCCACATACACTCCATCTGATTGAGCAGGTGTGTTTTTGCATTCTCTACACCCGCACCACAGGAGAGAGATGAGGTGACATAACAGTCACCGCAAGGTCAGCATTCCAAAACCACCAGCCACTCCTCTGGAGCAAGGTGAGGCTTTCCACTCCTGTGAAGAGTCACAGTCTTGGAACCCCCCTCCAAAAAACAAACTCACTGCCATCGAGTCCATGTTGATTCATAGGGACCCTATAGGACAGGGTAGAACTGCCCCTGTGAGTTTCCGAGACTGTAACTCTTTACAGGAGTAGAAAGCCCATCTTTCTCCCTCTGAGCAGCTGGTGGTTTTGAGCTGCTGACCCTTGCAGTTTTCAGACCAGCTCCCTAACCACTGTGCCACCAGGAGCCCTTTGGAAAAGCCTATTAGGAGTGTTACGAGCTGGGATGGACTCAATGGCAGTGGGTTTTGAGTTCTTAAAGATGTAGAGTCTCAGAAACCCACAGGGGCAGTCCTACCCTGTCCAAAGAGTTGCTGAGTCAGAATTCAGTGAGGTTGGGCCGGGAGTTTCTTTAGTTGGTAGGTTCTTGATAACCTTATCTACTTCTTGTTTTGCTATGGGTCTTCTGTATGGGATGAACTGGGTAGGGGTTGTTTTTCTAAGTGTTTTGTCCATGTCTTCCAAGTTGTTGTATTCATTGGAGTACAGACCTTCGTAGTACAGATTTCATTAGGATCTATTGTAATTTCCCATTTCATCCCTCATCCTATTGATGTTTGCTCCTTCCATTCTTTGGTTAGATTTACCAATGGTCTGTCAATTCTGTTAATCCTTTCAAGGAACCAACTTATTTTTTTATAACTGTGTTAATTCTTTGCATTGTGTTTTTGTTTTCCCAGTCATTTATCTTTATGCTGATTTTTATTATATCTTTTCTTTTGCTCTTAGGGGGATTATCCTGTTGACTGTAATTGTTGGAGGTTTTGTGACAGCATATCTACCATAAGCCTCTCATCCCTTTTCATATGTGCATTCATCGCTATCAAACACACTCTGATAACTGCTTTTGCTGTGTCCCACAGGTTTTGGTACATTGTATTCTCATTCTCATTAGTTCCTGAAAGCTTCCTAATTTCGTCTGTAATTTGGGCCAGTACCCACTCATTTTGAAGAAGAAAGTTGTTCATCCTCCAACTGTTTGCCCTCATTTTTTAAATCTTCCTTTTATTGATTTTCCGGAAGAAGATAGCCAGGCCTTTCTTCCCCAGCCTTTTGGTGAGAAAGCTTCACAGAAAACTGTTCAGCGACACAAAGTCCATAGCCAACAGAGTGCTGGCCATGCGTGGGGGATACTGGCTGGGGATCAAACTCTGGTCTCCTGCATGGAAGGGGAGATTCTGACCCTGCCCCACCACTGTCCCCACCCTGGGGTGAGGATGCGGTTGCTAGGTTCTGACTCAGAGGAGCTCGTGTGTACAAGGGAAGGAAACAGCCCCTGCGCTGTGTCCTCCTCACAGCCATCTCCATCGTTTCTCTTGTAAGACTTTCTACTTACAAGTGGGTGAGTGCGAGGGGCCCAAGGGTGGCAGGGAGGTCGTTGTGAGACGGTGGAATGGTCCGGGGAGAGGTCCAAGTTGGAGTGTCCATGTGACAAAATGGGAAGTCCCCATAAAGCACTGTGGTTGTAGGGTGGAGAGGACTGCTGGCCCAGCAGAAAGCACCAGCTGGGATTGTAGAAGCGGCCGGTGAGTCTGATTGAGTCTTAGAGACTTTGTGGAGATTCCAGCTTCTAACCAACCAACCATCAAGTCAATTCCCACTCACAGCGACCCTCCAGGACTGAGCAGAACTGCCCCTGTGGGTTTCTGAGAGCGGCCATCTTTCTCCTGCAGAGATTTTTTAAAAAAACCTGACCGGTTAATGGTTTACCCAGAACCACATAGTACACACTTACTTCATTAGCTATTTGCACCATTGACTTTTCTTTTTAGTTAAACTAATCAAGAAATCTATACTTTTTGTCACTTGTTCTCAATATCCCAAACTGGATCAATACTTTGAAGGAACATGGCAGGGGTTCACTGTGTCAATCGGCCTGAAGAGCAGATGGCCTGCTCTGATCTCAGGGCGTTGCTGTGGGCAGCCAGTGCTTGGTAGCAGGGCTCCGTTGAGAGAGGGCTGGGGCACGCTGCCAGCTAAAGCCACTTGGCATTCCTTCTTGAAGGCCTCAGGTATGGTGCTCTTTGCCCCGAGGCCTTTCCATCACATGGTCTTTGTGAAACAGAAGAGACTGGGGTTTCCCTGATGGCCTGTCCAGCGGGGCTTCCTATAGACAGAAGGTCACCTTGGTCCTCGGAGCTCCACCCTAGGGGATGCCAAAGAGGTTGTACACAGACGCACAGATGGTTTACAGGTGCTGCATCCTTGAGGAGCAAGCGAAAAGGCTATCAGAGAATTGGATCCCATCGTAATCCTCTCACTGGAAGAGTGACAACCTCATTTTCTAAAGACGTGTCTATACTTGATGCTATTGAACTGTGGAATGCTTTGATATCTGTAAGGGCCCCCAATAAAATTTTTTTTAAGATTTTTTATTAAATTAATAAAAAATAAACCAAAAAGCCATCTAACAGCCAAGCCAGAAGAACAAGCCCACTGTGGTCCACTGAGCTGAGAACACGTGAGCCACTTTACTGCACTCTCTATGGCTGTGGATCGCCAAGCCTTTCTTCCACCTTTCCATTAGTAGCTGACAGCAAACCACTTGTCACTCGGGGACCTTGTGGAGCAGCCTGTCCGTTGATTCCAATTCATCGTAACTTTTAGTACAGAGTAGACCTGCTCTGTAGTTTCCTAGGCTGTCTCTTTACAGGAAAAGACGGCCTCGGCTTTCTCCTGCACAGTAGCTGGCCGGTTCAAACCATGGACCTACGGGTTGGCGATGGAGTGCTTCAACTCAGTTGTGCCACCAGGCCTCCTTCATAGACTGCCCGTGAAGGTGGCATGACATCAGATGAGCCTCGTAACACAGCCAAGGGCTGCTCATGGCTCTTGTGTCCCTGGCTTCTGAGGCCAAGTCGGAGGATGGCAGCCTGACTGAGAATGAGCTCTTGGGGGTGGGACACATTAAGCCCAGTACTCACAGTTTAACGCTGCATACTTGTGACTCTCACGCCTATCGTCCCTGGTGTGTACCGAGCTGACACCATGGGGAGCTGTGCTCAACAGACTGGTGAGTAGGCCAGCTAAGCCAGTGCTCACCTTGTTGGAGACGCTGTCCGTCAGGACAATACAACGCCCCTGGGGCTAGATCCTAGAAGGATCGTACCAGTCGCCTCGTCAAATCTTTTACTTTGGAGTGAGTCTGTAAGAATATTTACTCAAAACTCCACCCTGGGCTTCTTGGAGGCTCGGTTCCATCCTCTACTTTCTAAAGAAAACCTTTAAGGGCCCATTCCCCTCCTCTTTCACTGAGCACCTGGATGGTAAAGTCACAGGCTCGCCTCAGCCATCACCCGCCCAGCCCCCTGACTTTGCTGCTGGAGTTGGGTGCCCTCCAGTCTGTCCCAATTCATGGTGGCTCTGGGTGACCTGAGAGGCGGGTGGTTCGAACCCCAGAGAGAAGGCAGTGGCAGTGTTGCCTCTGGGGCAATTCTAGGGCTGTCCTCTAGGGGCGCTGTGCGCCGGCATCGCCTGGCAGCTGCAGGCTTGGGTTGGGGGATCTTCACAGGAACCTATCTCCAGGTCTTTTCTCCCACAGAGCTGCTGGTGGGACCCAACGCCAACCTCTCCCCTAACAGCTGACCGCTCAACTACTGGACTACCAGGGCTCCCGCCACTAACTTTCAGCCAAACGCACCGTCCTCAAGTCAATGCTGACCCTTAGCAACCGACCCCCCTATGTTTCCGAGACTGTGTAAGAGAGTAGAAAGCCTAGCTTCCTTCCCCAGAGCTTCTGGTGGTTTCAAACCGCTGACCATGAGGATGGCAGCCCGATGCATCACCACTGCTCTCCCGGGACTTCCACCCTTACTTTAGAGCAGTGGTTCTCAACCTGTGGGTCCCGACCCCTTGGGGGGTTGAAGAACCCTCTCACGGGGACGGGTCCGCCCACATAGGAGTGCCCGGCGTGAAGACAGTTACCCATGCTACCCCATGCCTCAAGACAAAATTTCATCTATTTGTCAGAAATAGTTCACCATATAGAATTTCATATCGTTTTGTGACGAATCACTGTGCTTTCATTATGTTCAATTGGTGACAGTGAAAATACATCCTGCCTATCAGATATTTACATGACGATTCCTAACAGTAGCAAAATGACAGTCATGTAGTAGCAAAGAGAATAATGTTATGGTTGGGGTCACCACAACACGAGGAGCTGTATAAAAGGGTCTCAGCATGAGGAAGGTGGAGAACCACTGCCGTAGAGAGAAGGAAACAGACCAGCTGGTCGGAGGTCACATAGCTGTGGAAGGGCTGGAGCAGAAGGTGGAGCGACTGCCCACCCCCACCCATGGTCCTCCCCGAGTCCCCACTCTTTCTGGGCTTCATGTGGCATCTCCCTCAGGCCACCTAGGCAGGGAGGCTTGAGGACTCCGATCCAGGACCCCTGGGGCTGAGGATAGTGAGGACCAGAGAGGGTGAGGGGGAGATGTGGAGAATGGAGAGAATGTTCTAGAAGGGGTAGGAGGGACTCAGAGGGAGAAGAGCAGTGGGGGTTGGAAGAGAGAGAACCAGCCATCTGGGAATCTGCTCTCGAGCCCTTTACAGTTGAGAGTGGGCAAAACTGGACACGCCCGAAGGCAGACTGAATGTTTGTCCAAAGCCTGCCTCTTGCCTCCCCAAAACCTTAGCTTAAAATTACTCTTTGGGAAAACACATCTCTGTTTATTAAACAAGATATGGCTTCCGGCTGGTTGGCCACCGACCGCAAGCAGTGTTGTGCCAACAAAAATAGTCTGCATCCATCGCCAGTCCAGGCCGACAGGGGCAGGAAGGGCGGGTCATAGTCACACGAGGGTTGGTTCCCACCAGCAATTCACCTCACCTTCAAATGCCCTTGGCGGGTGCGGACAAGGCACTCCTCTGTGCGCCAGTGCTCTCCCAGGTGAAACTTGCCGCCCGTCACTGGAGGTAACTAGCTAAAGGTTGGTGTTCCAAACTTACCCAGAGGTTTCTGGGGAGACGGGGCTGGCAAAATGCTTCGGAAAGTTCACGGCCTTGGAAACCCCTATGGGGCAGTTTGTGCCTGCCCCCACAGGGTTCACAGATTTACAAAGATGGGGAGGAGGCTGGGAAGATCTGGATGACTGAGCTACCTCCACGTGTGCTGAGAAATACTCTTGTACACATGTATAGTTAACTTGGTTTGGGTTCCTGACAGGCGCAATACAAGTTTGTCACCCCAAATTAGAAAAACATGGAAAATTGCAAAGGGAAAAGCTTAAAATCACCCTGTGTTAACAAGGAGAGTAGAGATACCAGAAGGCTTAGGGGAGGGGGGAGGAGAATCAATCACAAGGATCAATGTAGAACCCCCTCCCAGGGAGACAAATAACAGAAAAGTGGGTAAGGGGTGACAGAGGACAATGTAAGATATGGAAAAAATAACCTATAACTTATCAAGGGTTCGTGAGGGAGGGTGGACAAGGGAGGGAAGGGGAAGAAATGGGGAGCCGATATCAGAGGCTCAAGTGGGAAGAGAATGCTTTGAAAATGATGATGGCGGCACATGTGCAAACGTGCTCGACACACTGGAGGAATGTATGGATTGTGATAAGAAATGTAAGAGCCCCCAATAAAAGCATTTTTTAAAAAATCACCCTGTGTTAGTCTGGGTAGGCTAGAGAAACAAATTAATAGACACTCATCTGTATAAGAAAGTTTTATACACAAGAGGAATTGAACATTGAGCAAACATCACAGCCCAGTCCAGGTCAAGTCCATAAGTCCAATATTAGCCCATATGTCCGACACCAGTCTATAAAGTCCTCTTCTGACTCACAAAACATATGCAGGGTGATCGCAGGCCAGTGGGTAGAAAGTCTTTGGATCCAGTAGCATTGTCAGCATCTCAGCGCTGGCATGGGTCTCCACGTGGCTCCTTCAGCTTCAAAACTCCGACTCCCTCCGGTTAGCTTCGTGTGGCTTCTCCTCAGAAATGTCTCACAGGATGGGCCTTGTCAGTAGAAAGTCTTCAAGGGAGTGATCACAGTGAAAAAGCGTCCCCCGCCTCCAAAGAGAAAACACCAGAGTTTTCCCAGAATCCTCAGGAGAAGGTCATGCCCACAGAGTCTTCATTGACTATGACCCAATTGACAGACTGGACTCCACCCTTCATTCATAATCCTCTCAAATTGACACCAGATTATGTAACTAGCACACACCCCAACTTTCCTGCTGATTTTTATTAGTATTATTATTGTGATTTGTAAATTTGCTTATTGCAAATTGTGAATTAGTGGGAATTCACATGTCAAGTGGTCAGCTTTGCATCCAGCTGTTTAAACTACTTATCAACCGTCTCCCCCCCCCCCAGTAGTCTACCCCTCCCCTCTCCTGGGACTCTCTTCTCCCCCTTGGGGACTTCTATCTTTCACAGGCATCAGGACTGAAGCAAGGCTTGTGAACAACCTACATCAGGCAGATGACACCTCCTTGCTTGATGAAACTGAGAGGGACTTGAAGCACTTGCCGACACAGATCAAGGATGGCAGCCTTCGGGTTGGATCACAACTCAATGTAAAGATGAGCCAGATCCTCACAACTGGACCAATAGACATCTTCATATGACAAATGGAGAAAAGATCAGAGTTGTCAAGGATTTCTTCTTGCTTGGATCGACAATCATGGAAGCGGCAGTCAAGAGATCAAATGACACATGACATTGGATGAATCTACCACAAAGCCCCCTCGAAAGTGTTGAAAAGGAAAGATGCTATTTTGAGGACAAAGGTGCGCCTGACCCATGCCTTTGGATTTTCAATTGCCTCCTGTGCATATGAAGGTTGGATATTGAATAAAAAAGACCAAGTAAAAGTCAGTGCATTTAAACTGTGTTGTTAGCAAAGAACATTGAGAGAACCACTGACCGCCAAAAGAACAAACAGCTCTGTCTTGGAAGAAGTACAGTCAGAATGTTCCTCTGAGCAAGGATGGCGAGACGTGGTCTCACAAACTTTGGGCCTGTTGTCGGGAGAGACCAGCCCCTTCAGTTCCAGACCTGAAGGGCCCCTGAGGGCCATAGTCTTGGGAGTCATGGGCCTATGTGCTCAAAAAAGCAAGGGTCTCACAGGGAACATGTGAGCAATAGTAACCTTGTCGTGTTTCTACGTACCCATGGAGAAGTTTTATTTCCTCTCTTACGAATGGTCTGTACTTTTCTTCCGCTCAAATTCCTGCTGCAGTATATGTGTGTGCATGTCTAAGAACTCTTTTCATTTATTGATTTCAAATATTTTTTACATGTTATTCCATGTTCTGCCAAAGAATTGTTTTGTCTGGTACCTTTTAAAACGACCCTTCTGCTGATAACAGTCCTTTTCTAAGGTTTGGGACCTTAGTTTTCCTATTTTTCAGTCAAAGGAACCTTGCAGGTGTAGTGAGTTTACACACGGGGCTACTAACGGAGAAGCCAGCAGTTCAAATCCACCAGCTGCTTCATGAGAGACAGATGAGGCTTTCTACTCCTTTAAAGATTGATTTATTGTTTAGGTTGTACTCATAGGGTCGCTGTGAGTCCAAATCAACGAGCGAGCGAGTTCTTGGTCCGTTAGAGTACATCTTTATTTCCTTTCTCCCCACCCTGCAAGAAAAGCATTTAGATGCTATCCAAGCTAGTCTGTCACACAGCTGAGCACATACTTCTGCCTTGACTCACGCAAAGCCGCTTTCAGAGGTCTTTTTTTATAAAAAAAAGCACCACAAACGCTTCATTCACATGTTCAATCGGAGATCCCTGCATTTTTCAATACATGGACCCATCACACACACACACGCACGCACACCCACACACACACCATGGCCTTTAGTTGCCCTTCAAGTCTGGAACTGAACTCCCCCCTCCCTGCCCTATCTCTCCGCCCCTTCCCCCCCACCCCGCCCTTGCTAGAATAACCAACCATTTCAGATCCAAAGGCACCAATTACCCAAGGACAAAGTTCAAGAGGGTCAGAGAAGGAGGAGGGATGGAAACAGGGAGGGGACAGGGTGCACCATGGTGCATTGTGGGGGTTCCGGGGGAGGGGGGTGGAAACAAAATGTGCATGAACTGTCGAATATGAAACGAAAGATCTGTCAGAGAACCCTCACCCAATCCACAATACAAATGTGCTTTCAATTTGAAAGAGATCATTTGTACGAGCCCCCAATAAAATCACTTTTTAAAAATAAATAAATAAAAGACATCACGATTGAGCGAGTCTAAACAACACAAAAACTCATTTGTCTGTTCATTTGCCACTCCTCCATTTGTCCAATGAACCTTTGTCAGCTAGTCCAGGCCGACTCAGAGTGGAGACCCCGTAGGACAGGCCAGAACAGCTCCTGTGAATCCCCAAGCCTGTAACCCTCGATGGGAGTAGAAAGCCCAGTCTTTCTCCTGCGAACCACAGGCCTTACGGACCACAGCCCAGTGTGTAACCATGACTCCCCCAGGTCTCCCAACATTTATGGGTAATTGACTCTGGGCAAGAGAATCTGCTAAGAACTGTGTGCTCAGGAGAAAAAGACATCCAAGGTCCCCTGCTCCTGTGAAGCTTACATTCCACCAGGAAAGTCATTTAAACTTTAACTTTGGCTTTAAACTTTAACTTTAAAATGTGTTCTTTAATGACTTGTAATAAGTGCATAACAGAAAAAGGCAGAGGATGGAACCGTGCAGATGCCTCGTCTGGGAGCTGAGGCTGGCTTGAGGAAGAGGTATTCAAGGGAACTCAGTAAAGCTACAGACGAGAAAGAGAACGTTCCAGGCCAAGGACAGAGCACCTGGACAGCTTTGGAGCAAGAAGGGCTGATAGAGGAGCTGACAGGAGGCTCGAAGGGCATAGGGCTGCTAACCACAAGGTCAGTAGTTCAAACCCACCTGCCACTCCGAGGGAGAAAGACTTGGCTTTCTCCTCTCATCAAGACTTATAGGAGAAAGATGGGGCTTTCTATGGCCGTAAAGAGTCACAGTCTCGGAAAGCCACAGGAGCAGCGCTACCCTGTTAAGGACGCCAGGAATCAGAATCGGCTCAATGGCGGTAAGTATGGGCATATGTCGAACAAAGTAGAAACTGCTAACAAAAGATCAAAGGACTACACTGTATCCCTCTTCCAAGGACTGACTCTTGGTCTAGGGAGAGGTTCTGTATGAGCACCATGCAGTGTTTTGGAATTCCCAATCTTCACAGAGTCACTGCACCAAAAAGTCAACACCCAACCCTTTCCAGAAGCCTCCTATAATCAAGACCCTGCTTTGGTTTGGGTGGCCAAAGTAAACTGCCTCTTACAAAGCCTGAGGTGTTTCAACTGCTGAGACCGCGCCAGGCACCCGAGCACACAAACCCATGGTTAAAACAACTCCACCCACCCACCCTCACCCTCCAAAAAAACCTAGTACTGCTAGAGCAGCAGTTCTCAACCTGTGGGTCACGACCCCTTTGGGGAGTTGAATAACCCTTTCACCAGGGTCACCCAATTCGTAATGGTAGCAAAATGACAGTGAAGAAGTAGCAACGAAAATAATTTTATGGTGGAGGGGGGGTCAGCACAACATGAGGAACTGTATTAAAGGGTCCCGGCATGAGGAAGGCTGAGACTGCTGCTCTAGAGGAAGAAGACAGCATCCCACATTTCTAGTTGTTTCTATCAACAATCGTGGGTAATGGCACTTCTTCACGCAATAAGAGTAACCGGGTTTACAAGGAAACACAACCACGCAGTTAAAAGCCAGCAAAAATAATACACCACACAGGAACGGACCTCGAGTGTGGGAGGGGCATGTCCAGATAGTGACGTCCTTAGACTTGTGAGATGCTGCCAAGGCCATTGACTCACCACGATCCCATGTCAACAGAAGGAGTCACGGCCCGGCCCTGCACCTTCTTCACACTCATTCGTCTGTTTGAGTCCATTGTTGCAGCCACTGTGTCAGTCCGTCCCCTCCGAGGTCTTCCTCTTTTTCACGGACTCTCCGCTCTACCAGGGGACAGATTCTCCCTGAACGGGTGACAAAATACCACTGTCTTCTCATCTAGGGAACATCCTGGCTGTACATCTTCCAAGACCAATTTGCTCAGTCTTCTGGGTGTCTGTGGTCTATTTAATATTCTTCTTGGACCTTATACCTCAAAGGTATCAATTCCTCTGTCCCCCTTATTCATTCTCCAACTTTTACAGGTATCAAAGGTGATTGAAAATACCAGAGCCTGGCTCCGGCACCCCTTAGTCCTGGAAGCGAATCCCTTGTTCTTCAACATTTGAAAGAGGTTTGATACGGCAGCTTTCACCAGTGTATCCTGTTAGATTTCCTGACTGATGCTTGCATGGGCATTGATTGTGGATCCAAGTCAAATTAAATCCTTGACAACGTCATCTTTTCTTCATTTATCATGAAGTTGCTTCCTGGTCTAGTCATGAGGATTTTTGTTTTCTGTTGAGGTGTAATTCATACTGAAGACTAGAGTCTTTGATCTTCATCAGCCGGTGCTTCAAATTCCTCTCCATTCACCGCAGCCCAGGGAGTATCATCTGCGTATCACAGGCTGTTGATGAGTCTTCCTCCCATCCTGATGCCAGCTCTTCTTCATCGACTACTGCTCTGGGGATTCTTGGCTCAGCCTACAGACTGAATAAATATGATGAAAAGATGCAGGGCTTCTACACGCCTCTCCTGATTGTCAACCATGCCGTGTTCCCTTGTTCTAGTCAAGTGACTGCCTCTTGGTCTATGGACAGGTTCTCTGTGAACACAAGGAAGTGCCCGGGGATTCCCACTCTTTGCCTTTGTAAGTCAATCAAACAGAGGTAAACATCGTTCCCTGCTTCCAGCCAAGGTCCATCACTGATCTCAGTAGTGATATCCCTGTTCCACATCCTCTTGAGAATCCGGCTTGGAATTTCTGGAAGTTCCCTGTTGACATGCTGCTGCAACTATTTCTTTCATCATCTTCATCAAAATGTAGCTTGCGTGTGATATGAATGATATTGCTTGATAGCTTCTGCATCCTGCTAGATCACTTTTCTTCAAAATGGGCACAAATATGAATCTCTTCCAGTTGTTTGGCCAATTTCTTGGCATGGATGAATACGTGCTTCCAGCATGGAATCTGTTTGTTGAAATATCGCTAAATAATTAAAATTTTTAAATTAAAAAAAAAGAAACCATCTCAATTCTGATGCCATCAACTGCTAGCGGCTAGTTTTTCACCAATACCTTCAGTGTAGCTTGGATTTCTTCCTTCAATACCATCTGCTCTTGATCAGAGGCTACCTCCTGAAATGGCTGAATGTCACCCAGTTCTTTGGGGTACAGTGGTTCTCCGTATACCCTCCATCACCTTTTGATGCTTCGTGTATCGTTCACCATTCAAACCTTGCAGCCTGAAGTTTTCTTCAGTTCTTTCAGCTTGGAGAAGGATGAGGCTTTCTATTGGCATAAAGAATTACCGTCATGGAAACCCACAGGGGCAGTTCTACCCTATCCCACAGAGGCACTGTGAATCAGCATGGACTCAACAGCTGTGAATTGAGGTCCCTACGTCTTCTTGCACATTCCATGATAATTCTTTACTTTGTCTCCTCGTGTCACCCTTTGAAATCTCCTCCGGGTCACATTGACCTCATCACTTCTTTCATTTGCTTTAGCTACTTTAGTCTTACTCTCTTCTGGCACTGATTTGGGTCTTTTCTTTTTTTAGTGACCTTTCGCTTTCTTCACGATGCCATCATACTAACAGTCTGGTCTTTGGTCATCCGTGTTGCAGGCATCAATTCACGTTTGAGCTGATCTCTAGGTTCAGGCGGGATATATTCCAGGGAGTACTTTGGCTCATTTTCTTCAGCCTCATCTCAAGTTTGCGTACGCTCCTCCAATGGTCCCTTTTACATTGGACCTCTGGCCTTACACTGACTACAGTGAAGTTATCCACCATCTCTTTCCACAGATGTGGTCCATTTGATTTCTGTGTATGCCAGGTATTTGCAATGAATAGGTCATTGGTCTTGCACAATTCTGTCATGTGATCTGATTCATTTCTATTACCAAGGCCATATTTTCCAACTATCCACCCTTCTTCTTTGTTTCCAATTTTTTAATTCCAGTGTACAGTAATGGTCTATTACTGTGTCAATCTTCATTGCATGTGTAGTCGATTTAAGACGGCAGAAATCAGTAAAGATTTTCCATTTCTTCATCTGTGGCATTAGTGATTGGCGCATCTTTTTAAGAATAGTCATAGTAACTTGTCTTCTTTGCAGGCAAATGCATACCATCTTACCATTCATAGTGTCGTACTGCAGGATAGCTCTCTGCGCACTGCCACTTTTAACCAGGGATATGGTGCCACCGCTCCTCAGGTGGTTCTTCCCAGCATATTTGGTCATTTGTATGATTTTTCTGAATCAAACTGGTCCATTTCAGCTCACTAATGCCTACAATATGGAGCTATACCATTTCATTTTTGACAACTTCAAATTTTCCTAGATTCATATTTTATAATTCTATGATCCAATTATTAATGCATTTTTGGTTGTTTCTTCACATTTTGAGTAATGCCTCCTCAGTAAACTGAGGTCCTGAAAGCTTCACTCCATCCTAGTCATGAAGGTGGGTTCTACTTTGAACAGGTGGTTGTATTCAGTCGGCTGTACTTGGAGGAGGTGGTTGTATTCAGTGGACTGGACTTGGAGGAGGTGGTTGTATTCAGTGGACTGGACTTGGAGGAGGTGGTTGTATTCAGTGGGCTGTACTTAGAGCAGGTGGTTGTATTCAGTGGACTGTAAGTGGAGGAGGTGGTTGTATTCAGCGTACTGTACTTGGAGGAGGTGGTTGTATTCAGTGGGCTGTACTTGGAGAAGGTGGTTGTATTCAGTGGACTGTAAGTAGAGGAGGTGGTTGTATTCAGTGGGCTGTACATGGAGGAGGTGGTTGTATTCAGTGGACTGTAAGTAGAGGAGGTGGTTGTATTCAGTCAGCTGTATTTAGAGAAGGTGGTTGTATTCAGTCGGCTGTATTTAGAGAAGGTGGTTGTATTCAGTCGGCTGTACTTGGAGGAGATGGTTGTATTCAGCGGATTGTACTTGGAGGAGATGGTTGTATTCAGTGGGCTGTACTTGGAGGAGGTGGTTGTATTCAGTGGACCTTAAGTGGAGGAGGTGGTTGTTTTCAGTGGACTGTAAGTGGAGGAGGTGGTTGTATTCAGTGGACTGTACTTGGAGAAGGTGGTTGTATTCAGTGGGCTGTAGTTGGAGGAGGTGGTTGTATTCAGTGGACTGTATTTGGAGGAGGTGGTTGTATTCAGTGGGCTGTATTTGGAGGAGGTGGTTGTATTCAGTGGACTGGACTTGGAAGAGGTGGTTGTATTCAGTGGGCTGTACTTAGAGGAGGTGGTTGTATTCAGTGGACTGTAAGTGGAGGAGGTGGTTGTATTCAGTGGGCTGTACTTGGAGGAGATGGTTGTTTTCAGCAGACTGTACTTGGAGCAGGTGGTTGTATTCAGTGGACTGTAAGTGGAGGAGGTGGTTGTATTCAGTGAGCTGTACTTGGAGGAGGTGGTTGTATTCAGTCAGCTGTATTTAGAGAAGGTGGTTGTATTCAGTCGGCTAGACTTGGAGGAGGTGGTTATATTCAAGTGCCTTCCAACTCATGGAGCTCATCTTCTGACAGTATGTCAGTGTTCTGCTGCTATTTATAACATTTTCCCTGTCAATTTAAAACATAGTTTTATTGCCATATAATTCACTTGAAGCACTTGCTGCTGACGATCAAGGATTATAGGTTTCGGTATGAATTACAACGCAATGTAAAGAAACCAAAATCCTCACAACTGGACCAGCAGGTAATAAAAATGATGATCAAGAGACAACATATTGACGTTATCAAGAATTTCGTCTTGCTTGGATCCCCAATCAGTGCTCATGGAAGCAGCAGCCAAGAGATCAAAGGACGCATTGCAATGGGTAAATCGTCACCACCATCCATTTCAGAACTGCCAATTTTTTAAAGAAGTACATCGACAGGTCTTTCTTCCTAGTCTGCCTCAGTCTGGAAGCCACGTAGAAGCCTGTCCACCATGGGTGACCCTACTGGTGGCCTGGCTCCCAGCATCACCCCAACAGACCACTACAGTACGACACACTGGCAGGGGGGTGGTGCTTATTCTTAAAATCTAGGCACAGATTTTAAAAAGAACTAAGTCCAATGTGTTCATGAGAATGGCATTTGAGAATTTTGATGGAAGGCAAAGAATAAAAGAATAATCATATTCATTGTTAAATTGTTAAAGAATAATCATATTAATTGGTTGACATTTGTTTAATAAATAATTTGCGAATCAGAGTCACAGTTTGACTCAGGGTCAAAGAGGCTCTGAAGATGACAGAAGCTCAGAACACTGAAAGGGCATCTTAGCACCCCTGGCAGGGAAAACGGGCTGGCATGGGAGTGATAACCCAGTTGGTGGTCAGGAAAGGTTTTTATACAGCATTATCTTGAGGAGCAATTAAAACAATTACCCATCTACCCTAAACACAGCTTTCAGTCTGACCTTTGAGGTATCTGCTTCCTAAAACCAAGTTAATTCTTCCAAAGAGCACAGGCCTGAGGCATGAGGTCTGATTAGTTTCTCTAGATCTCCTTTGACTCAATGGTGACCCCAGGAACTGGTTTCTTCAAAGGTCAAGGTTCAAAAGGACACTACAGGGCAAAGGGCCTGAGAGGTCACCCCAACTCAATAGACCCAGAAACCTGTCTTCCCAGAGAATTAAAATTGTCCTCAGCATCATATATTTAAAAAGATGAAACCAGAAATGATAGGATTGAAAATGCGCTCACGGAAAAAAAAAAAAAAAAGAAAATGCGCCCACGGAGGAGGAAAGTCAAGGGAAATAGAGAAAAGAGGTGGGAGGCAAAGAGCATTTATAGAGGTCTATATAAAGACACATACATATGCAAATATATTTATAAGGGATGATGTGAAAATAATCTATATGCCTATATTTATAGGTTTAGTATTAAGGTAGCAGAAGGACATTGGGCTTCTACTCAAGTACTCCCTTCCCTCAATGCAAGAATACTTTCTTTTATTAAACTGGCATTCTATGATGCTCACTTCCCAAACACAACCACTGAAGAAAAAGTGGGTGAATAAACAAATGTGGTGAAGAAAGCTGATGGTGCCCAGCTATCAAAAGATATAGCGTCTGGGGTCTTAAAGATTTGAAGGTAAACAAGAGGCCATCTAGCTCATAAGCAACAAAGCCCACATGGAAGAAGCACACCAGCCTGTGTGATCACGAGGTGCCAAAGGGATCAGTTATCAGGCATCAAAGAACAAAAAATCATATCATTGGGTGCACACCTCCATGATACGATCGCTGAGGACAAATGGGTGCATAAGCAAATGTGGCGAAGAAAGCTGATGGTGCCTGGCTACCAAAAGGTATGGCGTCTGGGGTCTTAAAGCTTTGCAGGTAAACAAGCGGCCATCTAGGTCAGAAGCAACAAAGCCCACATGGAAGAAATACACCAGCCTGTGCGATCACAAGGTGTCAAAGAGATCAGGTATAAGGCATCATCAGAACAAAAAAAAACTTACCATAGTGAATGAGGGTGGGGAGTGCAGAGTGGAGACCCAAAGCCCATTTGTCAACCACTGGAGATCCCCTTGCAGAGGGGTCTAGGGGAGGAGACGATCCAGTCAAGGTGCTATGTAACACCGATGAAAAATACAACTTTCCTCTAGTTCCTAAATGCTACACACACACACACACACACACACACACACACTATCATGACCCTAATTCTACCTTGCAAGTCTGGCTAGACCAGAGGATGTACACTGGTGCAGATAGGAGCTGGAGGCACAGGGAATCCAGGGCAGATGATACCTTCAGGACCAGTGGTGTGAGTGGTGATACTGGGAGGGTAGAGGGAGAGTGGATTGGAAAGAGGGAACCGATTACAAGGATTTACATGTGACCTCCTCCCTGCGGGATGGACAACAGAAAAGTGGGTGAAGGGAGACATCGGACAGGGCAAGATATGACAAAATAATAATTTATAAATTATCCAGGGCTCATGAGGGAGCGGGGAGCAGGGAGGGAGTGGAAAAAATGAGGACCTGATGCCAGGGGCTTAAGTGGAGAGCAAATGTTTTGAGAATGATGAGGGCAATGAGTGTACAGATGTGCTTTACACAATTGATGTATGTATGGATTGTGATAAGAGTTGTATGCGCCCTAATAAACCAATTTAAAAATAAACTAAACTGGGAGAAAAAGAAAATGCCCTCACAGACTGCCAGTGGGGGCGTGTGAGGAAGGTTAAGCCTCTCCTCAGGCCCTGGTGAGGAGGCTTCCCACCCACAAGGAGCCTCCTGAGACGGACTTGCTTTGGGAAGAGAGGTCCTGACCACGATGCCGCTGTATCTTAGGTGACTCCCTTGCCACACATGAAGGCGCATTCAGGCCACACTTCCCAGAATGGATTTCGGATCAACTGGAGGTAGAAGCCCCAAGTTCAAGACCTGCGGCCCCTCACTCGAGGTGGACAAGACAGAGGAGCCCGTCTGCGTCAGATGGATAAGCAAAGGCAAAGTGTCCATTATCTGACCACAAGGTCAGCCATTTGAATGCACCTGGGAGCTCCTTGGGAGAAAGACGTGACCATCTGATCCTCCGAAGGGTTACAGCCTAGGAAATCCTAGGGAGTCATCCTACTGTCACAGGGAGACCGACTCACAACACCATAGCTGGAGGCCGCTTAGTGGCCGCAATCTTTATGATAAAACACCACTCCGCACACTCCCGTTCTTCCTCTGATGAAACCTTATCAACAGATAAAGTTGGAGGCGGTCCCACCCTCTGGGTCACCTGACTGCTTACCACCCCCAGACATTGTGGCCTTGGCTTTGTTGGTTTGGGGGGCTTTTGTTTTGTTTTAAGTATCTGTCATCAGATACCTATCTTAACCACAGGAGGAAAAAATAAACTTGAGAAACTTCCCACAGAGCGTCTAGCTCTGAGCTAAGCAGCTTCCTGGTACACTTTCCAAAGTAAACCCCAGCAGGTCCCCGAGAAGGGAATCTCTGCCTGTGGAGTGGCCCCAGGAAGACCTGGTACAAAGAGCTCATAAAAATGAATCATATCGATCATAAGGTAGAAATAAATGCCAGCAGCCCATCCTTTGGCAATCAATGAGTTATCGATTAAGCTCATCCTATTTGACCACAAGTTATTTCATCTGTTGATGAGACTCAGGCTTTTCTTTGGCCTGCCAACAGCAATCCCAAGCAATCCCAAATCAAATTACAGGGTGTTACCAAAAACAGAAAGAGAGAAGGGAAAAAAAACACTCTCACAACACGACCAAGAAGCAACATCGTGATAAATAAAGAAAAGATTGAAGCTGTCGAGGTAGCCATTCATTTTAATTCGATCCACAATCAACCCCCACAGATGCAGTCGTCCGGCAACCTGCTGCACAAGATCCCTTTAAAATGTTGAAGAGCAAAGATGTCACGTGGAGGATTAAGGCGAACCTGACCCAGCCCTGGTAATGTCGGCTGCTCATCCGCATAGGAAAGACAGACAATGAACAAGGAAGAATGGAGAAGGAATGCCTGCAGATGACGGTGCTGGCAAAGAGGATCGGAGGTGCCATGGGCTGCCAGAAGCGCATTTGAAAACTGGACGGCGCATGAGTCGACTCTGACAAACAGAGAGTCACACACCACGGGAACTGGCTTGATGGCAACAAGATGTTTCCTTACGCAAAAAAAAAAAAAAACATAAAGGAGGCTGCCTCTGAGCTCTGGCTTCCCCTTGGCCAAGAAGCAGAGGTCAGACACCCCTCCACCCTCCATCTTTCTATACTGACTCATTCCTATGGCCCTGTCTATACATATACATGTAATAGTTTTATTGACATATCTTACAAATTCCAATATATCTGTTCACACACAGTTCTGTTCAATCCCATTGGGTGGGTTATATAATCATCAATACTGTCAACTCCCCTTTTTCCCTCTTCCCCTTCCTTCTCCCACTTCTTCCCGTACCCTCAGGGAACCATTACTCCTGTCACTGTCTCTGAGGGGTCATCTATTTTGACTTTTATGTACCGAGAGATCTTAAATATACAAATGAGCATATGTAGATCTAACATGATTAATGCAGTAAAACACATTAAAACCTTACTAGCAAGGGGAGGAACTATTAAAGAACTAGAGGATAGTTATGTGGTTCATCTGTGCCATGCCGCCCCCTGGCTTCATTATCCGTTCTGTGTGTTCCTTCTGAGAAGGACCGTCCAATTTTCTTGCAGGTGGATTTGGGGTCTCCATTGCATCTACACCCCTTCGCATCGAGAGGGTTGTGTGTTTTTGAACTTCTGATACCTCTTCCAGTGGACACCTCATAATCACACATGCTTCTTCCATGTGGGCTTTGTTGCTTTCCTGCTAGATGGCCGCTTGTTTAATTATAAACCTTTAAGACCACAGGTGCTATATCTTTTAATAGCTGGACACCACCAGCTTTCTTCACCTCATTTGCTTACACACTCATTTTGTCTTCAGCAATCATGTCAGGAAGGTGAGCAGCATACAATACCACATTATTAGAACTGAGGTTAAGATTTAAGTAGAGGTCCAAAGTCCATCTTCTTCCTTGTTTAATATATATATATTTTTCAACTTGTGATAGTTACATAATCTAGTGTCAATTTGAGACTATTAAGAGTGAAGGGGTGGAGGTTATCCTGTCTAATGCAGTTTGATGACCTCATTTGGAGGTTCTAAGGAGATAAATAGCTCGTTGGAGGTGGGACACAGACAGACTTTCTGCTTTGTCTCCCTGCAAGACATTCCTGTTGACAAGCCACATGGAGACACACTGATGGACCCAGAGCCCTGGAGCTGGAGAAGCCTCGTGGAGACCCACGCCAGTGCTGAGATGCTTCCACCACCACTGGATCTACAAGACTTTGCACCCACTGACCTGTGATCTTCCTGCATTCAGCATTATTGCATGGCTGCGTGAGTTTAAAGAGGAATTTTTGGACTAGTATTGGACAAAAGGGCTAATATCAGACTTATGGATTTGATCTGGACAGGGCTGGGATGTTTTCTTAATATGGAATTGCTCTTTGATATAAAGTTATTTCTTTTTTTGCCATTCTTCTTCTAAAGTTATTTCTTACATCTATATGAGTGTCCTGACTAACACATCTATAGCTATATTGCCCCTCCTACCCCACTGTTATATTTACCCATCATTCACCTTTCAATAATTCTTCTCAGATACAACTCAATTGTTCAAATATCACAGGAAAAGCTATACACTCCTCGCCGTCCATTTAGAACACTTGCTATTCTCTTGTACCTGTCATTACTGGCTGCCCACTCTACTCCCTCCCCCTCCCCTCGCATGCCCCCCAGGAAGCATACAGGTAGTCACAAGTCTAACAAGCACAATGACACAGAGCAGACGCATACGCCCTGTTTAAAGACGGAAACGGGCGTGTTACAAACCACCAGTCCAGTCCTCATTTCTTTCAGGGTCACCTATCCCAGGCCCCGCTTACCTAGCAACACAAACACCCTTTCAGTCTTCAGCAATTGGGTCCAAAAGGCAAGCATCCTCTAAGTCAGTGGTCCTCAACCTTCTTCATGCCTCGACCTTTCACTACAGGTCCTCATGTGGTGGTGACCCCCAGCCATAGCATTATTTTCATTGCTACTTCATCACTGTCATGTTGCTACTGTTATGAATCAGGAGACCCAAGGGGTCGCGACCCACAGGTTGAGAACCACTGCTCTAAGTCCACGTTGCTATTCCCACAGTCAGGATGGAGTGGTCTAGTCCCCCCCGCCCCACAACCATCTTTCATTGTGGCCCCCCTGTGAGTAATCCACATCCAGATCAGAAGGGGTGCCAAGTGCTGGCCCCCTGAGTCCTTAGTCTACGCTCAGGATTCTTCGGGGACTTCATGGTTTCACACACATGACTCGTCTGTTGTGCTCCCATCTTGGCTTGGCCCCAGGTGGGCGGGTCAGACCGGCCGCTCTCCCCAAACTGTATCTTCAGGGCTGTCCTCTGCAGCGCTGTCACCTAAGGAGAGGACCTCACATCTCCAGGTGAGGCTGGCCCTTCAGCCGTCTCTGGGCGCAAGCTGCTCCAAGCGGGAACATTGCCATCACGGTCTATATCTTTGTTGTTTTGCTGGGTTCGATAATTCATTGCACAGACAATACTAGAAATCAAGGGGGGGGGGGGTTCTTAGAGAAGTCCACAGGCTGTCACAAGTCAGGGTCAATAGGCAGGAAGGACAGCATTGGTCCACAGCATCTCTCCTCATTCAGTAGCCAAGTCCTTCTCCAGTCCCCAGCCTCTCGGTCATGTGATGCCTTGACTGGACGTCAGCCTGCTGCTGCCTCCACAGTGCCCTAGTCTCTGTCTCAAGGTCTCCTTGCCTCAGCCTCAGATCTGGACCTGGCTCCTTTGCTCTGTCCCATAGTCTCTGTGTCACAGCCTCTGGTCTCAGCCTCGGCCACCTCAGGCAGGGCTGGGATGTGCTCTGCAGGTGGTTCTTCTTCCCATGGTCCTGGGATTCTGTGTTTCCACGACGTCTCTGATACCCTCAGGAGGGGCTTTGATGAAGCTGTGGTTTCCGTAGGCCATACCCCCAAGGAAACAGAGGGTGACGATTTAAGTCACCCTCTCTAGTAAGGTGGAGACTAAGGATACATCCCGTCCAAATCCTGCAGCGGAGCACGCCCTCCAACACGGGATCAGAGACACAGGCCTAGAGGCCCGTGTTTCTCATGCATCACACACAGGATCGGGGCAAAAGAGGGATGATGGCCTGAAGGGCCATATTAAGTAATTGACTACATCTCACCTTCAGAGAGACTGAGGCTGAATTCCACTTAATAAATACAGGTTAGCCCTCCCACGCCCTCCCTAGACAGACTGAAACCTCTACAGGAGCAGGCAGCCTCAACGTCCTCCCACAGAGCAGCCGTGGGTTTGAACCTGCAACCTTTGCAGTTCGTCGTCCTACGCTTACCCCGTAGCATCACCAGGGCTCCTCAAGGAAACTCAGCCAACAAAAGAAGAGGTAAAGAAATCACTAGAACTAATAACGAGAACAGAAAGAAGAGGCCGGAGACAGTAGCAGTGAAATCCGACGCTGTCAGCTCAGATCCGTGGGAGCAGTTCCAACCGCCACAGCCACCAACCTGAAGAGGCCACTTCAAACTGTCCAGCGGGGCTCGCGGGACTGGGCAGGCCATGTTCTGTTCCCATCAAATGTCTTCTAAGTTGCCCAACACCTTCCATTCCATGGCTTTTGTGGAATCGTCTGGGATGCATTTATTAATTTTGCGTTTGAAATAATGACCAGGTTTCACATCATGTTGCGGCTTTTTCATGAGGTCACAAGTCTCCCTGAGCCTCTTTCTCTGGTCCCTGTGTCAAGGCCGCCCTGACCCTTGAGGCTCCCTGTCAGCTTCTCTGGGAGGGCGATGTCCCAGAGACATGTCAAGCAGTGTCCCCTCAGTGGGGGTCGGAGGAGGAAAGGCCTCCCTGGCTGGTTGCCCTTCTGCTGCTGTTGTTCCTTTGTCTTCCAAGCCCCCAGCTCACGAGGGGATCCGGTTTCCTTTTTCACAGGGGCTACTGGGAAGCTTACCAGCCCTGTGGGCTCCCAACCCCCCCTCGACTGAGTCTCACATCTCCTGCCAGGATGATCCTTGCCTCGTTCCTCCCCTCATTCATTTTGAATGCATCTCATCTTGCTCAGGTAAGGGTAGGTAAGTTTCCTGAGAAAGGAGCCCTGGTGGTGTAGTGGTTATAGGATGGGTTGTGATCCACAAGGTCGAAAGTTCAAAGCC
Source organism: Tenrec ecaudatus (assembly GCF_050624435.1). NCBI lineage: Eukaryota > Metazoa > Chordata > Mammalia > Afrosoricida > Tenrecidae > Tenrec > Tenrec ecaudatus. The sequence continues at coordinate 156,985,513 of NC_134538.1, forward strand.
ACGAGCCACTCCTTGGGAGACAGATAGGGCTTTCTGCTCCTGTCAAGTCAGTCTTGGAAACCCACAGGGGCCGTTATGCCCTGTGCTACTGAGTCCCATGGCAGGGAGTTTGGTTATATTGAGAGGCTTCCTGAAACCTCATCTGGATTCAGGCAGAATGGAAATGAATCCATACGTGCAAAGGTATCAGTTTTCACAACAGGACCTTCCACCTGTCATTCCTACTGAGGGTGGCCTACGAGGGTCTTCCCATTCACAGCAGTTTCCAGGAGTCTTGGCGACACACTGGGTAAAGCACTGGGCTGCTCATCTAAAGGCCAGTGGTTCAAGCCCTCCAAAAGCCCTGTGGGAGAAGAATGAGGCTTCACCAGAGACAACCGCCTCAGAGACCCCGTGAAGGGCGGAGGTCCCGGTCTGTCCCCCAGGGTCATTAAGGGCCAGAACCTACTTTGCAGCCGTGGGGTTTGGGGGGTTAAAAGGTCATTCTGGTGTGGAAGGTTTGGGATGGACGACAGGCCCCAAAGCAGACAATTATCCTTGATTTTGGTGCTCAAGTGTGAAGCACAAATAAGAAACAAGAAAGCTACGTCCAGGGACGGTAGGTGAAGGGAGGCATAGGGAAATGTTTCCGGTGGGGCATGAACGCTGGAAACTGAAGTGTTTCCTCAAAATCCTGGTTCCTATAGTTACGGTGGCACCGGGGGTTACACAACAGGCTGCTAACTGCAAGGTGAGCAGTTCGAAATCACTCTGAGTCAGTGTGTGCCACGTATGTTGACCTGTAAAGTTGACGGCGCCGTGTGTTATCTGTGTGGGGGTCAGAAGAGAACTGTGCCCCCACAAGGTTTTCAATCTTTTGGGAAGTAGCTTGCCAGGCCTTTCTTCTGAACACCTCTAGGTGGATTCAAACCTCCAGCCTTTGGGGTCCGTGGTGAGTGTGCCCCATGGGACTGCTGGGACTTGTGGGAAGGCAGTGCCTGCTGTGGTCACAGCTTTTCTGGCTGCCTGGTCTTCCTGCCGGCCTGTGCCATTCCCAGGCAGGGCCGTGTCTCTCCCATATCTGGGTCCAGGCTGCCCGGCATGCTGCCTCTCCTACTCTTGGGCAGTCAGGACGTGTTTCAGGAGAAAGGCGGCAGTCACAACTCGGAACTGGCTCGGAAGCTTTCCAAAGCCTCCTTAGCTTCCTGACTTTGATCTATCCCCTCCCCCAGCCAGACCCCCCCATTCAGGCCCCCCAGGCACTCAGGGGACCTCTGAGCCTTACCTGGCCTCTGGCCTTGGCCACCTGCACCTTCTCACTACAAGGCTCCCACTCCCCGGGCCTCCAGGGTCCAGCTCAACCCCCCTCTTCCCACTAGGCAAATTTCTGCAGAGGCTGCCGCTCTCTGCTCAGCCCCAAAGCCCTCCCTCCCAGGTCCCTCTGAGACACTGCCCTGTATCTGGTCAGCTCAGAAAGAGGGGCCACCTGCAGGAGCCCACAGGGCAGGTCTCCTCTCCCCCACCCCTCATCTTCTGCCCTCCAGCTCAAAGCAAGAACCAAAATCATTCCTCCCCGCCTCCTGGCCCAGCCAACAGAGCCCAGGTTTCCTCATAGACAGGTGAGAGCAAGGTGTGACAGCCAGATTGCATTTGCTCCACCCCCTCTTGGTTTCCCCAAAGCACAGAGCGGTGACAACTCACCTGAGCCCAGAGACAGAGCTCTGTTCCAGCTGCTGCCAGGGGACGGGCGTCCACAGGACAGACAGCACTTACTTACCTCTCGGGTATGGCGTGGACAACCCTCTCCCTCTCCCTCTCCTGCAGGACCCGGGCCACTCTGACCCTCAGCCTCGTCTTCCTCTCCTCCTGCTCAGCTGGCTTGGCAGGTAGGGTTGTGGGCTTTCTTCCCAAGCCCGCCTGGGAAAGGGGAGGGAGGGGGAGGCCGAACAGGAGGGAGGGGTGGAGGGGCAGGTCTCCTCCCCCAGGGAAAGAGGAAACAGGATGGTGGGGTGGGTGGGTGGCAGTTCTCATTCACCCAAGACCAAGAGCAGCCACTCAGCACCCACCCAAGACAGATGAGCCGTCCCTTCTGCGCGCTGGCCCCAAGAGGAGAGGGGCAAAGGGCAGCTTGGTCTGCAGCCTCCCCCAGCGCCTGCTCTCTGCCCCCAGCCCAGCCCTCCTCCCATGCTCCTTGCTGTCCCATCCCCCAAGCCCACCGGCTGCCTCTGCCCTTCACCCACCTGCGCCTCAGCACAGCACTGGTTACTCACTGCTCCCACCGCAGTCCACCCCCAGACCTGTGCACAGTAGGTGCTGCACTCAGCAGGGGCGCTCAAGACCCCCCTCCCCCACCCTCACTTGGCCCTGCCCCTCTGTCCTCAGTTTCTCCCAGAGCCAGGGCAGGAGGCAGGCTCACACGGCCAATCAGAGTGGGGGCTCTGGACCCTCAGAGCCTCAACTCAGTGCCAGCTGCACAGCTTCCAAGCTGTGTGACCCTGGGTAAATTGCTTGACCTCTCTGTGCCTCGGTGGCCCCCGTGCAGCTGCTGTGCATTGTCTATTATGAATCACAGGCGCGCTATAAAAAAACCAAGAAACTTGCTGTTTTCAAATCGATGCCGCCGGCTCCCAACAGCCCTGTAGGACAGGGTGGATCCGCCCCTGGTGTTTCTGAGCCTGTAATTCTGTAAGGGGTTGGAGAAGCTCCACTCTCTCCCTTGGAGCAGCTGGTGGTTTCAAATAGCAGACCTTGCCCTTAGCAGCCGGGCACATAACTACTCTGCCACCAGGGCTCCTTCAGTGACCCTGCAGATCAGGGGGACACTGCCCCACAGGTTTTTGAGACTGCAAACCCTTGAAGAAACAGAGCACCTCATTTCTCTCCCAGGGGGCAGCTGGTGGGTTTGAGCGTCCGCCCTTTCAGTCAGCAGCCGAGCACTTACGTGGGGCCCCGCCAGCGGAACTCTCCTCATTGACAGAGCAGGGTCATAACGCGGGGGCTGCTGGCACGGTGGGAGGAAGCAACAGCCCATGGCCCCAGAGCACCATGACAGGCGTTTCTCCCTGGTTTTTTGAATGTTGTGGGAGGGGGGGGGGTCCTTATCCTCCTCATGTACTATCTGTCATTTTGTCTGTATAGGATGTCGTTATCCTTGCCACCTTCGTGCAGTTTTGTCGTCTGTAGTCTTCTGTTGGATCTCCCAGCTGTGAAGCACAGGGGCAGTGGATGAATAATGAGAATAACAGATACAGGGGAGACAGGGATCTCAGGAGTGGCAGGAGGATGATGGGGAGGGAAAGAAGATTTGGGGAGGAAATAATGGAGATGGGAGGGAGGAGGGAGCACTAGAACGGATTGTGATTGCAAAACTCATTTTAAAGATAATTTAACCATGGGAAGGGAGGTGGGATGCTCTAAAACTCATGGGGTGATTGTACAATTCTCCTTGATACGACTGAATGATTGAACTATTGAATGGTGTGACATGTCAATTACATACCAATAAAACTGTTGGGGAAAAAAAAACAACCAAGCCCTAAATCACCCCACGGTAAACACACGAGGTTAACAGGTGCGGTTCAATCCATTTTCTTGCCAACGGCCCCGCCCCCCCCCAAACTCAGTGTGAGAGTTTGGGTCCCTGTTTACCCGCTGCCTCACCCTCTGAGAGCCTTGCTCCTGGTCTCACTGCCACTGAGACTCACAGTGACCCTACAGGAGAGAGCAGAACTGCCCTTGTGAGTTTCTGAGGCTGTAAATCTTTACAGGAGCAGGCAACCTCATCTTCCTCCCCTGAAGCAGCTGGGGGATTTGAACTGCCAACTTTGCAGTTAGCAGCCCAACACCCACCCACAGGCTGGGCTCCCTTTTGTTCAGAAACTCCAGAGCTTTGACGGCATGGTAATGCTGGGGTTTCACAGCAGTCTCTGCTTCGGAAGGGACCCACCCCAGCTGAACCCCGGCTGGCTCTGCTGATGCTGGAGGAGGCTTTGTCAGGTGCCGGGCCCACGGCATCCCTATGCACACACACAAGATGCTGCCAGTCCTGTGCTGCCCCCATAGTCAGGTTTGGATTGGACCATTGGCATTCATAGAGTTTCATTGGCTGGTGTCCTGAAATAAATGGGCAGGCAGGCCTTTCTTCCTGGTCTTACTCAGTCCGGAAGTTCCATGCCGCAGCCACTGATAGGCAGGTGTTGGCTGTGCCTCAGCTGCCCTGGGCGAGAGCTGAGCTGATGCTGGGAGTCTCGGGCATTTGCAGCTGGGCTTTTCCGTTTGAACCGCATTAACCGGATGGCGCTGGATGGCGCCTGACCTCTGATGACGGCCTCCTCACTCGGTTGAAAGCGGTGCTGTTATCAACTCTTAACAGAAGCCCTGGCGGCATAGCATCTACACGTTATGCGGCTGACTTTCTACTCCCATGAAGAGTCACTGTCTCAGAAACCCACAGGGACAATTCTACCCTGTCCTAGAGGGTGGCAGTGAGTTTGGGTCTTTCCTGGTCGTGACCCCTGTGATACACAGCCAACCCACCCCAATGTCTTCTTGGCTGTGATTGGACAGAAGGAGACCCCCCAAGTTCTTTCTGCCACTTGCAGAGCCCCTGGAGGGGTTTGAACTGCCAACCTTTAGGTTTGCAGACGAGTGCTTAACCTCTGCGCCACCAGGCTCCTCTAAACCCACGCTAGCTAGCATCCATTGAACCAGGTGCTTTTCACCTTGCTGGCTCCCAGGAGCAGTCATTGCCCGGAGGTGAAGGCTCCCGCCACGGCCAAGGAAGTTATTTGAGCTAGAAGGAAAATGCAAATGTGGAAGTTGATGTCCCCAAAGCAAATAAATAGCTAGGGCTGGGCCATCTGGCTGTCAATAATTCACAGTAACAGCCTGATTGCATCAGGGTGACCCCAGGACTTTGGAGTAGTGAGAAAGGGGGGGGAGGCCTGGCAGGGGGGGAGGCGAAGGGGCTGGCTTGCTGTGAAACTGGTCTGAACAGCCATGGTGTGGCTTTGGCCCAGGGAGATGGAGATGTTTCGCCTGGTCCCGTCCAGCTCTGTGGCAAGTCCCTGTGAAGGACGCCCTGACCTTCAGCACGGTCGTGAGCGCTCCCACATCATGCCACTAGCTTGGCCTGGTCACCTTGGGCTGTGTCCTGGGTCCCCGGGGAAGCAGGGTTCCAGAATGTCCTTTGTTGTTGCGGGAGCTCTTACCGATATTAGAACAATCCATAAATCAATTAGTTCTCACATAATTGTACAATTGCTGCCACGATCCGTTTCACATCATTTTCTTTCTTCTTCAACTCTGATGTCAGCTCCCCTTTATCGCCTCCCTACCCCCCAGTAACCCTTATTATATTATATATTTTTATATCATATATTATTATCATTATTGTTATTATTTTTTTCTGGCTGTCTCTTACACCATCCAATGTATCCGTTCTGCTGTTGGTTCCCCTGGGTGGAGTTATACAGTCATCATTGCTATCAGCTCTCCCTTCCCCCTGCACCCCTCCCCCCTTCTCCACACACCCTCAGGGACTCATTACTCCCTGTACTGTTTCTGAAGGGTTCTCTATCTTGGCTTTCATGCATCGAATGACTTCATTATGAAGTCAAATGAACATATGCAGGTCTAACAAGATTAATTAGGTGAAAGAAAGACCATGGTAGTAAGGGGAGGGGCTGGGGGATAATTATGTGTTTCATCAGTGCTATACGACACCATGGATATGCCGTCCTTCTATGGGGCTCTTCTGTGACAGGCTATCTAGTTATCGTACAGGTGGGTTTGGATCTCCAACAGTCCTTCGCATCAATTTGGTTGCTTGTTTTTGAACTTCTGATACCTATTCCCATCGACACTTTGTGATCACACATGCAAGTGTGCTTCTTCCCTGCTAGATGGTCGCTTGTGTAGCTTCAAGCCTTTAAGACCCCAGACACTATATTGTTTAATAGCCGGGCACTAGCCGTTTTCTCCACATTTGCTTATGTACCCATTTGTCTTCAACAATTGTGTTGGGAAGGTGAGTATTACACAGTGCCACACTGTTAGAACAAACCGTTCTTGTACTGAAATAAGATTTAAATAGACGTCCAAATCCATCTGCTTCCTTGATGTATTTACATATGTACATATACACACCCATATCTGTATATATTGTGTATTTACATACATATCTATATGTAATTTTTACTGTCTTCTTTCCTCTTCTCCTTTCCTTCTGCCCCACTATCATGTTTACCCACCGGTCACCTCTCAGTAATTTCTCTCGGCTACATTTCAATTGATCAAACACGATCAGGAACACTACACACTGCTCACTGTAAATTTTAGAACCCCTGCTATTCCCCTGTCCTTGTCATTGGCTCACCACTCCCCTCCACCCACCTCCTGCCCTCCCATCTCCCCAAATCCCACCTCGTAAGTCCCTTCGCCATGTCCTTAGGATTGTTTGTCCTGCCTGTCTTGTACAGATAGACACACAGACACACACACAAAGGAAGGGGGAAAAATAGTTCTAAGCCTAACTGGTACCTGACGCAGAGCAGATGAGTATCTCTCTGTTAAATAGCAAGCAGGCCCTGTTATAATCCATCAGTCCAATCCCTCTGCTTTCAGGGGTCCATAACCCAGGACCCAGTGACCTAACAGCCAGCACTTATACGCTTTTAGTCCCCAGCTTACGTGACCGAGGGGCACACCTTCTACAAGACCCCATTGCTCTTTCTGCCGCCAGGGATGGAGCGGACTTTTACCACCTCCACCCACTCTTAGATTTTCAGTGTGGCCCCCTTGTGGGTAACCCCAACCAGTTCAGGTGAGGTGCCAGGAACCGCCCTCTGGTCAGAAGTCTACAATCGGGATTCCTAAGGGACTTTGTGGCTTTGCTCCCATTGCTGGTCTGTTGCACTCCCCTCTTGGTTTACCCCATGAGGGTGCGTGTGTCAGACTGGCTGCACCCCCAAACTGTATCTTCAGTGCTGTCCTCTGTAGCACTGTCATCTAGGGAGGGGCGTTATGTCTCCAGCTGGGGCCTGCCTTAAGTCCTCTCTGAGAATGTGCTGCTCTGAACAGGAGCACTGTCCTCAAAGATTGGTGCACTGGAGGTCTACTCGCTCCCTCTCCTGTAGAGACATAAACAATACCCTCCCCTTGGGTGGATTAGTGCATTGGTCTCCCATTGACGTCTTTTGTCTTTTCCCACCCGTGTGTGTATGTGGGAGGGGGGAGGGGAGATGTCTTTCAGCACAGGTGCTATCTGCATCTTCTGTGTTTTCTCTTTTTCTTTTTTTGATGATGCATACATCATTGGGTTTGGTATGGCTCATGCCAGAGTATGTGGTCCTCACCCTAGGAACTGTGTGATATGTACATTTCCCCCTGTACCCATTCTGCTGTTTGAACTTACCTGAGTGGACTCACCCTGTCCTTGTCCTTTTGTACTTGGCTAACTTCACTCAACGTAAGATCCTCCAACTCCTCCCATGGGATGAGGTGCTTCACCTTTTCATCACTGCTTTTGAGGGATGCGTAGTACTCCATTGTGTGTATATACCAGAATTTTAAAAATCCAGTTATCTATTGATGGAAATTTAGGCTGTTTCCAATTCTTTGCGATTGTGATGGACAATGGTGTTCAGATACCTGGCTGTGTTTGGTTTCTTGTTTCTTCTGGGGATATGCCCGGTAGTAGAATTGCTTGGTTGTAAGGTAACTCGATGTCCATCTGCTTTAGGTATCACTAAATACCTTTCCACAGTGGCTGTGCGCATCTACAGGCCCACCAGCAGTGGATGAGAGTTCCGATCTCACCACAGCCTCTCCAACACTTGTTGTTTTCTGATTTTTTGAATTGGGCGATCTTGGTGGGTGTTAGGTGGTATCTCATAGTTAGTTACTTTAATTTGCCTTTCCCGGATGGCTAACGATCAGTAACATTTTCTCATGTGTTTATTGATCATTCAGATTTCCTCCCTTGTGAATCTTCTGGTCAAGTCTTTTGCCCACCTCGTCAGTGGGCAATTCATTTTTGTCTTATTGAAAGCTTGCAAGATTCGGTAGACTGCTAAATATCTTTTCCCAGTCTGTGGGCTCTTACTGCTCTCTTGATGAAGTCTCCAGATGCACGTACGTGTTTCATCTTTAGTATGTCCCCCATGTCTATTGTATCTTCCTCTGGTGTGTGCCCTTCCTTGTGTTCCCAGTGCTAAGGTTCTTAGCTTTGTTCCCATTTTTTCACTGATGATCCTGATAGTTTGGGGTTTTACCTCGAGGTCTGTGATCCACCTTGAATTTGTCCTTGGGTATGGAGTGAGGGAAGGGTTTTTGCTCCATTCTTCTGCAGGTTGATATCCTTTTTTTCCAGCACCATTTATTAAAAAGGGCCATCCTCTTCCCATTTGATATTTTTTGGACCCTCACCAAAGATCGGTTCTGTATGCTGCTGTTTTAATTTCTGGATTATTCGTTGGTCCAAGTTTCTATCATTATCCCAGTACCATGCTGTTTTGATAAGTATGGCTGGATAATAAGCTTTAAAGGCACGTAATGCAAGGCCCCCTCTTCCCATTTTATTCCTCTTGAGGAGTTCTTTGCCAGTTCTGGGCTTCTTCCCTTTCCATATGAAGTTGGCAGCCAATTTGTTTGTTTGTTTGTTTCATTTCTTTGCAAAAAAGATGCTGGTCTTTGTAATGGGATGGCATTGAACTTCTAGGGTGCCTCGGGTAGGATTGACATCTCATAGAGTCTTGAAGATCCAACTCTGGGTTTGGGGTGTCCTAGATTAAAAACCAGCACTGCCCAGTCAATCCTGACCCCCTGGCTCGCAGACCTGGGCTCCCTAGGGTCCTTGGCAGCTAGTTCTTTCCTAGTAGATCTCTAAGCCTTTCTTCCAAGGCACCTCTGGGTGCGCTTTAAGCCTTTCAGTGAGCAGCAAGCATGTTGACTGTGCCGCACAGAAACTCCACGACTGAGATTAAAGCCCTAAAAAGCTAAGTCCACCGACACCAAGTCAATTCTGATTCACAGCGCCCTGCCCGGGATTCCCACGTCCCGGCTCAGGGCTCCCTCGACAGCGATGGACACCATGCTATCCCGCTCTCTCTGACCATGTCTGTGCTGCCCAACATGGTAGCCACCAGCTACGTGTGGTACTCACAAAAACAACAATGAACACACTGCCGTCGAGTCGATTCTAGCTCGTAGCGGCCCTACATAGGGGAGGCAGAACTGCCCCCTTGGATTTCCAAGACTGTAATTCTTTACAGGAGTAGAAAGCCTCATCCTTTTCCCTCAGAGCAGCTGGTGGTTTCAAACTGCTGACCTTATGGTCAGCGGTCCAATGAGTAACCACTACACCACCAGGGATCCTTATGTGTGCACTTGAAAGGTGGCCGAGAGGACAAGGAACTGAAAGGTTCATTTTAATCATTTAAATCACTGCAGGTAACTAGTGATGATTGCCTTGGCCCTGCAGACTTAGACCAATTTCTTCTCTGAACCTGAGAACTGGCTGGTCTCCATAGCTCCCTCTTTACCACCCCACCCCCACCAAAACAAAAAACAAAAACAACCTCAGACAGACAGAACTGGACTTCCTGCTAGCTGCCTCTTCTCTCCAGGCCTTGCTTACAAGCCAGGGAGCTGATCCTGGGAGCTGGGTTCCTGCATGAGACCATGAGACCTGGTCGCACAGTGCGTCATGGGTTGGAGCACAAGGGCAGCAGTTCAAATCCCCTCTCCCGCCCTCTCCCCCGCCCCCCCCCTCCCTCCACACACACACAGCTCTGAGAAAGGCAAGGCACTCTGCTTCCACAAGGATTTGCAGCCCCAGAAACTCTTGGGGCAGCACTGCCCTCTGGGGTCATTGTGAACCGGGCTCGACTTGATGGTAGTGGGTTTAGACTTGAGGATTGGGACCTACCCTGCTGTCCAGACTGGGTCCTTGTGTGGGATTTAATCTTTTCATAACGTCCTGCCTGGGTCATAACAGCACAGACAAAAGAAAGAAAGAATCCAGGTCGCATTTCAGTGTTTGTTTATTCAAGTGTCTGGAGGGAATCGGAGACATTTATGAAGTGAAACTTGGATGATTAGGCAGTTGTTTAATATAAACTAGAAAGGCCGTTTCTGTCGGCACAGGAGCAGTTGAAGCCGTGTGTTGGGAAAGCTTCGCTGCAGGCCCTTGCGCTGTGAAGGGCGGAGAGTAGGGAGCTCTGCGTGAACACAGCAGGATGCTGGCGCTGCTCCATGAATCTCGGATAGACCTCCAACTAGGACCCCTGGCCAGAGAAAGAGGTTTCTACTTCCGCGAAGAGTTTCAGTCTCAGAAGCCCCCAGGGAAGTTCTACCCCGTCGCACGGCGTCACTGTGAGTCAGAATCAATTCAATGGCAGTGAGTTTGGGGGGTTTTGTTTGGAGGAGACCTGGTTGTGTGGTGGGTTATGCACTGGGCTGCTAACTTCAAGGTCAGCTGTTCAAAACCACCAATTTTAGGGTTTCTAAAATTGATTGTGGTGATGACTGTACAACTCTTCTTGACGTGACTGAACCATTGAATGATATATGTGAATTATGTGCCAATAAAACTGTTTTAAAAATGAGTTTCAGTCTTGGAAACCTGCAGGACCGGTTCTACCCCGTCCTATAGGGTTGTTACGACTCAGAATCGTCACGCTGACAGTTGTGGAGGAGCTCTGGTGGCATAGTGGGTGGTGTGTTGAGCTGCTAACCACAAGGTCAGCAGTTCAAAACCACCAGCGTCTCCAAGGGAGAGAGAGGAGGCTTTCTAGTCCCAAAGAATTAAAACCTCAGCAGCCCACAGCAGACGTTCTGCCTTGTCCTGCAGTGCCGTCGGGAGTCCATGGCAGTGGGTCATACTTACACAGCATCCCCGGTGTCAGAGTGGAATTCGCTCCATAGGCCTGTTGGTTTGCTGGCTTTTCAGGGTGAATTTGGTGTGGTCACAAATCAGATCATCATTTTGTACTCAACTCACACCTCCCAATGGTGTGCCTGCTTCCATCGCTGTCGGCCCATCTCCCTCTTCTCCAAATTTTACCCCTGCCAACCCTCTAGCCTGTGATTTCCCATTCTGCCCCCGCCCCACCCATCACACTTGCTCTCTCACACCCGTCGATTGTGACTCACAGCAAGCCTGCAGGACAGGGTAACAGCCCCTGGGGGGTTCTGAGAATGTGACTTAAAAAAAATCACTTTACAGCTCTTATAACATTCCATACATCAAGCATATTTGTACATATGTTGCCAACATCATTTCCAAAACATGTTCTACTTGAGCTCTTTGTATCAGCTCCTCTTTTCTCCCCTCCCCACCTCATGAATCCTTGATCAATTATATATGGTTATTAATATTTTGTATCTGACACTGTCCATTGCCTCCCTTCACCCACATTTCTGTTATTCATCCCTTTTGGGGGTGGGGTGCTATACATTCAACTTTGTGATGGGTTCCCCTTTTCTCCCCCTTCCCCCTCCCGGCTATCCCCCTACCCTCGTGATATTGCTACTCCCACTACTGTTCCTGAGGGGGTATCTGTCCTGCATTTCATGTGTCGAGAGCTCTTATCTGTACCAATGTGTACACTCTGGTCTAGCTGGATTTGTAAGGTAGAACTGGGTCTTGGTGGTGGGTGTGGGAGCGGGAAACATTCGGGATCTAGAGGAATGATGTGTTTCGTCGGTGCTATACTGCACCTTGGTTGAATCATCCTTTCCTCATAACCCTTCTGTGGGGGGATGTCCAATTATCTACAGGTGGGCTTGGGTCTCCACTTCAACTCCCTTGGTTGGCATCGATGTAGCTGTTTTTGGATCTTTTGATACCTGATCCCATCGACACCTCATGATCACACAGTTGGTGTGCTTCTTCCATGAGGGATTGTTGCTTCCCTGCTAGATGGCTGCTTGGTTAACTTCAAGTCTTTAAGACCCAAGATGCTATATCTTTTGATAGCCGGGCACCATCTGCTCTCTTCACCACATTTTGTCTTCAGTGATCATGTCGGGAAGGTAAGTATCAAAGAGTGCCACGTTTATCAGGACAAAGTGTTCTTGTGTTAAGGGAGGCCTTGAGTAGAGACTCAAAGTCTGTCTGCTATCTTAATACTTAAGATATAAACTCACATTGGCCTCTACCCCTTTATTGTAAATATATTTACATACACATATGCCTACAGTAATACCTCTAGGTTTTGCTTCCTATTTCTTTCCTCTATTTCCTTTCACCTTCCTCCTATCATGCTCACCCTCCATTCGGCTTTCAGTAATTCCTCTCGGATAGAATGGAACTCTTTATAGGAGTAGAAAGCCTCATCTTTCTCCAGCAGAGAGGTTGATGGTTTAGAACTGCTGACTTTGCCCTATCGGCCCAACATGTAACCACTGGGCAACCAGGACTCTGGTCCTCCCATCCCTAGTAACCAGCAAAGTCTATTTCTGTTAGTGTGGAGACCTTTCTTTGACTTTTAATAACAGAATGTGTCCCTTTGTGGACGGGTTTCACCCCGCGTGATGCCCTCCGGCTCATGGAGTTCATGAGGCGTTTCACCGATGCGTCTCCATTCTTCCGAGAGGTGCAGTATCCCCTTGTGTGGACCACTGTGTGTGCGCGCCGACGTTCAGGGATCCACCCTCCCACCCATGGGCATCTGCGTTGTCTCCATCTTCCAGCTGTGTGCCTGCAGCTGAGCTGACGTGGGGGTGCTTATATCGGCTGGCGCCTTTCTTTGGGAAGCAGACCGAGGAGAGGGATTGCCGGAGCACAGGGTGTTTCCAATCCCAGTTGTCTGAGGAAGCGTCTGAGTGCTTTCGACAGAAGCTGAGGGTCCCCATCTCTCCACGCCCTTTCTACCATCTGCCAATTTCTCTTTCTGTAACTCTGCTAACGATGCTACTCTGTAGGGTTTTAGTGCTGTTTTCTCAGAAATAGCTGCCAGACTTTTCTTCTGAGGGGCCTTCTGGTGGGCCAAACCCCGAACCTTTCGGTTGGGGGCCGAGTACCCTTGGCCCCATGCATCTCGCATGGTCTCCTCCACCGTAGAACTGTCTAACTCTCCGTCTCCTGCCTTTCCTTCCAGGAGCAAGCAGCAGCAACGCCTCTGCCTTGGCCGCCGGCCACCCAGACCCTGGGGCCCTGCAGCAGTGCCTCGGTAAGCTCCCCTCCCCGTAACCCCTGTGACCAGGGAGGCCTGGGCCCCTGCTTGTCAGGGGACAAGTTACAGTGGCCAGAACTAGCCCAGACCGCTCCTGTGCTGCATGCCTGGTTCATGGCCCAGAGTCAGTCACCTTGGCCTTGCCTGATTCGGGTGCTGGGTCATGGGCAGTGGACCCACCCCTCTCAGCCACCACGCTGCCTGAGATGGAGTCAGGGAGTGGGGCTGCTTAGTTCTTGCTCCATCCATCTGTTTATTCCTGTCCATGACCAGCCCAGGAGATCTTAGGTGCCCAAGAGCCACCGGGGGGGGGGGGGGAGAGGGGGGTCTTGTGGAACTGTAAATTCTGATTCTAGCTGGGCAGAGGGTGGGATGAGGGGCAGGGATACTAGGGGAACAAGCTTGTCATGGGAAGGCCAGAGACTCAGGCATCCCACTTCAGCCCAGGCCAGGGCCTTCCTTTGGAACCTTTGCATTCTTCCACTCGCCTTCCACTAGAATGATCCCGCTGCGGGGAACTCACTGCTGCAGAAAGCAGCCCCATTGCCCCGGTCCCAAACCACCAGCCACCCCTCGGGAGAGAGATGTGGTTTCTACTTCCATAAATAGTTACAGGGGCAGTTCTACCCTGTTGGATCACAAGGAGGCAGGATCAATTCGGTGGCAAGGGTTGTGAGTTCTTTCCAGGGTGTGTCAGTGCAGAGCTGGGTTCCCAAGGGTTTCCGGTGACTGGTTTTTCAGAAGTGGATTGCCAGGCCTTTCTTCTGAGGTACCTCTGAGTGGACTCTAACTCCCCCCTTTCCAGTTCAACCCAAACTCCCCCCTTTTAGGTGGTGCCAGCGCTTAACCCGGCATGCAACAGCACCTGAATGATCCCCAGATGGTTGGCCTCGGCTATTAGTCGAGAGATTGGCGGTTCAAATCCACCCAGTGGCACCGCCAGGCGGGAGTAAAAAGAGCCTGCAAAGCAGGCCACCCTGCATCAGCACTGAGGACCACCGGTTTCTTGGGTCATCCCAGCTGCCCCTGGGGGGCCGGTCACACACGCCTTCTCTCTCCCACAGACGTCGACTACTGCCCTCTGGCTGCCCGCTGCTGCCAAGGGAGTGTGGACCAGCAGGGCTGGATCGCGGCCGCCGTGGGCTGGAGCCTCTGGTTCCTCACGCTGATCCTGATCTGCGTGGCCAAGCTGATGACCCTGACGCCGGATGGGCCCAAGGACCTGGCCTGAGCCCCAGCCTTCTGCTCCTTGAAGTCGTGCCACTTCAAGCTTCTGTTACTTTAGATAGGAAGGAGGGGGAGGAGGGATGGGGGCTAAGAAGGAACGAACTGAGCCCCCAGAAGGAAACGCTGCAGGCCGGGTCCCGCCCTCACCATGTGTCTGTCTGTATCCACTGTAGCACCACCATGTCGCCCCATCCCACACAGGGTCTCCCCCCTCTGCTGGCCCTCCACTTGACCAAACACGATGTCCCCCTGACATGACCGAAGTCAGTGAGACAAGTAGCTGTGACCCAGAGCATAGGGTTTGCGTTGGCCATTTGTCACAAGATGGTAGGACCTTTGTCCCTAGCATGTCTTCATCCGTCCATCCTAGGGGACCCCACTGGCACTGGGCACAGGCAGTCTCATCGCTTCCAGCCTCAGAGCCACGTGCAGGCCACCATGGGACAACGCCCTGGCAGGCGAGCAGCAGCCATGGCTCTGACCTCGTAGACGCATATTGGACCTGCCTGGGATGCTTTGCGGCACGCCACAAGGTGCCCGGGGTTCTGAGCCAGCACCGTTGGTGTCAGGTGCCCCCCTCCCGAGCTGTGAGGTTCCTAGACGACACTCTAGTGCCTTGTGTGTCACTTCTGCCACATCGCAGTCAGGTCTCGGCATCATGTGACTAGCTTTCCTCTCATCTGCACAAGACCAAATCCAAGCCGCCACTCCTGTCTTGGGAGGAATGAGAGGGAGGAGCGGAAGATGGTTACACCCCTTCAGGGTTTGCCTTCCGAGGGCTGCATCCAGGTTCCTGCCCGGCGTGGACGCCCTCTCACAGCAGAGCGAAGGTCATCGGGAAAGGAGGGGCTGCTGGGGGAGCACAAGCATCAACTGCTAGGGCCCTGAGACCCCCTGTGAGAAAGCCGCGGGGCCTCCCAGTGGCCGCAGAGTGGCTGATTTTCACAAGGGGATCACAGGCCCCTTCACAGAGTGATTCCAACTCACGGTGACCCTGCCAGACAGAGTGGAAGTGCCCCATGGAGGTGATACCAAGGTGGTCCATCTTTATGGAAGCAGACGGCCTCTCCTCTCTCCCTGGGCGCAGCTGGTGGGTTCCAACCACTGACCTTTCAATTCGCCACTGAGCACCGAACCAGGGTGCCACCTGCCACCTCCTCCTGAATGTGCACCATTTGGCCCCATCGTCGTCGACGCTCACTGCTGCACTAGTATGGACACAGAGCTTGCTGCTGATCACACCATACTCCGGGTGAATGACTTAGACGTGTTCCCTTAAAAAGGGTTAAACGTGTTTTCACACACACACACACACACACACACACACACACCATACTCCGGGTGAATGACTTAGACGTGTTCCCTTAAAAAGGGTTAAACGTGTTTTCACACACACACACACACGATATGCAAACACACAATTGTTTCCGTTGGCTTGTTTAGGGGTACCAATCGTGCTTACGGTCTGCTTTCCCAGACTGTGTTGCTAAAAGCACTGTGTGGAGGGACAGGGAATAGCCACACTGGACTTCGATTTACAAGTGCAGCGAGTGTCTAGGCCCTCCTGAGAAGAGATGTCACCTTTGGAGGGAAGATTTCAGAAACAGGATTCGTGAAGGGGTGGTAACCTCTGTTTCCGAGACAACAGCACGCACACGCACACACACTCACTCACTCACTCACTGCCGTCGAGTGGATTCAGGTTCATAGCGGCCCTACACGACAGGGAAGAACCGCCACTGTGGGTTTCCAAGATTATAGCTCTTGATGGGAGTAGGAAGCCTCCTCTTTCTCCCCAGGAGTGGCTGGTGGTTTCCAACTGCTGACCTTGTGGTGAGCGCCCCAAGGAGTGACCACCAGGCCACCAAGGCTCCGCGGGAGCAGACAACGGCCACACCTGTTTCCCAGGGAGCAACAGTTCAAAGCGCTGACCTTTCCGTGAGCCACTGGTGCCCAAACAGACCGCACCACCAGGGTGCCTGTGTCTCATGAGCTGGCACCAGACCTTCAAGCCCAGTGGATTCGGTCAAGTCCATTCTCAGGCTCGCTGGTTAAATGAAAGCGGCAGCAGGAGCGGGGATGGGGGTGTGGAGCAGGCTCGCTCTTAGAGCAATGCTCGTGATTTTATTAGACTCGTTGGTGAGTGTCTCACGAACACTCCTGAGAATGCTGTCCTCCCGCTTCCCCCTCCCCCTGCCCCAGTTTTCCAAGCCTCTGTGGAGGGGCCCTGGTGGCACAGTGGTTATGTTGGGGTGCTAATCACAAGGTCAGCAGTTCAAAACTACCAGCCACTCCTGGGGAGAAAGATGAGTCTTCCTACTCCCGTCAAGAGTTAGTCTTGGAAGCCACAGCTGCTGTTAAACAGCAAGGATCGTGTGGATGGCGCAGGACTGGGGAGTGTTCCCTTCGGTTCCCTACACATCTGGTTGTCATGAGTCAGAGCAGCTCAGGAGCACGGACGGACAGCAACACGAGTCAGGATTAACCCGAGGCATGCAGCGACTCAGAAGCGCTGCAGACATCATGCAGGAGGCTAAGGGGTGCAAACAGCAGGCTTGGGTAGTAAGACGAGGTTGGCTGGTTGAAGCCACCCCAGGTTGCTACGGTAGAAAGATCCGGTGACCTTTGGCAACAGTCAACCACTGGAATGCCTACTCTGACACACATGGGGTTGATACGATGGGATGTGGCTTGGTTTGTGTTTGTTTGTTACAAAGTAGCCCAGAGCCCCTAACTGCTGCTCAGGATTCCACAGGATGCACGTTGCTGCTTCGCCTCTGTGGAGCCAGAGATGGGCCTCAAGAGCATCTCCAGAATCCCTTGCCCACATCACACGGGGCTGAAAGTCCTCACATGCCAGTGTTTCCCTGAGAGATGCCACCAGATACGGTGCTGCTGGCTGGCCAAACAAACCCCTTCTGAATGAAACTAAGTATTGACCCCGACTGTCTACAAACCGCCATGCAGACACTCATCTGCTGACCCAGAAAGAGAAGCTGACTTCATGGTTTCTCCCTCCCCGTTGCAGGACTGGTAAGAGTCCGGGCCATGGCCCTCCCGGAACAGGCCCAGCATGCTGAACTCAATGAAGCAAATCCCATTATCTTCTGAATTGGAACACAGCCTTGCTAGGGAGCTGTAAGAGGGGGAACCCCCCAAAACAAACAAACATAAAAAAGGTCCACCCAGTGCATTCCCTCCCCCCACCCCACCCCAGCAACATGCTCTCAGTTAGTGCATCCAGTGGAATCACCTGGGAAGGTTCACAGTGAATTTTTTTCTCTTAAAAGCAATTTCGCTTGAACCTCATTTTGTGATGACAGTTTTAAGAGAACAGCGTGCACCTGGGAAATTTTGTTTCCTGCCCGGGGAAAAATGTTGCAGAAACTGTTGTGATGTTGAATACAGCTTACAAGGACAGCGCTGTGGGAAAAACTCAAGTGTACAAGTGGCTTTCTCATTTCAAAAAGGTAAAACGTAGACTAATGACAAACCTTGCTCTGGACGTCCCTTAACTTCACAAAGGGACAAAAATGTCCACTTGGAGTGTGCACTTGGAGTTCGTCCCAACTGGTCAGACTGTTCATCACGCTTTCTGTTTAGAGGTTCTTGAAAAATTTTGCAACAGTGTGCAACAAAAAAAAGACCTGATTTGTTGCAGATGGGGGCTGGTTTTGCACAATTACAATGCACCTGCTCACACAGCCATCTCCACGCACCAGTTTGGGACACAAAATAGCAATGCCTCTCTTACACCACACACCTTACTCTGTGCGACTTCTCTTTGTCTCTGCAAATGGAGAGGGACGTGATCGGACAGTGGTTTGCCGATGTAGAAGAGGTGAAGAACAACACAAGGGAGGTGCTGTCAGCCATCCCAACAAATGAGTTTGAAATATGTTTCCAAGAATGGAATTGCACATTTGACAAATGGATTAAGTGTAATGGAGTGTACTTTGAAGGTGATAAGGTTGTTTTGTAAAAAAAAAAAAAATCAAATACATAGCTTTGGGAAAACATTCTGGGTTTTGGGGGGCCACCCCCTCATGTCTGAGTCAGCATTTTCCATGTGGCATGAAAGAGGTTGGTAAAAAAGTAAATCCTAGCTGCATGCACGTTAGCTGTTGAAAAACTAAAGTGTACACTGGGCTGACACTCAAGCCCGTGAGCGAAAGAGCATTTTGATATAGACTGCGATGTGGAGGGGGCTTGAAGGTATCACACAGAGTGAAATAAATCCATCACAAAAGGGCAAGTACTGTTTGACTTTGATTATATAAAATGACAAGAAAGGACAAATCTATGGAAAACAGAGGGTTAGCAGGAGTAGCAGGGGAGTTGAAGGGCGGCTTCTTGCTTATGGAATGCCGAGTGGCGGCTCCCAGTGATGGAGACTTGCACTGATTAAGGTGGTTTGCACAGCTGTAAGAAATCGAATTGGCCTACTTGATAGATGCATTGTGATAGACGTAGTGTGATTGATGTATTGGTACTGACATACTTTTAAAGGCAATCGCTGAGGCTGAGGTTGCCCAAACATCTCACGGGATTTTTGGTTCCCTGGTTGGGGTTTTAAGGTCATGGTTTCATGGGACATCACCATTTGGTCTAAGAAGATGTTAAGTGTTTCTATTTTACTTTCTAGGTCACTGTGTAGTTCCTGGGGTCTTGAAAGCTTGCAAAAGGCAGTCAAGACACACCAATTGGTCTCTAGTTGCCTGGACAACGTAGGATGAAGGAGAGTGAGAAACTGGAGGGAGAAATTAATTGTACGACTAAATGCCTCCATGAATAACTTTTCCAGGAGACCGAACCAAAAGACAGGAGAGCTGCCGGGCAGAAATTTACATTCCATTGAAATCCAGGCTTTCTGGAGTCGTGGAGGCTAACTGAACCCTGGAATGATTGTCCTGAGACCACCTCTAACCCTTCAACCCTGAAGTCTACTTAAAACCAAACCACAGTTTAGCTTAACTAGTAAAAAGTAAGGTCTGCCTTGAGTATTGTGCTCATTTAAGAACGATCAATATGGAATAAAAATAACCACAGCACTTGGAATATTAGACAGGAACCTGTGGGGGCCGTGAGGGTATGCTCCCGGGGGAGGGACAGCTTGGAGAATAAGGGTGAAAGGACTAGCTAACAGCAAGAACGGGCTCAGCGTCCTGAATTGCTCAAGCAGACAGAGTTGGAGTTGGTGTGTGCTTTGCTCTACATTCTCTTAACAAAATAAACATTTGAAAAAACAAAATGTACTCACCTATTCCTGGCTCCAGGGCAGGATCGTGCAGGAGGAAGATGAGGCTGTCTGCTCCTCTGAGAAGCCCTGGTGGTGCAGTGGGTGACACGCTGAGCAGCTAACTGCAAGGTCAGCAGTTTGAACCCACCAGCTGCTCCGTGGGAAAAAGATGAGGCTGTCTGCTCCAGTAAAGATGGACGGTTTCAGAAACCCACAGGGGCAGTTCTATCCTGTCCATTAGGGTCAGGAGGAGTTGGAACCAACTCGGCGGCAGTGGCTTCATTGTTAGGGGGTCAGGTTTAGGGAGAAATGGAGAAAATGTTGCATTCAAAAGGACATTTTTGAGATGTGAGACTTTGGTGTGCTCCCCCCGCCCCTGGAATGAACCAAAATGTTGCTGCCACCATTAAGTTCTGGAAAGGGTCCTGGCAGTGAGAACAAAGAACAGGGCAGGAATTTTAAAAACGTCTCCAAGGCTGTGAGCGACGGCAAGGCTGATCCTCCGTGTGGGTCAGACCTTTCTGAGTCTAGAAGATCCTTTAAGCATCTAAGGCCTGGGCAGGCAGGGGAAATCTTACCATTTTTAAGTTTGGGGGGTGGGGGGTTGTTTTGTTTTGTTGTATTTTGAAATGTTTTCCTGTGCCTTGACATGCCCTTGCAGAACTTGCTCTTCAAGAGACAAACAGAAACTTTATCCCCATCTCCGGATAAAAACCACGTGGAAGTTGGTGAATTGATGCAGCCCCTCACTCATCAACTCTCTCATGATCCCATATCCCACACGTACAACAAGAATAAAAAGCTGACTATGCGGCGCTCTTGTGCATTCCCTGCACACGCCTGGCAGTAAGGATGCTGAGTAACTCCGGCCATGATAGTTGTATGTCAACTCGGCTGGCCCATGCTGCTCATTGGTTTGGCAGGTCTGTAATCAGTCTTGTGCAGCAGCTCTGCCCACGACGCCATTTGATCTGACTGCTGGATCCACTTCCACCTGTTGTTCTCTTCAATCACCATGTCGCCTTTTGGTTCTGCTGTGAGGACTTTCGCTTTATGTTGAGTTGTACACCATCAGTAAGTACTTCCAAGTCCTCTTCACTTTCAGTCAGCAAGGTTATGTCATCTGCACACGACAGGTTGTGAATGAGTCTTCCGTCAATCCCACTTTTTTTTCTTCAGGATTATTTACTCAGTATAAACAAGTATGGCTAAAACCCTGACACGTTCCCTAATTTTACACAGCTGTGTCCCCTTATTCTGTTGAAACCATTGCCATGGAACATTCAGCATGAACACCAAGTGCCCTGGGATTCCCACCGCCCCAATGTGACCCACAGTTGCCATCCACAGAACCAAATGCCTTTGCACGGTCAGTAAAACATGCAGACGCCCTCGGCTTTCACCAATGTCCATTTGGTGTCAGCAACGATGTCACAAGGACACCATCAGGGCGAGTGAAGGTGGCTTTGTTATCTCCCTTGCTTTTGCTAATCTCTGTTTTGACCAGGAAAGGTAGGGCAGAAAGGTGAAGACTAGTGGACTTTTTAAAGATCTTCTCATTAAGTTTGAATGTTGCTTTTTTTAAACTTTGTTGCTGTTGAGAATGCCATCGAGTCGATTCTGACCCTAAGCACAACAGAATTACTGCCAGTCATGCACCACGGTCTTTGGGTTGAGCCCCTGGAGCGCCTGGTAGCAAGTGCTGTGTCACACCATTGCCTGGAGGGCTTCCTCTTGCTCGCTGCCTCTCTACTGACCATGATGTCCTTCTCAGGGACTGGTCTCTCCTGACAAATAGCCCAAGTATGTGAGATGGACGAAGGCTTACCATCCTCGCCTCTAAAGAATGTTCCAGCAGTATTTATTCCAGACGGATGTATTTGTTCTTTTGGCAGTCCATGTTGCTTTCCGTATTCTTTGCCAGCCCCATTTATTTTATTTACTCTGGGTCTGGGTATCGAATTTGCCTCCCAAAGAACAGAGGCTTCAAAACAGTTCATCCAGGTGCGACACCTGCCACTGCAGAGAACTTGCATTCCCACCCCAGACAAACCGGATCCAAATCTACATGCCAACCAGTGATTCTTACAGACTGTGTACCTAAGAATTACCTGGGGATCATCTTTTTTAGAATACTTTTATTGGGGGCTCTTACATCTCTTATCACAATCCATATGTTCATCCAGTGTGTCAAGCACATTTGCACTTAAAAGTTAAGTTCTGACTCAGAGCATCTGGAGGTGGGAGCGCACGTTCTCGGCAGAGTGGGGAGGGCAAAACGGAATGAACTGGTTCAAAGTCCTGAGAGGAGACCAGCAAATCGAGCATCTCGGAGCCGTGAAGGCTCCGTGACTGTGACCAGGTCAGGGCACCCTTAGCCTCCTCTTCCTCTCACAGCTGTGGGAGGCTCACAGAGGATGGGCTCTTTCTGGAAGCCTCTCAGTAGGCCCCACTCCCCTACTGCTCTTCACAGATAGCCTCACTCACAAGGTAGAAATGCTGTTTGTTTGGGGGTTGAGGAGCTCAACCCGCACTTGTGCTGAAATGCAGCAACGCTATCTTAGCCTTTAAACCATTCTTTAAGACAATGGCAACACTTCCTTGCACAATGCCAGCGTCACGGCACGTTGACGGAAAGGGCTTCCGCAGCCCCTTGTCACAGAATCGTGGCTCTGCACAGACCCAGTGCAGACACAGCCCCTCGGCCCCAGCAGCTTTGGAACCAGCCAACCGGACCTGTGAGTTTTCAAGACACAGCAATTCATGCTGCACTTTGGCACGAGGACAACAAATAATAGTTTAACCACACAAAGGAGGCCACCTAGCTTGACTCTAGGCTGTACGTGTTCCGGGCTCTAGCAGGGCAACTCTACACCCAAACTCACTCAAGTGGACAGAGGGGTGTGGCGCAGCTTCTTGGCAGAAGAAAGGCACTGGGTAAACAGACTGTGGTCCAAGAGCAACAGAAATACTTTATGAATCTAATTACCAAAGCCTCGCTTTTCTTGCATTGTTTCTTGTTTTCTGCCTTCAGCTGCACTTGGCAGCCACTAAGTGGAAGGGAGGAAAGGCGGCTAAGAAATGCCAGCAATGGTTCAAGTTTGACTTCGTGGCCCATCAGTGTGGAGGCTGTGGGTGTGGGGCCAGCCCCGACTTCCACAGAGGCCTCGGCTTTGGGGGGAGCTCCCCCATTTACGATCAATCACAGCATGTCAACCAACCTGTGAGGGGCTTGGCTTGAGTGCTACTTGTTTCATCTCCGGTGCTTGGTTGCTCGTTTTCTGTAGTGTCTTTTGTTGTTCCTTTTTTCTTGGGGCTCACAAATGACTAAGCAAACCTAAACATGCAGGAGAAGTAACTCTAGGGAGACAGTAACTGGGTGGTTTCTTGGGGTGTGGCCGCAGAGGTTTGTAGGAAATGGGGAGCTAACAATGAGGAGTCCAGGAAGGCAGGCAATATCCTAAAAACTGATTATGGGATGCCAGCACATCTCTGCTCGGTGTCACTGAGCAACTGCATTGTCTGATGTGAGTTATCTGCCAATAAACCCATTTCAAGATGAACCAAAGTCAGTGCTGTCCAGTTGCTGCAACTTCCAGTGACCCTGCAGGGCAGAGTATGGCTGCTCCACTAGAGTTTCCGGGGCTGCCAATCGTTAAGGAAAACAGCCTCATCTTTCTCTCTTGGAGTGGTGGGCAGGTTCCAACTGTCCACCTGTGCCACCAGGACTGGCCCTTGAGATGGTATGAGCTGTCATTTTCTCATGGCAGCGTCCTGGACTGCGAAGCCCTCATTGCTTATTCCAGAATGCATCTGTTCCTGGTGCTTGCACTCCTCTAAGTCGGTGGTTTTCCCCGTGGTTGCAACCCCTTTGGGGGTCGAATGACTCTTCCACAGGGGTCACCCGATTCATAACAGTAGCAAAATGACAGTGATGAAGTAGCAAAGAAAATATTGTTATGGTTAGGGGGGTCACCACCACATGAGGAACTGTCTTAAAGGGTCGCAGCATTAGGAAGGTTGAGAACCACTGCTCTAAGTAGTGGGGGAGGAGGGGAGGATCACCCCACACACGCCACTTCATTTCCTGGAGGAGGACAGACAGGCAGTGCCCCCTCCCCACAAGGAGCGGGAAGAGCAGCGCCTTCCGGGTTCACATCTTAGCATAAGAAAGCGCCCCGCGTCATGAAAGAAATGAGGAGGAGGTCTTGCTTTGACACCAACTCATAGCATTTATTGACATTTCTGTTGAAAAGTCTAGGAAAGCGGTATAAACTGTAAACATGGAAATCAAGCACTCGCCTCAATTATCTTCAAAACTACAGCACATTAAAAAGGGAGTGCAGCTAACCAAAGGGGAGAGACGTAACCCACAGGTGGGGGGAAGGACTGACTGCTAAGTCATACGCCCCAAACTGAGACCTAAGTGCCCGTCTAAGACCAGCAAACCATGATTGTCAAGTTCAAGTTGCAGCATGGATGCCACTCTGAGCGCCATTTCCTGCGGTCACACTCATCAACCAAGGATGAGAGCTCAGGAGGAGTCAGAAGCCCAGGGACCTTGCTGGGGTCATGTCCAAGGGCAGGGTTTGCAGAGCAGCCTCCCCTGCGGGAGTCGTGCCTGACCAGTCCATGGCCCCCAGATGGTGGGCAGAGAGCAATGGATGAGAGAGCATCTATTTTCTTTCCTGAAACAAGTTCTCTGATGCAGGGAGCGAATGAGCAAGTGGAAGGTGGGGAACCCAAGCACCTTGCCCTCTTTACTCAGAACCACAGGAGCGGGAATGTCCCTGTGCTGTTCCAAGCTTGTACACTTTGGGAATTTGAGATGTGATGGGCATGAGGGAAGGTGATTTGGTCTGCTCCCCAGCCACCCACGAAGGTTCCCTGTAAGCAGGGACTGTGCAACTCCAGTCACTTGGCGCTTCTCTCTGCCCTCCAGCCCTCTCACTGTCTCAGTGACGAGCCCCGGCAGAGAACACTGAGAACCCTGCAAACTTACATACCCCGTGGGAAACAAACCTGGAAACCTCATCAAATGAAGACATTTGTGCCTCAACCTTTCTCACGGGTACTTATCTCGGTTTCACATTTCCAGAAGCACATACTACCCTGCTCTACAAACTTGGCTGCAGGCTGTTGTCAAGTGTCCTGTTACACACATACACACACACACACACACAAGTGCGCGTGGAATTGGGATTCGTACCGTGAAGTTTAGGGTTTCAAGTCTTTAAATACCGAGATGAGGAACAGTTTAAACAAAAATCACCTCCAGGAATGTTAGCAGAAGTCTGAAATGTGCCCACGTCCTCTTGAGTTTCACAAACACGTAACACCAGTGTCTCGTAGCAACGCCTCCCCGAGGCCCGGCGATCAGTTAGCATCTGGGGTGAAAGGGCTGTCCCACGGGAAGGAGCTTTGCTTCGGGCCGTCTGTCTGCGGGTGCAGAGCATTGTTGGCCCAACTGCAAATGGGACAGGTCTTGACAGCAGGCTCTGGGGCTTGACTTTGGAGACCTGTTCTAGAGGTAGATGTGATAGTGGAATCACTGCTTGGACTAATGTCAGTGCAGTAATGAAGGCCAGCAGCCTCCTGACCCCTGCCTGGAACAATCATCAGTTTGCATTCCAGCCAAGTCATATGGGCTGCGCCCAAGACTGGTCCAAAAGCGATTTTAAGAGAAGTGGATGTAATGATTAACTCCCACATGACTGCAAATGCAAATGCCGGTGCAGTGGCCCCTGGGACATCACTAAGAAAGCCCAGAGCCTGGACCCACCCAGGAAACAAAAGCTTGTTAAGCTTGAGCTTTTTATGCCCAAAGCCTCTGAGCTGTACCTGTGCTTAAATCACAGGCCTCCTGGCCTGAAGGCTCTAGGTGACAAGAACCCACACCTCACCACTGCCACCCAAACCCACACACACTAGAATTGGGCACACTCTGAGGAAAAAAACCCCAAAACATGGTGACTGTAGAGATGTGGAATGTGTTTACTTACAACTCACTATGGTCCACAAGAATGGGACGAGACCCAAGGCTGAGCTGACCACAGGCATGCTTGTCGTCAACTTCCAGACTCAACACTTGGTCCTTCGTCAGTCAGAGGCTCATCCCTTCCCTCCTCAGCTGGGACCTCTTCCTCACTGAACCTTCCTCACAGGCCTAATTGCCATCTCACTACTCACGGCCGTGTCTCCCCCCCTAGAAATCCCAGTGTGGTTTGGGACTCTGTCCCCAGATTGTGGCAGATCAGAAGCATGTCCACTTAGTGACAGTATCACCCAATCCCTTAATTGTCCTGGGTCTGTTCCCTGCCCCAACACCTGCTCCACCCAGTGTTCCCATCACTACTCAGGCAACTCCCATCTTCACTCAAGTAGCTTCTGAGGTTGACGTACCCCCAGCTTACCACTTCCCGATGTGCAATTTCCATCACTTTCTCTCACCAAGGACCCTACACGCTTGTGTCCGTTCAATAAATGCTACTGATGTTTACGTCTCTAGTTCCCTTCCTCGGCCACCTTTTTAAATACCCAGCTGTGCTATCTACTTAGATCCTGCACTCTGCTCTCCGAAAGCAATATCTGGGCTTGCTGATTTGTTTGGTTTCAGAAACAGCAGGTGATCAGCTTCAGGCAGATGCTGAGAAAAGGACGCTTTACAGGTAATAATGGGGACAGAAATGACTTCAAAGCAAAATGGGCAGGGGAGGGGGAGTCACACTGGGGTTTGCGTCCTACTCCAATGGCCTATAAGTGACCCTCTTCACTGGTAGATCACCATTCATCAGATCATCTGCCTCCGGGCATCAGCACAGATAATGCACTTCACTGAGCTTTCTGCTCTTCCAGTGTCTGTCCCACACACACTTACCCCATACTCTCACCCCTGTGGTACTGTGAGGCAGGCAGGCAGGCAGGCAGGTAGGTCCTCAGCCGGCTGATGGGAGAATGTAGCTCAGAAAGGGACCTAACATGCCAAACATCTTTCTCCAAAACCTCAACTCCAACACTTGGCTCATATTACCATGAGAACTTGTAAGGTGGGAGAAAGCATTACAGGCGATGTGGGCTCCAGGGCCACCCAAAATCAACACCCAGTCCTTTTTCTCGGCAGGCCATATTGCTAGTTTCTGGAGCCCTGCTTTGGTCTGGTGCTGTTCACCACACTGGCTGGGCCTGAGTTGGAGCAGGTAAAATGGCTTCAGAGGAAGCCAGGTGTGTCTGAGGGGCAGCAGGATTGTGGTGTTGGCAAGCTGGTGGACCGGCCCCCACCAAACCACCTGCTACCGGGGCTTTATCCCTGGGGGTCTTTGGTCTCGACAGCCTCTCTTCAGGTGTGTCTGTTCAGGTTCTCAAAGAACAAAGGCACAAGTAGAAGAGTAGAAGGCCTTCTCGCTCGCTGGGAAAGCATCAGCTGCCGTTGCTCTTAGACGTCCAAGAGAGGTCGCTCCTGCCGCACAGAGCAGGCTGTCGTGTACTCACTGTGCAGGGGGCGCTGAGCAGAGCGGGATGGGGAAGGGCTTTCACTGGGCCCACTGGTTGTGCCAGGATCTGGATTCACTGCAAGACGTTGGTGAGGCAATGCTGCTCGGGTGTCTGGAATTCTTGAGAGCATGTCCTGGTGTCTGCAACAGGCAGAGAGAATCCCACACATGGAGGAAGCTCTGGCGTTCAACCAAGAGCAAGAGAGGTCAGAAGTTCAACCCACATGGGCCTTTCCACCACCCTTTTTGGGGGACCCCTGAAGAGGACCTGAAAAAGCTTTATTCTTCAGTGGCCAGCATCCCTGGCTTTTAGGGACACAGAGGTGACAAATGGGTATGTTTTCATTCCCAGGGTCCGGCTCCCAAGAGCGGGAGACCATAACCCCAAAGAGTAGGCTTCATGGAGAAAGGGCTGCGGTGTGACTCTGGCACCCAGTGGTCCCACTTGGGTACCCAGTTTATCTGTGCCAGGGTTTTGTGCAACTTGATACAGACATACATGTCCTGGTGAATCTCAGCCTGGGGCTATCTCTGAATTCAAAGTGTGGTTTTAATGCATATAGTGCAGGGCTGGTTATGGAAATCTGGTAACTCACACGGCTACTCTTCTGGGTTAAAACTGAATGGTCTGCGGACAGGACACCCTCACTGTGATCTGGGCAGCGGGAGCACGTGCACTTTACACAGACCTGGCTATGGGTGGTCTCAGAGTCCCTATTCCATATCTCTCAATTCCCCCAGAGAGGCTGACCTTGACACACACACCCTCCCCCCACCCCACCGACAGAACTGAGCCCAGGGCCTGTGGCAACTGGAGCTGGTGTACTCAGACAAATCTCTGGGGACCTGGAGAAGGGTGACAAGTGTGAGGGCTCTTTGTAATTTTCCTCACCCTAGACTGTTCACTCCAGCCTCATTCATCCATGAGCAATTCCTCAGCAATACACAGAGATCGCTAGGCCCCGAGAAAGCCACACTCTCCAGCGCCGGCCGTGACATGAGATGCACCTGGAGGAGGTGCCATCTGTCCATGCCCAGTTCGTACACAGAAGATACAGTGAAGAACAGAAACCTAAACTCCAATATGTATTTTGAATAACCAAATAAATAGTCAGTTGCCCCCCCCCCCCAAAACCACCCAACCACATCTGGCATTTCCTTTCTGCTTTCCAGACCTCCCACAGAAAAAGCCGAAGCTCTGTTGTGAGGATGTGGCGATGGGCGGAAGGGCGACGGGCGGGGCCCGGGGAGCCGTAGCACCAGAAGAGAGGAGGAAGGAGAGAGGCTCCATGTGGGTGTCTCAGGCTCGCACAACCTATTGTTTTGGTTTCTCACTAGTAGCTTTTTTTAAAAAAAGGCCCAACAGTCTCAGGATTCTTCCTGTCGTGAATGTGACTATTAAAATAAGCTCCTACGGAGGAGTCAGGAGAGATCAAGCTGTTTATAAAACGTCGTTGATTCTCTTCTCAGAACACCGAGCAGCAGGTCAACACACACGCTGCCTGAGTCCCATCCTCCTGCGGACGCTCCACTCTCCCAGCCGACACCGTGGACACGGAGACCACACACTTGGCCGCAGTGCCAGCTCCGCAGTGACTCATTGCCTGGGAAGGGCCTGCTGGCCATGGGCCAAGCGTGCACTCATTTCCATGGAGCCCAAATGGCCCCCCACACGCCGACCTAGTCCCCAAGGTGCCACGAGCTGACACGATCCATGGTGTCCCCTGAAACGCGTGCTCTTCCTGGCAAACGGCCCGCAGGGACTGCCCCTCTCGGTCCTGCTTCCACAGGAAGCGGATATGCAGTGCGGCGCTCAGCCATGGAAGTTGTGCACGGCTGTCTGCTTCTGCGAGAGCCGCAGCAGCTCCTCGCGGATGGCTCTGATGAGGGAGGTGGAGGAGTGGCCGGGCTGCAGGTCCTCGGCGGAGCTGGTGGCGTAAGGCAGCCCGGGGCCCTGCAGGGTCCGGTGGGGCAGGTTCCCAGGTGGGGCAGAGGGCTCCCGGCCCGCAGTCCTTGGCACCTGAAAGAGTGGCGGAGAAGAATGTTCTTGGTATCCACGCACGTGAGTCCGAAAGATACTGCTTACGTGACTGTGCTTCTGTCTTAGGAGAAGGCAGGAGCATCAAGCTAAAGGAGCCCGCCAGCTCTCTCAACAGCTCTGCTCCCCCAGGGGCCCGAGATGGGTGTGTTTCTTGGGCTGGGGCGGGGGCTTGTTCAAGAGCATTAAACGAGCAGGAACCCTGGCGGCACGGTGGCTAAGTGCGTGGACACTAAGCATGAAGGTCAGAGGGTCTCTGAGGGGCAAAGATGAGGCAGTCTGCTTCGTAGTGCCAACTGTGGACAATCCTCTGGGTCATTCTCTCGGACCTCTGGGGTTACGAGGGGCTGGTCTGGGGGGCAACAATGGCTGGGCCGGGCCTTGTCTGTGTGTGTGCAGCAGAACCGTGATCTACAGACTTGTCAGCCTGTGGCTCTGCGAAGTCAACCACCAGGCTGTTTCAGATGCGCTTCTGATGGGTTTGAACTGCCAACCCTGGAGCAAGCCATCAAGCACTCAACCGCATCCAATGCCCACAGACAGAAAATGTGTGGAAAAGTGAAACTAAAAGATAATGGGATTTCCCCAGGAACTTTCTGAAGTCTGCTTGCTTTTGGTAAAGGCAGACGGACGGATGAAAGATCGAGTCACTGCATGGGGGGGGGGGGGGGATTTCTGGTCTTGGTACAACTGGCAAGCCCCTGTCTGCTGTGGGAAGTGGGGAGGGGCTGGGGCTCCCAGTCTTGTGGGAGAACAGGAAAGGGCTCCAAACTGGGAGAAGAGAGGCTGGGAGAAGAGGGCATGTGGGAGCTGGGTGAGGTGAGCGGTCATGACTCAGAGCCCCCAGAAAGACCAGCCCTGCCAGGACTCAGCATCAGGCCCCTCCCATGCCGGATGGGACGGGAGGGGATCTGTCACCAGCCCAGGGGAAGGAAACAGGGACAGAGTGCCCACCTTTCCTTGTGGAGGTTTTGAAGAGGGACAATACTCACAGCCTCTCTCCGTCCCGTGTCATCCTCTCCATACGCCATCCAGCCTGGTCCCCCGTACTGGCCGCTCCGGCCTGGCGGGACCTCCCCGGGCGGGGCACCAATCCTGCTGGCGAGTCCCACCTGCGTGAGCTGCTGGATCTGGGAGCCTGGAGGGGGACAGTGCAGGTTACATGGTCAGGAAAACCACCAGGTTGCCACTTCAGTCTGACCCCAAGTGCCATGCGCACCCTTCAAGCATGGTCCCCATTCTAACTGACCTGTCGACCAAGCAATTCCGAGTGTGTCTGAGTCCTGACCTATGGGGAACGGATCACCAGGCCAGTCTCTGGGGCCTGGAACTGACAACCTTTTGACTGGTAGCCAAGCTTCTCACTCAATTCATGCTACAGAGTGGATCTGACTCAGAGAAGAACTGTCCCTGTGGGTGTTTGAGTCTGGAACTCTTTATAGAAGCAGACAGTCTCATCGTTCTCCGAGGAGCTGCTCAAGGTTTGAACTTCTCACACTGTAGTTAGCAGGCCAGCTCCTCAATACAACACTCGCTCACTGCCATAAAGTTGATGGGACTCATAGTGACCCTACAGGACAGAATAGAACTGGCCCTGTAGGTTTCTGAGATTGCCCTTCTGTGAAGGAGTAGAAAGCCCTGTCTTTCTCCCATGGAGTGCTAGGTAATTTTGAACCAACAACCTTTCGGTTGGAAGCCCAACTTGTAATCACTGTGCCACCAGGCCTCCTTCACTACACCATTTGGGCTCCTGAGAATGCTAGCAGGGTCACCGAGCCTGGCGCTCCCAACGTCTAGACTGGGTATGGGGAACCTTTTCCCTTACCAAGAGCCATCTGGAAACTTGTAACATCATTTGTGGGTCACATAAAATCATCAACTTAAAAAGTAGCCTATTGTATTTGGTCAGATGTTTAGCTGAATCACCCCAAATGTGATGGCTGGAGCTGCTGCTCCTTGGTGAGGCGTGCTGTTAGGTGGTACTGATGATTTCTTGGGATGACATTCCCCACGCTGCCCTGGACCTCCACAGAAGTCCAGCCTGGCATAAGTCCACCATGTCAAACTGCCACAGAAGTCCACCCTGCCCTACACGGCTACAGAAGCCCACCCCCACAGAAGCCCATCCCACCCGGGACTGCCGCAGAAACCTAGCTCTAGCAGTCTAAAGAACAGCCTCCATCAATCAATCGGACACAGCCCAATCAGGAAGAGAGAAAACTCCCAACTCTGCCTCCATTTCCCTCTGTGGCTCCGTGTCCACCTCTTCTCTTCTCACAAGGACTCAAGTCACACCTGCTGATTAAGGCCCCGTCTACTCCAGCATGACCTCCCCTGAACCAGCTCCCTCTGCAGAGACCCTCTATCCAGCAAGGTGACCATGGCCACTAGTACTGGGGTGTGTCCTTGAACAGCTCAACACACAGCAGATGCAGCAGTGACTCAAGGGCAGCAACACCAGCCAGGGTCTCTGGCCAGAGCCATGAGCGCACTGGAGCCCACCAGTCACAGAAAACCAACCACTCTAAGGCTCCTCCGACTCACAGGGGCTGCCAGCCTGCTGGGCACAGGCAGAGCCCATCTTTGCAAAGCACAACATGTCAGTACAGCACCCCACCATCTACCCGGTCGGGGTCGCAGGCAAGGGCTGCACGCAGTGATGTGTCGTGCTCCGTTCCCCTCTCAACACAGGACAGCCTCCCCGGACATAGCCAAGGGCCCTAGCCAGTGGCCCCAGCTAAGTCCAGCTGAGCCCCACAGAACCCGCAATGTCAATCCGATTATTCCTGTGTTGCTGTAAATCATTACACTTTGGGGAAGAAGTCTAGCTACGTGACTTATGAGCCTTTGGTTTGGCCATGGAACTTCTGGGAACCTTTTCTCTCTGTCCCACCCAGAGAACAGCAGGATGGTGATAAATTAAGAAGACCTGCTGCTCCTACTCTGCCAAGTCCCGGCCCCTCATTCCTCCAGGGTGATGGGACAGTCCACCCCACGGGATGGATATTCCAGGATTGTGAGAAAGCCGGTCCATTCCAAGCTCACAGGAGGCACCGGGAAAACCCTCAAGCCACTATCTTCAACCACCCACAGGCCCTTTCTTTCACTTTTTAAATGTTTCAAGTTTTATTTAATATATTATTGCCATCCACTCATAATTTGGAATAGTTGTACAATTCACTCACTCATGTTTGGGATACTGCGCGCGCGCGCCTGTGTGTGTGTGTGTGTGTGTGTGTGTGTGTGTGTGTGTGTGTGTGTGAGAGAGAGAGAGAGAGAGAGAGAGAGACTACTGCTTCAATAAATGTCAACGCTTGATTTTCCACCATTATTCTGGGTTTCTCCGGAAAGGAAGGAGATGAGCTTCTGAGACGTGTCATCACCAAACCAAAGGCTCATAAACCAGGACGCCACCCTGCTTTCCAGAAGTGTAATGATTTACACCCACAAGGTCCAGCGTACCCTGAACCCATCGCCGTCGACTCCCCTCTGACCTACAGCAACCCTCTAGGGCAGAGTGGAACTGTCCCCGGGGGGTTCCGAGGCTGTACATCTTTATGGGCACAGGCTGCCTCATCTTTCTCCCATGAAGCATCTTGGGGATTCCAACCACTGACCTTTCAGACAGCAGCCCATCGCTTAGCCCATCAGCGTTGACACTGTAACAACACTGGCAGCTAATCCATCCTGGGGTTTCACCGTTACGTTCTCCCATGAAGAGCTGCACTGGTTACCCGCCAGTAAAAATGACCTTATTGTAATGCTGGGTGGGGGGAGGGGGTGTCTCAAATGGCCTCCCCTAGACAGGGGGGTGGGGGTGGGGGCAGGGCCTGGCCTGAGGGCCGTATAAGGCTTGTGGAATCAGCAATATCAGTTCACATCGCAGCCTTCACCAAAGAGCAGCGTTCCAGCTGTCATACTGCTAGATCACATTCACTCCCATCTAGGGGAAGCCGACTCACAGCGACCCTGCAGGACAGAGCGGGTCTTGCCATGTGTGCGTTTCTGTTCACGGAAGTGGAAAGCCCGTTTTCTCCCGAGGAGCGGCTGGTAGCTTCGCCCCAGGGCTCCAGCGAACGCCTTGGGAGTGCGTGCATTAAATGTGGGACCAGCATGGCCCGAGAATGAGGTTATACACATTGACATGGTTCTTCGCAGATAAAAAGGTTCCCCATGCTTGTCCAAGACCTCCACCACCAACCCTGCTCAGAAGGGACAACAGATTCAGGAGCATGAGGAAAGGGCAAGGGCAGACAAGCGGGAGACTTGACCCTGCGGGGTACAGTAGGGGGCGTGTCCTTGAGGTTCAGAAGCGGGAGGCTGGGTAAGACACAACAGTGGCACTGGCCTGAAGTGACAACACAAACCCCCATCCCCCTCCGGTCTGGGTCAGCCCCTGTGGGTTTCTCAGAAACCCAGAGGCCCGTTTACCCTGCCCTACAGGGTCGCGGTGAGTTGGCATGGACTCGATGGTAGTGGGTTTGGTTGGAGAACGACCAAAATGGGATGGACAAACTCGAAGTGAGCCCATGCTGGTGGGAAAATGGTGTGGTGGGCTCAGCGCCTGGGTCATCCCCTGACTGGGTCGGCCTGGGTCAGCCCTTGCAAGAGGCGCTCTTGGAAGCCAGCAGAGGACCTTTATAGACACTTGTCTAGAGGCCTCTGATGGGCTGATAAGGAGCCCTGGTGGAGTCGTGACTACGCAAGGCCAGCGGTTCCACAGCACTAACTGATCCACGGGAGAGACATGGTTTTCCACTCCCTTGAAGAGTGACAGTCTCGGAACCCTCCAAGGGCAGTTCTGCCCTGTCCTCTAGGCTCGCTGTGAGTTGGAATACAAGGAATTTAGTTTTTTTATGAATTGAATAGTGGGTCAACCCCCTGCCCCTCCCCCCAAGTTCACGTTCGCATGTCATCTTAGAAGTGACATACTAAGGAACAGTGTCACTGCAGATACGGTCGGCTGAGAAGAGCGCCTTCTGGAGGAGGGTGGCCCCGAAATCCAAGGACTGGTGTCTCTTAAGGAGATGTGCTCTGGGGAAAAGGCTGCGTGAAGGTGGCGGTAGGGGTGAAGCCATGGACGACTGGCCATCAGCCCCATGGCTGGCTCTGGGGGGTGAGCTGTGGCTGTGGCTCCAATCTGAAGCCTTCTAGTCTCCATGTAGCTCATCTCCTCTGCTGCCCAGTGAGTGGCACTTCGTCACGGCTGTCCCAAGGATCAAAGGATGCCTCATCAAGACACAGCCCCTCCAAGGGCCCGGGGGTCAGGTAGAGGCACACCTTGTGCTACAGCCCTTGGAATTACAGCACTTCCTAGGTGTGGCACTTTTCTCTCTCTCTCTGTTAACACATAGGAGTTTCTTGGCAACCCTGTGCCAAGCTGAGCCCACCACACCATTTTTCTACCAGCATGGGCTCACTTCAAGTTTGCCCATCCAATTTTGGTCATTCTCCAACCAAACTCACTGCCAACTCACCGCGACCCTGTAGGGCAGGGTAAACGGGCCTCTGTGGGTTTCTGAGAAACTGGAACTTCTCCAGGAGTAGTAAGCCTCATCATTCCCCCTAGGGCTGGCTGCTGGCTTTGAACTGCCGGCCTTGCAGTTAGCAGTCCAATGAATAACCACTCGCCACCAGGGTTCCTTCCAGGAGTCTACAGGGTCGTGCCAGTATCACAACAAAGAATGTTCTCCTTTTCCTAGTGGACAGTGGGTTTACACTGAATCCAAGATACCTTCAAGACTCACCTGTCACTGTGCCAGAAGTTGCCTTGGGGGTCTCAGCCATTACCAACCCTGTATCTCCATCCTAATCTCCACAGACACTGGGGTGCCTGCAGCGTCCTCCCTCAGACTGTAGACAAGACCACCAAGCCCCAGTCCATGTACCTGCAGTGCCCCCGACCGGCCGGGGCCGGGCCACTGAGGCTGCCTCCTCCGAGTAGATCCGAGCGGTGAAGGGCGCCTCAGCCTGGGGCTGTGAGGGCTCCGGGGGCCCCAGATCTGAGGGCGGCAGCAAACCAGGGCCAAAGCTCGGCCTGTGGACAGAGCATACCCACGTCAGCACTGCCCTGGACCTACCTTGGAGTTCATCAGGTTCTCAGCAACCCACAGAGGGGAAATAACGTGGGGCTGCCCTGCCTCAATTTCCCTCTTCTTCAGGACGCATGGATTACGTCTGGTCAACATGAGATCCTAGCATTCATGGAGCAACACTGCGCAGAGCTCTGCGGGATGGCAGATATGTGATTCCATTAAAGAGAAAGGAGCTGCTTTCATTTGCAGACTGAGCAGAGGCACGGGTGAAGTCTGCAGTTGCCATTGGATCGGTTCCGGCTCATAGCAACCTGATGCATGGCAGGAGGAAACACTGACCGGCCCTGCGTGATGCTTCCTAAGGCTGGCATTTCTGAGTCCACCCTTGAAGCTCCGTGTCAAGAGTCCACCTCCTTCTCACAAGAGAAAGTATGCTTGAGACCCCGGCTGCCGCCCCATCTTCTGAGGGGCTTCCTCTGTGTCTCGCACTGTCTACTTGACAACTTGCCAGTATGTCTTTTTCCAGATCGCTCTGATGGCACAGTGCTTAAGTACGTGGCTGCCAGCTGAAAGGTCATGGTTCAACCCTGCCAGATGCTGTGGGACAAGAGATGTGGCAGCCTGCCGCCTTAAAGATAGCAGCCTTGGAAACCCCATGGGCCCGTTCTATCGGCCCTCACGGGGTCACGATGAGTTGAAATTGGCTAGACAGTCACAAAGCATCTTCATGGTATTATCAGAATAGCTCTGACAGTACTCACTTGCTCAATGTCACTGCCACACCGTCGATGACAACCCACCATGTAATTCACTATGCCCAGCAGGGCTCCTTCTGACCATGCGACCCCGAAAAGGGTCTCAGGGAGCTTCGGGGATCTGGGGACTCTGCTTTTAAGAGCTGCCCTTTTAAAAGAATTAAAAAAAAAAAAAAGACACAGACTAGAGCCTATCACGGCTCTATGTCCATGAAAGTGAACCAGTAACTGAATGACTCGATCAGTTTGACATGAACATGGCTGGGCTTGCTATAGCGCCAAACTGATTTGACCGACCACCACTCCCTTTTCAGGAAAACTAGACTCTGTGCCCCTGGCGATGAAAAGCGATGGAGTGTACGCCATCATCCAGCATACAGTGTAGGCATCTTACAGGTCCCCCATCACTCCATGCCTCCCCCCAACAGGGGCGCTACCTCGGACTTTGGGAAGCACTGGCCTATCATGTCACTTTCTCTCTCGTATCTTTATATTTTGATGTGTCTCTTTGTAAACTAAATACAGCTTTGTTTTGTTTTAAATTCAACCTTTGTCTATTAGTTGGAATCTTGGATGGCTTACATTTAAGATGAGTACGTACACCATGGGACTTCAATCTCACCCATCTGTATGGATGTGCCTGTCCTCCCAATTCCTCTTCTCATTCCTTGCCTTCGTTTGGATGGATTATTTTTAAGCGTTATGAGGGATGTATATACGCAGAGGGATGCCAAAAATCCCTCATGGAAGCCAAGCACCACAAGTGCCCTGGGCAGAGGCCTGGGGGTTTCTCACAGTGATGCAGGGAGAGGAACATGCCTACGTGGAGGAAGTCTAAACAATGAAGGATGGCAGTGCTTTTGTCCCCTTCATGGGTTTCCATGGGGTCACTATGAAGGTGTTTGGTGTTTTCTCCCTTGGCTCAGTAAGGTCCTCCACCTCTTCATCAGAACCCTTTGTGGGCCTTCTTGGGGTCTGTCCCCAAGTCTCAGGCATCAGGAGAGACAGATGTTGATGCTTCTTTACCACAGAGGTTTCTCATGTCCCAGAGTCCCCTGGGGTCCAGCACAAATGTCGGGGCACCCATCAGTGATGTGGCCTCTGTTCTTGAGAGCCAGGGCTACACACTAAGGAAGTTTTCTTCAGTTCCTCAATTTCTTTCCTTTTTTTTTTTTTTTTGTAATATATTGTGTATTTGGTGGCAGTTGGGAGAGTAAACTAGTTTCCCAACCAACAGTTTGTACAAACAGGATCCGTGATGGGGATTGCTTTCCCCCAGAGAGTCAGTACTCTCCTCACTGCTGCTCTGGGCACCCCACTTCTGTTTGTCTGTATTCTCTGCCCCTTCCAGCTTTCTCATCTTTGCTTTTTAGGGAAATGTGTCCTCATGACCTTGTGCAATAAGCTGTTCTAAGGAATACGTTTCTCCGGGGTGTTATCTTATGGCCTCTCCTCTTGTTTGGCTCAAAGATGGTCCCCTGGAATGGCTTCAGTTCCGGTCAGAATGGCATCTTCGGGCCAGTCTTGGGGAGTCCTTCAGTCTCTTGTCAGAAAAGTAATTGTGGTTATTTTGGTGAATTTATTTACTTTTCGGTTTGACATTTTCCTCCCACGCTACCCAGGGCCCTCCGTCATGAGCCCAGTCTCACAGTGGAAGGTAGGGGTAGCCGGGCACCCTCTAGTTCTTCTAGTCTTGGGTCGTGGAGGCTGTGTGTGGTCATGTGGTCCATTAGTCCTCAGGATCAGGTACTCCCTGGGACTCCCTTCAGTCTTTGTTTTCCCTTCACTTTCTTTTTTTCCAGACAAGAGGAGACCAATTAGTATCTGAGGGGGCTTCAAAGTGTTCATGGAAAAATTCCATTACCTTTTCATTCAATTACTCCACTAACTTTTTGAAGCCTCCCTGTAATCTTAGATGGCCAGATGCACGCGTTGGAGACCCAGATGCTACTCTGCAGACTAGAATGTGGAACACTCTGCAGTGCCAATTGACATAGGTGCCCACTCTGCTCCAGGTGTGCTCTATTGTCTGCGGTGATGAGTGCACAGAACCTGCAACTGTGGATGTACACAGATCCTTAACCAACCCTCGATCTGCACCTGGGTGGCTCCCTTATAGCCTCCCACATCTCTTTAGAGTGTCTTCATCCACATGTGAGTTACTGCATGTTAAATACTATTGTTGTGGGCTGTCTACTGCAACAACAATTAAAACAGAGGGAGGGCGGGTGGAGCCGTCACCTGGCCACCTGACTTCACAAAGGGGAAGGAGAATCAAACTTCACATCCACCGAGGGCTGGTTCCTATGAGGCAGGGGTCAGATAAGCCTTCACCCTCCAGCCTTACCAATCATACACCAGCTGTCCCTCCCACAGCGTTGGACTTCTCAGCTGGGATCAATAATTCATTGTCATGGCCACACAGACCTTCCAGATCACACTCAAATTAGGGACGCTAGCAGCTTACAGGTCAGGATCAGAAGTACTCAGGACACAGTTCTTTGGTCAGGACAGCATCGGTCTGGCCTTTCCCAGCAATGTGACGAAGCTCTTCTAGCACTGCTGCTACCTGCTCAAAGGGCATTCCATCCACCATAAGCATCCCTCCAAAGGCTCGCAGCTCTGACTACAGCAAACCTAACTTCCCCATTAAGTGCCTAGAGGCGGCCCCCTCCAAAAACACCGCATGTACTCATGTATAAGCCATTTCCCAACACATTTTTAATGCAGGTTTTGCGGTAAAATTAGGTGTCTTGGCTGATATTCAGGTCGGCTTACACCCAGGTATATAAGCTAAGCTTCCTGGCTGGGGGGACTCAGTCTTACTTCCTGGGCCTCCTGGCTCTGGCTCTGGATTTTGCTGCTGCCTCTCCTCTGCTGCTTGTCTGCTGTCACCTGTTTCTGTCCCTGCATCAAGGAGGGTCAACGAGCGGGGATCTCGGAGTCCAAAGGACACATTCCACTCCTGGCTCTTCTTTCTCGATGCTAATGGGATTCTGCCTTCTGCTGCCAGCAGGGTGGCAATGAGCTAACACTCTAGATCTATTAGAATGGTTAGGAGGTACAACACTCACTGCACCAAGTCCCCCTTCTGCCACACTCCAGACTCCATTCCTGGCTTGTCATTCTTGATGGCCGTGAGCATCTCCCATTCAGCAGAGACAGTTCATTTTATAACCAGCAGGACGGTTAACTTGGCCGATCCACACATTAGAGCACCATTTTTACAAACATAAAACTGTTAACAGTCATTCACAACTGAATCGTATCATCCTATCAGCATCTTCCCCTGCCTTTTCTTACCCAGACCCATCAAGAGGAGCGGAAATACACCCAATCTGCACAGCCATACCCAGAGACTGGCTAAGAGAGCTACAGAACGTAATTCACTGCATTACAGCTACACTGTAACTACGTGGTAGTTACCCTAGCTTGCTGCTAGCAGCGGATTCCAACTCCAGGGCAGAGTAGAACTGCTCCCTAGGATTTGGGGAGTCCTGAATCTGTTGGTCACTATGTGTCGGCTCTGACTCCATGGCACTTAACAACAACAGTGTTCCCCACTGTGCATGTGCCCATTTGTTTACCCTCCATCCACTGAGAGGCGCTTAGGTTGTTGCCTCTGCCTTTTTGCTACTGCAAATAATGTGACCAAGAACACGGGTATGCATCTGTCTACGTGTGTGATGCCTCTTACTTCTTGAGGGTGTAGATCTAGGAGTGGATTGCTGGGCCATGCTATTCCCACCAGCAGTGTGTGCAAGTTCCAGTCTCCCCAATAGCCTTGCCAACATTTGTTATTTTCTGGTTTAGTTTGTTTGACTGCCATCATTGTCTGGGTGCCTATCTCTGTAACTTTGACTTGCATCTCTCTGCTGATGAAGGACCGGGAGCACCCCTTCATGTGTTCTGAGTGGCCTGCATGTCTTCCTTGGGGAAATGTCCATTCATTTCCTTGGCCCCCTTCTTTTGCTTCGCCCATTTATAAATTGGACTGTCGCTTGGCTGTTGAGTTTTGCTGTAATTTTTTAGAGATTAGACTCTCGTTGGATAAGTCACAGTCACTGTTCCACAAGCTACAAGTCCTCTCTCTTCACTCGTTGGAGAAGTCTTTTTGGTTCCGGGGGTCCCACTCGCCTGCTGCTGTCTGTGCATTTTAGTTATGTTTGGTCTTCTATCTGTGCCATGCCTCAAGGTCTCTAGCATTGTCCCTAGTTCCTTCTCTGAGATTTTTACATTTAGGTCTTTGCTTCATTTGAGTTGTTTTGTATATATGGTGTGAGGTATGGGTCCTGTATAGATAGTTTTTTTTTATTATTCTACCAATTGAGATTTAAATAGTCGTGTTGGGTTTATCCTATAAGTGACACCAGATCCTTAACTTATTATGGTCTAGCATAAAATAGTTCTCTGCACAGGACTCTTCACAGTCCACTGATGGGTAGTAGGGCAGCTCCACTCCACTGGCCTGCTCCTGATGACATACGTGCATGTGTTTGATAATTGCATGAGGAGATTATTTCCCCACACTGCTGCTCTTGGTGCTCTCGCGCGTCTCCACACTCCTCTCTGGGATCTCTTGCCTGCCCTTCGTCACTTTTGAGTGTGGTTGCAATTGGCCCTCTTGTGGAGATATCTCTACTTCAACCTCCTTCTTTTAAGACATTCCCACTGAATCCGCTGGATGTGGAATTCTAGATTGGCAGTATTTTCACTCGGCCTTACCAAGCCCGCCAGGGAAGCTCTGTAGGCTCAACTACCCCCAGGCATCTGCCTCTAGAGGAGGACTTATACCAGAAACTACATCAGACAGTGCCACAGTGGTGGCCACAAGAAGCAGTGAGGTGTGAGGGCACGATCCACAGCAGAGTGGGCACAGCTCATGTCTTCTGTCCCACACGAGTTCTGCTATCTCTTTTTTGTTCTCTTTTACGATTTACTTGGTGGTGGTGGCAGTGGTGTGAAAACACACGGCCAAGCCAACACACACCAATCCAGAGTTTCTGCAGGTACAAATCAGTGTGAGCAGCGGCAGTCTGAGTTGTGCCACCATGTCCAGCCTTCTTTTCTGGGCTGTTCCTTCTCCAGAACCAAACACGCACGGCTCCCCAGGCCCCTGGTGTTCTAACTGCTGTTTTAGTCTAATGTTCTGATTGCCATTGTTGCTTTGATGGCCCATCAAGATAGAGCTTAGGAAAGCACATGGCTCGGGGCTGACATTCTTTACTAGTTAAGTCAAACTATGGTTTGGTTTTAAGAAGACTTCATAGGGTACATTTTTGGGCTAAGGCTTAAATATTATCAGAGAAAAATCCTTTTTCTTAGCGGGGGGGTGGGGTGGATAATATCTTTGGTAACAACTCCACAGACGTAGCTTTCAGGGGTTCTGGAAGCAACACGTTCAGCCAAAG
The DNA here is from genome assembly GCF_050624435.1 of Tenrec ecaudatus. Taxonomy (NCBI): domain Eukaryota; kingdom Metazoa; phylum Chordata; class Mammalia; order Afrosoricida; family Tenrecidae; genus Tenrec; species Tenrec ecaudatus. The sequence continues at coordinate 157,026,865 of NC_134538.1, forward strand.
GGCTCACTGTGCTCAAGAAAGCCCAGACAATAGTTTTTATCAGGTGCAGAGCCCCCAGCAAGGTGGGCACTGCCAGTGAGGGATCCTGGTTGTCATTAGGGAAACCACCTGGTGACGTAGCTGACAGTCTTCTGGCTTATTGTACAGTGAACCAACCAAAGGGAAGAGGGCTGGTTTGTTAACCCTTGACTGCTCTGTGGAAATACTGGTTGGCTTCTCCTCTTGGTTTCTATCGACATATCTGTTCTTACTCTTCAAGGCCCCAGATTCCTGAATCTTGGCCCCAAATGCTTCACTACCCTGTTAGCACTCACTCACTTGCTCGCTCTCTCTCCACTTCTTTTCACAACTCCTCGGTTAGATCAGTGGTTCCCAAGTTTTCTTGGCCTAACGTCCCCTTTTCCAGGGGTGGGGGAAAGGTAGCTATTTAGCACCCTCCTGAAATGAATGATTTTTTCACTACAGCCTATAGTCCAGGATAAAGTGTAGGTATCTGCTTTTGCAGCTACCTCCCCCAACCCCCACATTGATCCAGCATCCTCCAGGAGCAGTATCACCCACTTTGGGAAACAGTGGTTCGATCAAGAGAACGAACATACAGCTCAGAAATGGTACCCAATTTGGACTAAGAAATGAGTCCACAGCTAGAACCAAGAGCAGCCCAGGGAAGGAAAAAGATAGAGCACATTTACACAGCAAAGCTTTACCTTGGCAGTGGACCTGACGGGGGAGTCATTCCATAGTCCTCATATCTCTGGAAGAAAAGAAGATTAATATTTAATATTGATTTGAAAGTGACAACAGCAAAATGGCAAAGTTGGGTTAGTAGGATCAGCTTTCCGGAGAGTTATTTTCTCATAAAACAAAATGAGCATGCGAGCAGGACAGTCTGTCATCGCGTAATACTAGAAGTTTCAGCTGAAAACACAAATGCACACAACTAATTTCTATACCTTCCTATCTTTTGGGTAATATAACAGAGCATGAATGGTAGACAGGTTTTCCCGCCTCCTCTGGCCTGCAGCCTCAGGGGTCTCTGCTAACAGGCAAGGCCTGGGTGCCCACTCTGACTCTGAATGCCGCTGCCAGCAGGCCCACAAGACCCAGGGAGTATCCCACAATGATTCAGGTCTTCAGGTTCAAGAGTCTCAACTATGCAAATGTGGTACCACGCTGAAGCAAAGAGAACTAGAGGCTCCAAGACACCATCAAGGTGAAGTGAGCGCCCTTACTCACTGAAGTTCTTCTGTTTCCAAAGAATCAAGCTCAAACTACTTCCTGTCCTGTTCCACAAGGTGTCCCCATATCCTCAACCAGCTCTTCTGACAGGAGCTAACTGAGTGGGTTTCTGTTCCCTGGTTGTAAAACAATATGGCACAAGACTTAAATCCATGGATTCTCCCCCAAACACACAAGGGATTCCTATTTCAGCATTTCTTTTCAGTGACCCAGAGTCATGACCTTGGCCTCAGACACACCAGCAGAACACTGCATCTAGGTGATTACTATCCAGATCCACCTGGGTTGGACCCATTGGGTGTCTGGGAGGGGTTCCCAGTTAAGATTGAAGTCTTCCTTGTTTCTTGGCCTGCTCTGATACCAGACCACTGGTTTCACAGCTGTCTGTGGACCAGCTGTTCCAAAGAAGAAAGACGAAGTTGTCCACGCCCATCAAGAGTTAGGGTCTCAGAGAGCCTATACAGGGTCATCATTGAGTGGAATCAACTCAGTGGCAGCAGGTTTGGTTTGGGTCTGAGGATGGGCTGAAGCAGTCCTTTGCGGGTACATCAACCCAGACCCACAAGGACACTCAAGAACAGGATTCACCACCTTAGTTTCATAGATGAAACGGACCCATAGGGTCATTTTCTCCCCCGAGCCTGCTCTGCCCCACTCAAATACCCACCGCAGGCTTGACCCTGCAAACTCAGCTCCGTGTGAGTGGAAAAGCACAGGCTTTGCAGTTAGACGCTGGCCACGCTACTTAGCATCCTGGGCTGATGTCCTTATGCCAGGGAGGAAACAGGACTCTCTGCCTCAGAGTCCTGACAGGTTTATAGGTAGGTAGGAAACCAGTCTCTGGTTACCTCACCTTCTGGCCAGCTCCTGGCCTGCTGGCCTCGGCAGAGCTGAGCTCCGTCAGGGAAGGGAAGTGAGCAGATGGGAGCAGGGCGTAGGAGGAAGAGGCCTTTGGGAACCTTCCCCCAGAAGAGAAATCTGAGACTGGATAAAGATTATTCACGATGGCTTCTGTGCTTTCTGTACAGGTGGGGTTACGGAAACGCATTCATATGCAGTCAAGCTAACCAAGCACACACAATCCAGGTGGTTTGGCTTTGCCCATAAGGGTTTTACCAGGCCCTTGGAGGCACAGTGGTTTGCCCGAAATGCCCCCGGTTCTGGCCCACCAGCTGCTCCAGGCATCTGCGCCTGTAAAGCAACAGCCTCGGAAACCCCACAGGGTGGCGAGGTGTTGGAATCGGCTCGATGGTAGTGTGTTTAGTAAGGGACCAGGTTAGCCTTTTGGATCTGCCTCAGAGGCACCACACAAGAAAGGCCTGGTGATCCATTTCCAAAAATTACAGCCATGAAACCAGCAGATGGGATGCGGTTCCACTGTCAGACGCAGGGGTCACCTGGAGTCTGAGTTAACTTGAGGACAAGTTTGGTTTGTGATTGTGTTTGAGCAAAGGATAAGCTAAAGTAGAACATGAACAACTGGCTGACCGCTCCTTTTTTTGTTACTCCTTTGCTAGAGATGAAGCACTGGGTTGAAGTACAGTTATTTACTGAGGGATCATTTTTCCATTTCTCTGTGACTCCAACTACACTAATCAGTTGGGTGTTGTTGTTGTAGTTGTTGTTAGGTGACAGAGATTCGATTCGGACTCACTGTGACCCTAGGTACAACAGAAACAACGTCTAGTCCCGCACCATCGTCACAATTGTTCCTGTGCTTGAGCCCACTGTTGCAGCCACCGGGTCAATCCAGCTCCTTGAGGGTCTCCTCTCTTTTGCTGCCCCTCCTCTTTACAGAGCACAATGTCCTCCACTAGGGACTGGTCTCTCCTAACAACATGTCCAAAGTATGTAAGATGAAGGAGCGCTCTGGCCGAACTTCTTCCAGACAGACCCGTTTATCTTTTGGCAGTCCACGGTAGCCTCAATATTCTTCTCCAGCACTGCAATTCAGATACATCAGTTCCTGTGTGGTCTTCCTTATTTTCACGTGCATGTGAGTCGGTGGAAAATACCACGGCTTGGTCAGGAGCACCTTAGTCCTCCAAGTAACATCCTTGCTTTCCAATCCTCTAAAGAGGTCTTGTGCAGCAGATACACCTAATGCAATGCATCCTTTGGTCTCTTGACTGCTGCTTCCGTGAGCACTGATTGTGGATCCAAGCAAGGCACAATCCTTGACAACTTCCACCTTTCCTCTGTTATCATCATGTTTGTTACCTATGGGTCCTGATCCTCATTATGTAGGTTTAGGTGGGTGGGACGGTGCAAAGCAGGTGTAAAAGGCTCTGAGGAGGGGCTGGTCAGCTTTGTCTTTCCTCTGAGTATAAGGGAGCCGTGCCAGAAGCAGAAACAGAGAGGATCCCGGGTCTATCACCAGCTGAAAATCCGTGAGATCCCTGTCTCAGGCAGCAGAGACAGCAGAGCAGAGGCCACGGCACGGAGAGCATGAGGCAGAGCACAGCAGCCACGCTGTGGAGATCAGGCGATGTTAAGACAGAACAGCAGGGTGGCTTCCTGGCCCACAAAGGCAGAGGACAAGGGACTGCATGACCCAGAAGCTGAGAACGAGAGAGGCCTAGCTGCTGGCTGAAAAGAGGTGCTGCTGTGGACCAGAGCGCATTACCCACCCTGACTTATGGTGACCCGCCGACCACCCTAACTGACCCGCAGTTGTGTGCACTGTCTGTGAGTTGGGTGGCCATTCCAGCACCGAGGAGCCCAGCAGAGAAGGAGAGTGCCGTGGGAGAACAGCTGGTGTCCAAAGAGCGTCAAGGAAGGATGGAGGGCGGAGGCATGCCTGACCTCTGCCTCGGGGCTGCAGGCCTTGGGCTGGTGTGGAGCTGGATTTCCTGTCTCCCTGTGGAAGCCGGGGTAGCTCAGAGCTGGCCCCACTCCAGTTCCTCGGTGACCCAGGGAAAGGACGAGGAGAATCAAAAAGAGAAAAGCAGGCACTTGCTTTCAACAGGTCACCGTTACGAAAGCGTTGGGGCAAAAGGCAACTGTAAGGACTGGGTCAGCTACACCCATGAAAAGCCCTTCTTAAGGTACCTGTCTTCCCAGTCAATCCAGATCTCGAGGCAGCAGAGAGAGAAGGACAAACCAGGTGGCTGCTGGGGCCTATTAGTCGGCCTGCAGGGAAGCTGCCAGACAGGAAGTTCTGCTTGCCACCTTGAGCGGGCCAAGGAGAACATGAGTGTCAACAAACCCTAAACAGCAGCTCACATGGTAGCAAGGACACCGCCTTCCTGTCCTCAGAGGAGGCAGAGCAGGGTGACAGGTTCCTCCCAGCCACAGCAGTTAAGTTTGCGGTCAACTCTCCCGCAGGCTTCGATGGCTGCAGAAAGGCCCAGACAGAAGCAAGGGTGCTGCTCTTCCACAGGCCAAAGTGTGACCGTGACCGTCACACCAGAGGGACGGCACGCACAAAGGCTGGCTCACAAGGCCGCCTACCCACCAGGGAACCGCTAGACCGTGGTGCTCACGGAAACCTCACTCTAACTTGAACGTGAGGCTAAGAGGCTTGTGGTCATGTGGCCTCTAGGACAGGGCAGTGGCCCACGGTGTTCCCCAGGCTGGCATCCTCACTCAAAGAGTCCACACGTCTTTCTTCCGTGGGGCTGCTGGGTGGGGTCACACCTCTGACCAGATTCTGGTGAGCCGTCAGCACTTGACCACTGTATCACCAGTTCAGGTGCTGGGTTTACCCACCTTCTCACAGAATCCTCTTCAACACCTGTGAACAGTGTTGTAACCAACCAGTGACTGCAACAGTGACACAACCTGTCCACGGCTCCTGCCCCAGTGACTGTGTCGTCAGCCCAGCGAGGAGGCGGAGCCACAGGAGGGCTCGTTCATTGCTGACGGCTCTTTCCGAAGCTAAACCTACAACCCAGCCAGTCCCCAAATGCAACGAGCAGCCGCAGCAGGTACCCCCGCTGCACCGCAGTCAGAGCAAAGCCTGCACCTTCTCCAGAGATGAAGCACTGTGGTGACGGCCCATTTCTCCATGATTCCCGCCAAATGATTGCGTGGTGGTGGTGATATTAGGTGCCCAGAGTGGGTTCCGACCCATAGTGACCTTATCTACAACAGAACAAAACACTGCCCGGTCCTGTGCAATCCTCAGAATTGAGCCTATGCCTGAGCCCATTGATGCAGCCACGGTGCCAATCCATCTCGAGAGCCTTCCTCTTTTTACCTGTGCCTCCACTTTACGGGGCACGATGTCCTTCTCCAGGCACTCCTGACAATATGTCCAAAGAACGGTGTGGCCAAGTCTTGCCATCTTGGCCTTAAGGAGCATTCTGCTGTCCTGGGTAAAGACAAATTAGAGTGAGTTCGTTGCCAGGAGTTCGAAGGGGGGCAGAAGGGAGGTGTGGTTTAGAGAGACTTAATCTGGAATTAGGAGAAAATAATGCTCGTGCTTCTTCTTGGGTTTGTTTGTTTGTTCTTTTCACATCTTAAGAAGGTACATCTGATGGGCGAGAACGGCCCGTTAAAATAAAGAAGAAAAGGATGGTGAAGGCAGATGAAATGCTAACACATCCCCTTCACAGGATGGCAATGTGGTCTCTGGACAGGGCGGTCCCTGCCCGGTGTGGTCCCCGGGGATCCATCCAGCTCCCAGGTGGCCCAGTCTGGGGCGTTGACGCCTTGGGCACAGCGTGTGCTGCACAGTCCTTGGGACATCGATGAGGTGTGGTTTGGCGGTTCCTCCAAGGTGCTCGCCCTGAGCCAGCCCGAGCCCCTAGTTCTTCCTCTAAGAAAAGATTCGAGCTGCACGAGAGGACTGCTTCCCGCACTCAGAAGTCACTTTTTGCCCAGGATTGCAGGTCACCCAGAGACTGCTGGAATCCAGAGCCTGTCTGGAAATGACTCACCCCACCCCTCGATTTTCAGCCAGACAATCGGGTCATGATGAGTCAGAATCCACTAGAAGGGCAACGCTCTTGGTTAGGTTTGGGGGTAAGAGGCAAGATAACGCTGGGAGGCACGCACACCTAAGAATCACCAAGCCCTTGAGATCCACAGGGCAGCATTCACCCAAGGGCAGAGTTCACAAAGGTCAGAAAGGAGGAGGAAGGGAAACAGAGGAGAGGAGGTGGGCACACACTCAACGACATGGACGAATGGCTCAATGGTCAACTCATCTGTTCTGTACACCTTCAGCAATTCCCAACACTGGGGTGTTTAAAGAGTGCGCTTGTTTTTCTAGGCGCCATCAGTGACACTTGAAATCACAGAGGCTCATCCAGCACGGTGAACCATGCTCCACAGGGTTTAGGAATAGGCTGCCAGGGCTTACTTTGGAGGCTTCTCAGGGCAGACTGGAACCTCCCACCTTTGCTCGCGGCAGCTGGGGGCCTTGGCTGTTTGCGCCACCAGGGCCTCCAGGAATCCACTTAGAAGAAGACCCTACAAACTAGTGCTTCATCAAGCCTTCGTTCTTATCACATGAGCCCTGGTGCGGCTCCACTCAGCAACAACACCCCACTCCCCCACCTGCCCAGCCTTGCCCCGGGAGGACTCACGCTGCACGCGTTGCTGGTCGTCTGGGCCGGGCTGTAGAAGGACCCCCACTGGGCAGCTCTCCTCTCTTCCCGGGAAGGGGTGCTGTTGGTGGGCAGCCCAGCGGGGGGCGCAGGGCATGGGCCCGCAGCACTGGCCGGCTGGCTGCTGGGGGCCACGAGGGCAAAGGCGTCATCCAGGAGGGAGTGCATGGTCTGGCGGGCCTCCTCGATGGACGGCCGGGGCGGGACGTACTGCGGGGCCAGGAAGGGGGGGCCGGGGTACCGCCCCAGCTCGGTCGAGGACGGAGTCTGGACTTCTGCCGGGAGGTCGGGATCAGACTGAGGGGACAACAGCAGAGGGAAGAGGCGTCAGGCACATGCTTCCCCAAACCCTGAGGATCAGAGCGGCTCTGAGCACACCTCACAGACATGGGGGAAAACAAAAAAGTACACTGTCTGGAAAAATGCAGCCACCTGGGATGCAGCAAGGCACCGGACACGCGTGTTTTTACCAAGCAGCCACGCAGACGTCTCACACGACAGACACGAAGACAACCTCGCTTTCCTTAGACTCGGGCCCCAGAAGGTAAGGCAGTCTGCAGGCTGCTTCAGTACAAGACATCACAGACCCCATGGCGTGCATGGGCACTGTGGCCTTACAGCTCTGTCAGAACTGTGGGCAGCAGAGGGGAACCCCACCCCAAACTGCCAGACTTACCAGCAGGACCCACTCTGCAGAAAAGAGCACTCCACCACTTAAACCTCAAGAAACTTCCTTGAGAATTCCAACACCACCGTTCTCTAGACAGAGCCTGCTCAGCAGCAGTGAGCGACCACCCTGAAGGGGTGGGGCAGGGGGACTGCTGCAAACCGCAGATCCCCCACCTAACAGCTCACTCCTGTGTACACGCCTTCCTGCCTGCTTCTCCACCGCCCTTATCCCCCAGGAGAGGCGCTACTACGTGACATTTCTCATCTCCCAGGCCTTCAAATCCCCACCCCCGGGGCTTGGTGTGACCCTGAAGAGTGGGAAAGTCTGCGAAGGAGAGACGTTTTCCCCTTGGGGGTTTTCAACAAGGATGTAGAGGACCCCAAGGTGGGGTCTGCAGTTTATGACTAGACACCGGAAGGATCCCCACCCTCTGCGGTCCCTGGGCTCCTTCAGGACCAAAGGAGGACGGCTGTGGTGCAAAGCGCAGCACCAAGCTAACAAGTGCCCGACTGAAGGACAAGGCGCCACACTGTGCGTGACACACCAGGAGAGCCAGGCCTCGAGCTGTGGGGCCAGGTATGAAGACCACAGAGGAGAATCAGGAGACGGCCCACGTAACAGCCGGCTGCACTGTGTGACAGACTTGGGTGATCAGAAAAAGGCTCTTCCACCAGGCCTGTGCAGAAGGAGCCACAGCCGGCTGGGGAGTGACAGGGAAGAAGGGGGGTCCCTGCTTATACACATCGGACTCTGGAAGCGGCCTCATGTGAGACGAACAAAGGAAGGAGGCCACTATCCTTAGGAGTCAAGGGGACAAGGACAGCCTTCCAGGGAGCTAGGCAGCTAGAGAGCGCAGGCCAAACGCCAGCTGCAGCAGAGCGCCATCCACCGTGTGGACGCCCTATGACATGTCCGTCTGGAAAGTAACTCTCCAACCACGCCGTCACGTCTCTCCACCAACAAGGGGTCTCGTGTGCAGACCCTCCAACTCTCCAGGATCACCCCAGTGCCCTTGAGCAGGCTGGAAGCCACAGTCGGGCTTTCGAACACGAATTCCTGGGAGACTAGTCTGGCTCCTTCAGCCCCTCATGGCGGGTTGGTGGTTAGGTCCAGCGTAGATTTGGTGCTTCGGCACGTCTGAGTATTGAGATGTCCCAAGGGGGCGTCACAAGAGGAGTGGAATATCATCTCCACTCGTCCACAAATGTTCTGAAGCCCACGTACCACCCGTCCACATGTGACGAATGACCCAGGTGGTCCAGTGTTAGAAATCACGGAGGAGCACCCACGTCATCGAGGTTTGTACAGTTTAGGGGGCAAGCACAGCCCTCTAGCAAGGCATGGCCGCCCAGGCAAGCTCTACAGTAAGTCACCTAGTCTGGCATAAATCCCGTAGTAAGCGTCTCCCTGGAAGTCTCTATGCACCTAGTGGAGCACCTTTTACTAATCGCCAGAGTTCTGTCACCCACTGTGGCCTGGAGTTGCCAGGGAATCGGTCACCTGCCTTCTTATTCTCCTCACAGAAGCTTCTGCAAGCTTCTCCCAGAAGCAGGTCTCCCCTGCAGGAGGGAAATCCCTGGACTGCCTCCCCCACCCCCCGGAGGGTGTCAGTTCACCCTCTTTCCACACCATTCTGCCGTCAGCTGCTCCCTGTGTCCTGGATTCCTCACGGCCTCCCAGTGGGATGGCAAGACCCTGCTCAGTGGGGTCTGTGGCCTCAGTCCTAATGCTACCGGTTCTGCCTTCACCGTTTGGAGATGCACTGTGCCCCGTTCATCTTGACAGCTGTTGAATTCCTTATTTCTTAGTTCTCATTAAGTCCGATCTTCTCCCCATAAAGTAATAATATGTGGAGATTAGCAGATGCTGTGTATTTTTAGTGGGGTGGGGTAGTAGTCAGAGATCAAGCACCATACAGAGCCCGCCGCCCAGGCTCCTGACCACAGTGCCCACAGACGCACCGGGCAGCCGAGGTAGGCCGAGTTGTGCACACCGGGGGGCCGTCTGTAGGTGCCGTCGCTGTCCGTGGTTATGAGCCTGTCCTTCTCAGCATCGGTGGGGCAGCCGTTGACCTGGTGCTTGCGTCGAAGCTTGGGAGAACGCTTGAGCCTCGAACTGTGGGGCACAGAGGCACATGGTCACAGGCAGACCCCGTCCTGCCCCAGCTCACCTACGAAACACTGAGCTTTCCATGCGCTTGGGGTGAGGGGTGGGGAAAGGTGTCTGTGCTCAGGGAGTACTGGGTCCACCTGGGCCAACTAACCACCGAGGACACCAGGCCACCAGCCATTTCAGCGCAATTTGGCAGAGGTGTCCAGAGCAGGGAGAGGGCTGGAGGGCTGGCCAGGACCTAGGCTGGGGAGGGGCGAGGGGTGGTGACACTATGCAGAGAGTCAAGGCTGCTGGAACAGGAAGTGCCGTCTGCCCGGTGGGTGACAATCGCTTGAAGAGCAGACTCTAAGGGGCAGTCACACTTTGTGCATGCTGGCCAAGAGCTGAGAAAGGCACCGAGGGGGACAGAGAGGAAAAGTAGATGGATGGGCAGGATGCACACACAGAATTCGGGTGGGGGCGGGGAGGACAGGGATAAAGAAGAGGGATCTGGGGAGGGGACTAGAAAGAAGGGGAGGGGAGAGGAAGAGTGGGCCCTGCTGACTTGAAGGAAGTGAAACACAGGAGACATGTCAGTGACCAGAAGCCTTGTTCCCCATCTTCTTCACCGGCCAACGGCCAGTGCCCCAGGAGCCAAGCAGTGCAGGGTGAGGGGTCTCCAAGCCTCAGGACCGTGGACCTACCTCTTCCTGGGCTCAATGAACACAGAAGGCACACTGGCTGTGGGGTCCAGGATCTTGTCGATCTGCATCTGCGCTCGCCGGTACACGCGGTGACGCTCCCGCGTGTCGCCCGAGGACAGGTCATCCACAGTGGGGAACTCGTAGTGCCCTCGGCGCTTGGCACGGAGCCGGATCTTGTTCCGGTGGTGCTCGATCTCTGATTTGTGCCGTAGCGCAGTCTGAATCTGCTCGGGGACGTAACAGAGGGGACCATGAGGCAGTACCTCCTCCCAACCCACCCAAAGCACACGCTCACTCCCCACATAGCATCTGTTCCAGGCCTGCTTCAGAGCTGGGCCTCCGGACACACTGGCTGCTGGGAGTTTCCCCTTCCCACTCAAGGTGACCCCAAGCCTGCAGGGTAGACCTGCAAGGCTGTGACCATTCTGAAGCAGCTCGCCAGGCCTGGCTCCCTGGGTGCCCTTGGAAGGGTTCGAACCACAAATCTTTAGGTTAAGAGGTTGGGCACAAACCATTTAAACTACCAGGAGCCCCTACCAAGAGCTCTGGTGGAGCATTAGGCTGCCAACCACAAGGTTAGTGGTTCAGACCCACCACCTGCTGCTTGGGAAAAAGATGAAACGGTCTGCTCTTCCATAAAGATTGACAGTCTCAGAGGCCCCATAAAGGATGAGTGTGAATGAACTTGATGGCAGTGGCTTTGGTTCTGGGGTGTTTCTAGGGACTCCTCAAAGGCAGGCCGGTCCGTTAGACATTAACAATGGCGTCTGCACAGTCAGGAAGCCACTCTGAACAGTTAGAGGCAGGACCCTCCTGAATGGAAGGTTCTCAGGCTAGCAGACCCAGAAGGGTCATCTCTGGCGACCCAGTGCAACCTCTAAGGTGGGAACAATTGTCCCTAGCTCCACCCTGGGCCCTTGTGTTTCCATCCTGAGCAGGCCAGGCATGGCTTCTCACAGAGACAGGTAAGTACCTCCTTGTTGATCTTGTTGGTCTCTGCCACACGGTCACCCGGCTTGGGAGGCTGGGCAGGGGGGGCTGGGATGGGCTGCATGGCAATCAGCTGGATCTTGCTGGGAACCCGGCGGCTGGGTTCTGCAGCATGGGCAATCCTGTCCACGTGCTCAAAGATGGACGCGGAGGAGTGCTGCTCAGGGGCCAGGGCTGGTGGGGGCGGCCCTGCTCAGGACAAGAAGCAGGAGAGTCATCAACAGAGGATTGTTCTTGACAGGATCCTTGGGGGATCGGGGAGACCCTACAAGGACACCCTACTGTGGGGACAGAGTACTGAAATCTCACTGGAAAAAAAGCCATCCAGACGACTCCAATTTAGAGTGATCTGTGTGTCCACAAAGAACTGTGCTTGCAATTTCTCTAGTGATTGAAATATCTTGAAGCCTCCAGAAGGTTTATGCAAATGAAGTGGCTCACAGAGGCGAGGGCCTAGATAGGGAGGGCAGCCCCTACCCCAGAAAGTGCCTCTTTAAGTCTGGATGCCAGTGAGGGCCCTGGGCAATGAGCTCTAGGGGCTTCCTCTTTCCCACATCCTTTGTGTGTGTGGCCCTACATCCAGCCCTCTCCTGCCTTCTCTGACTTGTCCTAGAGAAACTCGGGCATAGAGAGCAGTGGCGGCCAGCTGGTCAGAAGTGGGGGTGTCGTAGGGGCTCCTCAGCTTGCCAGGAGTCAGAGGAGGAGGGTCTTGTGTGCAGATGGTGTCAGAGGGGAATGGCGTTGACACTAAATTGATCTGAACTATCATGACATATACTGGAGCCCTGGTGGTGTAGGGGTTACGCACTGGCCCGCTAACCACAAGGCTGGCAGTTTGAAACCACTAGCTTGGGGTGAGAGACATGGGTTTCTGCTCTAGTAGAGTTATATTCTCAGAAACCCACAGGGGCAGCTCTACCCTGTACTACTGCTATTGGGGGGTCATGAGTCAGAATCAAGTCAATGGCAGTGAGTTTGGTTTGAGTTATCATATTTGGTATCAAAATAACTGGATCCCGTACCCTAACACGCCCTACCCACCCTCCCAGCCTCTGGTCGCCAAGGGAGGCCTGTGGTCTCAGAGCACGCGCCTCTCCTGGACACTTCAAAGCACAGAGGTTCATACACGACAAGGGGCTCCAGAGAGTTGGTGGGAAAATGAGATTATAAAATCACGGTGTCTTTTCACCAGCTTTTCAAAAGCTACCTCATATGTGTCCTCTGGAATCGAAAATTCTGCTGCACAAGATGTGCAAGATTCACCCACTGTAGCATGCCTCCAGAGACCACTTCTTTTATGGCTGAGCAAGGCCCCACACGTTGGCGAGAACACGCTGTGTCTATCCATTCAGCAGGCGGCGGGCGCTGGGGTTGTCCCCACCTTGCAGAGGCTGAGTTTGCTGCTGCTGCTGCTGCTGCACATGGTGGGCTTGGGCCTGCTTGAGTCCCCACTCCCAATGGCTCGGGGCACAGGTAGGCATCGCTTTTAAAGGAAGCCCAAAGCTTCATAACTTCAAATGTACGTGAGAAATAAGGGAGATAGGAGGGGGACTCAAACAGTTGTGTGAGTATGTAATATGTGGTAGTCACATAATCCGTTGTCAATTTGAGACTTAAGAGTGAAGGGGTGGAGTTGAGCCTGTCAATCAGGTTGCAGCTTGATGACCTCATTTGAAGGCACTAAGGAGATAAACAGCTCGCTGGAGGTGGAGCACACTGACTTCCTGGGGAAGGCATTCCTGTTGACAAGACACACGGAGCTACGCTAGGGCTCTAGAGCTGAGGAGCCACATGGAGACCCCCTGCCAAGGCTGAGATGCTTCTACCGCCACTGGATCCACAAGACTTTCCACCCACTGGCCTGTGATCTTCCTGCATTAAGCATCATTGCATGTGTTGCATGAGTCTGAAGAGGGCTTTGTAGATTGGTATCAGACATATAGGCTAATATCAGACTTATGGACTTGATCTGGACTAGACTGAAGTGTTTTCTCAATATTCAATTGCTCTTGTATATAAAGCTCTTTCTTATACACATATGAATGTCTGGATTTGTTTCTCTAGTCCACCCAGACTAACACAAAAGGCATGAATTTTTTTAAGCCCCCCTCACTGTATAAAGGGTTCTCCTCAGAGTAAAAAATATATACAATATATATGTGTGTGAGTAAGAACAATGTGAGGCCAAGCAATAGGAAATTTTTATGGACTATAAGTCAGTGATATTTAAGTTTACGTAGTTCCTGGTAACTGGCTCTGCCCTGAGTCAGTTCCATGTTCTCTATAGAAGGACGGTTAGGAGCTACGGCCATCTGAGGCCGGCTCTTCCTGGGCATCTCTCCCTGACCATGCCTTGGCACCGCACACTTTAGGCACTGTGCCTGAGGAGAGATCATTAGCTTCCACAGATAGGCTGGCCTTACAGAGTAACGGCAAGTGTCACAAAGGGTCACCCATTAAGCCACTGATACCTTGGGGGACATGGGAGGGGGGAGGATCATGTCCCGCTGAGGAGCAGCAACCTGGTGCCTGGCTGGCACATGACATGATGCCCTGCAAGGGTGACTGAGGGGCAGTCTATGGACTACGGGTGTCATAGTGCATCCATGCCAGGACATCCGTGATGACAGAGTACCCCAGGCTTCAAGATGCATGAGAGACAGACACTGTGCATGGGAACACAGAACCAGCTGCCCGAGTCTTCTGTGGTCCTAGCCCCACCCTCAGAAGTGCGGCTGTTGCTATGCCACCAGGCTGATTCCGACTCCCATCACCCTGTGTGGCAGAGCAGAACGGCTCCACAGGGTTTCTTAGCTTGTCATCCCTACGGAGAAGGACATCATGCTTGGTAAAGCACAGCATCAGCAGCAACGAAGAAGGCCCTCCGTGAGATGGGCTGACACAGTGGCTGCAAAGATGGGCTTGATCACAGCAAGGGCGTGAAGATGGCACAGGGCCAGACTGGGTTTCCTTCCGCTGGGGCGACCCCTATGAGTTGGCACACCGGTGTTTCCAGGAGCAGACCCCCAGGTCTTTCCTGAGGAGCTGCTAGGGGGTTCAAGTGGCCTACACTTCATTTCACAGCCGAGCGCTTAACCACTGTGTCATCAGGGCTCTTTTGCTCAAAGTGAACGTCTATTAAAAGAAGAAGGGGAACAGGTGGCAGATGTAAGAGTGGCTAGAATGTGAAGGCAGCCCAGAAAGAAAGACACCCCCCACCCCCACATTGTGTTGTCCGTCCTGGGAGTGAGGCCACCCAAGCTGCAGCCTGGGATGGGATGGCCCTGTCCTATCTCATCACCCCACTTGGTGGCTGTGGTAGTTGGAGGATTTTATGTCAAGCTGAATTTGTATGAAAGGGTATGGGTGGGGTGCAACCTGTCAATCAAGCTATAGCCTGATGATGCCAATTTGGGGGTGTGGCCTTCTTATAAGGAAGAGACTGGGAATCTCCTACTCTCTCTGCCCTCAACCTTCCAGCTTGTTGGCACTCTGCCTGCCTCCAGGGGTGGCCCCATGTGGATCGCCTGGCCCTGAGAGCTGCTGGCACCCGTCATGTTTCCACCGCTCTCGGATCCACACCAGCCATGATCTTCCTCATCCCACTTCGCCTTTCTGCATCACTGGGCTGCAGCTTCGTGAGACTGAAGAGGGACTTATGGGCTAGTACCAGACTTATAGACTTCAGTTGGACTTAGCTGGGATAGCCTCTGCTTTCTTAACAGAAAGCTCTTTCTTATAAATACATGAGTGCCGCTGGATTTCTCTAGATAACCCAGTGTAACACAGTGGCCACAGGCCCCCATTCGGTCATTCACCTGAGAAGCAGGGTACTCAGGCCCTTGGATGGCTTCCACTGAACAAAGGAGCTGAGTAAGGAGGGAGAGGGAGACGCTGGACAGAGGACGCCGACTCGATGTGCTGCTCGGTCATACAGGCATAGAAAGTCGGGCTGTTCCGACTTTCTGTTGCGCCTCGCACAAACACTGACAAAAGCTGGGTGAACACAGCCTCGGAAATCACGGGGACAGATGGATGAACTCTATGTAAGCGACGGCCATGGGGCTCACCTTCCCGCATTCTCACTCTTCTGTGGTGATGCGTGGAATCTGTCAGAGGTACATTGCCAGGCCTTTCTGCCTAATCTGTCTTAGTCCACCCTGGGGGACTTCTGCTTGGGAAAGAATCATGGGAGATAAAAGACTGGAGAACTCAGAGAATCCCAGGCGAGGTGATACTTGGGGAGAGTGGCAGGGAGGGGTGTGTGGGCAGCCTCACAGGGGGTGTTTCAAGAAGAGGAATCATGGATTCAGCACTGGGAGCTGTGTACACATCCACAATTTTTTTAAATTAAAACCCATGGAGCACAGCTGTGCTTTGACAGACGTGGGGGCACCGTGGGTTATTGTCGACAGAGGTCCTGGTGCTGTGTTGTCCGCAGCTAAAGCATCAGACATGAATGACGTCACCTGGCCACAGTCACGTGGGCTCAGAGCTCTGAGAAGCATGTCAGAAGCTCACTGACAAGGTCAGTGGTAAACTACTAAGGGGCTTCCTAAGGAGGTGGGCGCTGACCCCCCAGAGGGGCCTCTGAGACGCAGTGCCAGAGCAACTCTCAGCATAACCACAGAACACACCTGCAAGAGGGGGCACCTTGCAAGGCCTTCCCCCACGCAGACCACACTGGGCCGTGACCTGGGACCATCAACACACAACCAGTGGTCCAGCTCACAGAGGTCTGAGAAACGGTTCAGCACGTGAGTGATGTGGACCCTGAATGTCAGGAACGACGATGTCCACGGGGAGGTGGGAAAGAACCACTGACCGTTCTGGAGGCCTCGTGGGGGCCTGCTGTCGACGACCGCCACCGGGGGCTTGTCACCCACATCCCGCTCACTGGACTCCTCGCTGACAGTCGAGTCGGCATCCGAGGGAGAAATTCTGCAGGCACAAAGCAGGTTCCACGTGAGGGAGGAGGAAGGGCCGCATCCCGACGTTCACCACAGCCGTCTTCACCACGGCCCAAGGGGGAAGCCACCCACAGATCCCTCAACAGGCAAAATGCATGGCGCAGACACACCTGGAACAGCAGTTGGCCAGAAAGAGCAAGGAAGCCCTCATGCGTGCCACAACACGGGCCAATCCTGAAAACCTCCTGCCCCCAAGGGACGCACACTTTGTCATCTCATTGATAGGAAACAGGCAAATCCCCGGAAACCAGAGATGACTAGTGGTCACCCGGCGTCGGGAGAGGGCGGTCACTGCTCAGGGGGCAGTGAGCGCATGTGACACGAGTGGGGGTAGGATGCTTTGGAGGAAGGATGGCAAGAACGGAGCATGGCTTGGAGAACGCCCGACATCGCTCTGGAAAAAGCATGGGTTCAGTTCCAGACCACGGCAACTCCGCCAAGATCACATCCAAGTGGTCAAAGCATCAAATAGAGCTACCCTGGGCCAAAAAGAGTTACATTTACACTGTAGCCTGTTACTGAGCGCCCCGGTGGTGTCGAGGGGTTCACGCTGAGCTGCTAACTCTTCACGGAAGTAGAAAGCTTCATGTGAAACTCGTTAACGAGACAGTCTCAGAAACCCCAGATGAGGCAGAATCGACTCAGTGGAAGTGAGTTTGGAGGAGCCTGTTACATGAGCAACTGCAGAGACGGAAATGTTATCAGAATGGCCAAAATGTGGCAGAGACATAAATTGAGCCAACACACTGCTAGAAACTTCTAGGCACAGGGTGGCCACCAACCTTCAGTGTCTACAATGACGCGTAAAAAAGCGATGTATACCTGTCTTCCGGTCACTGATTGCTGAGTTGGCGTATTTTAGAATGCGTGCTGGCACCACCACCACTGAAAATTAACTTCTATTTTAAAAGAGAGAGACGAGAAGGCAGGAGGAAAGTCAGTCTGACTTAGAAGTGGAGGTCAGGTCCAGGCAGCAGTGAGCAAACAGCCCAGAACAAATCCTTTCACGACCCCTCCCAGGATCCCAATGACACCACAGGGTGCCCCCTGGAAGATCCACCCTATGGCCCCTAGGGAAAAGGCCCCACAGAATGCTAGCAGCACCTCCACGGGTCATGGGGGAGCAGCAGTCGGGAGCATGAGGAGCTGGGCAGAGAGGATGGGGTGCCAGGCCTGGCACAGGGTTGTCTGGGGCTGCAGGATCTTTGAAGGAGGGGCAAGTTGGGTCCAGTAATCATCCCAAGAGCTCCCTCCAAAGTTGCACCCCCAAACCACCTGCAGCCTTGGGGAGAAGCCTGTGCCCACAGGTCTAAGACAGTGACTACCCCCTAGATGGGCTGCCTGTCTCTAAAGCGAGAGTGCAGGGGACACAGGGGTGTCTCACTGACTCAGACTCATGGTGACTGCCTGTGATGGAGGACAACTGCCCACGGGTTTGCTGGGCTGTCATCTATGGGAGCCAACGCCCAGGTCTCTCTCCCTCAGTCACTGGGTGGGTTTGAACCAACAACCATTTGGTTAGCAGCTAAGTGTTTGCACAACCCGGGTTCCTACTCAAAAAAACAAACAAATTCAAACTCACTGCCACTGAGTCAATGCCAACCCCACAGGACAGGGTAGAACTGACTACTGTTTGCTTTGGAGAATAACTCTTCACAGGAGTAGAAAGTCTCCTCCTTCTTCCCAGGAGCGGCTCATGATATCGAACTGTTAACCTCGAGATTAGCAGCCCAACGCTTAACCCACTACACCGCAAGGGTTCCATGGGCTTCTTCTAGTTGCATTAAACCCACTGCCATCAAATCAAGTCTCACTCATAGCGACCCTCCCTAGGGTTTCCAAGCCTCATCTTTCTCCCATGAAACGGCTGGTGGTTTTGAACCACTGACCTCTGGACTAGCAGTCCAACGCTTCACCTGAGTGGGGACCCAGAGCTGCAACACCTTAGTGCAGGTTCTAACTCAGCCGGCACCTCTTCCCTCGGTATCCCTTCCCTCGGAGCTTCCCCGTGAAGTGCCAAGACTGCTGGTATCCCTGAGGGATGCCAAAGGATCATATTAACCAGGCAGATCACTGAGCTTCCGTGACTGAGAGAATAAGCCAGCCAGCAGGGAGAAAATCAGTTTGTAAAACTGTGCTAGCTTATTAAATATCCTCGTGTGGTTTCGTTTATTCTTAGCCTGGCAATTAAGAAAATGCCATCTCTGTGCCGAATTCATGTTCCCTTGTTGAAAATTAGGCACCGACAGGTATTAGAATCCTAGAAGTAAGCCACGCCCCGTCAGGGGATGCTGGTGATTAAGAGCCCAGGACATGGTTCTGAGGGGAGGCGACCACAGGCTTGGGCCTTCCGGGCAGAAAGTGGCCAGGCTTCAGTGCTTAGATGCACCGAGGCTGTGGTGGAGGTGTGGTGTCCACGCTCAAAGCAGAATGGTGCTGTCATCCCAAGTCACCAAGATGAAAAAGGCATTCTGAGCCAGGGAGTCCTTCTCCTGGGGTCAGAGGGTGCCCTTGTCATCCAGGCTTCTCAGTGCACTTGATTTTTATCCAAGACAAAACCCCACTGTCGCCAAGTTCCTTCCAATGGACAGCGACACTGAAGGAAAAAGCAGAACGGCCCCACAGGGTGTCCAAGGCTGTAGTCTTCACAGGAGCAGGCTGCCTCATCTTT
Organism: Tenrec ecaudatus; assembly: GCF_050624435.1. Taxonomy (NCBI): domain Eukaryota; kingdom Metazoa; phylum Chordata; class Mammalia; order Afrosoricida; family Tenrecidae; genus Tenrec; species Tenrec ecaudatus. The sequence goes on from NC_134538.1 coordinate 157,045,755, forward strand.
CTCCCCGGGAGTGGCTGGTGGGTTCGAACCGCCAGCCTTTGAGTTAGCAGCTGGGCACTCAACCACTACGTTACCACAACTCCTCTGATTGCGAGTGATGTTTGCAGGAGAGAGCAGGGCAGGTAGAACAGCAGGATGTGGCACAGCCACGAACCGTCACCCACCATCACTGCACCGTCACCCAGGCACAAGGCTACTGGGTTATGACCTACAAAGAGCCTGGAGGAGCAGAACAAAACACAAGGTGTTTCAGTCGTCATTATCCGCCTGCATTAGAGGTGACTGACTAGGCCACGGTTGGGGATCAGGTACACTCGGTCCGCAAAGTGCCATCTTTGCTCTTTCACACTTTAAAGATGCCTGTGTGGCTTCTTTACACGGCCCAATGCAATGCATTCCCACTGCTGATTTCATGGGCATTGACCGTGGCTCCAAGTCAAGTAACATCTTTGACTATTTCTCTTTCTCCCCCCATTTATCGTGATGTTACATTGGTCCAGCTGGGAAGATTTATAAACCATAAAGCGGAGATGTATTGAGATGTAAACCACACTGAAGGTCATAATCTTTGGCCTTCACCAGTAAGTGTCTCAAGTCTACTTGGCTTTCAGGAAGCAAGGTTGTGTCATCTGCATATACACAGGTTGTTAATGAATTTTCCTCCAATCCTGATGCCGTGTTCTTCAACAAAGTCTGCTCTCTCACAATTATTTGCTTAGCCGACAAGCTAAGTATAGTGAGAGGATACAACCCTGACGCACCTTCCTGATGTCAGACATACAGCATTCCCCCGCTCTGTTCAAATGTGCAGCCTCCACGTGAGCACAATTACAGGTCCTAGAATTCGCATTCTTCACGGTGCTCTCCATGATTTCTTTTGATCCACAGAACCGAACGTCTCTGCAGTCAATGAGACACATGTCACCATCTTTCTGGTGTGCTCTGCTTCCAGCCAAGATCTACCTGGTGTTGGCAATTCCCGGGCAGCTCGGATTTCTTCCTTGAGTGCCATGGCTTCTAGATCATAACCACCTCTGGCGAGGGATGAGCATCCACGGTTCTCTTTGGTACAATGACTGGTACATTCCTTCTACCTACTTTTGGTGTTGCCTGCAATGCTCTGCACATCAAACCCTTCAGTGTTGAGGCGTGAGCTTTACCCTTCAAGTCCTAAAGCATGAGCATGTTCTCTTCTGAGGGTGCCCTCTGGAATCTTTCCTGTTCGGCTCTTTTTCTTCACCATCTCTCCCACTTGCTTTAGCAACTCGACATTTAGAAACTCTACGTTTCAGAGTTCCTTCTGACACTTGGTTTGATCTTTTCAGTAACCTTTTGTTTGTTTTAAAATAACCTTTGCATCCGTCGTGTATGATGGCCATGACGTGCTGTGTTGCCATTCGTGTTCAGTGCATGACGACACCCACCGAGCTTCTCCAGCATCGCTCTGCATCGAGGGGTACGTTGATTCCCGTGTATCCCATCTGGCGGGGTCCACGTCTAAGTCACCGTTCCTGTGGTCTGAAAACGGCATTTCTGGTGAACTGGTCCTGCAGAGCTCTCTCATGTGAGCCACCCTCACGTCTATCACCCATGTCATACTCCCACCTACCAATGGTCGCATTCCAATCTCAGTGTCAATGACTCCGGGCTACATGTCTGATCCACTGCACACTTTCAGATGCAAAGACGCCTTCTGTTTCTTTGTCTTTGGCATCAGCGGTCGGTGTGTACATTTGAACAATAGCTGCAGTAGCTGGCCTTCCTCGTGGGCATATACAGAGGTTCACTGACAGGATGGGTCTGAAACGTTCTTTTTGCTAACAAATGGGAGACCATTCATTCCCTCTTCACCTTCTCGATCCTGGCAAAATAGACTATATGCTTGCTTGGTTCAAATGGCCGACACGCGTCCATTTCAACTCACTAGGCTATCGGTCTGTATGCTTCCCATTTCCTTTCCGACAACTCCCAGTTTCCCTAGGTTTGTACTTTCAGGAATAACTTTCAGGTCCCAGTTATTACTGAGTGTTTTCACCTTTCTTCTTATTTTGACTCGTCCCCATCAGCACATGAAGATCCTGAAAACCGTACTCCTTTCACGTCATGAAATCTGATGCTACTTGGAGGAGGCAGCTCTTCCTCAGTCGTGTTTTGGATGCCTGGCAACACGAGGAACGTATCTTCCAGAACCATCTGCCAGTTGTCGGATCACGGTGACTCCACGTTGCTGTGGCGCTGGAAGCTAAGCCACCAGTACTATAAACACCAGCACACTGGACAGGTTCCTGTCAAGCTTTCAGACTAAGACGGACAAGGGGAGGACGTGGTGATCAACATCTGGCCAGCGAAAACCTTATGCACAGCAAGGGGACACTGTGGCCTGGCATTTTTAAGAAGTAATCAAAGCCATTCTGTGACTCAGGGTGACTCTGGGGAACCACTATCAGGTCCAAGGCTGCAGGCTCTGGACCGTTCTTACTGCCAGTCCTCCAGCAGCTGAACGCTGAGAGAAGCGCCCTACCTTCCTCTGTGACGGAGGCTCTTGGCAGGTGCCTTGGCCTGGGGGCTAGGCACATCTCCATTCTCAGAGGGCGGGGTGTGCTCCTTCACAGGTCCTGGCGGGGGCACTGGCTCGTGGATGATCAAGATGTCGTCCTTATTGTGCTGGCCCAGGTGCTGCTTGGCAAAATCGAAGCCCTTCACACTGGGAATCTGCAACTAGAACAGACACGCACACACACACAGGGTCAGGCCCGAGTCTCAAGCCAGAGAGGACTAGGGCTATGACTACTGGCCTCACACTGTCCCTGCACCTCACTGCCACCCCTCCAGGTGCCCCCACAACACCTGCTGTGTGGAACGGATTCTTCACACCTGAGCAGGAGGAACCACAAAATAAGGGCGCCGGCTGCTGTGGAGGGATGCTAACCTCGGTGTATCAGCCTAGAACTGGCCTCCATTGGGCTCACCGTGGCTGGTTGGGGAAATGGACTGTCAAGTCTATTTTCAGAGCCACCTCTGGATGAATGTGAGACTCAACCTCTGGGTTAACAGCAAGAGCACTAGGCATTTGCTCCGCCAGAAATAACCATCCCCAGAACCTCACTAACAGCCCCGTGGGCTGTCCCCAACAGATGGAGTCCCACAAGGTCATTCCAATTCACAGTGATCCTACAGAGGAGAGCCGGGCATCCCCCAGGGGGACTTCCAAGGCTGTCACCTCAATGGAAGCAGACTACCTCATCTACCTCCCACATAGCAACTGGTGGGTTCAAACCACCCACCCCTCAGCTTGCAGCTGAGTACTTTACCCACTGCACCTCAAGGGCTCTTTCACCCAGTGTCCAGACTGCCCAAAAACAAAGAACAGACATGCCTATGGAACACGGGTCGGGGCAGAAGGGCTGGGTCGTGCTGGTGCTCATCTGATGCACAGGATGTGTGAGAGCACTGGCCAACAAGATGAGTGCTCTCAGAGAAGTCCTGGTGGGCACCAGTTAAAACGTTCAGCTGCTAAATGAAAGGCCGGTGGTTCAAACCCTCCAACCACCCCAACAGAAAGATGTTGGCAGTCTGCTTCCATAAGGATGGAATCCTTGGAAACACCCCTCTGGGGCAGTCTGGAATCCACCACTTGTCTGCCAGGTGGTGGTATTTGTGGTGGCTTGCATGTTGCTGGGCTCCTAGAAACTAAGTCACTGGTATTTCAAATGCCAGCAGGGCCACTCAAAGTGAACAGGTTTCTGTAGATCTTCCAGACTAAGAACAGACAACGAACTAAGAAAAACTCAGCTCCCCACTTGGGAAAAAGAATTCCCTGGAAGCCTTGTGCATCCCTTGGAAGCATCATCAGATACTGAAAGCCTAACCAAGGAAGCAGAACATTGTCAGAGATAGTGCCGGCTGAGGGGGCCCTCGGGTCTGAGGGCACTTGAAATGTGACTGAAGGGGGGTTGGTTTCTCGAGTGGAGTCAACCATAGTGACGTGGGTCAGGTAAAGTCTGTGGGAGTGGAGCCTTCAGGATCTTCATTTACTGAAGGGGCGTAACTCAAGGTACAGAGAAACAGCTGTAAAAATCTTCTAATGAGCAGAACTGGGAACGTGTGAGGTATGAATTTAGGAAAATTAGAACTGGAACGCATGAAGATCGATGTCCACAGCTTTAGTGAGCTGAAATGGACCGGCATTGGCCATCTCCAATCAGAAAACCATATGAATTACTATGCCGGGAATAACTCAATCGAGAGGAATGTCAGGGCATTCACTGTCAGAAAGGATATTGCTAAATCTATCATGAAGTACAATGCTAGCTGATCGGATTATATCTGTCCGCCTACTGAAGGAATTCCAATCAATACAACTATTATTCAAATGTATGCACCGGCCACAAAAGCCAGTGATGAAGAAATTGAACAATTCTACCAATGACTTCAGTCACAAATGGATCCAACAGGCAATCAAGATGAATTGATAGTTATTGGTGATTGGAATGCAAAAGTTGGAAGCAGAAAGGAAGGAACAGCTGATGGGAAATATGGATTTGGTGATAGACATGAAGTCGCATGACAGAATTTTTCAAAATCAACGACTTTGTAGAAAATACCTTTTTAAAACAACACAAAAGGCTACTATACACATGGAATACACAGATGGACACACAGAAATCAAAACAACTGCAATGCGATGGATGTCCACTGGGCCTGCACTGTGGGCTCATGCAGAAGGACAGATGTGAGGACGGCCTGGGGCCGGGCAGTGTTTCCTTCTGTTGTGCACAGGGTCCCAGTAGGTGGGCGCAAACTCGATGGCACCTAACTACAACAACATGAGTCGCAACAGATGTGACAACAGTGAGCTTCATTTGGGGAGGAGGTTGGGGTGTAAAAATCATCTTCACTTGCTCACTGCCATCAAGTCAATTCAAACTTATAATGACCCTGTAGGATACTGTGGGTTTCTGAGGCTGTAAACTTTTATGGAAGCAGAAAGCCTTGTCTACTGCAACACTAAAAATTTAAGATGCACACAAACCCGATTTCTGCCAGCAGAGGGCGGCAAAACTCACTGCAAACAGCTTATGACAGGCGTAGCTTGGAAACCAGAGGGAGAGACAGACAACGCCAGTGTCTTCCAAGTTGATGAAAAGATCATGTTACAGGAGCGGGCAGCTCGCCTCCTGGGCAGGCTGGGCATGTAGCTACCCTGGCTCCCATCAATGTAGAGCCCTCCCTGCCCCCCTGCCGTCAGCCACAGCAGCTGCCGCCAAGGAGTCAATTCCAATTCACAGTGCCCATAGGGTTTCCCAGTAACAGATCTTTACAGAAGCAGAAAGCCTCCTCTTCCTCCCGTAGATAGGTTAGAACCGCCGACCCTCTGGTTGGCAGTGAACGCTTAACCCACTGTGGCACCAGACCTCATTCAGCAGCAGGCACAGGACACCATGACCTCCCGCCCCACAAGGTTCTTGCTGGGACTCCTCATATGCCACCACCCCAAGGAAACGGTCCTCACGCAGGACAGCGCTGACGGCGGGAGCCCTGCTAGTTAAGCGCGCAGCTGCTAACTGAAAGTTGGCCGCTGGGACCCCCAGCCCCGGGGCAGGAGAAGCCCCAGGTAGCTGTCACCATCCCTGATGATTGACAGTCTGGGAACACCTGCAGGGCCGCTGCCCTCTGCCTACAGGGTCACTGTGCATCAGAATCATCTCCCAGTAAGTAGGTTTGGGTTAGTTAGTTATTACAAGGAAGATTACGCAGATTTCCTACACACACTCGGGCGTGCACATACATACGCGCACGCACGCACACACACCACCTACACATACGTGTGCGTGCACGCACATATACACACACTTACACACATGGAGGAAGAACCGGGTGTAAAGGAAAACTGGCAAAGAACACCCATTCACATACCTACATTAAAATGCTTGCGGTGTGTACAACCAATTTGCATGGTTTCACTGCTGGGCAGACTGTCTGGTTAAGTGTGCTTCCAGCATGTGCCTGTGGGCTGAGGTTAGGGATGGACTCACACAGGGCTGTGAGAGCCTCCAGTGATGCACTTGGCAGCTGACCAAAAGGTTGGAAGTTCAAACCCACCCCAGGAACCACAGAAAGAGTCATCTCGACAGCAATGGATTTATGGTTATTAGTTTTTAAACTGCTTTAGCTTTGAAAAACTATCAGAGTTCACACACAGGTCAAACAGGCAGTCTCCCAATAGGCTCTCACAAAATAAATGGCAGCAGCACCCAGAATTCCTGGGAGTGCATTTCCTAGTAAAGCAGGGGGAGGGGAGGTGGAGCGAGCTTCAGTCAGCATCCCTTCGGCCCTCATAAGGTCGGGGGGGCTTTGGGGGGCCACCCGCAGGATTCTTGACCAGCCCTCACCAGCCCCGCCGAGACCCGAGCCGCTCACCTTCTGGCGCTGCTGGAGGTTGGCCACGGTGTCGGGCTGGAAGTCCAGCTTGTCCGTGCGGCAGAGTTTCCAGTAGAGGATGACCACGATCACCATGACAACGAGCACTGGAATGACCACACCCACGATGACCCACAGGTTGTTGCTCTGGGCCTCTGGGGAAGGCCTCTTCACCCTGTCTAAAGCTACAGGCAGGGGAGAAAAGGTTCCATGAGACCTGACCTCCACCGAGGCCCTCCCCTGGGGGCCAGGACCAGCAGGCTGCTTCCTTCTGTGTCATTTTGTGTAGGGAGCTTTTCATTTCTAAAGCGGCCACTTCGCTTCAAACGTCCTGCTGTGCAGTTGCGAGGTGGTGTCCACGCCAAGCCTTTCTCGTGAAAACACTCCTAAAGGCCAACAGTCCTTGAACTAACTACAAGCTTTTCTTTCTTGTGTTTTGGGTTTGTTTTTTTTGTTGTTGGTTTGTTGCTATTGTTGTTTTGTTGTATGTTGTTGCTTGTTTTTGCACTGTCCTGTTTTTGTGCATGTTATTATCTCCGCATGTCTGTCTAAATAAAATAGGCTGGATGAACAATCTGGAGGAGAAAAGAGTTCCAGGGGGACATGGGAGAGGGGGAGGTGGGGGGAAAGGTAGTGGTGTTAACAAACCCAGGGACAAGGGAACAAGCGATCCAAATCGGTGGTGAGGAGGGTGTAGGAGGCCTGGTAGAGCGTGATCAAGGGTAATGTAACAAAGAGGAATTACTGAAACCCAAATGAAGATTGAGTATGATAGTGGGACAAGAGGAAAGTCAAAGGAAATAGAGGAAAGAGCTAGGAGGCAAAGGGCATTTATAGAGGTCTACATAAAGGCATGTACATATGTAAATATATTTATATATGAGGATGGGGAAATACATCTATGTGCATATATTTAAAGGTTTAGTATTAAGGTAGAAGGAAATTGGACGTCCACTCAAGTACTCCCTCAATGCAGAATATTTTTTTATTAAATTGGCACTCTATGATGTTCACCTTCCCGACACAATAGCTGAAGACAAAGCGGGTGAATAAGCAAATGTGGTGAAGAAAGCTGATGGTGCCTGGCTATCAAAAGATATAGTGTCTGGGGTCTTAAAGGCTTGAAGGTAAAGAAGCGGCCATCTTGCTCAGAAGCAACAAAGCCCATACGGAAGAAGCACACCAGCCTGTGTGATAACGAGGTGTCGAAGGATAAGTTATGAGGCATCAAAGAACAAAAAAATCATATCATTGTGTGCTCACCTCCCTGATATGATCGCTGAAGATAAATGGGTGAATAAGCAAATGTGGTGAAGAAAGCTGATGGTGTCCAGCTATCAAAAGATAAAGCATTTAGGGTCTTAAAGGCTTGAAGGTAAAGAAGTGGCCATCTAGCTGGGAGACAACAGGGCCCACAAGAAAGAAGCACACCAGGTGTCGAAGGGGTCAGGTATCAGGCATCATCAGAACAAAAAATCTTACCATAGTGAATGAGGAGGGGAGTGCATAGTGGAGACCCAAAGCCCATTTGTAGGTCTTGGGGAGGAGACGAGTCAATCAGGGTGCCGGGTAGCAATGATGAAACATACAACTTTCCTCTAGTTCCTAAATGCTTCCCCCACCACCACCACTACTATCATGATCCCAATTCTACCTTACAAATATCGCTAGACTAGAGGATGTGCACTGGTACAGATAGTAACTGCAACCACAGGGAATCCAGGGTGGATGATCCCTTCAGGACCAGTGGTGTGAGTGGCAATACAGGGAGGATAGAGGGAGGGTGGGTTGGAAAGGGGGAACCAATTACAAGGATCTACGTTACCTCCTCCCTGGGGGATGGACAACAGAAAAGTGGATGAAGGGAGACGTCAGACAGGGCAAGATATGACAAAATATTAATTTATAAATTATCAAGGGTTCATGAGGGAGGGGGGAAGCGGGGAGGGAAGGAAAAAAATGAGGAGCCAATGCCAGGGGCTTAGGTGGAGAGCCAATGTTTTGAGAATGATGAGGGCAATGAATGTACAAATGTGCTTTACACAATGGATGTATGTATGGATTGTGATAAGAGTTGTATGAGCCCCTAATAAAATGATTTTTCAATAAAAGAAAAGGAAACAGCCTCTGAGCTGGACTCTGATCAACAGGAGGAGAGTCGGAGAACTGGACATCAAACGCCTACGGAATACAGACTTCCTGGACACACCGAGCCCGGAGAAACCTAATGCCGGGGAATCGTTTTTAACCCAGGAACAGGAAGGGCCCTGTAAAACCAACTTTACATGAGCAAGTCCAGCCTACCTACGCAGAGCACTTGCTCTGAGTCCAGCGCAGGGGAGTATAAGCTGACAACGTCCACCTGAAGCACGGATGACCACTGGAGGGGCAGGGCGGCCTGAATGGGGATGTGACAATGCGGGAAGAGACCTCGTGAAGGGGACACCTGCGGCGAAGGATGCACCAGTATCCCTGGGCTGCTTGTGTGAGACCTGGGAATGGATTTGGCTGGGTATCGGGGCCCCCCAAAATAATACAGTGCTGTTTTTAATATCCGTTAATGGTGATTTTAGAGAAACACCCTCTTCTCTGTGATTCCTGTTTCTGACTCCTACACACTGCAGGTCTAGGAATCGAGGAAGAGGGTTACCGCAGGAAGGGGGGCAGGAGTCAGGTATCGGCCAACCACAAAAGACTATCAGAACACCTCTTTCTACATCAGGGGGCGGTGTGAGGGTCCACAGGAGAGGGTGGTCAGGGTGCGGAATGAGGGCTCTTTGTGTTAAAAGGCCTTGGAGAGGTCAATGAGTCCAAAGGATTGGATGTATGTGTGCGTGTGTCCCACTGCTTCCTGTGTGACTCACCGCTATCCCCACCATGTGTGAAGCAGGTCACACCAGATTTGGGAATAAATGCTGAGCCTACACACCATCCTTTGTACATAAAACAAAGTTTCGAGAGAAGACTAGTCTGAGAGTAGGAGAGACACTAAAACCCTCACTGTGGAAACAGGATGACTCCTGGTGACCCCACCGTGTCAAAGTAGAACTGGCCTACAGGGGCTTCATCGGCTGGATTTGCACTGCCAGGCCTTTCTTCTGAGCTATTTCCAGATCGTCTGGGACCTCCCAGTCTTCTCATTAGCAGCTAATCATTGACCCACCCTGGACTCCAAACCAAGGAGCCCTGGTGGCACAGTGGTTACAGGCTGGGCTACTAATAGGTCAGCAGTCTGAAACCACCAGCCGCTCCCACCAGAGAAAGATGGGGCTTTCTCATCCTGTGAAGAGCTACAGTCGTACAAACTCACAAGGGCAGTTCTACCCTCCCCTGTGGATTCTCTGTGAGTCGGAAGCAACTTGGCAATAGTGTGTTTGGTTTGGTTTCTGGGGAGGGGGGACCCAAAGACAGTTGCCAATGAGTCCATTCCAACTCGTGACAAGCTCACCGTGTAGGAGCATGACAGGACTCCATTAGGGGTTGTCAGAGGCTGACCTTCCCTCTGAGGTGCCCCGGGTGGGCTCACACTGCCCACCTTTGGGTGAGCAGCCTTCTAACCGACCCAGGGCCTCCCAGGGTGGCAGAGCAGGACAATCCCTCCAGCGCCTCCCGACTACACTGAGCATCACACCTTGATGGCTGCTGCATGCTTCAAGAATGACCACAGTGAAACCCCCAAGAATGAAAGTCAGTGCCACAGACTCACTCTCTCTCTCTCTCTCTCTCTCTCTCTCTCTCTGAACCCCGGGGCCCAGGTCTTGCGGGCTTACGCTGGGCGATAGCGCCTCGGATCCGGTAGCCCAGGATGATGGCGGCTCTCTGGATGTCCATCCGGTTGATCAAGTCCGCAGCCCGGGAGGCGCTGAGCCTCTCGCCGTCCCGATCTTCAATGAAGTAAAGGAGCTGCACCGGGTGGTCGTCCCCCTCCAGCCTGGACACGTTGACCACCTTGGAGGCGAGAGGCACCTCAGAGGGCAGCAGGGCCCACATGCAGCAGGGCCCCAAACCCCGCCCATCTATCAGAACTGTACCCTCCCTTGCAGCTCTATGGGGCCCTTGGGAGCCCTGGTGGTACAGCAGGATAAATGCTGGCCCGCTAACCCAAGAGTTGGCAATTCAAAACCAATAGCCACTCGGAGGGAGAAAGGTGAGGCTGGCCACTCCCACAGAGACTCAGGAGCCTGCAGTGCTATTCCCTGCTGTCCTACAGGGTTGTCATGAGTCAGAACTGACCAACTGGACAGAGAGGTAGGTTGTTTTGGGTTTTGTTTTATATTGGGATCCCTGGCCCCTTACCGCGCAGTCAGAGCTGCTACTGAAAAAAGAATTCCCAGAGAGCAGCCCACCCATCATGATGGGCATCAGCAGCAGCTGACCCTGTGTGGACAGATACATCCTCAATCTAGGTCACTCCCCTGTCAGATCAACCTGAGTTTGCCACTCACTTCTGCGGAAAGGAGGGGATGGGGCTAGATGAGGGGCCGGGGGTTTGGGGCTAGAACAGGAGGTAGAAATAGGTTCTCTTCCAGGCTCCTCCCAGCTCAAGGATTGAGGTCTGTGAGGTCACTGGTCATACTGAGCGCCCACTAAGCAGAACACCCTGTCCCTCACTAAAAGGCACTGCTCTCCGACAGGAAAGTGAAGCCAGAGCTGAACCCCATAGCTGTGTCCCCTCAGGACACTCCCTGGGGACCCAGTAAGACTCTCTAGACACCGGTGAAAATACCGGGCTGCCACACAGAGCTGATCCCTAAGCCAGGAACCCCTGCACTGGGCTTTCCCAGGCCAGCAGCATTGCCTCTCAGTTCAGCCCACTTCCTCCCTCCCTCCCCTCATCGGTCCCTGACCCCCAAGTGGGGGGCGCACCTGGAGCAGGCTGCTGCTCGTGGCCTCGGTGGCCCTTCTCCACAGGCGCTGTCGGTGAAGCACCTCGCCGAGCAGCTGGGCCAGCTTGCGCTCCATCTCAGCCTGGAAGACCTCGCTCTGCAGCCGCTTCTCAGAAACGCCCAAGAGGACTGCGATCAGCAAACAGGACACACAGCCCTCAGAGCGGAGATGTGCACGTGCACGTGAGTGCGCAGGTACGTCCACGTGTCTTGGTGTACGTGAGTCATTGTATATACACACACAAGCACATGTGTGTGCATGCATGTGTGCATCGCCTGTATGCGCATGTGTGGCTTGTGCCTACATGGACATGTGCACATGCGTGTGTATGTATATATGCATGTATGTGGAAAAGGAAACTTAATCCAGACTGACTAGGAGAGAGGAGACGTTCATGGGGGACAGAGAGCTTGGGTGGAATAAGCAGGTGCCCAGTGGGGGAAGGGGAGGGCTTTCCTGGGTCCCATCTGCAGCTCCAGCTCCAAGTGCCAGAAGCAGGTGGCCAGAGCCGCAGACTCTTAGTACTGTGACAGCTCTGGAGTCCGGCTGACCATTCCTGAGGTCCCCTCTCATCTGCCTGTCTTTAGAGCAGAGGTTCTCAACCTGTGGGTCTCAGCCCCTTTGAGGGTCGAACAACCCTTTCACAGGGGTCGCCCAATTCATAACAGTAGCAAAATTACAGTTATGAAGTAACAACAAAAGTTAATTTTATGGTTGAGTGGGTCCTAATAAAGAGTTGAGGCATTAGGAAGCTTGAGAACCACTGCTCTAGAGGCTCTGAGAGTGTGCGCCCTGGCATCAAGCCTGCCTGCAGACAGCACCAACAGGCTGGCAACGGCGGGAGAGCCTGCAGTCAGCACCTGCTCTGGACAGGAAAGTCAAGCAGTAGAGGACCCCTCAGAAAGGCCGGTGACTTCGGCCAGGATCTCCTTTGGGAAATGACCACGAGCGTGCCATTTAACTCCAGGATTGTCCTCTGGAAATGAGGCCAGTGCGTCGGGTGGGACGGTCATAAGGCTGCTGTGTGGCAGGAAAGGGACACACCAGCAGCTCCATCACCCCCTGCAGGCCTGCCCCTTCACCAGCTGCTGCTCAGTCCTGCTGGGCACAGGGGAGTGTGCGACCCGCCTTCCCACTTTCCTATCAGGCTAGGAAGCCTTTATCCGAAGGCAGCGTTGCTCTGAATAGCTGGCCCAGGCCTCTGACTCACTCACAGAGTCTCCATCCTGGTCTTTCTAAAGCCAAATGGGAGATTTTAGGAAGAAAGAGACCCTGGCTTCTGATCACCACTCCGCCCTGGGTCAGGACACGGCTGGGGCCACCCAACGCAGTCTACACGCTGCATGGACTTGAAAGCTATGCCAGTTCTTTTGATGCCACAACGAAGCGGGGTGCCACCCACAGCCGACCTGGCCCCCCTTCCCACTGCTCAATGCCAAGAATCCAAGGTACACGCTGCCCTGAATTCAGATGTTGGGGGCAGGATTGTCATTGACCTCATTCCCCGGCACAGGCTTCTTAGGCTCAAGGACCCAAAAACCGTGTGGGGAGTTCCGCATACCTGTTCTGATCCAGGACGACTTCAGCAGCTGCGATAAGTTGAGCTGCGGGTACTGGAAGGCTAGAAGGAGGGAGGAGGAGGGAAGGAGGAAAATCTGTAAAAAACATGTTGGCAAGAGTCAGACAGGCAGGGTGTCAGGCCTCTGCATAAACAGGGACAGCACAAAGTGCTGGACAGAGGCGAGGGTGCGGGCAGAGCCATTCCTCAGCCTGACTGTCTCAGGAGGAAGAGGGAGGCCAGGGCAGCGGACAGCAGCTCCTGGACAGGCGGGCCCAGCCGAGATTTCTACCCGCTCACTGTTCCAGAAATGTGACACAACAGCAGTGCTACGTGCCCGGATGAAAGGCCAAACCCCACCTTACCCACCAGCCGATGTGAACACGTCAAAACATCACAAGCCAAGGTCAACTTGCCCACAGAGGGGGCTGTGCCTGCCCAGGGCTTCTGGAGGGGGCTGTCAGCCCAGGGGCCTTCTGCATCAGGGGAGGGGCTATGCACAAGAGGGTCACAGGTCAGGTTCCAGAGTTGATAAGGCATACACGAGGTAGGGGGATTGAGGGGGCTGGACCAGGTTGCTGAGCCCTGGGCAGAGTCTGGGTCCCAGAATCCCTGGGCTCTGGACGGAGGAGCTTGGGGGGACATAAAGCCACAAACAACCCACCCACCCCCAAAAAAAGGAAGGCAAAGAAAGGGTATCCTCAGGTCATCGCATGAACCCTCTACTGCCCACCGAGAGCAATTCCCTTTGAAGCTCTGGTTTCTGAACTGACTCTCACTGGGTTGCTGAGAGCCCGGGAGCTTCCCAGCAATAACTGAAAGCAAAGGGGCTGCTTGTTCTGCCTGCCTGGTCTGTGCCTGCCATCCCAGCACCCTGAGGCAGAAGAGGGACGTTCAGCCTGACCTGGCTGTCATTTGTAAACCAGGACTTGATCCCTGGCTGCTTTTCTGTGTTGCCAAGTCATCTGGCTAGTCCAGGCTGAAAAAGAATTTGAAGCTCTTTGCCTGCCTTCAACTCTGGAATGGATTCTTTCTCAAAAGAACAGCCTTACCAAATAATAATCACGGCCTGACAGAGGATCTACTCCAGATGCCACCAAATTCACCCATGGAAGAGTACACTGCTAATTAGAACTGCCATAGGGTGGTGTCATCACCACCATGGCATGTCCCATCCCTGGCCCCTGGCAATCACAGATCCGTTCTCCACCCCTATAGGTTTGCCTTTTCCAGAACGCATACACGCACGCACGCGTGTGTGCCTGAGCATGCATAGTTTCTAACAATGTTGAGCCCTCGAGTGGGTCCCTGTGCCCACCCTCACATTCAGGGTTAAGTTTGAGCCCATTGAGGCAGACGCGTGTCAATCCACCTCATTGAGGGTCCTCCTTTTTCACCGGCCCTCGACTTCACCCAGCACGATGCCCTTCTCCAGGGAACCGGTCCCTCCTGATGACGTGTTCAAAGGACCTGAGACACAGTGTGTCACGTAGTAACCGTGCTCCTCTGCGCTCTAAAAGGATTCAAAAGGATGGGGGTGGGGGTTTCGCACAACCTGGCTGACTCTGCAAAGCTGTAATTTTACCTGATTCACTCTAGGCTGCAGCCAGGTATGCCTTTTGAGAAAAAATGGTCCTCCCCATGCCCACAGCCCGCCTCGACTCCCCCGGCACTCACGCTCAGCGATCCGCAGCGTGGGGAAGCCCAGGTAGAAGCTGAACTCCACCACACTCAGGTTCCGGAGCAGCTCGCTCACTTCGGACCCGTTCAGAAACCCTTGCGCACTTCTGACAGCAAAGACGATGGTGACTGGGCCCCGGCGGGCGGCCATCCTTGAAGGCCCCATGGTGACATTCAAGATCTGAAAGAGGAGAGGTAATGTGAACTCTCCGAAATAAATGAAAAGGCTCGGCTGAAAGCTTGATGGCTATTTCTTCCTCACAACTTCCATCATTGATTTTTTTTTCCTGAAGAGGTTAAAGCTTTAAAAGGATAAGTGACTGGTTTTAGAGCCTGGTTCCCTTCTTTAATATTGTAAGTGAACTGAAAACGTTTCATATAAAAAGGGATGGAGTGCATGTTATCCAGCCCCTCCTCCATCCCTCAGCCACTGAAGTAACAATATGCTGGACCAAAGGGGATAAATCCAACTAAGAGTACGTAGGAAGAAGATCAGCAATTGCCAGGTGTGCAGGAGCCTGGGGGAGAAGGAAGCTGAGGAGGAAGAGGGGACCAAGACCCAAAACAAAGCCTGGAAAGACTGAACAGAATTGACAGCCCTTCTCACAGGGCGGCCCAGAGACGCCATAGCGGGAAATCGGAGGACAAAGTAGGTCACATATCTGTCATCGGTAGAATTAATTAAAAGACTCCTTGCCAAAGAACTGCTCCCTGATAAAGATGAGATCCTTGCCTGACAGGGACCTACAGGGGCGTGGCCATTCTGGTGCTCACAAGAGACAAGCCCTGCAGGCTCCGTGGGAGAAAGCTGTGGCCGCCTGTTTGCAGACACCCAGCGGGGCCCCTCTACTCGGCCTGTAGGGTCCCGCTGTGTCTCAGTCCACAGGAGGCTGCAGGGTTTCCAGTCGGAGATGTCCTAGGTGAGGCAACTCTGCCCTGTATTCAGCCGTTCTTACCTGCACTGTGATGTTATAGGTGCCCGGCTGGTACTTCCTCGCTTCCAAGAGTGCGACCACCAGGCCTCTCTCAATACGCTGGGTGAAGTTGCAGAAGCCGGTGTCCACGCTCTGAGGCACAAACTGCAGGACTGCAAAGAAGGAGAGGGCTGTGAACTGTGGAGGGGAAGAGGGGAGCTCAGACCCCACTCAGCTAGCTCCCCCACAGCATGGAAGCAAGGGAGGAGGAGGCAACCTGGTGTCCCGGGGTCTCACACTTGAAAACACGTTGGCACTCAAAGGGGTGAAAACCAACTGTGATCAGAGACTTGTGGTGCCGGAGTAAAACTGCCCCATGGAGCTGTCATCTGCAGGAAGCAGAGCTCCAGGGTGTCCATCAGAGGTGCCCCCAGCTGGACTGGAACTGCCAACCTTTGGGTTTGCAGCCAAGTGCAATAACCGTTAACACCACCAAGGATCCATGGGGGTGAAAGCAATTTACACAACTCAGAGTTGGCATTGACTTGATGGCAGGGAGTTGAGGACTTTTGGAATGAGATTATTTTTAAATGAGGGGCGAAAATGAACTTGATGCCAAAAAAAATACATAAGATCACAATTCCAGCATCTTAAGATGTCCCCATTCTGAGCACCACTTTGCAAGGGCTCTGAGGGCAGTGACAGCCCAACATCCATCTGCAGAGTCCGCACAGAGACTAAGCCTCCACAGAATCCTTTCCGAGCATTGACCAAGGATGTAGGCATCTGTGCCCTCAGGCAGAGCGCCCTGGACCGTGGGTTACCTCCATGGCTCTCCCGGCAGCCCAGGGAGGGGCAGTCCCCCTCGTCTGAGGACACCATATGGCAAAGCACTGGCTGATTTGGGGATAGTAGCCCAAATTCTATTTGCAGGGTCCCCAAATAGATTAAGTCCCTGTGCTGGGGCAGTACAGGGGCTCACATAGTCATGAGTCATGCTCTACCACTCTCGCTCTGGTTAGAGGGCCCTGGACCAGTCTCGTAAGCTCCTCCACCTAAAAGAATGTACATGACCCAATCACGGTCTCGTCCCTGTTTCTATCGTCCCACATGTAACCGAGATGTGCTGATCTGCCACTAGCCATGCTTCAGTGAGTTTTCTCTGCCCTCGCATGCCCTTCTGAGAGCTTTGTATCCCAGCAAACTGTTGGGCACCATTTTACCCTTGTGCTAATGGCCCCTCATCTAGATGGTGTGCCTGTGTCTTTGTACTGTCTTTGTCTCTCTCAGGACTTAAGAAATGTTCTCCTTACGTTATATATATGATGGCAACTCGTTAATTCATAATGATATTAAAGAATCAGTAGGGGCTGGTAGCATGCGGTGGTGGGGGTAAGATGAGGGATTATCATTAACGGGGTACCGGCAGGTATCTATTTGGGAGCCCTGGTGGCACAGTGGCTGCTCGCTGGGCTGCTAACCATAAGGTCAGCTGCTCCTTGGGAGAAAGACCGGCTGTTTGTTCCCATAAAGAGTTACAGTCTCAGAAACCCCCAGCTCAGGGCCAGGGAGAGATCCATAAACGCACAGTGTCGATGACAGCACAACACGGTGAAATCAACTGATTCACTGAACTGTACGCGCAACAATGGCTCACTCTTACTACATATATTTGCCCCAATAAAGCTTTCATAAAATTCCTTCACCATCAAGGGAAGCTGCGAAGGCATCAACTTACTCCTCTGAAAAATGACTGTAAAAGGAGAGAATCGGGCACTGGTTCTGCCTACATTTCAGGGCAACCAACCAGTCGACTCTTGAGAAATCTCCTTCATGGGAGTTTCAGCTGGTAAATGCAGAACAGCATGCTGGCGTCCTGGGCTGGGGGTCCATTCGGATTCATGGCAACTCCACGTGGCAGAACAGAACCACCCCATGCGGGACTGGTTGAGCTGCCAACTTTCAAAGAGAGAGGCAGTGACAAAGAGGAAGGCCCTCCATGAGATGGGCAGCACAGCGGCTGCAACACAGGCTCGAACACGGCAACGGCTGTGAGGACGGGCAGGACCGGGAAGTACTTCCTTCTGCTGGACGTGGAGTCGCTGCCCCTGACAACACCACTATCATCACCACCACCACCACCACCACAGACCTGTGTGGGAGCAGATGGCCAGGCCTCTGTCTCTCAGAGCCACGGGAGGGGTTCAAACTACTCACCCCTCTGGGTTCCAGCCTCCAATCTTTCAGCCAGAAGCCCAGAGCTTAACCACTGCATCCACCAGGCTCCTTGGAGAATGGCCAGTTTAGCAGGCCACTGCTTTGTAACGAGCTAGACTCTGAGACCACAGAGGGAGCGTGATGGAAAACTCTGCCAGGGCGGGGCAGGCTGTTTTCATCGGAACCATTGTGGCATCTGCCACGCGCTGCCACCAGATGTACATGCCTCCTGGCGACATCCACAGAACCACCCACGAGCTGTTCTAGCAAAGGCAAGCAGGCAAATGAAAGCTGTGCCTGCTAACCAGGCGCTTGTTACACCAAACGTCCTGCAAGGCAGGAAACGGTTCTAAACCTACATGGTCCAAGACAGGAACCACGAGTCACAGGTGGCCACTGGGCACGTTTGTGGGGCTGGATTCCAGAGTGTACTTGACGGTGATGAATTTTAAATGGAAAGATACACAGGTGACAGGTGGGTATCACACTGGCCAAGGCAACGCTGGCTGCTGCCATCCTCGGTGGATTCAGGGGGAGGCACCAGGCAACTGGCACCACCATGCGGCCACCAGCCACATGCAGACTGGGGAGGTGGCCCTGAAAGTTTCTGCCATTCGGACTGGAGATGAGGGATCATTATTCAACGCATGAGACTTGGTGGTGACTTCACAGTGAGCAACAATATATGCCAATGAATGTGATTTTTTCACCCCTGGTTAAGGATATTTAAATGAGGCAACCAGCGTGGTTACACGTTTTGGTTTCTCGTGCACAAAAACATTCTCTTTATAAGACACTGGCCCAGAGTTTCCCAGGGTAGGCACTGCTGCAGCACCTCCCTCCTCTGGGGGCAGGATGGCACTGTAGGACCCAGAGGGCACAGAGGCAAAAGCAGATACCTACACTTTGTCCTGGATCATGGGCTCAGATATACAAGTTTTTCATTGCTAGAGGCAGGGGGCGGCGAGCCATTTTTTTATCTGAAAAGGGAGCAGTAGACCAAATAAGTCTGGGGACCTGTGCCCGCAGCTACAAAATAAGAAGTCACATGATGAAAACAGTTGAAATGCAGGGAGAAGGATCAACCTGGGGCACACAGGCACAAAGCAAGCATAGTGAGGAGACCACAGGCCGCCTGAGAAAACTGAAAACACATTCTCTGTAAAGCACAATGTGAGTATTCAATGGGACTCTTCTAGCCATTCTAGCCAGTCTCTAACTCCCGCCCAGACTATGCCCTTGTCCTGCCTGAGTCTGGTAAGAAAGGGGGGGGGGGGGTGGGGAGGGCAGACACTGATAGACCTCACCTGTGAGTAACAGCAAACAGGATTCATTGCCATCAGCTGTGTATAAAATGAGCCCCGCCTGAGCAGCTCCCAATCACTGCCATCAGGTTGATGTCTGCTCATGACCCTAAAGGGCAGATAGAACTGCCCCTGTGAGTTTCTGAGACTGTAACTCTTTGTGAGAATAGAGAATCTTTCTCCAATGGAGCACCTGGTGGATTTCGAACTGCTGACCTTTTGGATTGGAGCCCAGTGAAATAAATCCTAATGCACCGGGGCTCCTCACTGTCTGAGAAGCAGGAGGGGAGTCTCTCACCAGCTTTGTAGCCTACTCACTCACATCCTGACTAAACCCTGTATACGTGAGCACTGTCTGTGAGTTCTGTGTGGCTTTTGCAATGAATTAAAGACTAAACAAAAAAGGTAGAGAATGTGTGACACAATCCAACAATAAAAGGAGATATGCCTATGGTGGATTTTTGTTTTTTAAACCGCACCAAAGTTTTTAAATCAATGAAACTTAAGATTCCCTTTACCAGTCTCCACCCTCGGTCCTCTCACCTGTCTGGACCTGGAACCTGGAGTCCGGCACAGAGAAGGAGGGCCTCAGGGCCAGGATGAGCGGGGTCCGGTCCCGCACTAGCTTGCTGCCAATGAGCACGTTGATGACCGAAACTGCCGTGTAGACCACGGGGCTGGAGGTTACCAGAAAGGTGAAGTCAGGGGAAATCTCATAGACCTACGGGAAAAGACACAAAGGAAGAAATGCTTGCAAGTATGAGACCCATCACCTTGAGGTCCATTGACACCGTGGCTGCAACCATGGGCTCGGACATAGGAACACTTGAGGACAGGGTCGCTATGGGTTGGGACCAACTCGAAAGCACCGAACAACAACAGCACAAGAGGGCCAAGAAGACCACACAACAGGTGTGCTGGGTGAAAAATAAATTAACACCTGAGGTTGGTTTTCAACGAGAGAGCCGCGCTTCTCAGGGGATCCACATTTTATGTCAGCTGTCCTTGTCTATTTCTACACTTGCCAAACTGCTCAAGAGCAGACAGTTACAGCTCCGAGAGAAGCAAGTGGCAGCAGGGGCTGATGAAAGCATTACTCACACTGAGTCTTGGGGAATCGAGACGCTTATTTTACTGAAAACAAATGGAAGGGTGCGCTCATGCCCCAGAGAGGCTCAGTCGCCAGAAGTAGAGGGGGCGCCACACAGGCAGTGCTAGTCTCTAGTAGCTCTGGTGGCTTGGTGGGTTAGGCATCTGGCTGCACAGCAGGATCAGGTATTCAAACTGAGGCTGTCTGCTCCTTTGAAAGTATAGTCTCAGAAGCTCTGAATAGGGTCCCTATGAGCCAGAATTAACTCGAGGGAAATGGGTGAGGGTTTGGTTTGGTTTGGGGTTAGTTAACCATGCTACAAAAGTAAAACAAAATAGATGATATGTATTTTCCCCCAAAAATCACTTCACTAGGACATTATGCAGACATCAGCATTGATTTTAAGATCTTTTCTTTCACCTGAACTATCGATCAGCAGAAAAGGGCATGAGCTACGTCACGCTGTTTTCCCCTACCCCTACGTCTTTGAAAGCCCACGTGTATTTCAAACTCAACGCACGTCTCACTCTGAAGGGTGGCATTTGGCCAGCCCAGTAGCCCCGCCTGGTTGGTAGCTCTCATGGGGACAGAGCAGGTGTAGAATAGAGCTTTCCTGAATTGAGCAAGCTGAAGAGGCCCTGGCATGGGTGCATCACACATCTGAATCCCACCTCTCCCTCAGTGGACGCACAGGAAAACACACACACCCTGCAGCTCACACACACAACCCGAGAGAGCAGTGGGAGGAAGTAAACCGGTTGTGGGGTCAATGTGGTACTCACTCTAAATCCAAATGTCTCCTCTCTGCCCTCACGTAAAGCTAGGGAAGAGAACCATCAACCCAAACTCTGCCCCCTCTGGTCTAAGACACCCCCAAACGAAACCAGAAAACACAATGCCTCTGGGAAGTTGACACCAACTCATGACCACCTCTCAAGGGTCCCGGAGCAGAACTGCCCCCTGGGGGCTTCTTGACTGCACAGTGCTAGGACTTTGCCCCACAGGGCTGCTGGGTGGGGCTGAACCACTAACCTTTACATTGGATGCTGAGAGCAAGCACTGGGCCCCAGCCAGGCTCCTTGGTCTTGAACCTCCCCCTTGCGTGTTCCAACTCTGCCAGCATAGCCTGACTGGTGGCTGAAACCCCACCTCCCTGGTCAGTCAAAGGAGGCTTCCCTGATGAAGTGATGTCTGAGTGGGGAGGGGATGAGCAGGTGTTGACCAGGCGAGCCAACGTAAGCGAGGGAGAGCATGAGGGAAATTCTAGTGGAATCTAGTGGAGCCCGGGCCTCCATGCCCCCATCCTGTTACACATAGATTTCCAGTGCCTCAGGGACTTGAGACGCCAGCCAACCCCGACCACCTGCCTGGGGACTCACTTACCTTGAGCTCCACAGCCCGGCTGAAGTGGACACGCAGCACCTCCTTGATGGACATGATGATGTACTCGTGCACAGCTCTTCGAGCCAGCACTGCAATTCAAGCCAAGCGCAAGGACATTAGTTTATCAGGAAGAACCTGGTCATCGCTGATCTCATCCTCGGGCTGATGTCCTCTAGCAGAGGTGTGACTGAATTCAGAATTGGTTTTAAAGCAAGGCCCGGAGGGAGCATTTTAACATTAGGTTTATGGGTCACATCATTCTGATCATCAACGAAAATTACACGAACCGCTTACATTTACCTCCTACCATTTATGCTGACTTCTACCAAATATATATCCAAATTCACTTTCTTCTCGGCCTTCGAATCTCAAAATGCTGTGTGGTCTACCTATTTCTATGGATACATGTCAATTTGATGAAAACATAAATTGAGTATGAATTCCAGTAATTTGGTTTCAGTCATAAAAGCATTACTTCAGTAATAAATATACATATGGTCAAAAGGCTTTTAGAAAGTAAACATGAAATACACAGTCGATGGACCAACCCAAGAAACTCTTACGATGTCAAACCCAGTATCTCAAATGTGGTATGTTAAATATTATAAATTTTATATTAACAAAGAGTATCATATAGTTTCATTTATAAGTTAACAATGTATAATTATGTTTGTTATTCTTTAAGTTGTTTTTAAAGAAAATTTGTGGTTTCGTTCATGTGTCAATGCGACGTGTGTCTGTAGAGACAGGTGTGTAAGAATGTCTGTGAACCTAGCATTAAGGACGGAATGGCTGCTAAGGACTTCCAGAGGGCCCTCGGTGGAGATGGGGAAGTTTGGAGGGACACAGCCATGGCATCTAGTCAGTTGGGACCCACCAGGGCATAGGAGCAGTTGGTTGTCAGTTTCATCTGGGCAAAGGCCAGGTCTTCTCTCAACTCCACCTTGTGAAGGTTTGAATTGTGTGTCCCCAAGAGCCAGGCTGAAGCCCTAACTCCTATACATGTAAAAGTGACCTGGTTGGCAAACAGGTCTTTGAAGGGTTACCAGTTAGGGCAGTGGTTCTCAACCTTCCTAATGCAGCGACCCTTTAATACAGTTCCTCACGTTGTGGTGACCCCCAACCATAAAATTATTTTCGTTCCTACTTCATAAACTGAAATTTTACTACTGCTATGAATCAGGCGACACCTGTGAAAGGGTTGTTCAATCCCCAAAGGGGTCACGATCCACAGGTTGAGAACCGCTGGGTTAGGGGAACAAGAGGTCACACTGGAGCAGGGTTGAGTCCTTAGGGGGATAAAGAGAAGAGACACAGCAGGGAGACAGGAAAAAAAGCCATGGGTCACAGTTGCAGCCTGGGAACACCAGTCAGCCCAGGAGCTGGGAGAGAGGCAGGGCAGAGGTCCTCCCTCAGAGACTCAACAGGGCTAAGGCCTTGCTCCAGCTGGGAGGTGATGGGCTTTGTCCTCATGGGCCCCGGAGTGGCAAAGCCAGATAGCTCAACTCAAGTCCAGACAACCACAAGAAAGCAAACATTGTGATGAAGGGCGCGTATGCATAAAAGTCATGTATGTGCACGCTACACTGCAGTCTATAGTGTTACAATAGCATGATAAAAAAGTTGAAGTGTCATAAGAATGACCAAAATGGGACACGGAGACAAAAGGTGGGTACTGCTGGAAAAATGGTGCCCACAGACAGGCTCGACATAGGGTGGCCCTGGGCCTTCAATGTGGTACAATGACGGGAAGGAAGCACAACAGAAGGGCAGTCGGTGCCTGTGCTGTGTCACTGCTACCTCGGTAACTGGCCCTTGATGACAAAACACCAGGTGTCAAAAAGCCCTGGGCAACGATAGTTGAAGAGACTCTAAGTGGTCACTCAACCAAACTAGTTAAGGTCATTCACTAGAAAAAAAAGGGCTTTACAAAGCCCTGAGTGGAGGGTGCTCTGCACTACTTGTGGAAAACAAGCTTTCCACAATGCCTATGTGTTCAAATTCAGTGTAGGAATTACATACTCCTTACAAAGAATTCTAGCTAGGCTCAGCCATTTTTCATATCTAAAAAAACTTTAGTAAAAAAATGTGCCACTTTGTGGAAACAATGTGTCCACGAACATCAGTTTCTATCATCTTGAGGCCAGAACTGGATGGTGCCCATTTGCCACTACAACTGCTCTGAAAAGGATCACATTGGAAGGTCCTGAATAGAATGGGAGAAATGTAGGACAAAACCCACCAGGCTTGCCGGCTGGGTAGAGACAGAAGAACCCCTGAGCCTATGGCCCTTCCCCATCAGGCCTAGAACAGAACACATCGCTATGTATGCATAATCAACCATTTAAAATCAAAAAGGCAGCATTTACCCAAGAACAGAGTTAGAAGGGAACAGGGAGGAAGTGGGATAGAGCAATTGTCCACAGAGGGGCTTGCAATGGGTGAGTTCAAGCTGAATGTTATGAATGGCTGAATGTAGAGCTACAATCTGCTCTGTAAAACTGTACCGAAGTCATAATAAAAAAGCTTTTAAAGAAAGAACATATCCTAACTTCTCCGTTGGGTAAGCTTACCTCAGCTCCCTTCGTGTCCCTACTTTCATTGCTTTCCTCTTTCATGAGCATCCCATAATGCAAAATTAGAAAAGGTTTGATACTACTTACTGTTCTGCTTCCCAATTCTGCCTTAATTTTTTTTTCTGCCTTAATTTCTAAAACCAGCTACAGAGGGTGGGGTAGAGAGGGGAAGCAGATTACAAGGATCTACATATAACCTTTTCCCTGGGGGATGAACAACAGAAAAGTGGGTGATGGGAGACATTGGACAGTGTACGATATGACAAAATAATAATTTATAAATGATCAAGGGCTCATGATGGAGGGGGGAGGGGGGAGCGGGGAGGGAGGAGGGAAAAATGAGGACCTGATGCCAGGGACTTACATGGAGAGCAAATGCTTTGAGAATGAAAAGGGTAACAAATGTACAAATGTGCTTTATACAATTGATGTATGTATTATGATAAATTGTATGAGTCCCCAATAAAATTATTTAAAAACGAAATTAAAACGTAGCTACAGAAGCCCTATGCTGCTTCCTTCTTAAGGATGACCACAAAAGGGCTGTGGGTATTGACACTGGGTAGCAGGTAAGTTTTCACAAGTCACAAGCAGAGGGCCCCACCAATCCTGAGGACTGTGGGGTTGGACTTCAAAAGTTCACGGGAAAATGGAATTAGAAGGCAATGGAATTTCCCCATTAACTTTACAAAGTTCGCTCATGCTCACCCTCCAAGAACTCTGCTTCCCCCACACACTTATTACAGCCCCCAAGAAAGCACAGCCCCATGAGCTGCCTGCACTGGAATGGAGGCTCTCAGACGGACAGGACCACGTCTTACTCATGGCTGTCCCTAAAAGCTTCTGGAAGCACCTCACACATACTAAGTCCTCAATGACTAATGTCATGAAGAAGAGGGTTACCTGTGCATGCCATCACATGGACCCTGGGTTTGTTAGATAGCTTAGCCTAGGGATTGGGAAGTCCATTGACACATGTCCAGGAGAGCCAGCATAGAACAAAGCTGGATTTTCCCCGCCGGTGGTCACGGATGGGCGTTACACCTGGAGCAGCCCACCTGGGCCAGGTGATTGCAATTCAGCCAATGGGACGGGCCTGGGGTCGTTCACCACGCCTCCCCTGGGAATCCTTGAAAAGGCAGGAACCGAGAGGGAGAGGGGTCTTGGCTTGTCTGGTCTTATTTCGGAGGAAACTTGAGAGATCTTTGCATGACCCTAAGCAGTCTCTGCCAGGCCGCAAGGTCAAAAGGAATCCTATGGGTGCCGAGTAAAACCTGAAGCTTCTTTTAACTCTCATTAAATTCACTTGGATCACGAGCCCGGCTTCGGCATGAATTCTTTCTCGTGTGGAGCCAAGGACCGAGGTTGGCATTTAGCCCAAAGAGAGAGACCTTACAGGTTCAGAGGGCTAAAACAACCCACACGACTATAGGGAAAACTCCTGCCCAGCTGGCTAGAAACTCAGGCTGCAGGCCGATGGTCACAGCTGCTCTCCCATCACCCCACCTCTCTTTCCTCAGGGGTCAAGGGATGTGTTCAGGCCACCTAAAGACAGAGTGGGCTTCCTTGAAAGGGAAGTGAGACCAACAGAAGACCGCAATATTGCAGTACCCTTAAACATTTACCCAGCTCTCCACTTAGCCCAACACAAAAGCCGACTTTGCTTCCCGACTGGGGTCTAAGGATCAGGGACACAGATGCCACCAAGAACTTTTTGGGCTTCTTTTACTCCTTGGATGTGTTCTGATGCCACTAATGCTTCTATGTGGTCGTTAGCAAGCTGCTGCTTAAATGCAGGGCTAGGTAGCCAACATGTGTGAATGTATTCAAATCTTTAAAAAAAACAAAAGCAGGAACAATAAAGTTTACTGAACCATGTATTCAAACCTTGACGATAACCCAATGAAGGTGGTGCCAGCACCATCCTGAATGAATACTTGAGAGAACTGAGAACGGGAGTGGGCAGGGGGGGGGGGGTTGTCACTGCCTACAGAATAGGAGGGAGACTCGAAGGGTTGGGGACTGCTACCAGGGACTGTGTGGCTCCAAAGCCTCCACTGCTAACCACTATGCATATGAGGGTCATTCAAAAAGTACTGCTGTTGGGTTGCAGTTCATACAGGCATTAGTTCATTCCAAACCAAGCATGTTTAAGTGCGTCTCTGCAATCCGTGGGCGGCTGAAGACAAGTCCTCTGGGTAATAAAACTAAAACATAAACTCACTGCCATCAAGTCGATTCAGCCTCACAGCGACCCTACAGAACAGGGCAGAACTGCCCCTGTAGGTTTCCAAGACTGTAAATCTTTACAGTAGAAAACCTCATCTTTCTCCCTCAGCGACACTGGTGGTTTCAAACTACTGACCTTGCTGTCAGCAGCCCAACATGTACCCCACCATGCCACCAGGGCTCCCCATGAATAATACACTTGTCTTAATCTCATTAGGGTGCCTTTAAGTGGCTCCCCCGGGAGATCTGCTGGGCTGGTTCAACTCCAGCAGACTGTCTCTGGGGATGTCAATGGGTCATCTTGACAGATTTTCTTAAAGGGCACAAGGGCAAGCCGGCGCCGGCAGCCGCTTGAAAGGAAGTTTACAGAAACTGGAAAACTGCAGTGTTGAGAAAAAGGCCAGGAAAGTTTTCTCTTTTTTTTGTTTTAAATCACAACAATGCACTTGCTAGTTCCCTAAGGATGGCCAGCGCTGTCCAGGGAGAATTTCACTGGGAAACTTGACCCCACCCCCATCCACTCCAGCCCTGCTCTTGACCCCTTCAGGTTTGTGTGCCCCAAACTCAAAGGACACTTCGGAGGAGCACAGTTGAGGTCCCCCATGAAGACCGAGAGGGCTGCGGTGATGGGAAAGGTTAGGGGGCGAAGGCTGCGCCTGTGACATCTGGAGACGCAGTCAGAGGAGGTGTTGAGAAGCAACAGCTTCGATAGTTTCATTCAGCGCGGGTCTCTGTGATTTGCAGGCAATACTTTGTGACTTGCCCACCTTCACCCCCCACCCCCCCAAACATTGTAAACGAGGGAGGAGTTTAAAAAACAACAACCTGCCACGGAGCCAGCTTCCCTGCGTGGCTCCCCTCGTGGGTGAGGGCAGAACCGTGCGCTCCGCGGGGCTTTCATCCCGGAACCTGCCCGGCCTCTTTGCCAAGGTGCCTCTGGCGGGACTCCAACCTCCACCCTTTCCGTTCGCAGCCCCATGCATCAGCCGCCTGAGCACCTCAGAAAGAGCATCCCAAACAAGCTGCAGAAGCGACTTTACGCAGGTGCCCTTACCAGCCGTGATCAGGTAGGCATCGGGCACGGTGATGTCACACACGAACGGCGGCCTGGTGGCGACGGCGGCTGGCGTGCGGAGCAGGGCTTCAGGCGTGGCGCTGGTCCCCGGGGGGAGGGCCGTGGGGCCCGAGTGCGGAGGCTGACCGGCAGGCCGGCCGCTCGGCGGGCCCGTGGCGTCCACAGGCGGGAGAGCGGCAGGTTCGGCGGAGCCGTTCACCTGGAAGTCCGTGGGCGCGAAGGACGGGCCCCCAAACGATGGCTCTGTGGCGGGAGGTGAGGGGGCGGCCTCAGAAACCAGTGAGGAGGGCACGTCTGCCGCTGGTGCCGTCCGGGTGGGCGCCGTGGCGGTCAGAGAGGGGAAGGCGGACGCGCGGCCATCTGTCTCGCTGACATCAACGTCCGGAAGCGCGGGAGTCACCAACAGGGACGGCAGGGCTGACGTGGGTGCAGGATGGGAGGCAGCCGGCGCTGATGGGAAGAGGGTGCCCGCCATGCCCAGGTCGGAGAGGCCCTGGGAAGCGGCGGGCGCCAGGGTGGGGCCCACAGACCCGGCGGGGAAGCGCGACAACTCGGAACGCCAGGCAGTCAACGAGGAAGTGGATGTCCAGAGAGTGTCCGGCGGGGCTGCTTCCGAGACGTCTAAAGATGCGGGCGGGGAACTCGACGGCGCGGGCGTTTCAAAGGAAGCAGGAGGGAGAGCGGACGCGTGGGAAAGCGGGTCCGCACTTGGCCAAAGCTGGGGAACTCCGAGGGGGGTGGAATTCGGAACCGGAACCGGAAGTGACGGCCGGCGGACCGCGGCAGAGGACGTCAGCGCAGCCCCGGGCGTGGGCGACGCCTGCGAGAGGGCCGCGGACAGATCGCTCGCCGCGACCGCGGACGAAGGCGCCGGCACTTCGGAGGCTGCGGGTGCCGCGCTGCTCAAGCCCAGCGGCGGCGTCGGGGAAAAGCTGGATGCAAAATCCCACAGACTTCCGGTGCCGCGTTGGGAAAAGCCGGGGGGCTCGGGGCCAGAGAGAAGCCACGATTCCGCGGAGGGAGCCAACCCTGAGGGAGCCAACGCGCTTGGGCTTGGGCCTGCGACCGGGGACATCGTGCTCTCCTCTGCGGCGGAGAAAGAGGCGCCAAGGAATCCGCTGCTGAGAGAAACCGCCGCGGCCGCCCGCGACGACGCGACCAGGCTTTCGCCCCCCCACGGGGAGCGGAAGGACGTCGCCTCGAGTGACAGGAGGGTGGCAGGGGGGTGGTCTGGGAGGAAAGGAGCGTGTGTGGTCGCGAGGCCACTCGCGTCCGCCGCCGCCGAGACGCCGCGGCTCCGTGCCGAGATGGCCCCGGCCGGCGAGGAGAGTGACGGCACGGGTCGGCGGGGGAAAGTCGTATCCAGTTCCGGAGGCTCTTCCTCAACCTCCGAGAAGTCCGCCGTCCCAGCGCTGCCCGGGGCAGGGAGGCTGCTGGCTTCCCACCCGGGGAAGGACAAGGACGGGGTCAAGGTCTCGGGGCCGTGGCCGGAGCCCGAGTCTGTCTCCAGGAGGCTCGAGGGCGGAGCTTGAGGCGGGGTGAACGGAGGGCAAGAAGCGGAGCGCGTGGGTTTCGAGGAAGGGGTGGGGCTCGGGACCGGAGTGCCAGCCAGGTGACTGGGGGCCGCCACGTGCCCGAGCAGCGGGGACGTTTCGGGCAGAAAGGAGTGGCCAGAGGCGTCAGCTGAGGGCGCAGAGAAGGGGTCAAATGCCAGGGGAGTGGCGGACCAGGTCGAACCCGTGCTGCCGCTGGAAGGCAGAGCCGCGCTGGCACCGTGAGAGGCGGGCGGGATCTGTGCCGAAACAAGGGCGCGCTGCAGCCCCGGCCTCGAAGCGGGGGTCGCTGCTGTTGGGTCGCTGTCGGCACTTGCTTGCAGAAGCTGCGTGGCCTCGGGGAGCGCTGGCCGCGGGGTCTCGAGGACTGGCGACGGGGAACTCCACCAGAGGGGTCCCATATCTTCCAGGGCCGAAGCCGCGTCCTCGGGCAAAGTGCTGCTTGCCCGATGCCCAAACGCGTCTGTGGGAGAAAGCACCAAATTCCTGCTCGGAGTTGGGAGCAAGCCCTGGGGAGTGGGAACGGTTGGCAGGGACGGAGGCGGGCTGGGGAGACCGGCATCTGTCAGGGGGAGCTGCGCGGCCGCGTGGCTGTGCAGCGAACTCGGGGGGAAGGATGGTGTCAGCACAGCTGCTGGCGTGTGTGGCGGCAGCCCCATGGAGCTGGGTGGACTGTCATCCTGTGTGATCGGGGGGAGCGTCCATGAAGTAGCCCATTGGACATCTGGCAAAAAGTTGTCCATCTCATCGTCGTCATCCGGGACCACCTCATTGCTCCCGGCCGACACATAACTGGCCGGGAAGACACTGGGGTGGGCCGTTTCCCCGTGGGGAGGGAAGGTGGTATACAGAGAGGCAGTAAGTGGTGGGTCCGTGGCTCGGGGGGTGCTGCTTGGCGGGGGCTCCGGAGCCGGTTCTGTTAAGGCCACATGTGCGGTGCTGAGCGGGGGGCTTCTCCCCAGCAAGTGCGACAAGGTGCCATGCAGCTCAGCGGAGGGCTGGTCCACTGCGGAGACAGAAGAAGTCCGTCACAATACACCCACAGCACTGGTGACACCCAGCTTCCCGGAGACAGAAGAAGTCCGTCACAATACACCCACAGCACTGGTGACACCCAGCTTCCCAGCAACATCTGCTTAGCCCGCAGTCAGGTAATGGGTGAGCAGGAAACAGCTAGAGCTGCCACTGGGTTCGTTTGTGCAGGTCTTCATCGACTTGGGTCTCACCTTTATGTGTATGTTGTATGTGTGTGACATGCAGCGTGTTTTTTGTGGGATGTGTGTAGTGTTTTGTGGGATGTGGGTGACAGGAATGAGTGTGTGGTATAAATGTGTGTACATTTGATGTGTGTGGTAGGAATGTATGTATGTGTGCAATGTGTGTGTGGTATGCATGTGTATAGTGTGTGCTTGTGGCACGTGTATGTGGTATGTTTTAGGGGTATGTGATGTGCTATGCAAATGCGGCATGTTTGTGGTATATGGGTCTATGGCTTGTGTGGTATGTGTTTGAGGGTGGGTATTTGTGCGTGTATGGTGTGTGCACACATGCATGTGTACATACTGACATACGTTTTTCTCTGTCTTCCTAATGACTCACACTAATGCTCACCGAACATGAGATACTAAAAAAAGCAGAGGCGCCTTGAGCCGTTTAGTCTAGCCTCATTTACCACCAGAGGTAAGAGAGGCTCAGAGGAGGACAACAGACCCATGACAGGGCCAGCCTGTCCAAGGTGAAGATGGACCAGGAAATGGGCTTCCCTTGATCTGAAGCAACTTTCAGTGGTCAAGAATAGCTGTCCTCTAGAAGAAACGCACTACTGCCCCCACCCAATTTACAACTAAAAATTGTCATTAAAAAAAGAAAGAAAAATAAACGTACAACCAGCAAAGAGTATTCTTAGACCCAGCATTAGAGGCCATCCACCCATGGGCATCAATCCAGTTCTTAACTCTCCTTGCCCCCCTCAAGCCTTCTCAATGACACTCTGGCCAAATAGCTGCCTACGTCCAAGGGCTTTTATCATTTGCCTATCACATTTCATGCGTGGCTGGAAGCAAACACGGTATTCACTACCTTGGGCAAAGCAGCCACGCTCTATTCTGTGGAAAAGGCTTCGCTGCTGCTCTCAACTCACTGCTATTGAGTCTGTGCTGACCCACAGCTACCTTACAAGTCAGTAGAACTGCCCCTCTGGATTTCTGAGACTCACTTTTTTTTTTTTACTCACTCTGTACAGGAGTAGAAAACCCCATCTTTCTCTGTAGGAGCAGTTCATGGTTTTGAACCACTGACCTTGTGGTTAGCAACCCAATACATGACCACTATGCCACCAGGGGCCATCACACTGCAATGATGTGTGAAAGGGCAGAGCTGCCCAGTTTTCTTCATTATAATCGTTAGAGGAGCTAATAATCACCAGGTCTTTCTTCCGCCAAACCCTGGGTGGGTTCTAATCGCCAACCTTTGTTAGCATCGGAGTGCTTAACCATTGCAACAACAGGGCTCCTTTTCTCAAAAACCAAACACACTGCCATTGGGTCTTGGTGACCCTAAAGGACAGGGTAGGGCACTCCCTGAGGATTTCCAAGGCTGTACCTTTTTATGGGAGTAGAGGCCCTGTCTAGCTCCCAAGGAGCTTCTAGTGGTTTCAAACTGCTGGCCTTGAGGTTAGCAGCCCAACACATCACCACTAGGCCTCCAGGGCTCCGTCTAGTAAAGATTAAAATGCTATAAGTGTACTTAAGAATAAGATCGTCCTTCTGTCAAAACAACACGGCATACAGGGCCAAAGCATACCCAAGGGCAAACCATTTTTCGGGTCTGTTTCAAAACTCGTCCACGCTTTGAAACATCAGGTCCGTGGCAGAATGGTTTGCTAGTGAACCAGAGACTGCCAGAGAGCAAGCAGGAAAGAGAAGTCCGCCGCAGTTTGCAGCGGAGGCCCTCCAAGTACCTGCAGCACATTAAAATGAAAGTGCCTCCCTCACAGCACAGGAACCAGGAGGGCAAGGTGGCCCTGAGAAGAAAACCGCCCGCCTGCAAGAGTCTGGTATCAGAAACTGCCTGCTGAGAGACGGGAGGAGTACCAGCAGGGTCAGGTCACCCGATAGGCTAGGTAAGCACAGGCTGCCTGTGTGTACTTACTCATCTGGGGGTAAGCAATTTCATAGTCTCCCGCATTGGGTTCTGCTACCAGGACTGGCCAGCATCTGTCTGCAGCCCCCCAGCCCTTTCTCACACAATCAAAGCCTCTTTTTAACACGATCCCCACTAGGGACACACGGAGGGCCCAGTCAGCAAGGTAAGTGTGGGCTTACTTGTGCTTAGCTATGAATCTGGAGTGCACTGCCTCGCGTGGGTTTCGTCACATTTCACTCCAGATTCCATAAGTAAGCACAAATAAGCCTTTGCTTACTGGGTACCAGACAGAGCAGCATTCCCCCCTCTCCCCCCCCCCTTGTTGGCTTCAGGAGAAAAGCCGCTCTTGGTGGATACCGCAGCTGAAACGCACAGGGAATGGTTTCTCTACTCCATTCAGGAAGCGGCTGAGAAACCCGGCTGAGCCTCAGTCTCAGCATAAAAGCTTCAGGGACTGGGATTTCAAGCCCTGGAGATCAATTTTCAAGCCCTCCGCATGGCCCCAACAGAGTGACAAGTCTCCCTTTAAGGAGAAAGGGGACTGGGGCGTTCCAGCACTTCTCAAGCATGCTCCTGTATGTAGACAGATCTTGGGGTATCCTGAGCCCCACCGCTCCCAGAGGACCTTTGGCTGTGGGTCTCCACCCACACTTTGTGTAGTAAGCGCTGAAGCCCTTGACACCACACCACACATAGCCCTGGGTCATGCATCCTCACCACCAGCCGGTCAGTGTCCTGTGGTGATTGGTGTGATGCTGGAAGCTAGGCCATCAGTATTTCAAATACCAGCAGGGCCACCCAAGGTGGACAGGTTTCTGCCAAGCTTCCAAACTGAGGCAGACTAGGAAGAAAGACCTGGTTCTCTACTTCTGAAAACAGCCAATGAAAGCCCAATGGATCAGAACAGAATGTGGTGGCAGCAATTGTACAAGTCTACTTGATATGATTGAACTATGGGATGATATGACGTATTAAGTTCCAAATAATAATAAAATAAAAAACGGAATATGGTTTCCATGGCTCCTTGTAATTCAGCACTGACTGGCCAAAGGCTCCCTGTGTCTCACCTGCCAGGCTCTGGCCGCAAGGCTGTTACCTACCAGGAGCAGGCCAGCCTCCGCTTTCCACAGCACCGCACTGACACAGGAATTCGGGAAGAGGATGAAGACGTTTGCAGAAACGGCTTAGACTCACACTAGCCAGACAACATGGTGTTCTCACTTACCTTGTCTAACTTTAAATTTAAGTTGCATTTTACAACCTGGCACTATTTCTGAGACACAGCAGCCCTTGGTGGCTTTGTGCCCAATTGATCCTCTAAGACCCAGGTCAGCCCCTCAGGCTGGAGATGAGTTCAAGCTGTTTCAGCTGACTTGCTCGAAATGTGAACTGGGGCAGAGCCCATGCCAAGGAGTTCTAAGCCGTAACTGTTCTTTCCATGCCACTAAGCAGTCCACCACTAACCCCTGAAGAATTGAAGAACAAGCTAGATGAGGGCAAAAAGCCAGCTAAATTAGGGGCCCATGAGCCTGTGTCATGGGCTGGGCTGTGACCTCTGAAGAGAGTTCCAGTCCGAACTCTTGGACCTGTGAATGTGGCCTTGTTTAGAAATAGGGTTCTTCCACGTGTTAATTAACAGCTAAATAGTTAGGCAATTAAGTTAATTACGTTCACTCACTGCCACTGTCATCCTGTCCATTCCGACTCTAACTCCTAGCAACCTAACAGAACAGAATAAATCTGTCCTTCTGGGTTTCTGAGACTCGATCTTTACTGGAACAGGCAGCCTCATCGTTCTCCTAGAAGCGGCTGGTGGATTTGAACCAACACATCTGTGGCTAGCAGCCCAATGCTTACACTGATCCATCCACTAGGGCTCCAATCACATTCACAAGAGGTCATCATTAGGCAAGTCCTGATCTGCTATGAGGTGGTGCAGTGGTTATGCGTTAGGCTGCAATCCGCATGGTCAGCAGTTTGAAACCTCCAGCAGCTCCTCAGATAAAGACTGGGTTTTCTACTCCTGTACACAGTTACAGTCTTGGAAACTCGCAAGGGGTGCTGGGAGTCGGCATTGACTGGATGGCAGGGAGTGAGAATCCGATATGAATGGTGTCCGTGGTAAAAACAAGTGAGGAACAGTTGGTGTCAGATTAGGGAGTATGGAAGCATGGCTGACCTCTGCCCTGTGGCCATTCGGAATCTCCTCCCTACAGAAGTCAGAGGAGGAGGTCAGATGTGGCCTCCATAGCATTTCCTCCTTGCTGTTACATTGAGGGACTGCAAGCAATGCCACGAAATAAAACGTGCGTAAACTGTCGATGGAACCAACTTGCTCTGTAAACTCTCACAGAAACCACAATTCTAAAAAAGAAATACCCCACCCTCCTTCCTTCTCCGAAAAAAAAAGGAAAAACAGATGTCAACTTGGCAGGGCCACTCTCAATGCTCCAGCAATGATGTGACGACATCATCCCCTCCCCTCTGATGGAATCTGATGTGAACAGTGGTAAGAGAATCAGGATGGGATGCAACAGTCCTGGTCAGATATAAGGAAGTTTCCCTAGGATGTGGCCTAGGACACCTCTTATCTTCTTGGAGAGAGAAGCCAACAGAGGGGGAGACCCACTTCTACCAGGAAAAAAGAACCAGGTGCAGAGACCATCCTTTGGGCCCAGGGAACCTGCTGTAGCCTGGAGACACAGGACACCTTCCTTTAGAGCCAGCACTTTGAAGTCAGGCTTCCGGCCTCCTCAACTGTAAGAGACAAATTTCTGTGCCTTAAAACCATCAATTTGTGGTATTTCTGTCATAGCAGCAGTAGGTAACTAAGACAATGAGATGTTCTCTTCAATTATCTTGAAACATGTTTAAAGGTTTGTCTTTCATATTTAAACTGCAACATGCCTGGGGGGGTGGGGTGTGTGTGTGTAGTGTGAGTATGTGAGTTTGCTGTGAATATATGAGTGTGAGAGTGTGTGTGTGTCTGTGTGTTGTCAGATGTGTGAACAACAGGATGGACGAAGGTGTCCCAGACCAATGACACTTGAAATGTGCTCCACGAACTTGCTGTTTGTGGTCTGCAAAGAGGCCAGATGTGCGAGCCAGCATGGAAATGCGAAAGATCCAACAAAAATGTCAGCTCACTAGATGGCACAATGTGTGAGGGGCAATTTACCCCCAGGTGCCGGCTCCTTTTGTTGTCTCCATGGAAACCAAGGGTCCACAGAGCAGCAACACTTGGAGGACCTGCTGGAGGAGACAGAGCTGTGGAGGACACAGAAAGGATAGGAAGAGAGGTAGTAGAAGACGGAAGATTCCAGGGCAGGGCCAGAAGGGAGCTGGCCTTTAACCCTCAGTCAGGGGAGAGGCTGTGAGGCGACCCACAGACACTGGTGAAACAGGGAACTCTGGTCAGAGGTGTCCTGTATAAGATGGCTTGTCCCTTCTGGAGAATGCAGCCAGGACATCCACTGAGGGTGGGGTGGCAGGCAGGGCAGGAGAGAGGAGATGGTGGCCTGGACATGGAGGAGCAGGGGAGGGGCATCGGGAGGCGAGGGACAGGGCTGCCTGGCCAGGCCCTTCCACAGGAGTGACATCTGAAATGGGGCCACATCAGGAACAAATCACAGCTCGGGGCTCCCTCCCGTTAGAATCTGGGACTTACACCAAGGACGCTCACCGTCAAGCTCATGGCACAGAAAAGGATCCACTAAGGCAGCAGTTCTCAACCTGTGGGTCCAGATCCCTTTGGGGGTCGAACGACCCTTTCACAGGGGCCGCCCAATTCATAACAGGAGCAAAATGACAGTTCTGAAGTAACAACAAAAATAATCTTATGGTCGGGGGGGTCCCCACCACATGAGGAACTGTATGAAAGGGTCTCGGCATGAGGAAGGTTGAGACCACCGCACGAAGGGCCAAGGAAAAGCAACTGATTGGGCGTTGCCAATCGTAAGACCACAACTGCACCCCTCCTCACGGGCGACATGGTTAGGTTCCAGAGTCGAGGCTGTTATACAAAGATAGGCATTTTGAGAAAATGAAGGATGAGCGCTTCAAATCCCACAAAACAATTACTACCTGTAACCTCGCGATTAATAGCCCAATGCTGACTCACTCTGCCACGAGGGCGCCTTAAGTGAGTGCATTTAAGCGGGGGTACTTAAAAACCTAAACTAGAGGTCGTCCTTGGGCATCCTTTCATTCTCAACTTATTTTTAAATCATTTTATTGGGGGCTCTTACAGCTATGAGAACAATCATACATCAATTGTATCATGTACATTTGTACCTATGCTTGTTGATATTTCTAAACATTTTCTGTTTGAGCCCTGGGTATCTATTAACTCCTCTTTTTGCCCTCCTTCCCCCATCCTCCCACCCTCGTGAACCTTTCATAACTTTCATATCTCACACCAACCGCTGTCTCCCTTTACCCACGTTTCTGCTGTTCTTCCCCATTTGAGGGGGGAAGGGTTGGGGTTATTTGTGGATCACTGTGATCGGTTCCCCCTTTTCTCCCTTTCGGGTTACGTCCCAGCCAACATTCAAATGCCTGAATTGCCATGTCCTCATCTTTCCAGCTGACTGTCGCGGCGGCAGAGCCTGCTGGAAACAAAGAGCCTGCCAGTCTCGGGGCGCATCCTGGTCTACCAGCTGCCTTTGAGTCAACAGCACCTCAGGGGGGCCCCATGGTGTGTCGGTGAGATCAGCAACCCTTGGGTGACTCCGGGTAGACGCAAACCTCCAACATTTTTAGTTAGCAGCTGAGCACGTTAACCGTTTGTACCACTGGGGACCCCATCATGGTCCAGCCCAAGTCATTAAGCTGAGTCTCCATCCCTGGACCTGCTAAATCAGCTCTGGGGTTTCTGAGAACTTCTACCCCACCTACATGTGTCGGTCCTCCATGTACAGAACTGAAATGGGACCCGAGCGCCTGCTGGGAGCTTTCCCAGGCTCCCCTGCCTTCTGCACCAATGGAAAGACGTGGGAATGCTACTAGGCGCTGCCTGTCTGCCTCCTGGAGGTTGGGAAGGTCCAGCTGGCCAAGACAAGGTCCCATCCAGGGTGCCCTGTCAACTCAGCAGCCTTTGGAGATTCACAGGAGGGAGTCCTGAGGAAGAGAGTGTAGCCCTGTCCCTCAAGAGCACAGATGGCTCTCCGTCAGGAGTCTGGCCAGGGAAGACCCTAGCTAGCCAAAGCTCTTCAGCATGGTCAGCTAAAATTCCAGCCAGTGGTGGAGACACTGGGGCCTGGGGCCCAAGAACACAGCACAAGGGGACACAACTGAGCCCAGATCTACCCCCAGCAGGCCCCATTCCCCTGGAGAAATCTCCGGTTATCAGTCAGGCCTTCACTTCCTATGCAGAGATGGGGCCGCAGATTACAACTGGTGCCATCACTAGTCCTCGGAGAGTACCACTCAGTAACTCAGATCCCATGGCTGCGGCAGATGGAACGGGGGCAACACTGCAATTCCAAGCTACAGGGCACAGGGCAGACATCAGTAGCGGTTTCACCAGGGGACATCTGCACCATTTCCTCCAGGAGGGGAGGGGAGGAGAGGACTGAAAGTTTGGTGTGAAGCAAAGCACAGAACGGAGTATACATGGGGAGACTCGGGGTTGGCC
This sequence comes from Tenrec ecaudatus, assembly GCF_050624435.1. Classification (NCBI taxonomy): domain Eukaryota; kingdom Metazoa; phylum Chordata; class Mammalia; order Afrosoricida; family Tenrecidae; genus Tenrec; species Tenrec ecaudatus. The sequence continues at coordinate 157,083,420 of NC_134538.1, forward strand.
TTGGTTTTGGCTCTTCCCCAACCGGCACCACCATCCTTTACCAGCCTGGAAGGCCAGCCTGCCAGCACCCCTAGCCCCCAAAACCTACCACTCCCCATGCTCAACTCCCTCAGAACAAAGGCAGAAACCATTCTGAGTTGGCCATCTGCTTCTCCAAGAACACAATCCAAACCACAGCCCATAATAATGGGAAGGGGACACGGGGCGTCTGGAGATGATCTCCCGGGTCCGGTTGCTCCCTGAGGGCTGGAATGCCGTACATGCCAGTGACAAAGCATGAGGTGGCACTTTCCGTCCTGACCAGCAGCAACCAGTTTCCACACTAACACGGATGGACATCTGTCCCCAGTGCCAGGAGACACAGCTGCCACCCTAGTGGCTCCAATGACAACAGACCACAAACGGCTGAATTCCTTCACTGCGCTCTGACTCAGGCTGTGTGTTTTGCCAAGGAAGCAGAACGGCTACCAGAGAGAAGGGCCATGGCCACGGAGCGCCACAGCCTGGGCAGAGGTGCCAAGACTGGACCACCAGGAGGCACACCGTGGTGGCTCCACTTGGCTGGGGAGAAGACTAGAAAGCTTAGCCGAGGGTGTCAGGGTGGTAACAGGCAATGGGGAGCCACGGAATGTTCATGAAGTGGCCTCTCTCGGCGTTAGTCTGGTGGGGTGGCGAGACGCAGGCTGACGTGCGCACGCACGTACACACAGCAGATGGGAAGAAGAGTACGGGCACGGAGTAAGAAAGATGCTGAAACGTGACAGTGAGCACAATGTGTGGAGCAACAGGGAAAGGGGTCAAAGGTGACTTAGCATCCCGCACCCAACTGCTCAGTACACAACATCCACGTGAGGGTCACGAACTCAAGCTACTTATCCCGCCATCATGGTGAACGCTCCTGAAACCCACTAGACTTTCTACCCCACAAAGTGACACAGATTCTCTGTGCGCCCAGGGAAAGTGACAATAGGACAGGAAGCAGTGGCCACGGTGAGCAAACTAAGCCAATTTTCCAGAAGAGGCTAAAACTACAAAGAAGATGGTATTGAGACTTGAATATGTGGAGCTCAACTGCAGATCTAAGAGGATGTTGGCTATGAAGAGAGGAATTGGGAGGAGATACGAAGAAAAAGGGCCAGGTGATCCAGTTCTAAGCGCCATCATATTGTATTGACAAAACAAGAAAATGTTGATGTTACATAAATTAAAAACAAACCTCAAGACTAAGGACCAATCAGGATGCAAGAACAAGGACAAATAGGAAAACAGGATAAGGGCTGGGGTGAGCCAGTGGGGTCCTGCCACCTGACCCCTATAAAAGTCCATGGCGCACCCCTAGATGTCCTCATGTCCAGCTTTCTCAAATCATGAGGCGACCCGCTTTGTGACTGAAGTGTCCTTTGCTTATTAAATATTTGCTCCACTTAAAAAAAAAAAAAAGACTCAAGCCCACCAAAAGGATCCCCATACCAGAAAGCGGTGTGCTCCCTGTCTCTTCAGTCCTGAGGCCTCCTAAGTCAGGATCCTCAGGGCGCCTGTTCAAAGTCCAGCCTCCACGAGGGGTCAAGCGCTGTGCGTGGAACGGGCAGATGTTCCAAAACAGCAGACTGTGACCCCACACCTCGCTCCCTCTGAGTTTGGGTCAAGAGCTGGCAAAGCCCCAAGTGGCGGGAAGCATCCCTGGAATGTCCACATCTAGAGTCTTCATGGAAAGGGTGAGGGCCGAGCAGACAGGGCCCTTCCCGCAGAGCAATTCTGGTCATCAGTAGAGTGACCCAGAAGCTGTGTTCCCCACCTGCTATAGTTTATTGTGCCAGCCTGGTCGATAAACAAAAGCAGGATTAACTGAAGGGCAAAGGGATAAATGGCTCGGTGAGCCTCACCTTGCTTGTTCTGTGCCTCAGTTTAAAGGGGTACACTACCTGTGGGATGCCTAGCCTGTGGACTGTGTCGCTGTAAGTTGAGGTCCCTTTAAGCCCACACGATTGGAATGTTCATCTCTGGAGCTGGGGACCGACAGTTGATGACAGTTGGGGACCTGCCTTGCTGTTTGCTGCCTGGGTATATATAGCCCAGCTCTCTCTACAGAAGGGGACTGGCAACTGGCAGCTCTCAAGCCTTAAAGGACTGCTAGTGTCTCACTGCTTTATAATTTAACTGTTAATTTCTTGTATTATCTATCTATCTCTATATAATTTAATGGTTCATTTCTTGTATTACATATCTATCTTTAGAAATATATTTATATATAATTACTAGCAATCTGGTTTGTCTCTCTAGAGAACCCTGTCCAATACACCACCCCTGAGCTCTAGGGCCAAGGGCAGGTGTATTCCTGGTCATGGAAACCCAAGGTGACTGGTTCTCACCCCAGGGGCCACACCTCACCCTCAATCCTACAGCCAACTAAGGGGTTCTCCAATGGGCAAGTCTGATCAATCCATCTGGAAGGGGGAAGAGACTCTATAACCTTGTTCCTTTATTCTAAAATCCTTTGCAAGAAAAAAATTATTCCAGGGCTCTTAACTGCCGACAGATACTCAAAGTCCCCAGCTAACATGCAAGAATCCTCAAGTCCTGGTCACTGTCCACAGCCAGCCAGTCTCTCTGTCCTCAATGCGTCTGCAAAGGCAGAAGTTCCTCTGGCCCTCTTTCACCCTGACCCCTCGAATGCCTGAACCCAGAACCCCTTCTCCAGCTCACTGAAAACCCGACTCGTGCGGGTCTCAGAACGAGAACACTGCGATGTTCAGTTTGCTCATCTGTCTCCCCCAGGAAGGGTGGGCAGAATCTTCCATATCACCCACCCCTAGCCCCAAACCTGCCAGTCATGCATTAGCCGGCTGCAGGGAGACCACATTAACCAAGATGAACGCTCCTTGCCCCCCAGCCCCCACCCCTCGATACCTACACACACCACCATCCCTCTTCACAGGTTAGAAGTGGAAACAGCCTGTGATCATTAGGTTTTGTGTCACCCAGCTACACCTGTGAAAAGGCATAGGTGGAGTCCAACCTCTTCATCAGGACACAGCCTAATGGCTTCTCCTTGTGGGGGCAGGTTTTTTATAAGACCCTGTGGAGAATTGGTCCCTCTCTTGGCCCCCTCCTGTGTCTACCTTGTGGGGCCAACAGCCCATACGACCTGCCCACCTCCCAGGCCATGCTGCTGCTGACTTTGGATCCACATGACTCTTGCAACCACCGGCCTTTGAAAGCCAGATTTGACTCCTGCTCCGTTGGCTGGTAGTTGAGTGAGTCTGGAGGGGCCTCTGGCTAGCATCTGACCCATGGACTTGATTTGGACTGAACTGGGCTGCTTCCTCACTAATCGTGTCTTGAGCTAAAATTCTTTCTTATAGACAGGAGTGTCACTACACAGCAGAGACTCATGAATCGGGAAATGGCTAAGGAAGCCAGCAGGGAGCTGAGGATGGAGAGGAAGGCCAGGGACGATGATGGAGGAGGAGGTGATGTTTGAGCCCAGACTTGATGGGTGAAACAGCAAGAGAGAAAGACTGCAGGGCTGCTCCGAGCAGAGGGGGCGGCTGCGTGGCCCTGGGCAGGGGCGAGTCTGCGAGATCTGGACACAGCTGCTGTGGTTAGTGCAGTGCCATCCAGGTGAGGCTGGGCGCCCACGCCAGGTGAACCAGGAGTTTCTAGACCTCAAGGAAACCAACGTGGTGCTAACCTTCACCGAGATGATATCAGGGTCAATGAGGAAGACCCTGGGCCCTGGGGGTGGAGAGAGGACCCAGGCTCTCTGAAGTCAGAGGCCACCTGCAGTAGTCATTCCCGGTCAAGTGCAGTTACACATAGTCCTGAAGCCAAGTCAGTCAAGCACACAGATTCTTCCCACCGTAATTTATTTCCATTCACTGGCAACCGCTCCTGGGCTCCTTCCTCAGCCTGGGTAGTGATATAAAGAGGCCACTGATTAGCAATTACCCGTGGTGGCCTCTCTGAGAGTTCCTGTGACCCCGGGCGGAGGATGAACGCAACATTAGTGTAAATACTAATTTGCCAGGAAGCCAACTGGATCCAGCGGAGAGGAAAAAAACCAAAGGCAACCGAACTGCACCACCACCCTGGGGAGGGCCCCACAGTGGTTTCTTGGATAAAGCCCCACAGTGGTTTCTTGGATAAAGTAACATGTTGGCGGGGAGAGGAGGAAATGCCAAAATCGTCTCCAACATTGTCTCCTCACGCTTCGGGTCCAATGTCAGCATTCACAATTTTCATTTTGAATTTCTAGGCTTATACAGCAATCCAGACGCTAGAACCCATTGCCCACCGCCGTGGATTAAATTGTGTACCGCTGGCTTGGCAGTTCTGTAATGATGTAGTCCTCCTCTGTAATGTGATCTGCTGTGATCAGCCAATCAGGTATAGGGGGATCTTGGTAGACCTCAACACCCTTACTCAGGCCACAGCCCTATCCCATATTAAAAGCAGTTTCCCCCGAGACACAGCCCACATTGCCTTTTATCATATGAGATAAAAGGAGAGAGAATGGGGCAAAGAGGGAGGGACCTGCTCACCACTCAGAAAGAAGAGCTGAGAGCAGAGAGTGCCTTTTGGACAAGGGTCCGTGTTGAGAACCTCCTAGACCCAAAGAAAGACTGATGCCAAGACCTCTAAGAAATGCCAGGCCCACGACTGTTGAAAGGATGTCTCCTTCCCCCACAGCCAGCAGGGAGAGAGAGTGTCCTCCCTGGAGAATGAATCTGTCTGTTGATGCTGCTCACTGGTGATAACACCTGCTGAAAGCCGCACCAGACAACAGCCAGCCACCTCCGGCACTCCCTTCCCGACGCTCTCCTTCCTCTCCCCGCCACGATGCCCGGCAAATTTGTCAGTGAAGGAGATGCAATGTTGGGCCCCATTCATTTCACCAATGAACACCTTAGTGTCTCTAACGGGCATAAGCTTTTACTGCGCCAAACCGCAGTACCATTTCCCCCCAACAAAATTAAAGTAATCCCTTGTCATCTAGTTACCCGGTCCACACAGTCACAAAACACTTCCGTACACTGACCTTTCTTGAATCAGAATCCAAATAAACACTACCTGTTGCTTCGGTCAGCGTGTCCCCTAAGCCTCTTGTACTCCTTGAGTTTCTCCCTCTTTTTTTTTAAGTTAAGCTCTCAAGATTTATTTGTTGACGAGAAGTGGCCATCGGCCCGTGGAGAAAGTCCATGTTTTGTGTTTTGTCCCCATTTCCTCATAGCCTCATTGAGTTTGCTCCTGTACCTACCACACATTGTCTACAAACCCGCCTGGAGAAACTTGATTCGGTTTAACGCCAATCCATTTATCAAGAACACGTGTGAAACAGACAGACGGACACCCTTGGCTGCAACAATGGGCTCAAACAAAGCAATGACTGAGGACGGTGCAGGGCTGGGCTGTGTCTCGGAGCCATGAGGAATTCAAGGTGACTCGATGGCACCTGACCTCAACACGGTGCACACCTGCTGTATGACATCAGAAGGTGCTAGCACCTGGTTGTCCCCCTTTAGGGGACACTGAAATGTACAAGGAGGCTTAGGTGACACCAGTGCAGTCTCCCCTAAAAAGCCCCTCCTCACCCTTCCCCCTAATAACAAGGTGTCAGTGTGATCACTGATTATCCCATTAGGGAGGCTGGGCTGGTTCAAGAGGGTTTAATTAGGGGGTCCCACAGTGCAGAGCGATAATTATATAGAAAATCATCACCTCCAGTATCTGAAACCACCTCTGTGTGTTTGAGAACTTATTAGGGATGCAACATGAAGATGGAGAAAGAAAACAGATCAATTCCTGACTCTGCGAGGGTATTGAGAAAGAACCTACCTCTCTCTCTCTCTCTCTCTCTCTCTCTCTCTCTCTCTCTCTCTCTCTCTCTCTCTCTCTCTCACACACACACACACACACACACACACACACACACACACACACAGAGAGAGAGAAAGTAGAGTAGCTTAGGGAAATGACCATTGATGAAGGATGAAATGCAGATGGCAGACTATTTCCCCGGCAGCGTATTGATATTTTAGCCCCAAAGGAATCACTAACAGTAACACAAACACACGACAATTAGACCTGCTCTGCTTTCTCCCACAGCCCGCCCTCCCCGCTAGAGCTTTGGGAACACAGTGACCACGCACCGGTCCCACACTCACAAAGGGGCTAACCATCGGCGTGACACCTGGGAGGACAGAGCAGACACTCTCCCCCCACCTGACACCGCCGGGACTGATCCCAGAAGGTCCTGGGAAACGGCTCTCTGAATCACCAGGCCTCCCTCTGCCCACGTTTCCCCTCAAGTGAGGGGTCTGCAGCCCAGAGAGCAACAGGCAGCCCTGGAGCTTGCCCAGCGGCTGCACGGAACATCGGGAAAAAGACAGGCCCTTCAACTCCCGCAAAGGGCTAGTCTAGAGTTAGTCTCAGAAACCCGCAGGGGCAGTTCTACTCTGTCCCCTGGAGCTGCTATGAGTCAGCCTCGACTCAATGACAGTGAGTTTGGCTTTTGTTCGTTTTTGGTGACAGGGAAGGGGGTCCGTAAGATGAGGCTCCCAGGGAGGCAGAAGAACTGGGAAACGTTAAGCATATGTCAATAGGCACAAGTCAGTGCCACTGAATTCAAAGTGTGAGAAAGACTGAGTTGGCAAATGCTATGTCATATATATTGACTTTTTTTAACTTTAAGGGAGGTTTGAAAAAAACTAAAAGAAGCCTTTGAATTTTTTTTCAAAAGAAGGAAAAATGTTGTAATTTAGAAGACTGTAAGCAGGTGTCCAGGAGGAACCAGTTCCTGGAGGACATCATCTTGGTACAGACAGGGGTCAGCAAAGGGGGGTGGGGATGGATTGGAACAGTGGCTGCAACAATGGGCTCAAACGTGCCCCTGAATATGGGGATGGCGCAGGACTGTTCTGAGCTACCTGAGGGCGGAATGTACTCTGTGGCACCTAACACAGGCTCATGTCACTCCAAACCACCACTCTGGGCTCCACACCAGGGAGCACCCTCCATGACAACCCCTGGGCCGGGTGTCGCTCTTCCCCTGGCATCCCTGATGAAGAAATGAGCTATCTCCTTTAAGGTCCCACAACTAAGAAGTGGCAGGGGTCAGCACTTGAACCCTGGTCCCTCCAGGACCAAGACCTCTCCTTCACTGCTCTCTCAGCAGCAGGAACCTGAGCGTTCTCACGGGAATAGTCTACATTATGGTTCTTGCAGATGTGCGCACGAGTCTCCCTAATTGGCCAACAAACAATAACTCCACACGTTAAACACAGCTCCCCTGAGTCACACCCCAGCTGATCCAGGCAGGAAGCAGGAAGCAACACTTCAAAGGGCAACACACATTCTTCATTAAAACCAAAACAAATAAACTCACTGCCACCAAGCTGATTCTGACTCACAGCAACCTCTCGGACAGAGTAGAACCGCTCCATGGGGTTTCTAAGGCTGTCGATCTCATCTTCCTCCCAAGGAGTGGCGGGTGGGTTTGAACCGTTATAGTTAGCAGCCCACTCCATCATCGGGGCTCGGTCTTCACTAGTTGAGTTAAACTATTGTTTGGCTAGAAGAAGGCTTCTGGGGGATATTTCTGGTTTCAGGTTTAAAAATGCTCTCTGGGACAGTCGTTTCAGAGGTTCCTCCAGCTTCCATGACTCCATAAGGTCTGGATTCCCTGAGAATTTGAAATCCTGTTCTGTGTGTTCTACCTTTGATCCGAATTCTGCCATAGAATCTTGGATCAAAATGTTTGCTGACGGTGGCGGCCGGGACCATCCAGTCCCTCTGGTCTCAGGACAAAGGAGTCAAAAGGAGGGTGGGGACGCTGACCTAACCTGAAAAATGTATCCAATGCCACTGAATGGTGCAGACAGACACTGTTGAATCAGATAGAACAGCCAAGTGGAAGTAATGAAAATGCTGACATGTTTTGCTATGTATATTTTCTCTAAAATCACAGTATTTTTTTGTAAAGGTGAATTGGTGTACATTCTGCTTTGTACTTGTAGATTCACAACAAAAACAAAGCATTTCTTTTAAACCGTATCTGAGAATGTGAAAGCAGGAAGCCAGCTCCCATGGTCAACCTCCAGACATCCTCTGTACAAGAAACACTGTGGGGGAGCACCCAGTACCTTGGAGCAACCCCAAGGGACAGTGCAGCAGAGTATTCTCCCAGAAAAGGGTTCCCCCAGGCCTGGCGTCTGCTCACTGGCCTGGCAGCATTTTGCTCACCTGACCTGCAAGGCTGGGTCAGAAGCGAGAAAAATGACCTTGAAGTGTTTGCCTTTGAAAGTGTTTAAAACATGGCTGATTCTCAAGAGTCCTATAAAAGCCCAAAACCAAACCCTCGGCCATGGAGTGGATCCTGACTCACAACCACGCAGTAGGGCAGAGTGGAACTGCTGTCACGTCTTTGAGAGCAGACGGCCTCGCCTTTCCCCTTTGGGGCAGCGGCTGGTAGGTTGGACCCGCCGATCTTCTGCTTAGCAGCTGAGTGCTGTAGGAGAGCTTCAATTCTACGCCCCCCGGTTTGCAGGAGGCCAAGAGGACAGTGACAGTGCAAAGTCCCTAGAGAGAAGAAGCCGCCTCTGAATTCCTTCTGATCATTAACCAAGGATGGGGGTAATCTTGCCCTCCAGCAGAGAGACCTGAAAAGTAGATGACCCCCACTCTCTCCAGCCAGCCCAGGAAGGGCACTGTCTCTCTTAAGGGCTTGCCTGGGGGTGTCGTTCATGGAGATCACCATGTTGGGGACGGTGCAGGGGTCCACACAGCCATGAGTCAGCCCCTATCAGACTCACCACAACAGCATTGTCAGGAGGCCCTGGACAAAGCTCATCTCCCTAACAGTGTACCTGTCCCAATCATGGTCCCGCTTCTGCTTCTGTACCACCTCCCCCGCTGGTAACTACAGTGTACTGATCTGCCACCAATCACGAACTTGTGAAGTCTCTGTTCCCTGCTTTCCTTAACTAGTGTCCTGCCTGTGACTCCTCGGACACCATAATGCCCCCGCCCCCCGAGCTAATGGCCTCCTTTATTCAGATGATGTGTCTATCTCTTTGTGTTCTCTTTGTCTCTTTTTCAAAAATGTTCGGGGTGGGAATGAGGAGCTGATACCAAGGGCTCAAGTAGAAAGCAAATGATTTGAGAATGATGAGGGCAACAAATGTACAAATGTGCTGGACACAATGGATGGATGGATGGATTGGGTTAAGAGTTGTATGAACCTCCAATAAAATGATTTAAGTTTTTTTACAAAGGAGTTGTGTGAGCCCCAATAAAATTATTTACATTTTTAAAAGAATTGTATGAGCCCCCAATAAAATGATTTTTAATAGTTCTTCTTAAATTATATTAAAGATTAAGATTTTTTTTGTACCCTAAAACAGCACTAAACCACTAAGCCAACCCAGCTCTGTGGAATAGGAAGGGAGTTCAATAGTGTACTAACTCACAGAGACCAGTAGGTCCTCGGAGAACTGTGCCCTATGGACTTCAATCGCTGAGGTTTTGGATGTCGATTACCAGGGCTTCCTTCCAAGACAATGGGGGCTGGGAGAGGGGCGTGACCTTGTACTCCAACCTCAGTCTATCAGTTTTATGGATTGAATGGTGTCCACCTCCCCTAAATATGTGCTAAAAATCCTAACCTATGGCTCAAGAGCTTGGCAGGCAGTGGTCAAGCTAACTGAAAGGCTGGCAGTTCAAATGCACCAGCCTCTGCAGGGCACAGCTGTGGCAGCCTGCTTCTGTTCAGCCTCAGCAAGGCCGTGGGAGAAATCTCCTCCCGTTATGGGTGGGGGACTAGGAGTCAGAATAGACTGGAAGGCAACTGGTCTGTTCTTCTGTTTGCTCCTTTGTTTGAGCCCATTGTTGCAGCCACTGTGTCCATCCATCTTGTCAAAGGTGTTCCTCTTCTTTGCTGCCCCTCTACTTGACCAAGCAGGACATCTTCTCCAGAGACTGGTCTCTTCTGAGAACCTGCCCAAAGCACGTGAGACCAAGTCTCACCATCCTTGCCTCTAAGGAGCATTCTGGCTGTACTTCTTCCAAGACAGATGTGTTTCTTCTTTTGCCAGTCCATGGTACTTTCAGACATAAGAACAATTGTGAGGACTGCACAGGCCCGGGCAGTGTTCCTGTCTGTTGTACATCACGACGTAAGAGCTAGAGCCGTCTGTGGTGGTAAGGCCATTGCAGACTGGGCTTGCTTTGTTAAGTTAATGAGGCAGCATTAGTGTAGTGTGTCTCCAACCAAATACTTTTTTTTCATGGTGCATCTCTCCATTTATTATTATTATTTTTATTACTTTTTTAAAGATCATTTTATCGGGGGCTCTTGCAATTTTTGTTTTTTAATAAATCATTTTGTTGGGGGTTCTTACAGCCCTTATTCATACATGAATTGTATCATGCATATTTGTACATATGTTGCCATCATTATTTTCTAAGCATTTACTTTCTATTTGAGCCCTTGGTATCAGCGCCTCTTTTTTCCCTCCCTTCTCCTCCCCACCCTCATGACCCCTTGATAAACTATAAATGATTATTTTCATATCTTACTTCTGATTGTGATTGGGTGAAGGCTTTAGGAACAGATGATCAGTTTTACACTCAGCAGTTCATGTACCCTTTGTTTCAGCTCATCCACTGCAATCCCTTCAATGTGCAACATCTATTCCACTTCCTCGGTTTCCTGTTTCTACCCTACACTTTGTTCTTGGGTAGATGCTGCTCTTTTGATCTTAAATGGTTGATTATTCTAACCCTGGGTGTGTGTGTACATGCCCACTAGAGTGTTGCACACTAGAGTATTGCATGTAGTTTCAGGCATGAAAGGTGAATAAAGACCATAGTTTGGATGTTCTACTGGTCTCAGTCTAACCAACAAGCCCGGTCTCTTTTATGATTGTGAGTTCTGTTCCACATTGTCTTCCTATTCTAAGTAGGGTCTCCTCGTATGATCCTTTTCAGAGCAGTTGGTAAGGGAGCTGGGCACCATCCAGTTCTTCTGGTCTCAAGGTTGTGGAGGATGATGTCTGCAAGCTCCATTAGTCCATGGGACTAACGGTTTCTATGTGTCTTTCATTAAATAGATCCCTTTTGAGACATACAAAGAACAGATCAAGCAAGGAAGCCAGCAGATAAGATGAGGGAATGTGGGAAACAGAACGATTTCTCCCAAGTTATCGCCTCCAAATAAATGCCAAACTTAGCTGCTTGCTACACATGGTAAATGACTGTACACTTGGAGATCAACAAAAGTAGGACAGAGGTCATTCTCCCTAAGGATTACAAGCCATCTAGAGCAATCAGACTGTATAGTCTGTCCCACCCTAAGTAGGGCCCACTCTCTTCTGAGAAGGATAGATTGTTTCCCTGAAGGAAAGCCCAGGGAGGTCAAGGCCATTCAAGGATGACCAAGGTTAGGCCGCCATCATGAATCTAGGGTGCGCCCTTCCTGTCACAGGAAAACCCTAGTCCCTCCCCTTCTTATTATATGTACACCCCTGGCTCATCCCCTTCCTGTTACACTTATGCCCATTGTACATCCCCTTCCTATTGCTTTTATTGCCTATTGTACAACCCCTTCCGGTGACATATGTCTTTACCTGTAATTAGGGGGTATGCATGCCCCCAAAGATATATAAGCCTTGGTTAGCAATAAATTGCCCTCCTCTCTCCTACCCTCTCGGCCTTTGTTGTGCTCTGGCCTGGCTGTTGAGATCATGGCCATCCTGGAGGTGGACATGCTACTATGAAATGTGTCTGACTTCCTTATTCTACTCTCTCCCATCTCTCCCAATTACTCTATGACTTTACTATAATCTTTATCTTAACCGTACAATTGAGCTTACTGAACCCGTGATTAGTTGTGGGGAAGAAGGATGTCTTGCCCCATGAAGCTCACCACAATCTCCAGGAATAGAAGTATCCTCTGCCATATTCATTCATTCATTCCAAATGCTGAGCAATAGTCCAAGAAGCTGCACTATGTATATGAAGACGTACACAGCACCAGCATTAAGAAGACACGTAACAACACAACCTGCGAGATGCAGATGGCACGACCTTGCCTGCTAAAAGCAAGGAAGCCATAAAGCAGTTACTGATGAAGATCAAGGACTACACAGCCTTCAGCATGGCTTACAACTCCTCACAACTGAACCAGCAAACAATATCACATTAAAGAAAAGACTGACATACATGGTCATGGCTTTCATGTTACTTGGATCCACAACCTGTGTCCAGGGGAGCAGCAGTCAAGACATCAAACTTATTGCATCATGCAAATCACCTGCCATAAGAGCCTCTCATTTTCTAAAACCTCAAAGACGTCACTTTGAGGTATGCTACAGTGTGCCTGTCCCGAGCCATGACATCTTCAGCTGCCTCATCGACATGTGCGAGCTGGACAATGAATGAGGAGGACGGAGAAGAACTGATGCACCTGAACTAGGGTCTTGGTGAAGACTCCAATAGCCCACAGTTGGCCAGAACAGACAAACCTGTCTTGCAGTCAGTAACAACCAGAGAGTCCTTAAAGTGAGGAGGCAAGACTTTTGTCTCACATATTTTTTTGACACGTTACCCAGAGGGACCCATCCCTGGTGAAAAGGAGGGTCGGTGAAAAAAGAGGAACAGCCTCATGGAGATGGGGTGACAGTTGCTCCATCCCTGGTCTCATCCACAGCGACGACGGTGAGGCTGGCACAGGACCAGCTAGAATTTCCTTGTTGTACAGGGGGTTGCTATGACTCCGTGGGGCGTGACACGACCAATGCCAGTGGCCTAGATCAGGACTTCTAGCCTCCTACACTGCGAGGAAACAAATTTCTGTTTGGGTATTTCTGTTGTGTCAGCACCTGTTGTTAGGTGCCATCGGGTCCCTTACAACCCTCAGCAGCCCTAAGTAACACAGAACAAAACACCGCCCCGTCCTGCACCCGCCTCACGATGCTTCTGTGCCTGAGCCCATCGCTGCAGCCACTGCGTCAACCCATCCTGTGAGGGGCTTCCTCTGCTTCGCTGCTGGCCAAGTGCACTGTGCCTCCTCGTCAGGCCTCCGGATGATGATGGCAACAAATGTACAAATGTGCTCGACCCACACGGAAGGACAACCAAGCCCACTGCCCGCAAGCAAATTCTGACTCATAGTGACCCTGTAAAGAGAGGGCAGAACTGTCCGCCACCCCCATGAGTTTCCAAAACTACAAATCTTCACAGGAGCAGACAGCCACATCTTTCTCCCAAGGAGCGGCTGGTGGATGTGAACCGGTGACCTTGCGGTTAGCAGCCCAACATTGAAGCTACTGAGCCCCAGGGTTCCTTAAAAGCAAGGTGCAGGGATATAATATCTAATCTTCTCGCTCTGACCATGCCAATGACAACAGTGACCCCAGAGGGTTTACTTGGTACCAGGATGGTTTAGGGTAACGCTCAGAGAACTCCCCCAAGTCCTCTAAGGCAACTACTGTGCTCACTGTTCATGGAAGCGACAGAAAGCCCAGGGGGCCTGGTAGCCTACCCAGCCCTCTCAAAGGGGCTGTCGCGGCTGCTGGGGCTGCAGTCCCGCCATCCTCGCCTCCGGGAGCATTCCAGGACTGGTGAGCTTGGCACAGACGTGTTCTGAGGGCCCCCTGCCCCCCTGCATCCTCAGCAGCCTTGCACAGCCAGCTCCCCTCCCCCACCGGCTCAGCGTCTCAAAGCAGCCTGAGCAACCAGTCCATCTGCGACTTGGTCACTGCACTGACTGAATGGCCCCTGTCTTCTTGGAGCCGAATCACTGTTTCGGGCTGCTGTTTAAGACACTGTGCTCTCCCTGCTGCGGGGCCGGGAACCTCCAAGAGAAGGGGCCTTTAAGTCAGGCGCACAGGGCAGCTTCAGTCAGCTCTCAACCCCCTGCTGCCAGGCACAATCCCTGCCCTGCCCCGGCAGGCGGAAGACAGGCTCCACAGACCCAGGATCCTGGAACACAGGAGCTCTATCCAGAGCAAGAAAAGCAAAGCCCTAGCAGCATCCCCACCACCCCCCATCTGTCAGTCTGTGGTGGCGCTCACGTGTGGCTGGGATGGAAGCTGTGCCATCAGTATTTCAAATACCAGCGGGGTCACCCACGGCACACAGGCTTCAATTCAGGGTAGCTTCCAAACGAAGACAGACTAGGAAGAAAGGCCTGGCAGTATTTTCTCCAATTCACCATCGAGACTCCAACAGCTCGTACGGAGTACTGTCTGCTCGAGTGTTGAAAACGAGCCCCCGGGGTGGGAAGACACCCAGTGGCTGCAAGAGGGGATGGGAGTGGAGGTGAGGACGGCGCGGGGACAGGCATCGTCTCCTCCTGCCCTGCGTGCATCGACATGGACTGGAGCCAAGCGGAGTGCCTAGAGCTGCACGGCAGCCTCGAGTAAATGCAGCAAGAATCAGGCTTACGGAGACCCACGGGCCGGCCACACATCACGCAACCCGGATGTCCGAGCCATAGGCCTGGACTCTAAAGACCAGCCACAGCCCTGCCGCAGGGGCAGCCAATGTCACTCCCACCAAACCACCTTTTCCTGATGGGTCTGGGTGGGAGGAGGTGCGGGGAGGCACTGATCGGATTCTGTTGTGAGTGGCTGTTAAGAGGTTTCATTAAGAGTACCATCTGGTACATATACAATGAGCCAGCTGAGAAGCCAGGCAAGAATCTCACTACCAGCAAGCACCAGGAATGGGGCGCGTCCTCTGGATCCTAAGATCCCTGCGCAGTGACCCCTGCTGGATCAGCAGACAGCTCTGACACCAGAGGAGTGACTGAGGAGCAGCAGCAGCACCAGGGGCCAGAGCATGAGAAGGAGCAGTGGACTTCCCAGCCCCCGAGCACGTGAAGCTGAGTGCTTGGGGACAGGAGGCTGGCTCGTGGAGTGGGGTGCTTCTGGGCACTGGATTGGGTGGCTGGGTTTTGCTGACCACGGAGTTGGAGCTCAGTGCCTTTGGGCTGAGACTTCGCAGCAGAGTGGATTCTTAGCAGACCTGAGAGAACTTAGAAACATGTCCTGAGTGAACACCCCTATGCTAAGCATTTCCCGCCAGCCTGGTAAGCTGTTAACGGCCTTAATAAACCCCCAGCCGCGAGGGTGTCTGTGTCCACTGCAAGGAAAGAGTGAGGCCGACAGCAGAGGGTGCTGTGTGCATGAGCGAACACCTCCTCATCACTGAACACTCCGGAGGGGACGGAGTGTTTAAAACAAAAAACAAAACTCACTCCCACAGAGTCTATGCCAACTCAAAGTGACCCTATAGGACAGGGCAGAACTGCCCCTGTGGGTTTCTGATCTGAGGCTATAACTCTTTTTTTTTTTTTTTTTAAAGAGACGAGGTCTCGCTATGTTGCCCAGGCTGGAGTACAGTGACTATTCACAGGCGCGATCCCACTACTGATCAGCACGGGAGTTTTGACCTGCTCCGTTTCCGACCTGGGCCGGTTCACCCCTCCTTAGGCAACCTGGTGGCCCCCCGCTCCCGGGAGGTCACCATATTGATGCCGAACTTAGTGCGGACACCCGATCGGCATAGCGCACTGCAGCCCAGAACTCCTGGACTCAAGCGATCCTCCAGCCTCAGCCTCCCGAGTAGCTGGGACTACAGGCGCGCGCCACCACGCCCGGCGAGGCTATAACTCTTTACTGGAGTAGAGAGCCTACTCTGGTACTCGTAGCGGCTGAGGGTTTCAAACTGTGGACCTTGCTGTTAGCAACCCAATGTATAACCACTGCACCACCAGAGTCCAGCGCCACACAGACACGGCTCTGTGGAAGCCATGGCACAAGAAATGCGCAAAAGCGCGCAAAAGCAAATTGCCCTAGCAACACAAGTCCCCACTGCCGTGGTTTCTATACAGCGGGGATCGGTATGGGACCAGGCGGCACAGGCTCACTCACAGAATGTGTCCCAGGCTGGGGAGCCGGATCGGCATGCCCTGGGGGCTTAGAAGGGCAGGTAACCTGTTCTCGACCTTGATGCTGCTGCATGGAGTCTGAGGAAATCAGTGGCCCACACTTACCGTAAGGAGCTCTGGTGGTGCAGTGGGTTAAGCATTGGGCTGCTCACCCCAAGGTCAGCAGCTCAAACTCAGCCACCTCTCTGCGGGAGAAAGCTGAGGCTGCCTGATTTGTAAAGATTTACAGCAGGGGTGGGGAACCTTTTTTCTGCCAAGGCCCATTTGGATATTTCTACTGGTCAAACTGGTCAAACATTGAATTAACTCACCCCTAATGAGCCCTAGTGGTGCAGTGGTTACACACCGGGATGCAAACTGCAAGGTCAGCAGTTCAAAACTACTAGCTGTCCTCAGAGAACATGTCGCTATAGGACTTGCTACTCCTGTAAAGAGTTACAGTCTCAGAAACTCAGAGGGGCACTTCTACCCTGTCCTATTGGGTCTCATCGGCTGGATGGCAGTTGTGGGATACAGAAAAATTTCTCCCAAGTTGTCTCCCCCAAATATAAGGTCAGAGGTTATTCTCCCTATCAGCCACCTAGAGCAGACATTATAGTCTGTCTCACCCTATAGGACCCACTCCCTTCTGATAAGGGTAGTGGATTGTTCCCTTGAAGGAGAGCCCAAAGGCAAGGTCGAGCCCACTCAAGGACAACCAAGGTTAGACTGCCATATTGAGCCTACAGTCTGCCCATTTTGTCACATGTGTACCCCTAATCCCTCCCCTCCCTATTGGGTGTACATCCCTAGCTCATCCCCTTCCTGTCACATGTATGCCTATTGTACATCCCCTTCCTGTGACATATGTGGTTACCTATAATCACCCCCTACGTTGGTTAGAAATAAAGAGCAGGTGCTCTCTTCCCACCCCCAACCTTAACCCCACCCCAGTCCTCCCACTCTCTGCTCGGGCCTGGCTGCTGAGATCATGGCTGTTCTGGAGGTGAGCATGCTACCAGAAAATGTGTCTGACTCTTTTATTTTACCTTCTCTTCTCTCTCTCTTATTCTCTATGACTTCACTATAATCTTTGTATCTCAATACCGTACAACTGCGCCCACTGGACCCATGATAGTTGAGGGGCTGGTTCCCCCACAGGCAGTGAGTGAGGCTGTGGTGGCTGGAAGCCTTCCCTGGTGATGTGTGGTTAGCTGGTATTGACTTCACCAGCCTTATTTGCCCCTCAGGCCAGACGCTCCCATCCCTGGTTGACAGTCTTGGGAACCCTAAAAGCAAGTTCTCCTCTGCCCCATGGGGTCTCTACACATCAGAATCCACAGCAGTGGGGTTTATGAGTTGTGGTATGATATGTGTGCCTTTCTGTAAATGTATGTTTGTTTTGTAAAGGTGCAAATAAAAGGTAAAGTTATAAAATGTAAAAAACCGACTCTACAAAAAGATTACCAAACGGTGTGAAAGTCACTCACTCCACCAGCCCATAAGGGCCCATTGGCTACAACCTCGCCTCCACAGGCCCTTCTGACTCAGGGCACCCACGAGTGTGCCCCGTGGAACTGTCTCCACAGCGCTTTCAGCAAACAGCTGTGCTATCAGGTGCCAATCACCAAGCCTCACTTCCCAGGAGCCTCTGGGTGGACTCAAACTGCCGGCCTTTTGGTTCACCATTCACACCGCCCAGGGTCTTCCCGGCCTTCCAAGGCTTCGAGGGCAAATGGATGTTTCCTGAGCTTTCATCTGTGCGGTAGCCATGACATCTGGACCTTAAAGTCTGTTTTAAAGGTCTGGGAGGATGCGAGGTTGTCATGCCCCCCCCCAGTGGAGTCCCCCTACAAAGGGCATATCTCCCCTACACTGGCCCTGGGCCCTGCATAAGGCCAGGGCCACCAGCCCCTGCCTCTCCACCATCACTTGGTCCCCTGGGAATGAAACCCCATACGCATCAGATACCCAAACCTGATAACCTGCCTTCTCGGCAGAATTATCAGCATCATGCGACCCGAGAGCCTTGCCACCTTCACCCTCATCAGAACCCCCTCCTCGCTCCCCTCCCCACCCATACCCACATCCTTTCCTCTCCAGTATGTACCTGCTGACAGTGTCAGAAGGGGTGACACCCAAAGGCCAACTACACAAACTCTGTGCTGGATTTCAGCAGAAATGTACCTTTTTTATATATTGAAAACAACCCCGTGGTTGTAACATAAAACATTTTGCATGTCCACTTACATGTGTCACTATAGCGACATGGTAAAACTCAATGCTGATTTATTTTCTGAACCTTGTAATGCGCTCTGCTGAGCAGATGACCTGTGACGAAGGACGTAGCATCAGGGTTGGAGGAAGACTCATTAACAACCTGATACACAGATGGCACAGCCTTGCTCGCTGAAAGCCAAGAGGAACTGAAGCACTTGCTGATGAAGATCAAAACTCCTCACAACCAGACCCGTAAGCAATAATGACCCATGAAGAAAAGACTGAAGTTATGAAGATTTCATTTTACTGGGGCCACAATCAACACCGTGGGAGCAGCAGTCAGACATCAATGTATAAGAAAGGGGGGGTGGAGGGAGGTCCACTGGGCAGAGCATTTGTTGTACGCACTCTTCCTGCTAAGAGACCATCCAACAGCTCACTCTGAGTTAGTGCACCCAGTGGCGTCGCCTGGGAAGGTTCTCTCTGGTCACAATGAATTTTTTCGTAAAAGCCGTTTCCCTCGAACCTCATGTTTTTTGTGATGGCCTATTTAAGAGAACACACAGCATGTGGCTGTGTAATTTTATTTCCTGCTCAGGGAAAATGCTGCAGAAAATGTTGTGATATTGAACACAGCTTACAAGAACAGCACTATGGAAAAAACTCAAGTGTATGAGTGGTTTTCTCATTTCAAAAAAGTGGAAATATTGATTAATGATAACCCTAGTTCTGGGCATCTGTCAACTTTCTGAACAGACAAAACTGTTGACTCATAATGCATCTGGAGTTCATTCTACCAGGTCAGACTATTAATCAAGTTTCCTATTTAGAGGTTCTGAAAAGACAGTATAACAGTGTACGACAAAAAGGTCTAATTTGTGGCAGATGGAAGCCTGGTTTTGCCACCATGACAATGCACCTGTTCACCCAGCCATCTCAGTGTGGCACTTTTGGGCAAAAAAACAGCATGCCTCTCTTGCCCCACACACCTGACTCACCTGACCTCATTCCTTGTGCCTTCTTTGTGTTTCCGTGAATGAAGAGAGGCATGAAAGGACAGTGATTTCATGACAAAGAGGTGAAGAAAAAAATGAGGGAGGTGCTGTCAGCCATCTAAACAGATGAGTTTGAAAACTGTTTCCAAGAATGGAATCGCATATTTGACAAATGTATGAAGTAGTACTTTGAAGGTGATAAGGTTGTTTGTTTGTTTCAATTAATACGTAGTTTTGAAAAAAATGTTACAGGGTAAAGAAGTCTCTTTGAGAAACTAAATGCTTGACCCATGCCATGTGTTTTTGATTGTTTCTTATGTGTGGGAAAGCAGGACAATAAATAGAGAATGAAGAACTGATGCCTTTGAATTCTGGTGTTGGTAAGGAATACAGAATATACCAAGGAAGAAACAAACCTTGGAAAGGCTGGAAGGTAAACAAGCAGCCATCTAGCTGAGAAGCACAACAGCCAGAGTGATCACAAGGTGCTGAAAGGATCAGTTATCAAGCATCAAAGAACAAAAAATCATATCGTTGTGTGCTCACCTCCCCAATACAATCACTGAAGATAAAGTGGGTGTATAAGCAAAAGTGGTGAAGAAAGCTGATGGTGCCTGGCAATCAAAAGATATAGCATCTAGGGTCTTAAAGGCTTGAAGGTAAACAAGCGGCCATTTAGCTCAGAATCAACAAAGCCCATAAGAAGCACACCAGCCTGTGTGATCACAAGGTATCAAAGGGATGAGGTATCAGGCATCAAAGAAGAAAAAAAAATCATATCATTATAAATGAGGGGGGAGTGTGGAGTGGGGACCAAAAGCCCATCTGTAGGCAACTGGACATCCCCTTTCGGAAGGGTTGAGGGGAGGAGATGAGACAGTTAGGGTGCAGTGTAGCAACGATGAAACATACAACTTTCCTCTAGTACCTAAATGCTTAGTCCCCACCCACTATCATGATCCCAATTCTACCTTACAAATCTGGCTAGACCAGAGGATATACACCAACAGATAGGAACTGGAAACACAGGGAATCTAGAGCAGATAATCCCTTCAGGACCAGTGGTGAGAATGGTGATACCAGGAGGGTGTAGGATGGAGGGGTAACCAATTACAGGGATCTACGTATAACCTACTCCCTGGGGGATGGACAACAGAAAAGTGGGAGACGTTGGGCAGTGTAAGAAATGACAAAATAATAATTTATAAATAATCAAGGGTTCATGAGAGAGAGGGGAACAGGGAGGGAGGGGGAAAAATGAGGAGCCAATGTCAGGAACTTACGTGGAGAGCAAATGTTTTGAGAATGAAGAAGGTAATGAATGTACAAATGTGCTTTATACAACTGATGTATGTATGGATTGTGATAAGAGTTGTATGAGCCCCCCAAAAATGATTAAAAACAAAGAAACAAACAAACCTTGGAAGAAGTACAGCCAGAATGCTCCTTAGAAGTGAGGCTGGAGAGACTTTTGTCTCATGAACTTTGGACGTGTTATCAGGACCAGTCCAGTCCCTGGAGAACCTCATGCATGGAACGATAGGTCAGGGGAAAAGAGGAAGTCCCTCTAGCAGATGGGCTGACAATAGTGGCTGCAGCAATAGGCTCACCTATAACAAGCTGAGGGTGACACAGGACCAGGCAGCGCTTCCTTCTGTTGTACATTAGGTTACTATGAGTTGACACCAACTCCACAGCACCTAACAACAACAAAGCACTCCAGACTGAGCTGTCATTGCTCCCTTGTGAGATTACAGAACCAGCTTTTCCCGAAGATCAGCAACTAATTAAATTAAGCACACATTTCACAGCGTCACGGCTTGTCTCCCACAGCATTCCACAGCTTTTTAACAAGGTTTGATAATTCATTCAATACTCACAGATGAGGATCATGATTATGGGGCTTATTAGGGAAGTTAACAGGTTACAATTCAGATGTGCCATGCTCAGCGTATAGTTCAGTCAGGACAGTTTCTTCTCTGCTGTGCTCACAGGCAAGCCTCTCTCTGGCCCTCAGCTTCTTGACCTGGCCTCTGACCTACTCAGGCAATATTACAGAGCTGTTTTAGGGCTGCCAATAAATGCCCCGAGGGTATGCCACTCTGCCGTAAGCCTCACTTTCTGGTTCCGTGAGTCAGCAAACTCAGCTCCCCCAATAAGTTGGGGGGAGGGAGAGAACTCCCCTCCACAAGTCAGCCGCCTGCCCCAAAACACTAGGCTTTACTGGCTCTGTGGGCTGGGACATCCACTGCTCTGTTGCATGCTCTAGGTTCTGCTGCTGCTGCTGCTGCTGCTGCTGCTACTCATCTGCCATCACAGCTGCCTGCTGGGTCAAGGTTCAGTGTAGGGGGCTCTCGGGGTCCAAAGCACATGCTCTATCCCTGGCTTGTCTCTCTAGCTAATAGTGAGATTCCCCTTCCTTTTTCACAGATGGCCAATTTTATAATAGGCAATCCTTCACAGGATTCATGTTCAAAACCACCATCTACTCTGAGGGAGAAAGATTGAGGCTTCCTGTTTCCATACAAGATGGATTTACAGCCTTAGAAACCCACAGGGGCTGTGCTCTGTCCTACAGGGTAGCTAAGTGTCAGAATGGACTCAATAGCAGCAGGCTGGTTACCCCATCAGAGAGGGCAGACAATGACAGCTGAACAGCCATAGGACTGCTGTTTGAAGCTAGAGCTGGGAGGTCTGATGATATGCAAGAGGCCCCCAAAGCCAGGAGAGTGATCTGGATCTCCAAGTCTTCCCGAAACGCATTCACGAGGGAAAAGGGTCAAGAGTTGGGATCCAGGCTGAGGAAGGAAGTCCTAGGCTCTGTAATGTAGTTCATGGGTCCAAAGAGAGGACAGAGGATGGAGGTCACTACAGACTGGTGCTCACTCACTGATTCTTTTTCTAAATCTTTCCTTCCCCCGGTCATCTGCTCCGGGACTCCAACACTCAGGAGTGTCCTCTGTGCCAGGTTCTGAGGAAACAAAGCCAGGACTGGCACAGTGTGTCCCTTGGGGAGCCTGGTCCTGGGCCATCGTCACAAGGATTGGAGTGTTTCAGTCCATTGTTGGCAGCCACTGTGGACATGAGTGCCTTCCATCGTAGGGGCCCAGCCCCAGATACACCACACATAAGCAGGACCCTCTTGGACCTTCCTGCCCAGCACCACTATCCCTGAATGCCTGCAAAACTACACAGTGCAGAAGAATCACCCACCCAAGAAACACCACCCTTACGTCATAGGGACTCCAGGGCAGAGGAGAACTTCCCCTTTGGGTTTCTGTGGCTGTAAATCTTTATGGGAACCGACAGCCTCATCTTTCTCCTCTGGGAACAATTGGTGGGTTGGAACCGTCATCCAAGTTCCTGGCTCAGAGAATCACAATCGATCATGATTGTTGTAAAGCCGTGACATTATGTTATATAACAATAGAAAACTGAAGCTATGCTCTCCTTAAGCCAAAAACAAAAAGACACTCAATGTCATTGAGCCAATGCAGATTCATAGTGACCTTCTAGGACACTGTGCCCTGTGAGTTCCGGATGGTAAGTCTTCACAAGAGTAGAAAACCCCTTATCCCAAGGAGCAGCTGGTGCTTTCAAACTGTTGAGCTTGAAGTTAGCTCAACTCGTAAGCACGATGCCACGAGGGCTCCCCCAAACCTACTCCATCTGAGGGCCCAGCTTAAAACAAAATCACACACACACACACACACATACACACACAGCTCTTGGGCCCAACATCTGCTCAGGTTCCGCCCACTTCGTACACCAAGACCTCACTTCACCACACTCACGGCACCGAAAGCTGGAGCCGCCCTGCGCACAGCAAGTCCGTCGTGTCCATTTCCCAACAGTTTCCTGTGCTCCCTGCCTGTCTGTGGACCTCGTTTTGGCCATTCTCTAGATATTTCCATCACGCAAATACACCTGGACTAGACAGCAAAACCCAAACCCACTGCCCTCGAGTTGATTCTGACTCCCGGCGACCCTGTGGAGGGATTCTGAGTCTGTTCATCTGTCCAAGAGCTAGCAGCCTCTTCTTGCTCTCTCACAGCTGCCGGTGGGTTTGAACCGCTGACCGTGCTGTTAGCAGCACTCTACAAACCTAACTTTGACCGGCACTGGGACACCAAACCCCTCACAGGTTCGCTCCCTTGCCATCCTCCCTCTCCTGCAGCGCTCCGGAACCAAGCCCGCAACCCCGCGAGGAGTGCCCGCGGGCTGGGAGTTACACAGGTGCAGGACCTGCCCCTCTCAGCGGGCTGATGTCAGTGTGCCCACGCTGAGCACGGGGCACAGGGCTGAGTGCTGAGTAAGCGGATACCCGGATCGCATGCACGCATGAGCCTCCGGACAAGAGTCTTTGAGGGCGCACCCCCCGGCTCAGGCAAACCCAGGGCAAGGGGAAAACAACACAGGACCCAGGTGAGCAGGACGTCCAGAGGGGTACAGAACAAGGGAAGGATCCAGGGGGAAAGGAAGGGCAAGGTGGGGGGATCAGAATCCACCAGGAAAGCCCCACCCCATGCCACCCTCAGGGTCTGGGGGAGACGTGCAGGTGACCCCCCCCAAGAGGTACTGTTTTCGACTCGGAGGCCTGGAGAGGCTATCAGTGGGTAAAGTCATTGTTCCCTGTGACAGAAGAGCAGGGAGGCTTCTGGGTCATGTTCAGATGGTTAAACTTGAAGCAGCCCGTCCAGGCAAGGGGCTAAAAAGACCCCTGGGGGCGCAAAACAAAAAGGGGGGTGTGTGTGACAGCCTGAGGCACCACCGGATGGATTTGAAACCAAGTACTTCCTTCCAGACACCAACTGCCTCCCACCAAAATCCCAAAGTGAAGACGGAATTGATTTTGGACCCAGGACACACTGCAAATTTATTAACAAGGAGGATGTATTGCGACCACACTCGGGCCGCCAACCACAAGCTCACAGAACCCACAGGGAGGGGGTGACAGAGACAGGGCGGCCACGGCCACAGTGAGAAAACGTCACCCGGCACAGAGAGAAAGATTATCATTGTGCGATTTTCCACTGGGGGAAACTTTTATTTTTAATGTGCTGGAATGAAATTAAAAAAAGGAACCCTGGTTCCCTGGTTCAAAGCCCCCAGCTGCTCCGCTGGAGAAAGACGAAGCTTTCTGCTCCTACAAAGAGCTACAGACTCGGAAACCCACAGGGGCAGGTCTACCCTGTCTTGGAGGGTTGCTCTCAGTGGGACTGACTGACCGCAGTGAGGTTGGTTTTGAGGATTGGGAATGAAACGGAACGCTGTCTGCCCAGGCTGGCGTAGCTTCGGCAGGCCTGTTGGACCAGCATTAGGAGTGCCTGCACATTTTAGGCCGGGCCCTTCGTGAGGACTCCTGGCTCAGACACTGCTGGGAGTGGCCCCTGCAGTGGAGGAAAAGATAACCACCAGCCGCTCCAAGAGAGAAAGACGAGGTTTTCTACTCCCATAAAGTCTCGTTGTGTGCTATGTGGATTAAGTGCCAATAAAACTGGTTTTGGGGAGCGGGGAGGGAAGGGAAAAAATGAGGAGCTGATACCAAGGGCTCAAGTAGAAAGCAAATGTTTTGAAAATGATAAGGGCAATGAATGTACAAATGTGCTTGACACACAATGGATGGATGGATGGATTGTGATAAGAATTGTATGAGCCCCCAATAAAATGATTTTTTAAAATATCTAATGCAAAAAAAAAATTTAAAGAATGACAGTTTCAGAAACCCAAGGGGGAGGGGAGGTAAAAGGTGAGGTGAGATAAAGAAGTCCTCCAGAGGCCCAGGAGGCCCACAGAGAGGCCAGGACAACAAAGCCAGTGCGGAGGCTGGGACTGCTGTGCGACCTCCGGTCACTGCCTGCCCTCCTGATCTGACCTGGCTGATCTACACAAACACCTCTCCATCCTCACCTGTCACCTGCCCAGCTCCCTGGTCCCTCACCTGGCCTGTGTTCCTGCCCCTTGGACAAATGTGCACTTCCTCTGTCTCCCAGCTAGTGCTCACCCGACGCGGACAGACACCTGTTTGCTTCAGCAGCCCCAGCTCCCAGTTCTTCTGCACCCCTGGGGCAGTCCCTGCTGCCCTGAATCCTGCACGGATCGGTTCAGGGGAAGCTTAAGACACTCAGCTCTCTAGAAATGCCTCTGGAGGCAGCCAGACATCACCAGCTGGGTCCAGCCCTATGCCACCCTTGTCCTTCCCATCCAGCAGGGCCAGCTGACTCCCCACCAACTGGGTAGCAACCAACCACCTTTCAAATGCCCCCGAGTGCCACAGGAAGATGTCTAGCTACCTGGTCTCAGCACACATCTGACACAATTATTAAAATGGAGATTCCAGTTCAGCAGCCAGGCTGAGGGCACCTGAGAGTGCCTTTCTTACAAGTTCCGGGTGATGCCAGTGTTGCTGGCCCAAGACCACCTCATCCCACCAGCACCCACCTGTCCCCTGTGCTCTGCCAGGTCCCCCTCAAGCTTGCTGCTCCCTGAATATGTATGCGGCTCCTTCTTTGAAAGCTCCCCCGGCCCTCACTCAGGCAGCCCCGCTCGTGCCTGGAGAAGGACATGATGCCTGGGACAGAAGAAGGTCAGTGAAGGGGAGAAGACCCGCCACGAGATGGGCTGACCCTCTGGGGCTGCCACAACGGGCTGAGACGGCAATGGTGAGCCTGGAGCAGCCTGGGCCACATTTCATTCTGGTATGCAGCGTCGCTATGAGCCGGAACTGACTCAAAGGCACCTAACAACAATGCTGTCGACAACCTGGCTCCACAGTGAGTCAACCCACCATGCCCAGAACCATGGATGCCGAGGGCTCCATCCCGACAGGTCCAAGGAAGAGGCAAGAAGACAGAGAGAAGCAAGGAGAACGTGCCTGAAGCTCCACAAGCCTGAAATCACCGGCCCGACTCCAGGGGCCATGAGCCTCCGAGCTGCCCAGCCTTCACAAGGTGTGCCAGCTGACAGCCCAGAAGTTACAGAACCTCTGTCCTCCTCACCAGGCTGTGGGCCACCCAGGGCTGCAAGAGGCATGCAGAGAGCTGCCCACTGGCTTCTTCCCAAGCCAGTCCTTCCAGCTTCCACTGGGCCCCTGCCACTGCCTGGCAGTCCTTCGCCCTCCTCATCCGATCTCTCTGGAGACCAGTTGTGTCTTCCCAAGCTCCCAAATCCAGCCTAGAGTTGGCCTCCCCTCAACAGATTTCCTGGTTGACCGTCCTCCAGGAATAGTCAGTCATTCCCCACATGCCTGTCCCCAGAGCCTACCTCCTCTCCCTCCTTCTGCTTTCTTCCTCTCCACAACCAACCCGTCCACTCTGGGGGAAAATCTGCTACCCGAGGCCTCTTCAAAGTTCTATAAAGTTGTCACTTTGATGATGGAGTCTGGTGCATCTGACACCGAGCCACGGTCTGCACCACCACACACACACGAGAAGAATCGATGCATACAGCCCGTGGTGTTAGCGATGAAGATCAACAATCCCATGGACTGCCAGACCAATGGACAAAGGGGTCCTAGAAGATCTACAACCAGAGTGCGCCTCAGATGTGCGGGTGGAAAGACTGCATCGTGCTGACCTTGGCCATGTCGGCAGAAAAGACCAACCGCTAGGAAAGGACGTCAGTCGCGCTTGGTAAAGTCGAGGCTGAGCGAAAGGAAGGGAGACCCTCGATGTGATGACCGTGCCCTTTTTGAAAAGGAGGCATGGTGGTGCTGGTCTAGCACTTGACTGCTAACAAAACTCGGGTAGCTCGGACTCATCACAGGCTCCGAGGGAGGAAGGCCAGGCCATCTGCCCCCACCACCGAGATCACAATGTGTGTCCTGGAGTCGATTCTGACTCAGCGAGAGAACTGCCCTGCAGGGTTCAAAGCCACCAGCCGCTGCTCGTCGGAGTAGAGTCACAGACTCAGAAACCCAGTGGGGCAGTTCTACTCTGTCCTGTCGGGGGTGTTGCTGTGAGTTGAAGCCACTCAACGGAGGCAGGTTTTGGAACTCCTTTACAGCAGTGGTTCTCAACCTGTGGGTCGCGACCCCTTTGGGGGTCAAATGACCCTTTCACAGGGGTCACCCAATTCATAACAGCGGCAAAATGACAGTGGTGAAGTAGCAACGAAAATAATTTTATGGTTGGGGTGGTCACCACAACCTGAGGAACTGTATGAAAGGGTCGCGGCATTAGGAAGGCTGAGAACCGCTGCTTTGCAGGAAGATACTCTGGTGGCAGAGTTAAGCACTCAGCTACCAGCCGGAAGGTGGGCCGTTGGAACCCAGAATTTCTCTTCAGGAGAAAGAGCTAATAATCTGCTTCCATAGAAGTTACAGACTAAGAAGGCCTGGGGGACAGGTCCACTGTGCCCAATAAGGTTCACTGTGCCCAATGACTCAGGACCAACTCAACAGGTACAGGCCATCTTCACGGGCCAGGTCCCGCGGGGTTTGTCCCATGGGGCTGCTGGGGTGCTCAGATGCCAACCTCTCAGTCAGCAGCAGGGTACTTAACCACCAGCAGCGCCCCTCCCTTAAAAGCACACCCCACACCAAACTTCTTGCTATCAAGGCACAAAGCACAACAAATGTGCACCTTAAAATGATCTGCATAAACAGCACATTGAGTAAGCTAAACTTCCACATGCCACAAACACGAACGCAGTAAAAACAGCTTCGAAAGTAAAGAAAGAAAACCACAAACTTTGCTAATCAAAGCAACCAGCAAAATGATACAAATTTAAGAGAAAACCCATTGATGCAAATTTAAAAGAAAACCCATTGGAAGAGTGGAAATAGAAGCGCAAACACTTGGTATAAAAAAAAATCATTGGTATGAGGAGGCCTCGAGAAGAGCAGTCCAAACCACCAAACACCAGGCTGCCTGCTCCCGTAATTCACAATAAAAAGTTTTAAAAAAGAACTATACTCTTGGAAACTCAAAGGTGCCTCTGTGTTCTGTAAAACCCAATCAACCAGAATGGCAATACCGGGAGGGTGGAGCGAAGGTGGGGTCCAAAGGGGGAACCAATTACAAGAATCTG
Organism: Tenrec ecaudatus; assembly: GCF_050624435.1. Classification (NCBI taxonomy): domain Eukaryota; kingdom Metazoa; phylum Chordata; class Mammalia; order Afrosoricida; family Tenrecidae; genus Tenrec; species Tenrec ecaudatus. The sequence continues at coordinate 157,111,596 of NC_134538.1, forward strand.
CACAGAATCTCCTCTCTGGGAGACGGACAACAGAAAAGTGGGTGAAGGGAGACACCGGACAGTGTAAGATATGACACAATAATAATTTATAAATTATCAAGGGTTCATGAGTGAAGGGGGAGAGGAGGAGGGGGGAAATGAGGAGCTGATACCAAGGGCTCAAGTAGAAAGCAAATGTTTTGAGATTGATGATGGTAACAAATGTACAAATGTGCTTGACAAAATGGAGGGATGGATTGTGATAATAGTTGTATGAGCCCCCAATAAAATGATTTAAAAATTTTAAATCCAGTCAATTCCACCTCACAGCAACCCTATAGGACAGGGTAGGTCGGTCCCCTTTGGGTTTCAGAGACCATAAATCTTTAAGGGAACAGACGGATTATTCAGCTCTCTCCCAAGGTGTGGCTGGTGGATTTGAACTGCAACCTTTTCGTTAGCAGCCCAGCACTTAACCCCCTGTACCACCAGGGCCACTTCCAAATCAAGCATAAAGTATTGCAACTTAGTTCCAACAACATGGGGCAGTCAAGACCAAACTTGGAAATTTAAAAAGGCTGGAGGGGGGAGTGCATGGAAGAGGCATAGCCAAGAAGCTGAACAAGATAGAAACAAACTAGAAATCAATTCAGTGTAGAAATTTCTACAAAGACTGAACCAAGGGGGAAAAGTGGAAGGTGGGTGAGTCCCATCTAACTGTCCATTCAGGCTAAGGAAGCAGAGGAACCTGAGGACAGGTTTCCAGAGGAACTGCTGCCAACAGCTCACCATTTTCTCAGGAGCACTTTCTTAGAGTCACCTCAACAAGGCTCAAGAACCCTGCTCCGCTGATGGGTCCCAATGGCCCAGGGTAGGCATCAGGCAGACAACTGGCACCTAGTGCGTCTCTGAGCAGTGGCTGCCTGCTCTCTCAGGGGTCCACCACAGGAGACGCTCTCCTTCAGGGCCTTCCAGAAGTACATCGGGGGCCACCCTTGGAGGTTGGCCTGGGTCCCATCTGTACCTGCCTATGCTCTGCTCCTATTGGCCGCTTCTGGAAAGATGGTAGAGGCTTTGTCACTTCCTGGTCTCCAAGGAAGGAGCCCTCCCAGCAACCCTGTAAGACGGGGTTCCCTAGTGGATTCCCAAGACTGTGTATCTCGATGAGAGTAGAAAGCCTTGTCTTTCTCCCTCAGAGAGGCTGGTGGTTCCGAACTGCAGACCTTGAGGTGAGCAGCCCCGTGCCTAAACCCACTGCGCTGCCAGGGCTCCCTGTCAGACACCTGTGGAGCCTTTGTCACAGCATCTGCAAAATGGGGGTCGTAAACCAGATAGCTGGACCTCGTGTAAAAATGCAGCACCTGGAAGCCTGGAAGCATCTGCAAAGGGAGACCATTTGTTTCTGGGTCCATGCATCCCAGAAGTACCATGGACTCTTTGTTGACCCAGGGTCCCTTCAACATGACCCAGCTCTGAGAATCCTCTGGACGCCCAGGACTGGTGCACAGGGCTGCTTGCACCCCCTACCACAGCTCACACTGCCCTGACCCCGCCCCCCTGGCCTAGCCCCTGGGGCACAGGGTTCCCTCAAGGGAAGAGCTCTGGGATGTCAGCAGGTCAGCAGGTGACCATGAACCAAGCAGGCAGCGACCTAAGCAAGCGCCTTCCTTCTCTCTTGAACAGGATGGGCCCACACTCTCCAAGTGCCTCCCTTGATAGCTGGTTACAACTCCCACAGAAAGGGCCCAATGACACCTCCCCATGTCCCAAGGCAGGCTTTCAACCCCTCCCCAGGGGGGAAAGAAGCAGCATGCCACGCACTGTGGGTTTTGTTCTGCATGGGGTCCACCCTCGGAGGGGCCACCTCACCTTTACCAGTCGGCCCCACAGAGGTCAAGTGTGTGAGCTGGCCAGGGCACTGGCCTGTGGTGGCCGCCAGAGGCAGTCCCAGACCAATGGTCGCCCTCTGTGTCAGCCCAGGGTGGACAGCGAGCATTTCCGAGGGTCCCTATGAAGTACACCTATCTCCACGACAGAACCCACCCACAGACGCCGTAACAAACGCAGCCCCGGCCTCCGGCTCCGCGCTGGGCAGTGGGCGCCAAGTTGCGTCGACCATAAAGCGCCCTTCTCCTTCCCCAGCCTGACACTTGGATCACACACAGTATCTGCACACTCCCATTGTACTCCGCAGCCTGTGCAGAAGAGATTCGCCGTTTCCCCGGGAAGACCCCGGGCCGCGGGGGGAGGGGGCGCTCGCCGGGCGATTTTCTTGGGCTGCTCTTTGTGTCCCGGTGCACGGGGTTGGAGGACCCGGCCGGTCGGTTCCGGGGTGCAGAGTTGCTGGGGGGCAATGCCAGGGTGTTGGAAGGCACCCCTTCGCCCCGACAATGAAGTAGCGCGGACCACGTTCAGGCCCCGCACAATCCCGGCGCCTGCGTTCTGCGGGGGGCGCCCGCGCCGGCGGCGGGGAGGGCTCGGGCCCCGCGATGGAGGCTCGGCCGCCCGCTGGGCGCCCTCTTGCATCCGCGATGGGGCTGGCCCCCACCTCCAGGCGCTGGGCCCCGGGAAGGGAAGGGGCTGCAGGCGCGGGCCGCGGGGAAGAGGCAGGGGCCCGGGGGTCCCCGGCTTACCTGGCGTGCACGCGGCCGGCCGGGCCAGCAGCAGCAGCATCGGAAGCAGCCAGAGGCCGGCCGGCAGCAGCGCCGGGCGGCGGGCGGCCGGGCCGGGGGGCTCCAGGGCCGGCGCGACCCCGCCGCGGCTCCCCGCCGCCATGGCCGCGCCTGCTGGGCGCCGCGCCGACTCGCCGCTCGCACTCGGCCCGGGACGCGGGGCTGCGGCGGGGTCGGGCCGGAACCGGGCAGGCCGCCCGCCCGCCGCCTCGCAGCGCCCTCCGCTGAGCGGCCCGGAGCGCGGGGCGCGGCGAGCTCCCCCTCCCGGCCGCGGCGCGCACCGCCCGGACCGCCCTCGCGCCGGCCCCGGGACCGCCCCCGGACCGCCCCCGAGACGGGCGGGGTCCCCGGAGCCGCGGTGGCGGCGCGCCTGCGCCCACGGGCTGGGGGCTCCTCGAGGGGAGGTGCAGCGGACGGCGGCTTCTGGGCCCTGAACTGGGCGCTGAGGCCAGCGGGGCCCCCAGGCCCGCACCCAGCGGGCGCTCAAAGCCGCGCGGCAGGCCCTTTCGGGGATGTGCATGGCTGGGGACCCGCGTTTGGGATTGGAGCTGCCGAGAGAGTTGAAGGGCAGCTCCACTGGGTGCTCAGCCCCCATCGGAAGGGCTGCTGGGGCATCGGCGTTTCTGGGTGCTCTAGCCCCGCGGCAGCGCTTGTTACCAGCACCCAAAGGTGTGGGTGCGGGAGCTTGCCTCGTTTTCCAGAAAACCGTGGTGGACAGTGGCAAAGTGGGTCACCCGCTAGGGCACTAAGACCGCTGTGGTCATACCATCTAGTTCCGTGCCAGCCTGCAAGTTCCAGCTAAAATGGAAAGAGAACCAGTGAGGACTCTCCTTCAGAGTAAGACGGGGACCACACTCCCGTAAGCCCCTGCCAGTAGCACAGAAGACGGTGAATAAAAGTTACAGATAACTTGGCCATCCCCAGCTAGAGGTCAGCTGCTGTCAGCAATTGATCTTCCTCCAGGTTCCAGCTCACAAGCTCTAGGGCAGAACTCACCTTTGCCTGTCCATGGATATCTGGTCCCTGGCAGCTGACCTGAGACTAGACACAAACAAACGAAAAACACCTCCACTGAGTTCATTTGAACTCATAGCCGCTCTGGAACAGCGTAGAACTGCCCCTCTTAGGGCTCTGCAGGGGTAGCTGCCTCCTATCTCTTCCCCAAGTTACTGGGGAGTTCCAACAACCCACCTTGCAGTTGGCAACTGAGCACTTAACCAACTTAACCTTGCACTTGGCACCTGAGCTCCTTGGCCAGAGGTCAGAGACCTCCTAGTCAGACTTCTCTTGGTCCTTTGGATTTCCTGTGCAAACACCCCGTTCATTCAGCCGCAGATGGCCCCTGGGGTGATCAGGGACTGCCCTAAGGTGGCATCTTTGATGACTATGTTTTGCCTCCCAGCAAAATGAAGAACTCCCCCAAATGGGGGTTGCCCCAGCTGGAGATGTCCCCTGGGGCCAGCAGCCCTCTTGGTGTGCTTGTTGATCTGAGCAAAGTCTGGGCTCCCTGGGAGCTTTGGGGAAACTCTGTCCTCTGCTGGTACCCTCATGTCGGGGCACAGGGTTTCCTCTCCCTTCTCAGGCAGCACACCGAGAGTGGGATGTTGGCCCAGCCCCTTAGGAATGGTTTGGCATCCATGGGGATTGAAATGTCCCTGGCCACTAAGTCTCGCTGGAAAGTGAGATCCCCGAACTCTATAGCCTCCTGAGCATAAATGGCTTGAAACTGAACTCGGCCTCTGTCGGGATGGAGGGCATCAGGCCTCAGCTCTAGGCTGGAAGGCGTGAAAGAGGGGTGTGTATGTGGGGGTGTGTCTGGATATACATGTGCTTCTCCATGGATATGTGCACCTTTGGAGGTCAAAGGACGCTTTCACAGGGGTCGCCTAAGACCATCGGAAAACACGTTTCCCGATGGTCTTAGGAACCGAGACACCACTCCTCTATCCATCCGTCTCCAGGCGGGTCTGCCCACATGCAGATACGCTGATCTGCTGAGAAAGAAACTATCTCAACCTTTGCACTGATGTTGACTTTTTATGCAGACTGTCGTAACATGTAGCAATGTAGTTTACTGTTGTTACATTAAGACCGGTACACCATGCTTCAAGACAAAATTTCATTTATTTGTAATTAGAAATAAATATTTTACAACATATAATTACATATTGTTTTGAAATTAATCACCGTGCTTTAATTATGTTCAATTTGTAACAATGAAAATATATCCTGCATATCAGATATTTACATGATAATTCATAACGGTAGCCAAATTACAGTTACAAAGTAGCAACAAAAATAATTATATGGTTGGGGGTCACCACCACATGAGGAACTGTATGAAAGGGTCAGGGCACTAGGAAGGTTGAGAATCACTGCCTTAGGCTGTTCGTACGAAATCACGCAGCAGATAAACCTAGCAAACACTTCTGAACACCCGCTAGAAAGGAGCGAACAAACCCGTGGTCATCAAGTCCTTTCCAGCTCATGCTGGCCGCAAGGCAGGTGGCTGCCAAGGCCTCATCCTCACAGAGGGGACAGCCTCGTCTGGGGGTGAGGGGGTCCAGTGAGCAGCCAAGTACTTAACCAGTGTGCCCCAAGGGTCCTTCTCCTGAGGAAACGGAGAGAATAGAGTTTAAAGACTTTTCCTCTCATTCGGCCTTTATTTTATAGATGATTTTTTTTAATTCTACCCAGTCAGGGAGCTGTGTTATTTCCCTGGGGCTTAGCCCAACTAGAATTCTCGTCTCAGGAGTGCCAGTTAGGGCTCTCAGTCTCTGGGCCCGGGGTAAATTAGCGGCTTGGGGAGAGAGGGAGAATGGAGAACGTCGGCTTTCCTCTCCTGTGGGTCAATCCCTAAGGAGACACTTAACCTTGAGGAGCCCTGGTGGCGCAAGGACGAAGCTCTCAGCTGCGGCTGAAAGGAAGAGGTGGCAGCCCGCTTCTGTCGCGCTGGTGGGTATTGTTTGGTGCCCACGCAACCTACAGCAGCCTACAGAAAGCAGAAGGAGACGGTTCCGGGACCTGCGTCCTCCTCACAGGGTATCATGCTTGCACTCACTGTGTCAACACATCTTGTTGAGAGCCTTCCTCTTATTGGTGACCCTCTACTTCACCAGACTGGCAAGGTGGCAGCCTAGGAAAGCCCCACCGGGCAGTTCTGCCCTGTCCTGTTGGGTCGTTGTGGGTCAGAATCAAATGGGCAGCAAATGCATTGCGCTTGTTTTTGTTTTAATATTCATGAAAAACTGCCAGGCTCTTTTCCAGCGTGGCTGTACCATGGAACAACTCCACCAGCGCGAGGGTCCATGGTTAGATCCAGGCAGAAGTGGACCCCAGCAGCAGAGGGTCCCCCCAGGCCTTGTCCCACTGGACCTTCTCTCCACATGGTAAAGAGAAGCCCAGGAGGAGCCCACCTTCCCCAGACTCAGGTGCCCCAAACCAAACCCATTCTTGTTGAGTGGATTCTAATGCATGGCTACCCCGCGGCTTACAAAGTGGAACTTCTCCCTAGAGCTTCCTTAGCCATCAGCTTTATGGAAACAGAGCACCAGGACCTGTCTTCCCTGGCACCACCCAGTGGGCTCCAGCAGCCAACCTAGGTTACTAGTTGAATGCAAACCTTTGGTGCTACCCAGTGACCCCCCAGATACCTAGCCACCCAGTCCCCTGCCCCACTGGGCTGGCCTCACCTCCAGGGCCAACTCAGCCCCTTCTCCAAATCTGTCCCTCACAGTGGCCAGAAGAGCTGGTGTGTTGCTTTCAAGAAGGCGGTGGGGCTTGGACCTACCAGCAGGCATCTGCAGATGTACAGATGCAGAGAGAAGGGAGAGCCAGGACCTACTGGGAAAAGAAAGGCAGCCAGTTCGACAGGAGACGCCTTTGGCACGTTCTTGCTCAGCCCAGGTGTCCAGAGCACTGCACTGGGACCTGGAATGCCCTCCCGAGCCCAGCGTGCTTCCTTCTGCAGGTGCCTACAGGGCCCGCAGCCATCTTCTGCTATTTAGGTGCACAGTCAGCCCTCAGAGCTCCTGCAGGCTCGCTCTGGACCACACGAAAAAGAAAGTGTTGCGATACAGCGAGTTCGGGGTGGGGTGGGAGGTGTTTGTTTGTTTTTTAATTAAATCATTTTATTGGGGGCTCTTACATTCCATACATCAATTGTATCCAGCATATTTGGACATATGTTACCATCACTGTTTTCTAAATATTTACTTTCTATTTGAACCCTTGATATCAACTCCTCCTCTTTTTTCCCTCCCTCCCCACCTCTCCCACCCTCATGATGCCTTGATAAATTATAAATGATCATTGTTTTCATATGATGTACTGACTTCTGTCTCCCTTCACCCATGTTTCTGTTGTTCATCCCCCTGGGTTGGGAGGATTGTTCATCAATCGTTGCAATCGGTCTCCCCTTCCTCCCCTCCTTTTCCCACCTTCCCCCTACTCTCCTGGTATTGCTACTCCCATTTCTGTTCCTGAGCAGTTTATCTTAACTGGATTCACCCTGGTTGACTCATCCCTTCCTTGTGATCCTTCTGTGAGGGGATGTCCTATTGTTTACAGATGGGTTCTGGGTCTCTGCTCCAGCCCTCCTCATTCTCAACAATGCTTTTTGTTTCTTTGTTTGTTTGGGTCTTCTGGTCCCTATTAACTGATTCCTTCAACACCTCGTGATCACACAGGCTGGTGGGCTTGTTGCTGTTCTGCTAGATGGCTGCTTCTTTACCTTCAAACCTTTAAGACTCCAGATGCTATATCTTTCGATAGCCGGGCACCTTCAGCTTTCTTCACCACATTTGCTTGTGCATCCATTTTGTCTTCAGTGATTCTGTCAGGGAAGGTGAGCATCACAGACTGCCAGGTTGTTAGAACAAAGTGTTCTTGCGTTGAGGGAGGGCTTGAGCCAGAGGCCCAAAGTCCATCCACTTCTTCAATCTATTGCCATATAAATAGATATACATAGGCCAATACCTCCATTTTATTTTTATGAATTAATATATTTGCACAAGTGCCCACCTGTTTATATCTCTATCCATAGCTTTGCTTTCTAGATCTTTCCTCTTTTACCTTCTTCCTTCCCCGCCATCACTTGCCCTACTTCTGCCTCTTAGTCATTGCTCTCGGCTAGATTGCTGTTGCACCAACACCACCAGGATGTCTATGTTCTCCTCGTTGTTCTTTTTAATTCCTTTGTGTGTGGGGTGGGGGCGGTTTCCCTGACACATAAAAGTGATCTTCATACTATAAGTCTATAGCGTGTGTGCAACAGCAGGATGAACAGGTTTGAAATACTGTGAGAATTGTCGGAATGGGCCACAGAGACATGAGGCAAACACATGATGTTGAGACCTGTGGTCATTAAGGTTATGTGTCAACTTGGCTGGGCCAGGATCCTCAGTAGTGTATCAATAATGTCTCCTCCCATGGAAACCCTGGTAGCACAGTGGGTTATGCATTGGGCTACTAATCCGAAGGTCAGAAGTTTGAAACCACCAGCTGCTCCATGGAAGAACAATGAAGATGTCTACTCCCATAAAGAGTTACAATCTCGGAAACCCACAGAGGCAGTTCTACCTTGTCCTATAGTCACCAGGGGTCAGAATGGACTCAGTGACTGAGTCTGGTATTTTGGAAGGCCTCCCCCATAAGGTGTAGGTCACAGCCTGATGACTTCTCCTTGGGGGTGTGGCCTATTGCATATCTGTCAATAGATACTGTGAAGAACTGACTCTCTCTCTCTCTCTCTCTCTCTCTCTCTCTCTCTCTCTCCTTACTCCTGCTAACCTGGATCCTGCGGCTGGTTCCTTGGGACCTAGGCCAGTGACTCATCATGTGACCTGCAGGCCCTGGGAGCAGTCAGCAGCCTGCCATGCTGTCTGCCTTGGATCCACTAACTCTGCTTCTACCAGAGCTGTGGGCTTCCCGCCTGCTTCGGTTTCCTGCTTCATCCGCCCATGAGCAGCGTGAGTTGGGAAGTGTCCACAGTTTAGCATCTGAGCCACAGACTGGAGCCTGGCTGGGGCCCCCCATGCGGAGACTGTGTGAGCCACCCTCTGGACAAACATCCCTTCCTTGATCTGCACTGCCTTTCTTATGCATGTGTGAGCATCCCAGGTTTCATTTCCAGACTGCCCATAGTCTTGCTCCTTGCAAGCTTGCCACAGACCTTCAATCTGTGTTTTTGCAAAGACTTTTATCTTTATGGCAAAGTGCTAAAAAGGAAGGTCAGACAGAACTGTTGAGGCTGGCTGGAAGGCGTGGACAGCTGAGCCCTGTGCTCACCCTCCCCCCCAGTCTCTCTCCTCCCCCAGTCTGTCTTCTCTGCGTGATGGGCTTGATTGGATTTCTGTGAGGATTATTGACGATAAGATAAGGCCAAGCTCTCTCCCTTCCCCCACCACCATGTGCGAGCAGCTGCCTCCCAGCTTTTCCATGCCTTCTCCCTAGACTGTCAGGATGGACAGATGCCTGGCCAAGGAACAAAGGCAGGATCGTTCCTTCCCGGAATGAAAACTGTTGATTCCATCAGGTAGAGCCTCAGAGACACTGGAGAAGGACCATGTAGTAGTTACATAATCTGGTGTCAATTTGGGAATTGAGAGGATTAAGAGTGAAGGGGTGGAGTCTAGTCTGTCAATCAGATCATACCCAGTGAGGCCTCTGTGTGGGCATGGCCTTCTCCTGAGAATTCTGGGAAATCATGTGTTTCCTCCTTGGAGGCGGGAGATTCTCTCTCTCTCTCTCTCTCTCTTTCTCCTCACTCCCTGGGAGATACATTGCAGCTGACAAGATACATCAAACTACACTAGTGTCCTGAGCTGGAGAAGCCACTGGACTTACCCAGATGCAACCAGATCTCTGAAGTTGGAGAAGCCACGTTAGAGACTCCTGCCAGCGCTGAGATGTTTACAACACCATGGGATCCAAAGATTTTCTACCCACTGGCCTGTGATTGTCCTACATTCGGCATCATTGCATGTGTTTCGTGATTCTGAAGAGGACTTTATAAATTGATATCAGGTATATAGACTAATATCAGACTTATGGACTTGGACTAGACTGGGCTGGGATGTTTCCTCAATATTCAACTGCTCTTATATATAAACCTCTTTTTAAAAATAATTAAATCATTTCTGGGGGGCTTGTACAACTCTTATCACAATCCACATACAACCATTGTGTCAAGCACTTTTGCACATTTGTTGCCCTTATCATTCTCAAAACATTTGCTTTCTACTTGAGCCCTTGGTATCAGCTCCTCATTTTTTCCCTTCCCTCCCCGCTCCCCCAAAACCAGTGTAATTGGCACTTAATCCACATAGCACACAATGAGACTGTACAACTCTTTATGGGAGTAGAAAACCTCGTCTTTCTCTCTTGGAGCGGCTGGTGGTTATCTTTTCCTCCACTGCAGGGGCCACTCCCAGCAGTGTCTGAGCCAGGAGCCCTCACGAAGGGCCCGGCCTAAAATGTGCAGGAACTCCTAATGCTGGTCCAACAGGCCTGCCGAAGCTACGCCAGCCTGGGCAGACAGCGTTCCGTTTCATTCCCAAACCTCAAAACCAACCTCACTGCTGTCAGTCAGTCCCACTGAGAGCAACCCTCCAAGACAGGGTAGACCTGCCCCTGTGGGTTTCTGCCCCTGTGGGTTTCCGAGTCTGTAGCTCTTTGTGGGAGCAGAAAGCTTCGTCTTTCTCCAGTGGAGCAGCTGGGGGCTTTGAACCAGGGAACCAGGGCTCCTTTTTTTTTTTTTTTTTTTAAATTTCATTCCAGCACATTAAAAATAAAAGTTTCCCCCAGTGGAAAATCGCACAATGATCATCTTTCTCTCTGTGCCGGGTGACGTTTTCTCACTGTGGCCGTGGCCGCCCTGTCTCTGTCACCCCCTCCCTGTGGGTTCTGTGAGCTTGTGGTTGGCGGCCCGAGTGTGGTCGCAATACATCCTCCTTGTTAATAAATTCGCAGTGTATCCTGGGTCCAAAATCAATTCCGTCTTCACTTTGGGATTTTGGTGGAAGGCAGTTGGTGTCTGGAAGGAAGTACTTGGTTTCAAATCCATCCGGTGCCTCAGACTGTCACACACACCCCCTCTTTGTTTTGCGTCCCCAGGGGCCTTTTTAGCCCCTTGCTTGGATGGGCTGCTTCAAGTTTAACCATCTGAACACGCCCCAGAAGCCTCCCTGCTCTTCTGTCACAGGGAACCATGACTTTACCCACTGATAGCCTCTCCGGACCTCCAAGTCAAAAACAGTACCTCCTGGGTTCCTCATTTTCCCCTCCCTCCCTCCCCATATAAACCTCTTTGTATACACATATGAGTTTCTATGGATTTGTTTCTCGAGTCCACCCAGACCAACACAGACCAGGAGTCACACACACACAGTGGCACGCACATTCACCCAGGTTCACTAGGCTTTGGCCATAACACAAAACTCACTGCCTGCAGGTCCATTCCTGCTCATAGCAAACCCATAGAGCAGAAGAGAAGTCCCCTAAAGAGGCCAGGAGAGACGGAGAGGAAGATGAGAAGAAGGGAGAAGGAGATTTCAACTTGATGGAGCTGGTCAGTGGCAGGGGACACCGACTGGGAAGACCGCCTTGGACTTGAGTCCTTCAAGGACACCTGCTGAAGGGTGGAGGTGGGGAAGTCACGTGGGGCTGGGGAGCTGTGACAGGTCACCAAGAATGTGGCAGAGCTGAGAGGTGTTTTGAGCACAGGTAAGACTGCTTCTCTTCTGGCTCTCAGAAAGAGTAGTGTCTGGGGTCTTAAAGCAAGCAGCCATCAAAGTGAGCCATCAGCTAAGTCCACAGAGAAGAAGTGCACCCATCGATGTGATCCAAAGATCGGCAATTACCAAAGCTAAGACTGGAGGAGGGAACCGTATTACAGCTTCAATTCTGAGCACCCAGCCGGTGTGCAGAAGGTCATGGAGGGCCGTGAAGCCCCAAAGCCATTTGCAGGGACCCCACGTGGACTAAGCCTCCCATGACCCCCCTCTAACCATAGACCAGGAACGCGAACGGCCTTGGTATCAGACAGAGTGCATTGGAAGATGGAGTACCGTAGATGTGATTGTGTTAAAATTTAACACCTTATCGGCTGCTCTCCCTTTTAACACACTTTTCGTCTATCCTATTTTTTAATATTTTCTGCTTTCTTTTTTATTGAGTTTTTTCTCTTTTAGTTGGTTAATGTTGGGTCTTTTGTTTTTGTTTTTTGGGTATGTTTTTCTGTACATGAAGTCCAGGATAGGTAAATCTATAGAGACAGTAATTGGATCAACAGTTTCCTAAGGTTATGGCAGGGGAGTTGGAGGTTGAAGGGAAATGGGGAACTAATAATAAGTACATAAAAGAAGAAGCTACTCCGGAATTGATTGTGGTGGTGTGTGTGCAGCTCTTTTTCACATGCTCGAACTGTGGGATTTTATGATATGGGAATCATATGTCAATAAAACTGGGTTTAAAAAGATTACACATCCTTGGACATAGGGAGAAGGTGGGGCCCAAGACACTGAGGAAATGACAACACAGGGAGGGGACTGGATGAAGTAAATGCTCCAAGCCAAAGGGAGAAGCAAAAGCCATGCAGGAGTGTGTGCTGTGACATGTGCACTTTTACAGCAACCCAACTATCTATGTGGTTACATGGTAGGTACATGTGCGTATAAGCGCATGGAAGGGAAATCAAGCCAAGCCCACTACCACTGAGTTAATTCCAACTCATAATGATTCTATAGGACAGAGCTTCTAAGGCTGTAAATCTTTAGGGAAGCAGATCACCACATCTTTCTCCCATGAATTGGCAGGCGGAGCTTACGTGGTGCCCCATCAGGGCTCCTTCAGGTTTGCTTGGTGTATGTATGTGTGACTATACACGTGCATCTGTAAGCCTATAAATTCATCAATACAGTCAAGCCCAATGAGATCCTAAGGATGGATATGTCTTTAGACATCACCAAACACCTCACAGGATTGATTCACTGGGTTTGAAGACTTGAGACCATTGTCTCATAGGACAACTCAGCCAATTGGTGTAGTTCATAAGATGTGTGGCCTGCAGACCTGGTGCCGTACTGGCTTATGCATTGGGCTGCTAACTGAAAAGTCAGCCAATCAAAACCACCAGCTACTCCTTAAGAGAAAGAATGGGACTTTCTACTCCTATAAAGATGTACAGTCTCAGAGACCTGCAGGGGCCTCTACTCTGCCCTGTAGGGTCGCTATGAGTCGGCATTAACTGAAATAAGGTGTCTGTGGGGGAATCGTATCTGGTCTTAAAAGCTTGTGAATTGGGAGGGAGGGGATAAAGAGGAGCTGATATCAAAGAATTCAAAAGGAAATAAAATGTTTTGAAAATGATGGTGGCAGCAACTGTACAATTAATATTTGATCTAAATGAACTATGAATTGTTATATATGTAAGAGCTCTCAATAAAATGGGGGGGGGAATCTATGTGAGATCAAATTAACAATAATACCTCAAAAGACGAGACTTATTTGCGTTAGTATGGGAGGAACAGGGCAGAAGAATGTAATCAATGTCACTTATTTATGTAGAATTAATTATTTATGTAGAAACTGTTGAATTGATATAACTTTTTGCTGTCTGGATTTCCAGCTGCAACATCAACAACAAAATGGGGGGAAATTTAGGAAAAATTTTTGAAAGTAAAGCTTGTAAGTGGCTATCTAAGATAAAGCTGTTGGTCTCTACTCAACTGGATCCAAACAGAGAGAAAGAAAGCAAAGAGTTGAAGAAGAAACCGGTGTACCAGGCTGATAGCCTACATGAACCAGAGCCTCGTCTATTCAGAAGAAGTCGATGGTGTCCTGCCACCACCCTGACCATTCTGATCAAGGACACAACAGATGGACTCTGGAGACTGGGAGAAAAATGTGCAACGAAATCCAAAGTCTCAAGGAGTCCAGACTTAGTGGATCAGCGGAGACTAGAGGATTCCCCCAAGACTCTCATCCCGAGAAACTCTTTAACCCGTAAAGTGAAACACCTCCTAGAAGTTACCTCTCAGGTAACTTACACACTGGCCTACAAAATAGACAGTGTCACCTGTGAGTGTTGTGTTCTTTTAAAGAACCATCTACATGAGATCAAACGGTCACCATTTACCCTAAAGCAGCGGTTCTCAACCTGTGGGTCGCGACCCCTTTGGGAATCGAACAATCCTTTCACAGGGCTCACCTAAGACCATTGAAAAAACATATTTCTGATGGTCTTAGGAACCAAGACACCACTCCTCTATCCGTCTCCAGGCGGGTCCGCCCACAGGCAGATACACCCACATAGGAGTACCCGGTGTGAAGACTGTGACCCAGGCTACACCATGCTTCAAGACAAAATTTAATTTATTTTTCATTAGAAATAAATATTTCACAATCTATAATTACTATGCTTTAATCATGTTCCATTTGTAACAATGAAAATACATCTTGCCTATCAGATGTTTACATGACGATTCATCACAGTAGCAAAACGACCGTGATGAAGTAGCAACGAAAATAAGTTTATGGTTAGGGGGTCACCACCACGTGAGGAACTGTACGAACCCTTGCGGTTCGGCATGAAGAAGGCGGAGAACCGCTGCTCTAAGGCAAGCAGGAGCAGGTAAGCAGGGACAGGGGCACAACCAGAAAAAATGAGAATGTTGACATGTAGTGAAAAATGTCACCCATGTCACTGAGCAGTCTGGATGGAAAGTGGTCCAGGGGGATCTAATTTCCTGTGTAAACTGTCACGGGAAACACAATTTTATATGTGTGTGTGTATAATTATATATAAAACATGAATATATAAATTATATATAAAACAAATTAATCTATATAAATATAAAACATATATGATGTAATATATTATAAATAAATATATTTATTATATACATATATTATATAAAAAGATATATTATATATATAAACAAATGAAGAACCACACAAAAGACTTCTGACCTCTGAGAAGGCAAAGCCACAACTCCAATATCCAGCCTCAGGGGAGCGGCTGGACAGACTGACAGGCCAGTAGCAGACAGAAGGCCGTGTAGGCGTCACAACATTTGAGAAGAAACCAAAGCAAGCGCCCGAGTGAAAACGCCAAGACACGAAACATGAAAGAGAAGATGGCGCACAGCCGTTTGTGTGACTGGAAAAGTCTGCAAACCTAGACTCGAGATCATGGGACGGCTGGCCTTGGGTGTCTCCTGCTGCTCTTCGACTGTCCCGTCGATGGAGCGTGTTCAGAAGAAGGCAGCGCCTTGCCGCCCTCCAAGGGGCAGGGGATGATGGTCAAATGCCGGCCTCCCATGGCCTCGAGGCAGCTTGACTCTCTTCACGACTGTGGGCCTCCCACGCGAGGCTGCAGGGTTTGGACTGCGAGCATGACCATGTGAACAAGGACATGGTCAGTGTGAGCTACAGTGGGTAAGGCGGTTGTGATGACAAGGTGACTCGAGCGAGGCCTTGGGCGATGGGGAACGTTTTCTCGGGACAGGCAGGGAGGTGAGGAAGGATGGAGAGAGGAGCAGACTGTGGTCACAGGATGTGGCTGCTTGTCCAGAGGGAAAATCCATTCAGAGGCCCACTGGGGAAAGAAAGACAGTGGTGGGGAAAGTTCCGCTTGTAGAAAGCAAAGCGTGAACTGGGGTGCCTGAACTGGGGTGCCTGGGTGATGCAAACGGTTAATGTGCTTCCAGAACGTTGGGGTTCCCAGAAGGCTGCTTCTGAGAAATCAGCCACGGACACCCTGTGGCGCCCAGCTCTGCACTCACGCACGTCGAGCTGGGTCGCCATGGATCGGGCAGGCTTATAGTTTTTTTTAGCCAGTTCTCATGAACTAGGTAAGTTCCTCATTTACCATGGCCCTCATATCATGGACCGAACTGCGTGTTCACTTGTGTTAAATTCCTGGACCTTGTACCTGTGGAGCAGCGCTGGAGACCCAGTCTTGAAGTACTCAGCTGCCAACCGGAAGGTCAACAAGCTCAAACCTCCCGGCTGCCCTCAGGGACTGACCACCTGGGGAACCCAGTGTGGCAGTTCGACTCTGTCCGAGAGGGTCACTTTGACTTGGAGTCGACTAGAGGGCAGTGGATTTCTTTTTTTATTTTTATTTTTTTGGAGGGGAGAGGGGTGTCACCACGTGCTGAGGCTGACCAAGGGCAGTGAATTTCGATTTGTACGCTCGGGCGTGATCCTGTTTGGAAATAGGGTTTTATTGTCTGTCTCATGTGGATGAGATCCTGATCTCTTAAGGAGCCCAGTAACCTCATCACTTCTAAAAACTAGAACACACACACACACACACACACACACACACACACACACACACAGAGAGATACGTGCCAGGACCATGCAGGGCTACCAACAAGAAAGGAAACGAACTCCACCAGGACCCTGGTTCCAATGTGCTGCCTCTGGAATGCTAAGGCTCCCACTCCTGCCTTGTTGGTGCGCAGCCCGGGCAGATGGTTTCCAAGTACCACCCACTGGTGGTTGTGTTGCTGTGTTGGCAGCTCCAGGAGACGAAGCCACCCGGGGCGGGCCTCCAGTACACAGTCACCTACTGAGATGGGAGCGGGGAGCGAGCAGCATCCACAGAGAGTTCATGACCAAAGAGTGGCATCTTCAAAACCAGGGCGCACTGGCCAAATTCTCCATGGCCACCTCCTCCTCCAGCCCCAAGTCCACCACGGGCAGCGCTCCGAGGCGGCCAGGAGTCCACGGGAGAGTCGCCACAGCAACAGTTGCGGGAGCTATTTTTAGAACCATCCTGTAGGCTGCAGTCTACTCACTCGGACACACAGATGAGGTGTCTTCCAGCCCTGGGCTCAGACTTGGACCAGCTTGGTCATAATTGTCCAGCTCACTTTCTGGCGCCCCCAACTGGTCACAAGGCAGAACCAGCTGCGCAGGTCTAGTGGTGGTTTGACTGTGTCACCTTGGCAATGTGTGCGGGAACCCTAACCTCTAGAAGGAGTCCTGGTAGTGCCTTCAGAAGGCTCGACTGCTCGCAAGAAGGTCACCAGTTCAAACCACCCACCCACTGCTCCACTCATCGGCCTCCCCAGAGCCTTACAGTTTTGGACACTCTGCTGTGTGCCCACCCCCCAACCCCGGGTCACGGAGTCAGAATCAGCTCAGTAGCAGTGGAGCAGGGGTTGGGGGAGATACCTGTGGACTGACCCCTTTTGGAAATAGGCTTTTTTGTTTTGAAATGGGGGGGTTGGAAATAGAGTTTTGTTTGTTTGTTTGTTTGTTTGTTTGTTTGAAACGATGGGGTATTTTTTAAATAGGGTTTTTTAAAATAGGTGTTCATGGGTCCATGGCAGTTTTAGGAGGTGTCTAAACCTAATCACTTATGAAGTCAAAAACAGAGTAGACAAAGAAGAAAAAGGAAGACCAAAGAGTAATTGATGCATTTGAATTGTGGTGTCCAAATAACAAACAAATCTGCCTGGGAATCAGTCCAGCCAGAGTGCTCCCGAGAAGCCAGGCTGCAGCGTCCCCTTGTTCTGTTTGCAAAACTGGCTTGATCCACGCCCTGCTTCTGCGTGCGAGCAACATTCTGGAATTCCCGGTCTTCAAAAGGCTAGTCATAATTTGTGATCATCCACACAGTCAAATGCTTTGCCACCGTCAATAAATAAAATCGGCATCTAGAAAGAAAGAAAACAGAGTGGACACGGAAGTGGGCAGACACTGGGAAAGACAGGCGAAGATCCCCGCCATGCCAAGGAACCCCCGGAAGACCGTCCTATGGCTGCTGCCCTATGGCCCCAGACCTGGCGGCGATGGATTTCTGTGGGCTAAAACCACCTGCCTGTGGGGCTTGTGTCATAGCAACAGCGGGAAAAGAGGGCGAGCCCCAGTGGGATGGAGGAGCACAGTGGCTGCAGCCATGGCTCATGCAGCAAAGATTGCAGTGACCGGGCAGAACTGGGCCGGGCTCCGTGGTTTCGTACGTGGGGTTCCTATGCGTCTGAGCTCACTGGACGACACCAACTGAGCGGTGTTCTATTTGTGTCTGTCCCCATACCTCACTCACTCACTCACTCACTCACTCACTCACTCACTCACTGCCATTGAGTCAGTGCCAACCCTATAGGACAGGGACAAACTGGCCCTGTGGGTTTCCAAGACTGTATCTGTTTACTGGCCTAGAAAGCCCCGTCTTTCCCTTGCAGAAAAGTTCAGCATCCATGTCAGCATTTGTTCAGTTCAGCACTCATGTCACTTTGGGCATCATTTTTCTCAGCCTCGTCCTCCTTGCCTAAACCTGGCTATGTGGATCCTTGGCTTCATAGCATGTTCTGACAGGAAGTCAGGCCTGCAGGCCAGTCCCCTGGGTTGTCATCTGCATCGAGTCTAATATACAGTGGAAACTATTATTTTTGCTCCGTTCTTTGATGGCATTTTGTTTAAGAATTCTGCAACCAGCTCCATGGTTTTTTGTTTTGTGTTTTTTTTTTAATAAGAGGGACTTCAAAGTTTATAAGGAGAAGGAATGAAGAGGTAATGGAGTTTTTCTGCAAACCTTTGGGCTCCAGGTGAACACTAACACAGGAAATTGGGTACCCACGGAATGATTTTTTTAAATTACTATTATTTTTTAATCATTTTATTGGGGGCTCGTACAACTCTTATCACAATCCATCCATCCATCCATTGTGTCAAGCACATTCGTACATTAGTTGCCATCCTCATTCTCAAAACATTTGCTTTCTGCTTGAGCCCTTGGTATCAGCTCCTCATTTTGTTTTGTTTTTCATCGAATGATTTCTATGTAGATTGTTCTCCGGACATTGGTTACAGTTTCACAAGGTGTCAGCATTTTTTCTTTTTGTTTTCCATTGAGCGAGCTTCCCTTTCCCTCCTTGTTTTCTCCTTTTGCCTTTGGGGAAAGTCCACTCTTCAGTCTCATGTAGTTGGTGGTGTAAGGGAGCCCATTACTAACAGGTGATAGATTTTATCAACCAATCTATTATTTGGCTGAAGGGTGACACCCCTCCCCCGCAGCAATGGCTTCCATTCCAAGTTCAAAAGGTTCCTTAGGACAATAGTCTCTGGGCTCCCTTTGGGGTCTATCCATCCTGTAAGTCTGATCTTCTTTAGGACTTTGACTTTTGTTGTGCCTTTTACTCCCCTTCCAGCCAGGCCCATCTATTGTGTCCCTGGTCAGAACCATCAGCAGTGGTGGCCAGGTACCATCTAGTTCTTCTGGTCTCAGGCTAGGAGCGGCTGTGTGCTATCCGTAGACAACTGGTCCTGTGGACCCATTTCTTCCTTGAGCCTTTGGATTCCTTCACTGTGTCTGCTCCAGATGAATAGTTGGAACAGAGAGTTGTATCTTCAATGTCCAGATACTGGCTTCTCATACTATCTTTAAAGGAGTTTTCCAATAGCACCAATTTAAAGCGGAGATTTGATGTGGGATCCTGTGACGGTGTGGAGCCTGACACGGTCTGTGATGAATATGTTCCCCAGGGAGAAACCAATCTACCCCCCACCTTTGTTTATCTCTTTTTTTAAAAGAAAGTTTTATAATCCAAATATCATACAATTCAATAGTTCAATCATATCAAGAAGAGTTGTGCAATCCTTATCATAATATGTTTTAGAAGAGAAACCTACCTTTTGGTAGGCTGTGAGATCAAGGAGCCCTGGTGGCAGAGTGCTAACCGCAAGGGCAGCAGTTCAAAACCACTAGCTGGCCCACAGGAGCAGTGCGTGGGGTTTGTTGTTGCTCTGAGACCTGGGGGGTCATCTGCTGCTGCACTAAGCCCCAGCTCAGGGACACATCTCCATGCTGTGTACGAATCCCAGTCCTTCTGCACACACTGGATTCCCTTCACTCCCCACTGGAGCTCGCACATCAGCGTGCACGGCAGCACTCTTTCCGGTAGCCAAAAGGTGGAAACAAGGAAGCTGGGCATTGCCAGATGAATTTGGACACAAAACAGCCCGTCTACACAACTGAAGACTGAAACCCAACCCACTGCCTCAGTCACAGAGACTCGCCAGAAAAACACAGTGGTTGCCGATGTCAACTCGCGGCAACCCCATAGGACAGGGCAGAACTGCCGAGACGGCAACTCTGTACAGGACTAGACAGTCTTTCTCCAGTGGAGTGGCTGGTGCCTTTGAACTGCTGACCTTGATGATCGCAGCCCCACTCCTAAGTGCCATGCCTCCAGGTCTCCCATGTGACCCTGAAAGACAGAGTTCAACTGGCCCTTAGGGCGTCATCAGCCATCGCCTTTTTAATTGCAGACAGCCTCATTTTTCCCCTAAGGAGCAGTTAGTGGCCTCGAACCACCTTGAAAGCACTCCAATGTGTAGAAGCAGCCCATCACTAAAGGACACGGACTGCGTACACTGCCTGACCTCACTTCTATGAGTTGAGCCAGCACGTGGAAACCAGCGATGTATAGCGTTGTTTGGGGAGGAGCAAAGGGGGAAGAAGGGAGGTTCTGCTTGGGGTACTGAACTTATTCAGAGGTGGTGGGACGAGTTGGGAAAGGACTGTGGTGTGTGGAAACACGATTGAGAGGACAAGCTTCCTCATGGGTCCTCACCACACAGTCAGCATCTTACCTGGAAGGAAGGAGAGGACGTAGGTGGTCCGGTCAGAGAAGCAAGGATGGGCCATGACCCACTATGTCACCAGGACTCTGGTCAGCTCTACCGAGAGATGTGGGGAAGAATCCCTGGCAGCAAGTAAGCATTGGGCTGCTAACCAGTCGGTGATTCAAACCTACTATTGGCTGCACAGAAGACAGTTCCCTGAAGATTTACAGCCTCATAAACTCTTAATGGGTGGTTTGACCATGGAAGTGTATGATATGTGACTATTATATCAAGACTACTTCAAAAAACGACCTAACAGCCTGTGACTATCGTGGGTGCAGGAAGAGCTTTGGCTTAGGGGGCATTGGGCTCATTTTCATGCTGAGAGGACAATTTGGAGAGGGGTGATAATCATGGTTGTACAACATGCAGAGTACAGCCAATGGCACTGAATTGTACATGTAGAAGTTGTTAGATTGATGAATGTTTCGTGTATATTTTTGCCAAAAAATATATTAAAAATATATGAATAACAATGAGTATGGGGAAAAAAAGAAACTGTTTTATAACTGGGTGTAAAGATTGTACAACTCTTCTCGATATGGTCAAGCTATTGAATCAGATGATAGATATGTGGGCAGTGTCAATAAAACTTTAAAAAAAAAAGAACGAACAAAGGGAACTTTATGGGCAGTTCTGTCCTTCACTGTGAGTTGGAATCGACTTGATGGCAAAGGGTTTTTGTTTTGGTTTAGAGCTATTAATACTTCCCCATATTCTCCAAAGTTTCCACAATGTTATATTGTTATATTTCAAAAAAACTATTTTGGAAGATATTCTAATAAGTAACGTGGAGAGCAATTAAAGGATATAATAAGACATTATATTTAACCTCTCAAAGGAGCATGAATCATAAAACAGACCCTGTCCACATGCGGCAGTAAAAGTACAAAGAAAATGGGCGCATCCACAGAGCAGAAACGAATTTTATTCATGGATACATACAAGGGTAAATTTAAAATAAAAGTTACAAAATGAGAGACACATTAAAAAGAATAAATGTCATAATCAAGAGTGAATGGAAGAGCATTTTTTCATATAACTGAAACCATTAATATAAAGTGTCAAATGAGAGGATTTGGGTAATAAAAATCATATGATTATATCAAAAGATACTAATTTCTACTAAAAGCTTCTGGGATACGATCTCCCTCCATATTAAAAAAATGGTTAAAGCCAACAAATAACTTCATATTTAATGAGGAAATAGCAGCTATCTTTTTCATCACTATATTTCATATGAAAATAAGAGCTACATTGAAAAATACAAACTTGTTATAGCTATGATTTTATTCTTAGAGGAAAATCAAGTCTGTCGTCTAAAAGTGCCACAGCGGAGACAACTCACCTAAAGAGAGATCCCTGAGGGCTTCAGAAAGTTCACGGGAAAAATCCCATTCTCGTCTCAACCCATTTTCCACCAACTCCATGAAGCCCCTCACTTTGAAAATAATAGCATTCTAGTCCCCCACTGAGAAGCAATCCATCTCTAAAAACACCTACCAAAAATTAATATGGGACATATAAGACCTAAACCAAAACAAAGGCACATCATAGTGAAAGAAATGAGGAAGCACCCCAGTAATGGGGAGATTTAATTCTTTGGCGGACAGAACTGGTAGCGCATGTGACAAGCGGCTGGATTTACAGATACCCATAGCGACGGCAGTGAGTGAGAGCGAAGTAGATCTCTATGAGGTATTCTAGTTATGTTAGCACCAGATTAGGAGGGACGCCTTGGGGCAGAATCTGGACTTGAGCTGGCTGGCAACCAGCATGGGAAGGTGCCCAGTAGCACAGTGGCTTAAGCGCTTGGCCGCTAATCAAAAGTCAGCGGTTCCAACCCACCAGTTGCTCCTCGGAAGATGAGGCTGTGGGCTTCCAGGACGATGAGGAAGTGCCATGGGCCAGTTCCCCTGTCCTTGAGGGTCATTATGAGTCAGAAGAGACCCAGCAGCAGAGATTTGGTTAAACAAAAATACTCCTGGTAAAATGATAAAATGTCAATCATCATCATAAAATAGATAAAACTCATTTTAAAAAGATAGCACCAGGGTGAAGTCGGAGCTAGGAGAAAAAGAATAAAATGTGCAGACATAAAGGCTTTCATGGTGGCGCTGTGGGTTAGGTGTTGGGCTACCAACTGCAAGGTGTGCGGTTCAAACGCACCAGACCCTCTGAGGCGAAGCCAAGGCTGTCTGCTCCATAAAATGTCCTCGCCTCAGTAACCAGGACACTCAGGTGGAACAGACTCAATGGTTGTGGGAGGTTTTGGGGAGGGGGAGAGTTGACAACAAAAGGAACAGGTAACCTGAGCTGCGTGAGATTTAGGAGAAAACAGCACTTTCTCACACACCGCTTCATCAAAGATCGCATTACTTGATAAAATTTTCTCTGAATAAATTCAACTTTCTCAGGAACTCAGGACCCTGGGCCTCTCTCACATGTCATATTCCTCAAATGTGACGGAAGGAGAATTGGGGGGGGGGGGGGTTCTTGTAATGCGTTTACTCAATGGCCTTGGGGAGTGTTCTGACAGTGAGCCGGTGATGAGAAACACAAAGGTGAGGTAACCAGGATGAGGTAACTGTGGGTGAGGTCGGCCCAGAGCAAAACTGGGCACGAGCGCCTGGATGCACCGCAGGGCAGGCAGTGGGTGGTTGGCGAGTCGAGAGGAAACAAGAAGGAGGAGAAGTCACAGGACATCAGATGTCGGCTCCCAAGGAGCCCTAGTGACTGACAGTTAAGCGCCTGGCTGTTAGCGAGATGCCAGCAGCTCAACAGGGCACCACAGAGGTAGTCGTCCGGCTCGCAAAGAGCTCCAGCCCTGGAAACCTGGCATCCAACCCTGTCCTCGCTGGTCTCTGCAAGTCCAAACCAACTCCACTACCACGTCTGCTGGTCCCTCGTGAGCCACGGAAAGAGGAGTGTGTGGGTCACGCCAATCCAAGCGACAGCAGCTGGGCTTTGGTGGACTGTCCACAGGAGAAAGAGCAGACAGACTGAGGTAGTAACATCTGTGACAGGCCGCTCAGTCTATGCCGGCTGAGAATACGGGCCACACAGTTGGACCCCAAGGGTAGGAAATGGTTGGCTTCCTTGTAGGGCAATGAGAGAGCCTAATTAGGGGCCAGGAGCCCAGGTGGTGCAATGGGATAAGCAGTGGAGTGCTCACTACAAGCTAGCGGTTCCAATCCACTCCGCTCCGAGGGAGACGGGTGAAGTTCTTTGCTTCTGTAAAGAAACCCTGGGACAGTTTGACCCTGCCTTCCGTGGTCACTGTGTGTCAAGCTAGCCAAGGCCATCTCACACCAGGAAAGGGTCCCAGGAAGGAGAAAAACTCACTGCCACTGAGTGGATGCCAACTCACAGCGACTGTACACAACAAGGTAGAATTGCCCCTGTGGGTCTCTGAGACTATAACTCTTTACAGAAGTAGAAAGCCCCATTTTTCTCCCGGGGAGTGGCAGGTGGGTTTGAACTGCTGACCTTGGGGTTAGCAGTCCGACGCATCACCACTATGCTGCCACAGCAATGAGAAACACATGTAAAAAGATGGTGTCATCCAAGCGCCTGTAGGCTAAGGAAAAGCAGTTAGAAATTCAATATTGCCACAGACCGTGTAGAGTCCACACAGCTGGGTTCAAGGGGCCGATGCTCTGTTACCATGACAACCATGCAGAGGAGAGGCCAAGACGGTATTGGCAGGCCACAGAGCAACGTGCATAGAAACCCGGCCCTGGGCTGCAAGAGATGTCCCCTCCCCCACCCCTGGGCTTGCCCTAATGACAAAGCTCATCTGTACCCAGGGTCCTGGCTCTACCCACTCATCCTTACCCTGCCCCCACCCCCAACCAAACATCATCGCTAATTCTCACACTCACCTGTGAAGAAGGAATTCTCAGGGTCAAGTCCAAAGCAAACCCACTGCTCTTGAGCTGTAATGGACTCGTGAGACCCTGTAGGACACAGCAAAAACTGCCCCCTAGGGTTTCCAAGGCTGTCTTACTGACATGTTGAGCTACCAACCCCAAGGTCAGCAGTTCGAAACCACCAGCTCTACTCCCATAAAGAGTTATAATCTTGGAAATCCACAGGGGCAGGTCCACCCTGACCTGTAGGGCCACTGTGAGTCAGAATCAACTCAACGGCAGTGAGTTTGGTTTGGAAATCATTACTGTAAGCAGACGGCTACCTATGCCAACCTTATGGTGATCAGCCGAGCGCTTTGCCCCCTTGCCACCAGGACCAACGTTGGGAAAAGATGAAATGGTAACAATCCCAGCTCAAAAGAAGCCTGGTCTTCAGACGCCTTCCAAACTGGGCCAGCGCCGTCTTATCTCAGCGACGCCCTTTCAGGTTCACTGGACCCCGCTCCTTGGCTGCAGGGGTAGAGACCAGGGGGCTGGCCTGGGCAGGCCCAGCTCCACGCGTGCCTTGTCTCCCAGGGCCCTGGGTAGGCGCAGCAGCAGAAATGGAACTGGCTGCAAAGAAGAGAGAGCCATGAGGTTCACTGCTGATACCCACTTCTCACGGGGGTGGGGGTGGGGGGAGGAACACACACACATCGATTGGTCCAGCACAGTCTGGAGACCATCTTCCAGGTAAGTAAATAAAATGCAGCTGCAGCAATCAGAAAGTCACCATCTCATGGTTAGGAGAAATCCACTACACAAGCCTAGCTGGAGGCAAGGAGAGTCCCTAGACATGCTAGTAGGAAGAAAGGCCTGGCTAGCTACTTCTAAACACCAGCCAATGAAAAGGCCCTGGGAGTACAATTCTACTCTGCCACACCTGGGGTCTCCACGAACGGGAGTCACTGGTTGGCCTGTGATGCTGGCTGGCCTAAGCTTTCCAAGGGACAAAGTGGCATCTGCAAAGAGCATGTGCTCGCCCCTCCCCTCTGCGTGGCTGGCAGGGAGCTGCCCACCTGCATCCTCCAGGGTATTGTGTAATACCGCGTGCTTGTACGAGGCGATGATCTGGAAGTTGACGATACTCGGAAGGTTCAGGCCCTGGTCCTCGATCACCTCCAGCGACGTGGCGTCGACCAGTTGGTGGGATCGTTTGCAGCTCTTCTGCTTGCACTGCCCCCGGATGAAGGCTCTGCACACGTGGACCTTGTGGCACTTGTCCTTGAGCTGACAGTAGCCGTAGAGGGCTTCCCCTCTGTTATAGAGCAGGCAGACCTGGCACGGAAGTGAGGCACACTCAATTGTAAGCTCCCCCTCCACATAAACTCTACCAGCGCCTGCCACCCGGGCACCACTGGACACCGAGAAGCATCTTCTGATCAGAGGCTGGAGCGCTGGTGGCATGGTGGGCTAAGCTCTGGACCACTTGCTGGTCACACGAGCTGCTCCGAGGCAGAAACAGGAGGCTGTCTGCTCCTGGAAGATGGATGGTCTCCGAAACCCTAAGGAGCAGTTCTACTCTGTCCTACAGGGTCGCCATGAGGCACAGTGGACTGGATGGCAGTGGGTTTGGTGGAATTGTTGAGCGGTATGAACAGTTAACGTGTGCATCTGCTAACCAGAAGGTTGGCAGTGTGAGTCCACTCAGGTGCCTTTGAAGAAAGGCTTGGCAATGTGCTTCTGAAAGGGCCACAGCCTTGTGAGCCTTATAAAGCAGGTCTAATCTAGCCAGGAGTCCAAACCAATTCAGTGGCCATGGTTCTCCCCACCCCGCCCAGGCTACCTGTATATCTTTAGTATAGAAGGCAACTTGGTAAAAGCACTTGCTGGCTAACAGAAAGGTTGGTGGTTCAAACCCACGAGCGGCTCTGAGGGAGAAATATGAGGCTGTCTGCTCCCATAAAGATGTGCAGCTCCAGAAAGCCACAGGGGCAGTTCTACTCTGTCCGCTAGGATCAGAATCAAGCAGTGGGTGTGGTTTGGATCAACGGCTGCTACAGCCACTGAGCAGAGAAGGCTGGTGGCGGGCAGGCAAACCAGGGCTGACAGGGCCCTGTCCCTTGCCTTCACTGCATGAATGCTGGGGGGCTGTCAGGGAGGTCCAAGCACTGGCGGACCACCACAAGCGGGGGGGGCATGGTTCCACACAGGAAGCCTGCCCTACCCCAATCTCCCCTGGGTCCAGGCAAGGCCAGTCTTGCTCCTACCTGGTGCGTTCTCCCCTCCAGCCTGTGCCTTGGCTTCCAGAAGAGCCCCACCCCCACCCAGCTCACCATGTCCTAAGGAAGTGTGAAATTGAAGGGAAGCAGTGTTAGTAATACCAGGACAGGCCAGGGAACCGAGCCTGGCCCAGGCAAACCAGAACCCACTGATGGGGAACTTTATCATGATGGATTGCGCTGCCAGGTGCCAACCGGAGCACCGCTCAGAAGTCTTCTCTCTCTCTCTCTCTCTCACACACACACACACACACACACACACACACAAAATGCTTCGTGTTCAAAGCAGTCAGCTCTGTTCATCCCTGCCCGCCCTCCCCAAGGCCAGTACTGTGCTGCAGTCCAGCCACACACCTTGGGCTGTCCTCTGGGGACCACTCAGGATGGCCCTCACCTACCCAGGGGGGCCTCTGATGAGACTCACCTCCGGGAAAAGGCTGGGGTCGTTTTGCATGAGCAGGATCTGAAGCTGAGCTTCGTTGAGGCCGAAGAGCCCGTGGTTTTTCAGGACTTGGATGTTGCCAGGCGTGTGGATGTCATGGGAGAGCGTGCAGGTGGACCTGGGAGGAGACATAGCCCTTCCTGAGGCAGCCACGTGAGGAAGGGCCTGGGTGCTCTCCAACACACAGTGAGTCTACCTATATCTACTTCAGCCTCTGGAGAACACCTGGGAGGCCCCAAAGGCACCCTGGTGGCGCAGTGTGTTAAACATTGGGTGGCTAACCAAAAAGGTCAGTAGTTACAACCCACCAGACACTCCAACGGAGAAGGATGTGCCCATCTTACAGCCTCAGCCACCCTCTATGGGGGTTGCTCTGAGCTGGAATAGACACAAAGGCAGTGGGCTGGCGCATGGGGGCCGGAGCACTTCCTGTTGCAGGATGTGGCTGAGCCCTCGCCTGAGTGCCTCCAGCCACTAACATGGCAGAGCCTGGGCGCCACGATTGCTGTTTCACCTCCCCGGAGATGCCTCCGAAGAAAGGCCTGGAAATCTGCTTCTGAAAGGGCACAGCCTTGAAAAGCCCATGGAGCCCAGCTGCTCTGTAGCCTGCAGCGCACACACTCACAGCCGGGCTCCATCCTGACTCAGAGCGCCCCCATCGGACAGGGGGGAACTGGCTCTGTGGGTTCCCGAGACTAACTCTTCACTGGG
Source organism: Tenrec ecaudatus (assembly GCF_050624435.1). Taxonomy (NCBI): domain Eukaryota; kingdom Metazoa; phylum Chordata; class Mammalia; order Afrosoricida; family Tenrecidae; genus Tenrec; species Tenrec ecaudatus. The sequence goes on from NC_134538.1 coordinate 157,139,176, forward strand.
GGCGAAAGCCTCAGCTTTCTCCCGGTGAGCAGCTTGTAGGTTTGATCCTCCCACCTCATCACTCACTCCACCACCAGGGCCCTCATAAACTCAGCTCAAACTCACTGCCAACAAGTGGATTTCAACTCATCGTGAGCCAATAGGGCAAGGGAGAAACAACTGCCCTCCTGAGTTTCCCAGACCGAAATCCCTTACCGGAGTAGAAAGCCTCATCTTTCTCCCTACCGCCGACTGGTGGTTTCCAACAAATGACCCTGTGTTTAGCAGCCCAATGCTTAACCAGTGCTCCACCAGCAACAAAGGAATTGGATTGAAGCCCCGCCCCTTGGCTTTCAGCGCCCCGCCCCTCCCGCCCACCTACCTTGACCTCAGATGGACACAATTGAGCTGCCCTTGGCCTCAGCGCCAACAGCTACCTCTCCCACGGCTGCCACTCCGCTCCCGGGTCACCAGAACAAAGGAAGTCGCAGGGCTGGAGCCAGAGGGCACCTCCAACCCAGCTCTGGATCCCCGCCCTCACTTCTCCAGCCCGTCGGGGTCCCACTAGCTGGGGCTTTTAAATCTGCAGCCGCAGGCCAGCTGTGGACAAGACTGTGTTTGGGGGAATGCGCAGTTTCTGAGACCAGGCCCCCGGCTGTCCGCAGGGCCCCAAATACCCCCCAAATGTCCCCGGAGTTAAGGGGCGCAGTCTCACTCCCGATCCACTCAGCCGTGCTCTAGGGACCCCGGGACAGGAAGTAGGGGTACGCGATCCAGACGAGGCCGGCCCTCCTTCCGCCGCGCAGGGCGCGCAGGAGTGGTGGCCCCGGGGGCCCCGCTCGCTCACCAGCAGTCGCGGTGCGGGCACTTGCCCGCCATGTGGCGGCGGCAGAGGTGCAGCTGGTCGCAGGCCCGGCACTCGGAGCGCTGGTAGCGGGCGCAGAGGCGGGCCGCGGACACGGCCACCACCCTGCAGGCCACGCCCCCGCCGTCGCCGCGCTGGCCATCGTGGCGCCCGGGCTCGGCCGTGTCCCGCGGCGGGAGGCCCTCGGGCTCGGGCTCGGCCACGTCCTGCAGCAGGAAGCGCTCGGGCCCCGCCGCCCGCAGCACCGCGCGCAGCCGCGCCTCCGACAGCTCCACGTGCACGCGCAGGTCCCGCAGGAACATGCGGCCGCCGTGCGCGCACAGCACCTTGGTGAGGAAGGAGCAGAGCGTGGGCTCCGCCATGCCGCCGCCAGTCTCAGCCCGCGCTGCTGCAGGCTCCTCCCCACACGGCGCCGCCCGGCCCGCCCGCCGGGCCACTGGGCGAGTGGGGGTCCGGCGCAGGGCGGAGACAGAGAGAGGCCACCACTACCGTCACCCCAGACAGCAGGGATAATGAAGGACTCATGCACGGGGTCTACTGAACCACACCCCTGACAGCAGAAACAGTGGAGCACCCCATATATATAGGGCCAGAGAGCTCCATCCCTACCCAGTTAGGTGGGGACGTGGGGGATGATGGCTACCCAGGGTCCCCCAACCCTGAGTCTAGAGCCAGGGTTCCTCCCAGGCCACCCAGCCAAGAGCACGTACTTGGCAAGGGACCGAGTAGGATGAACGCCCGGCTTGAGGGGTTCTGATGGTGTGAATCTACTCAGCTGAGACCCTGATGTGGGTACGCAGCCTCCAGAACTAAAGCCACTCACCCGTGGTATGCGTGTCACAGCAGCACCCACCAGGCCCTGCTGAGGCTGTGGCTCCCTGGCCAGGCAGCCTTGGGGCAGAAAAACCCCAAACTAAGGAAGTAGGAAATCATAAGACACAGAGAACTGCCTCACGGGGATTCCAAGGTGGTCACCATTACAGAAGCAGAGCGCTGCATCCTTCTCCGATGAAAGAGTGGCTTTTGAAAAGGCAGACCCTGGGGGTGGCAGCCCGGTGCTTCAGCCACTGTGCACCAGGCCCCACCAGGATGGACAACACACTCACACTTACCGTGGTAAAGTCAATTTTGACTCAAGGCCACCCTAGAGGGCAGGGTAGAACTGATCATGTGGGTTTCCAAGACCATAACCTTTAACTTAAGTAGAAAGCCTCATCTTTCTCCTGTGGAGAGGCTGGTGGTTTTGACCTTCCAATTTAACGGGCAACCACTAGGGCTCCTTGAATGGACCACACATCCTCTGTCCCCAACTGGGAATCATCATGGTTGAGACATCATGCTTGGTCACATTTTTGAAAACTCAACTGCCATTGAGTCGATCCTTCCAACCCTGTAGGACAGGATTACACTGTCCCTGTGGATTCTGGAGGCTGTAACTCTTTATGGGAGTAGAAAAGCCTCTTCTTTCTCCTGTGCAGTGGCTGGTGGTTTTGAACTGCTGGCCTTGCGGTTAGCAGCTCAACTCATAACCCACTACGCCACCCAGGGCATCAGTGAAAAAAATGAGGAAGACCAGCAGAGATGGATGGCCAGTGGCTGGAGCAATGGGCTCAAACACAGTGCCAATTGCAAGGAAGGCACAAGACTGTGCTGTGTTTCCTTCTGCCGGACATAGAGTCACTGTAGGTTGGAACCAATCCAAAGCATTTCACAACACACACACACACACACCACTCAACAAACGGGTGCCTGTGGTTGGTCATCTTGTTGGGAGACACTTAGACAAATCATGGGAGAATAACAAAATTGGAGTGAAATTCTTTTTATTATGCAATGTCAAATTAAGCTTGGGCAAGAACAAGAAGAAATTAAAGCACTGAAAGTAATTGAGCCGAATCCACTCAACAGAATTTGTCAGACAGACATGGCTGATAATCCCAAGAGATCGAAACTCTGCCCTCCTGGGCTTCCATTCTAAAGCAGACAAAGCTGTTTCAGGTAAAGGCTACAAAGGCACAGAGCAAGGCACAGAGTATTGTCAAAAACCTGAAACTTGAAAGGGTGGAGAGGACGGGGAGGGAGGGGGGAAATGAAGAGCTGATACCAAGGGCTCAAGTGGAAAACAAATGTTTTGAGAATGATGATGGCAACAATTGTACTAATGTGCTTCACACAATGGATGGATGGATTATTGTACGAGCCCCTAATAAAAAGATTTAAAAAGATAACAAAAACCCCAAGCTTGAGAGGCAGCTAACCTAGAGGAGAGTAAATGGAAGTAAAACCAAAAACTATCAAGCAGATGACTGTAGACTTGGATCCTTGGCATGTGGTGAGGCAACAATGACAGCGCTCTGCAGGCTCTTTAGCCATTTCTGGAAGTAGATGGCCAGGCCTTTCTTCTTAGGTACACCTGGATGAACTCCAACCTTCTCATTAGATCAGCATGTTAACCCATTGTCTGCAATGCTCAGGGACTCCCAGTGGAAGTAAGAGCTGAGCTAAGGATGCTAAAGGGTCTCTGGACCAGGTAACCGATCACTGCATGATGCTGTTCACCAAGAGCACACCCACAGGGCCGCTGTGAGCTGGAATCAATGAGAGGGCAACTGCTTAAGGGGCTGGACATTAACTAGATCAGTGGTTCTCAAGCAGCAGTCCTTTGGAAATTGATGGGTGAGAGGGAGGTGGGGGCGTGTGCCTAGCCAGGGCGTCAGATGTGCTTCCATGTGTGGGCTGGTCCCATGCTTGGAAGACTTATTCTGTAGCCTGTTCGTCTGTCTATTGTCTGTCAGGATATCTACGTAGGGCCTACAGCTCTTCTGAGAACACAGAATTCCTCACTATCGTCTGGAAGGTGCTTTTGGCCTATTGTCACTATTTCATTTACATTAACTTCGCTCTCTCCCTGACCTTCTGCAGGTAAGGTCCGTGGTGTGATGACGTGCCCCGATTACTGCTTTGTGCCACCCGTACCCCTCACCTTTCCATTTCCTGTATTTCTTTACAGGGTAGCCTCGTTTCGACGTTTGGATGCAACCTCATCATAGAAACTCCACGTAAACTCCTGGCTACTTCCTGCTGTGATAGGGCACGGTCAGACGTATCCACGGCATTTACGGATGGGAACGTAACTCACTGCCATTACACATTCCTTTACTCTACTTCTTTACTGCCATCGTCCTTGGGCACCAAGTAGATTTTTAAAATCCATGTATCTAAATAACTGCCAATGGATTAACTCAGGGGAGGACAGGGATGTTACGAAATATCACGCGCTCCCCCCACCAAATAAGAGAGGAGAGGAAGGGAAGTCGATTGGTAGATCTGACAGGAGAGGTGGGCGTGAGGTGCTGCTGGCATTTGCTGTGAAAGAACCGGTATCACTTGCTGGACAGCCCGCAACAGGCTGGGCGTCTCGAACAGTAAAGACTGAAGGTGTGGCCCGGGTGGGCTTGGAATGTCCCCCTGGACATTCTTGTATGGCCCATGCTCGTCTGCAAGAACGAGGCTGTTCCCGAGGGCTCCACTTGCATGAGCGTTTTCACGCATATTATCTCTGTTTCATGTAAGGCTGCTCTGTCCATGTAGCCTATAAAAGTATTATCACGTACAAATAAAGTATAGTTTCACTGGTTTCTCAGTCTAAACATCCCATCGTTTCGATTTTCCCACATTGCCCACAGTGGGGCTCTGATTTCCAGCCGTCTTGGGAGCCTGCTCGGCCCAAGGAATAGTGATCTGAACTGTGGGGATCCACTTGCATGTGGGGGGGGGGGTGTTCTTTTCCTCTGTGGCTACTGCAGCGATCCTGGTGTTGGGAGATCCTGCACAAAACACTATGTGCTGATTGCAGTCTTCAAGGAAAAGGCCGTCTATCTAGCGGGGAGGCAGGGGCAGGCACGGGCAGGTGAGCCACTCGTGCAGAGGTGGTTCAAGGGCCACTGTACCCATCTCTTCATGACAGGTAATTCTAAGCACCTTGCTTCGTCACCCCATAAAGCTCCCCGGTCCAGGAACATGAATCTGAGTTCATTGTTCAGATATGTGTAGCTAGAGTATATTCCCTAGGAATTATATTTCAGATAATACAGGGGACATTACCAAGGTTTCGTCCTTAAAAAAAGAAAAATGAGGGGGCAGAGGTGGGGAGAGGCAGGACTGCTAGTTGAGAATCACTGAGTTGGAAGAGAGAGGAGCCCAGAAAAATCAAGCTGGGGCAGGGACGAGGAGAAACTCATGCAGAGCCCTGACCATGATTGTAAACCTCACTCTTGGGGCGATAAAAAGGACTAGCCTTTCTACTAAATAGTGAACAGCTCCAAAGGGGAGAGGGAGGTGTGTAAGTGGCAAAGCTGGACTTGAGGGTGGCATTTCAGGGGTGAGGCTGGACTGGGGGGGGGGCGGGCGAGGGACACGCACCTGGGTTTCTGCTCGAGCAGATGGGATTCCATTCACCAACAGACAGAACCCCAGAGGAGGCTGGGGCTAACTGACGGGAGGCAGGAGAAGAGGTTGGATGGACACAGAAGCTGCAGCCATGAGCTCAGGCATGGGATGAGCCTGCTAAGGAAGGACCAAGCAGTGTCTCCTTCTTTGTGCACAGAGGGGTCGCTATGGGTCGGAGGTGCTCGACGGCACTTAACAACCACCACGACAGACGAAGAGGTTTGGAAACCAGTCTGGCCTGAGCCGATTCGTGGCAAGCCCACATGTGTGAACAGCTGGACTCCTATTGGCTGGTTTTGAGGCAGCCGACCACGCCTCTCTTCTGAGGTGCCTCTGGGTAGATTAAAACCAGCAACCATTCAGCTGGTAGCTGAGCAAGTAAGCTGTGCCACCCAGAGTGAGGCTGGGAGCTACGCATGTAGAGACATGCGTAGGAAATTGTACAGAGCTGGACGCAAGGCATGCAGAGCAGCAGGACAGCTGGGCGACCGATAGGGAATGTTAAAAAGGGTAAAGCTTATTGTTCTACGGAATAAAACATTGGTCCAAGTTCAAGAACCTGTCTGCGATCCCACACCGTCAATTATATACAGAAAGGGGGCCCCTTGCAGGCTGTTTGGAGGGGGCGGATGCTCTCTGGCCTAACTTGTGCTCATCAAGAAATAATCCCTGCTGACAGGAATCGAGTTACTGGTGCTCAGTTTCCTGCTTTTCTGGAGACACCTGGAGATACGGCAGTGGGCTCTCCCAACACCCAGCCACTCCGTGAAAGCCTGATCCGAAAGCGTTCCTCTCTCTGTAGTCATAGTAAGTAGAAGATTAATATCTGCATTGTCATAATTGTGCAAAGACTAAAGGGCAGCGAACTCTAGCTGGTTGCTCCTCGCTGCGTCCTGCTTGGCAGCCTTGTATTGAGACTGAAAGAGCCAACCGGGAAGGAGTCTGCTGCCAATAAACATAACGTCAAGATACGTAAGTGTGTGCCCAGTGCCGTGGTGTGTCTATAATCGCGTTTATGTCCCCTGGCTGGGCTGCGCAGGCCATATGGGGCAGTTCCCCACCGCCTCCTGGGCAAGGCTGGGAGGGCTCACGCACCACTTCCAACAGGACACGTAGCATGTCCTCCAATGCGCTTGCATCGTGTTTAAACCTAAGCAAACCAACACATACAGTCCAGGGAGAAGGGCTGCTGTAGCAATAGGCCGTCCCTAGGTGGCAAACGAGATACGCTCCTAAGTGGGCCTTTAAGTCGAGTGGGTAAGTAAACCCAATGGGAGGGACACGGTCTCACGTCAGAGAAAGAACAGGCCCGGGGCCCACTCTAAGCAAAGGTGCTTGTGATCAAAGATCGGTTGCAGGCCAGCCTTGCTCCAATCGCTCAAGAGAGGGAGAGCTACTGGTTCTAAGGGCAAATACGAGTGGCCCGTCTCATCAACAAACAAGGTAAGCACGGGCGAGGCTTGTGCTTTCTTTGAGCTATAATGAACAACTGCCCATGTTTGCACCAAATCAAAGATCCAGGTCTGGCCGAAGCCCATGGCACCTTCCCACAGAAGCCAAGCCTCTTTTCAAATGGACAGCTCCAGACAGGGACAGCGGGTCAGGTCAACACGGGATTTACTCCCTTGCCTGCAAAACTACTAGTCACTACAGGCAGCTTCACGTGTCTTTGATGGGGTGACAAACATGAGACACTGTTCACCACAGACTGGGTAAGTAAGCACAAGTGAGGCCGTGCTTACCTTGCCCGCAGGGTAAATCACTCCTGCCCAGGGACTCTGCAGAGAAAACTGAGACATGAGGCTTGCCCACATGCATCCGAAGCAGGTGGTGCCCCAGCTTCGTAGGCCTGAGAATCACCTGGACTCTTTTAAAACCCACTGTTGCCCAGCGGGTGTTTGGCTGGGCATCAGGATTAAGAGATTAGCAGGTACTAGGGGTTGAATGTATCCCACCAAAAAGGTATGTTGGCGTCCTAACCCCAGTACCTCGGATTAAGACCCCGCTTGGAGATGGGGTCTTTGCAGATGTTATCGGTTAGGTTAGCATGGGGTCACACTGGAGCAGAGTGGGCCCTAATCCTATAGAGGCTGGTGTCCTCATTAAAGAAGAAAAGATACACAGAGACTGGGGAAAGAGCAAAGATGTCAGGTGACACCCCAGCCACAAGACAAAGAATTCCTGGCGCCACCAAGAGCCGGGAGTGAGGCAGGGAAGAGATTCCCTGGAGTCCTGAGAAGAACCAACAGCCTCATCTTTGACTCGGCCCCTGGGAAATGTGGACTTGTGCTGTATCGAGCCACTCAGACGGTGGTACTAGGTGCCCAAAGCACCACCTAATGGATACACTGGGTGGTGCAGATAGGCAGCCAGGTTTGGACAGAAGACATTAGGACAGAGGCAAGACATGTCCGAGGATACAGATTATCCAGGACACCTGGTTCAAGAAGGGAAGGGGAGCGCGTCCACAAAGCCGCTGTCGTCATCCACCTAACTGATCACACAGGCTTTGTCTGTCTCGGAATAATCGATCACATACTGTGGGTAGACCTGATCTTTCTGAAAGATGACGAAAACGGAGGGATTCAACCTTGTGTCCACACAGCTGTCGTACAGAGTTGATTCATAGCCTCTGGGAGGCGGTCGCGTGTACACTACGTTTCCTTCAACGTAGTCACCAACTAGGACCCGGGACACAAGCATCACTATGTTCTGGTGGTCAATAAGGCAGTTCTTGTGGGAGACGATGGCTTCTTTGGTGAAGTAATTTCCTAGGGGTGATCAGAGGAAAGGGAAAAAAAGAAATCAAGCATTATTATGAAAACACACCTCTAGTTCCTGAGACTTTCTACCCACTGTGCGACAGGTGATGGGTGTTTACTAAAGATATGTCAACATGACCTGCTGGCTGTTAGGTGCCAACGTGGACCAATCCCCATCCAACCACCCCCACCAAGGTTTGCTATGCTCATGGAAGCGGTTGTCGTGAAAACAAACCACTCATTCCATGAGCTAAATCTGCTGCACACGAGCTCTTTCAAGTGTGGAAGGACAATGATATGACTTTGAGGACCAAGGAGAGCCGGACGCAGGCCATGGAGTTGCCAATTGCCTCCTTGGTGAGCGAAAGTTGGACACTGGATAAGGAAGACTGGAGAAGAATCTATGCATTTGAATTATGGTGCACAGATAAAAAACAAAAAACTGAAAACATGCAAGACTTTGTCTCACATACATCAGGAGAGACCAGCATCCAGAGAAAGATAAATTGGAGGAGCCGCTAATACAGAGGAAGATCCTGGACAAGAGGGAGGGACTTAGAGGCTGCCACAATGGACTCCAACATCACCGTCGTGAGGGTGGCGCAGGACCAGGAGGTGCTGAGTTCTGCTTTCCATGGACAGGGACTCACTGGACGGCATCGGACAATTAATACCAAGCTGAAGGGGAGCAGACGAGCCCACCTTTCCTCCTCCAGGGCAGCTGGAGGTTTCAAACTGCTGAACTTTCCGTTAGCAGCACTTAGCTATCGCTCCACCAGGGCTCCTCCTCACGGTGCCCCGAGTGATTCTTTCGAACCTTTCTGTGCACAGGGTTCCTCATGATCTAAAAGTAGGGTGTCCCTATAAAACTCTTCATAGGCTGAAATGGTGTAAAGCGAAGAACCAATCCCTACCAAGTGATTTATATGGGGAAAACGTTTGGTGGGATCTTCAGGAACATTTGGCTTCCATGGGATTCCAGTATTCTGGTTTGGTCGTTTCCACCTTCTGTTTGGGTCCCAATGTGGTCCCAATATGGACCTCTTCCAATCAGTTGGCCAAGGTTACGGCCTTCCACATTTCTCAAAATAGTCGATGGACCGACATTTTGAGAGAACTCTCACCTGACCTACAGACTGGAAAAGTGCCAGACCCACAATCTTGTGAGACAATTTTTGAAAGTAAATCAATCTCTTTGTTGATTGGTGATTTAATTTATATACAAATTTATTATGACAATTGAACCTTGAACCGCTTAGGTCTGAGCTGCGTGGGTCTACTTATATAGTGAGTTTTGTAAAAAGCAAAGTGTAGAGGAGCTGATGCCAAGGGCTGAAGCAGAAAGCAAATGTTTTGAGAATGAGGATGGCAACATATGTACAAATGTGCTTGGCACAATGGATGTATATATGGATTGTGATAAGAGTTGTATGAGCCCCCAATAAAATGACTCAATAAAAAAAAATTTTTAAGTATATCTCAATAGAGGAGGAATTTTGGGGTGGATTAGAGAACCTATGAGAAGGCCTGGAACTGGGTACAAATGCTTTGGATGGGAGAAGACAGCTTAATGAGAATATTTCCCTAAAATATTACATTTCTGCATTTCTTTTTAAAACAAATTTAAATCAAGATAAAATTAAAATATTTAAATCACCAATAAATATGTACTTAGTGCCTACTGTAAAAAAAAAGCAAAGTGTGACCCTAATCACCTCCATGTGAGCAGCTTGTCTCACCTGTCGATTGCACATCTCAGTAAAAAATCGATCTACTGAAGCAAGTGTTTTCCATCGTGTTTAGGGCAATATCTGGCACGGGACAAAAAGGTCAGAGTGCCCGTGGTGATGCTAGGAGCATGCCCAAGGAGCAGAGCAGAGCAAAGTCTTGGCATTACAAGAAGAGGCTGAGTGGTCGTGAGACGTACCGTGGACGGAGGTCTGTACGCATGACAGCTGCCATTTCAAGACACGTGAGTCAGTGTGAGGACCATGGGTGAGGAAGAAAGTGATTGGGGGAAGCGTGCTGCAGGTCTGCCGAAGGGGCCAACACCTTATCCTTTCTGATCTCGTCATGCAAAGGCGGTCTTCTATGTGAGTGTGATATACAATACACACGACATCCAAAATACACCTGGGTCTACACTAACAACAATGAGTACAAGGGAGAAGAAAGTGTTCTAGAATTGACTGTGGTGATGATGGTACCCTCTCCTTGATATGACTGAACTATTGACTTGTATGGGAAGTGCATGAAATACTGGTCAAACGTGTTTAAACGTGTGTGTGCGTGTGCGCGTGTACTGACTGTGAGCAATATAAAAAGATCTGTCAACTAGCTGTTTGTTACTTATTAAGATGTCCATCAGCAATAGGGTTTTAACAGTTATGTTTTGAAGGACTTAAAAGTTACAGGTGGATTTTCACCTGCTTGTGGGGTGAAGGGCGGGGCAGTATCGCACACCATTAGTTAGTCAGGGTCCACAGTTGTTAGGTGCCATTGAGTCAGTCCTGACTCACGGCAACCTTATGGCCAACAGAATGAACATTGCCTGATATTAGATGTCTGTCAACTGTACATGCCTCTAATAGAAACACACAAGGCTCACGACTCTTCGAATCACGCTTCTCATGTTCAGCACAAACCTTTTCCATATTTTGCTTCACATGTTCCATGCAAGGACCAGTCAAAGTTATGCTGGCATATAGACTCCACATAGCGGCGGTCCGTCGCGTGAAACAGCGTTTTTTCACCGGCATTCCTCATAAGGGCTTTCTTCCTACGGTCAGAAAGGAGAGACTCAGGCAGGCCCCAGCAGGCTGCTGACCCACTCTGGTTAAGAGTGTGCACCCCAGCCAGTGACCCGCCGCGGTCTCATGTTACTGTCACGCCAGTCAGAGTGGAGTTACAAACAGGTAAGAGGACGTGAGGAAGTCTGCTCATGAAAGGACTGACTCACAGCCCGGCACCGCCAGAAACCACACGAGAGGCAGAAGGCTGGGCTAAGCTGGCCAAGCCCAGGAGTGTCCATCTAGAGAGAGGGAAGGTAGCCAGCTCGCGCCGGGCACCAACCTCTGGAAGGCAGTCAGGAGCTCCGAGTTATGAATCTTCTGAATCTTCTGGATCTTGAAGTTCTTCATGGAGGCTTTAAAACTCGCGCTTATCATAATATATTCCGGATGTTGGTCACTGATGGGCGACAACTGAAACATAAAAAAACATGGAATTGGCTTCCTTGCGAAGGCGAGGAAGGAAAGAAGCAGTCGGCTTGGGGTGGGTGGCGTGGTGCTTTGACAGCCGGCCAGCTGTTCAGGACCATGTCAGGCCAACACACACGGTGGAAGGAAGCGAGAGGTCCAACTCTATGTCTGAGTCCACTGACCTACTGCATGTCCGAATGCTGCTGGACGAGGGCCGGGCCAGAGGTGCCTGCAGCCCGAGCCGAGCTGTCTCCACCCATGGACGACCGGGATGGAGGAGACAGCCTAAGGAAAAATCAACCCCAATTAGGTGGGAGGGCCGCCATTTGTCTGGCTCCCACAGAAGTCTCCTCTTTCGCTGCAGCTGATGGACAAAGCACTTCCTCTCAGCTCCAGTTGATGCGAGCGAGTCAAAAAGTACTGCTGCCCGTGGTTCCAGCTCTGACGTGCAAGGACTTATTCCAAAAAGTCATGTGAGCACAGGGCCCTGTGGTCAGCGGATGGCTAGAGGCAAATTCTCTTAGCGATACACTTGTCCACCTTCTTAGAATGCCCTAAAAGAGGACAGTGTGTGTGTGTGTGTGTGTGTGTGTGTGTGTGTGAATACAGTAGCTCCAAGGGACTCTAGTGGGCTAGTTCAACTTCAGGCAGTAAGGTAAGTTCAGAAGATTCTTGAGACTGAGAGGGGCTGCTAAAGAGGTTATCTTAAATAGATAATCTCAAAGCACACAAGACAACCACAGATGCTTATTAGGAAGATTTTCGTTTTAGTTTTATCAGGTAGGAGACATTTAAGAAAATAAAAAATTGCATCTGTGAGAAGAAACTCTGGCGGGGTATTGGGTTACAAGTTGGGCTGTTCTAACCACATCAGCAGTTCAAAACCAGTAGCTCCGCAGGAAAAAGAAGAGGCTTTCTGTTCCCCTAAAAATTTAGCACCTCAAAAAAAAGATTTAGCACGTCAGAAATCCCTAGAGGCAGCTCTACTTTTTTCTGTAGGGTTGCTAGGAGTTGGGATCCGGCAGATGTCAGTGACAGGTAAGGCCTTGTGCCAGGCAGGAAGTTGAGCTAAGGGATCCTTCCCCACGGTGACCACGCACCTGGCTCCCTCTGCGAGGGGGAAGGGCTGTCTTATGAGGATCTCACTGGGCAACTTTGCCCCATCCAACCTTTCCCCTCAGGCTTCCCTTGGTTCTGAAAACACGCACAAAAACACATGCAAAAGAACCTGAATGAGGCCCTTGGAGATGCCCTGGTGGCCATTATGATGCGATGTAAGTCAAGGGGCACAGGACTCGGGGAAGGACTGGAGATGGAAAAACCACAGTCAAAAGTGCATAGACCAAAAAAAGTGCATAGACTCACTCATAGTCACCCTTACAATAGAAATACTCATTCCATTTATATGAAAAATCCAAATTAGCTAAATCCTTGGAGACCAAGAAAAAATTAGTGGTTGCCAGGGATTGGGGGTTAGGGGTAGATGTAGTTTGGGTGGGAAGCGGGGATGAAGGTTTCATGGTTTAATGGGGAAGGGGGTGTCCTGTAAAGTGGATGGAAAACCATTTGGAAGTCGATGGAGACAGCTGAACAACATTGTGAGATGAATCGGCACCACCGAACTATCCACTTTAAAATGATGTGGGTTTTGCTATGGGACCGCTCACAGCAATGTTAAAAAAAAGGGAAAGTGACAGGTTAAAAAGCAGAGGAAGGCCCTTGCTTACACAAGTTCGTATTCTGCCACTTCGCCCTATAAAAGACCCACGTGACTGTCGTTAACGGAAGAAATCTGCGGAGGGCTTTCCACTCCGATGGGGAGAAAAACAACAGGCAGTGAGCCTTTTAAGAGTCTGGGCGGTTGGTTCGCTTTGCATCCTTTTGGGTTACGGGAGGTTGCTTGGGCACCCTCTCCTTTCGCACAGCGGGAGACCCATCTTCCTATCTCCCTCCCGGGATCGGGACGTCACCGTGTGGCGCTGGACTCTGTGGGCTGGCTGTCCCTGGAGGAGAGGAGCGAGGGTGGTACCAGTGGGACCCCATCCTTGAAGAGCTTTGGAAGCAGCACGTTCAGCGGAACAGGCCAATGTTCACTCTGGTACCAAAGTTCCCATGCCCACCTTCCAAGGACTGCCCGCGAAAGCGCAACCCGGCCCTTACCGTATATGCACTGAGGCGCTGGGGTCGGTCCTGCTGAGAAGCGTCTGGGGTGGGCAGGGACGGTGCCCGCTGACAGCTACAGGCAAAAAAAGAGTGAAGGTTGACATGAATCCCTGCTCACGGGCCCAAGAGACTTCCTCGTCTCAACCTCCAGCCACTCAACATGGAACAAGAAGGGATGGTTCTTTCTATACGTTCCTCTGGGCTGACATACCCATATCTGCTGGCAGAGATGCACCGTCACTGTGCTTCCCACTGCCCCCACTAATCATCTCAGATGCATTTACTGGTCTCTCCCAAGAAAATCCAACACTCACTGAAGCAATTCGTCCAACGGGCTACAGGACCACAGCGTCCACTAGCCTGAAACCAGTAACTAGGAGGTGTTAGATAACCCCACTGACTGCCCTGAAAGGGGCCACAAAAGAAGGTGCTAGACAAAACGGGGAAAAGATGTAGATCATTTCCAAATTATAAATAAGACCAGGCTCACTGGTCTTGCAAAGACTGGCAGAATCCTGAGACACCCTTCGAACCTGGAACTGAGCCTACCTCCAAGCCTCCACTGTCAGCCCCACCACAGGCAGGCCTCTCAAGGGCGCATCACCACCTGTGAAGAACATGCCCTGCCCAGCCCCTCCCCAACCTGAGGAAAGAGGGCAAATGGAAAAGGGGAACTCAGAGAGGAAGAGAAAGAATGGTGTCACCCGGAGGGGAGGACAATGTCAGAGAACAGAAGTGCATGTGAACCACTGAATGGGAAACTAATTGGCTCTGCAAACATTCACCCAAGCGATAACTTAAATTTAAAAATACACTTGCCAGGCAGGATTTTATGGGAAGGGTGGTGTTGGAGCGGGCTATGCAGATGCTGGCTTCCCGCGCACAGCAAGGCGAGGACGAGGTACCTTGGCAAGGGGAGGAGCAGATGGAAGACCGTGGGGCGACAGTGACGGCTGGACACCGTGGAGACAGGTGGCGGGCTGATGTCATGAGAGGTCTTCAATGCCATAAACCAGTCTTCTCTTGGTAACAGAGGTGTATGGAGAGAGCCGCCCAGCTCGGCACTAGGAGAACCTACATGTTTTATATGTGTATCTAACTTCTCATCAGCATTTGGGCGATATTTTTCAGAAATACGGGTTTTTATCTATCAAACCCTTCGTGCATATTTTGATTCGTAATATAGATTGCATTCCCCACAATGTAAAGGCGCTCTCCCCTCCTCCTCCTGGGGTTCCCATTGCCACTCATGCTTTGTGCACTCTGGCATGCCAGTTGGCCTTGATGTCCCCTGAAGTGAGGGTCCCAAGCGGCCAGGTACAGAGGCTCATTCTCTCGCTGTTTCTTTATCCCTGCCAGAGTCCATTTTGACCCATGGCAACTCTACGGGACAGGTTAGAACTGCCCCTGAGAGTCTCTAAAACTAACTCTTTGCGGAAGTAGAAAGCCCCATCCCCTGTCCCCCCACCCCCCAGCAGCTGGTGATTTCAACCTGCTGACCTTGCGGTTAGAAGCCCAATGTGATCAGGGATCCCTGCCACACTGGGTGAAATCTGCTGTCGGAGAGGAAATCCAGTCAGTCTGGAGTAGAGACAGCCGAGGAGCGGAGGAACTGCTGCCAAGTCAGAACCAAAGGCCTTATCTTTTTTTAATTGTAATTTTCTGTTGCCTTTTCAAAACGGAATAAGCATTGTAGACATGGCAATGGGGGTGGCAATATTTAATTAAATAAATAAGATGTAGCTTTGTCCCTTTAAATAAATATACCAGAATTATTTTGAGCACGAAGGAGTGAGACCAGTGAACCCGTTGCCAACGCACCAACTCCACGCATGGTGCTCCCTGTGGCAGAATAGAACCTTGCTCCAAGAGGTTGATTGGCTCTTGAACATTTTATTGTGCATGAGATGAAAGTGAACATGACAATGTTACTTTCCCCTTCAGGAGTTCAGGAGCCCTGGTGGCATAATGGGATCTGTGTTGGATGGTAACTACATGGTCAGCAGTTTGAAACCACCATCCTCCCCTAGGGAGAAAGACAAGGCTTTCTACTCCTATAGAGCAGTTCTACCCTGCCCTATAGCGCTGCTGTCAGTCAGAATTGACTCAGTGGCACCTAGCTTCAGTCTATTGGTTTTAAGTAGTTCAGTAGTCTTGGTGGTGTTATGTGTTGGGCTATTAACCACAAGGTCAGTAGTTCAAAACCACCAGCAGTCTCTTGGGAGAAAGATGTGACTTTCTACTCCAGTAAAGAGTTACATACAGCCTTGGAAACTCACCGAGTCATTTCTACCACTGTCCTATATGGCTGCTATGAGTTGACCTTGAGTTTGACTTTGGGAATTTTCAGTACACAACTCTCCCATGACACTGTTTGTGACCCCTGCAGTGTGCAACACTTCCATTGTTTCCATTTGTCTGATGTCCCAGCCTTCGGGTGTTTGTTTTTTTGACACACCTTCCTCCCAGGTGTTATTGTTCACATTACAGGCCAATCTATTCTTTGGTTGCCAGGTGGCCTCTGGGTGTGGCTTCAGTTCCGCATTAGCAGTGTGACTGAGGGCAAGTGTCTAGAAGGTTGCTTCCTTTACTCTCCATCAGACCCACATGCCTGGGTTGGTTGGTTGGTTGGTTTTTGATGAGAGCGTCATGGAACTACCTTGCAAGCCTTACAAGACAGCAAAGGATGAACACAAGAAACTCCATGTTGACAGCGAAATAAAAAGCACTATAAAACCTAGCCTGAATGCTGAGCCATGGCCAAGAACCAACAGATGTTCTTAAGAGCCAACCCAGAAAGTCTAGGGAACCCCAATAAAACTTGGCTGAACACTGCGGAATTTCCAGAGTGACAGCAACCGGCCAGTGAAGCTGCCTGTATAAACCAGGTAGAGACACTGACGTTTCAGAGAGCTCAGAACCAAGGAGCCATCAACCCCTGCTCTCTCCCCGGGGTGAGTACATTGATGAAAGCAGAGCTTAGCAGGCCTTTGAGGCTGAAATAATATGTGTCGTGTGCTGTTATTATGTCCTTATACTTGCCCTTATATTCTGGTATTTGGTCATTTGGATTACCTTTAAGATTGTGAGATTGTTTGATATGTTTGCAGTGAATAAACTGAGCATTTGAAAATGTCAAAGAGCGTTAAATAACTACTGATCGCACCGTTTGTGACACTTTTTGAGTTTTGTTCTACAATTTTCCCCCATTCTAACCTGGAGGTTCAATTGCATTCTGGCTAAGGGCAGGCGGCAGTGGTGGCTGGCACTCTAGTCCCTCCGGCCCCAGGCGGTGTAGGCTTTGGTTCACGTGGTCCACGAGACTGATGCTCGATCCCTGCAGTCTTTGGTTCCCTTCCCTCTCCTTTGGTCCAGACGGGAAGAGACCACAGCTGTATCTTTAGGGGCTACTCCCAAGCACTGAAGGCCACAGCAGCCACCCCACCAACCAGGCTGCAGAACGTCACCTTTATGCTCACGCGGGGATTTTAATGGCTGAGTTCAGTACGAGAGTGCCTGAGCTTTCTTGGAGGCTCCTCTGGGTGGACTTGACCTCCCAGCCTCTCAGTTAGGGGCCAAGTGCTTAACAGCCTTCACCCCCAGGGACTCAATGAAGCAGCACTGAATCTCTCTTTCATCAGCTGACTGCAAACAGCACCTACTTCTTCCGCAGCGATTTCCCCATGGACATGAGTCACCAACCGAAATGGTGACTTCCACTGTCACAACCATAGGAGTGTAAGTCCCCAGCCAACACGAAGGAGTCTCTGCCTCCACTGAGCCCTGCACCATCTTCACTTTATTAACTGGGCGAATCATAGCTAGCCAGGCCGATCAGAGTCTAATTCTTGGGAATACGAATGAAGGGCTTCAGAGCAAATGAGCCCATGGGAGGCGAGGCTCGAGGAAATGCAGACTGGATTTCGGAAGTTAAAAGTTAGTCAGGGACTAAGCCACAGTACTACCTGATATACACCCAATGGAAAAAAGGGACACAGCACAGCACAGACTGACACACGCACACCCACATCTGTCCCCCACTATTCGCTGTAGCAAGAAGCTCAGAACCACCCAAGTGGCCATGGGGGAGAACGGATGGATAAAGTTAGGTGCCATACATACCCCAGTGGAAGGCCACGCAAGGATACAAAAGGAAAATGGTGGGACTGTGAGAACCCCTCGTGATGTGGATGGATGAACCTGGAGGACATTACAGCAAGGGAAGTGGGTCCATCACAACAGGGCGAGGATCCTACAGGACCACTGTTATTCACACTCACACACACACACACACACACACACACACAGAAGGTCTTCATACCCAAAGGAACAGATCTCGATGGTTACCAGGGCTGGGAGGGGGAGCAATAGGCAAGAAGGCAGAGAACACGCTACAGGAGGGAGATGGCGGGGAAAGGGTGCGGGGGGGGGGGGGGGAGGGCGGGAGAGGAGGCGTTGAGAGTTACAGGGAAAGTCATCAGGAGGACTGATAAGTTGTTCACGTTGTTGGAGGCAAAAATGATGATCTGAATAGAAAAATTACCACCCTGACTCCTAATAAAAGGTTTTTGGGGAAAACCCCAAGATGACCACCCCTAATAAAACCTTCTATCTTGAAACCCTAGGCCAAACGAAAGGCTGCGACATAAACAAAACACCCTTAATAACAGTGCTCCTCAGGGCAATCAATTTTAAGAGCCCAAAGGGCAGCATTTACCCAAAGCCAAGATGAGGGGGGTAGGGGATGGGGCGGGGGTGGGGATGGAGCCCGGAAACAAACCAAGGAAGAGCCAGAGGAAGGCAGAGAGCAAGCTGACACATCAGCAACCAATGTCACAGAACAATCTGCAAGTGGCTGCTTGGCTGGAAAACAGATTGGCTATGCCAACTTACAATAAATATACAATAAAATACTCAAAACTGAATCATAGGTCAAGCATTAGCCAGAGGCCAGAACCTATAGGATCTTTAGGACTCACAGTAAGCAAATCTGTTGCCAAAAAGACTCCTCTAAAGCAAAGGTATCCCCTTGAGGACTACCATGCCTCTGTCACAGGCCCCAGGGTTTCCCATCACCTTACAGGCATCGGAAAGGTGGACGATGAGTCAGGAAGACCAGAGACACACTGAAGCATTTGACCAATGATTTTGGGGTAGACGATTGAGTGAAATGGCCCATGGACTGCCAGGCAAGTGGACAAACCTATCTGGGACTGGCTAGAATAGAACCCTGGTTAGATTGGAAGATGGTGAGACCGGCACCCCACACTCTGGATGTGTTATCGGAAGGAGCTAGCTCCCAGAAAGGGACATCATGCTTGGTAAAGTAGAGGGTCGGCAATTCAACGGGAGGGACAGACACAGTGTTGGCAGCAGTGGGCCCGAGCTCAGATAGCAGTGATTGTGTGGACATGGCAGGGCCAGGCCGCGCTTCATTCTGCTGTGCATACGGTCACTGAGAGTTAGAATGGCAAACAACTAGGCTGGGCACAGTCTGTTAACAGCAGGGCCTGGGGCGTGCTCATAAGAACAGCTGCAAACATGTGGAGCACTCTGGTGCACTCCCCGCTGCCCCGCCCAATCCCGTCTTGCGGGTGCCCACAGTAGTGGCTGTGTCCAAACCCACTCCACGACTGCAGGCTGGCGTGCGCCTATGATGCTAAACAGGTTTCAGACCAGGATGAGGAAGAAAGGCCTGGTAACTTCCTAATATCAGCCAGTGGAAACCCTGCGAACTCCCATGTTGGGCTCGGCAGGCAGGCATGGGGGTGGCACCGGACCGGGCAGTGTGTCATTTCACTGTGCATGGGGTCACCATAAGGGGGGACTGGGAGACTGCAACAAGGGGCAGAGCACCTCAGGTGGCGCGGCTCCAACGGCAGAAGCTGAAGCACCCCCATTCCCGTGCCGCCCCCCCACCCACCCCATCAAGCTCAGTTCTCACTCTTGGGTTCTCGTAGGATGTCTTTTCTCTTCAGCGTCCCCTCCGTCTCAAGGACACGCGTTGAGTTCTTAAAACCAAGAATGCCTCCTCAGGACACCGTGGTTTGCGCATAATCATATCATTCAGAATTGAAAAATCCAACTCAAACATGTTCATGCACAGGGTAGCGTTTACTGATGGTTTCATAAGCCCATCGAGCTGAGTCCTCTATGAACTCCCAGCCCCACACAAAACACCCTCCCCAAGCACCCCGTAGCCGCTCTGCCTTTCCCAGAGGAAGCCCAAGCCCAAGCCCAAGCCCAGCGCCGGCTGGTCTCTTTCTTCTCTCTCCAGGATGCGCCTTGTCCCCCTCCCACATGCCCCACCCTCTCTAGACCCACCCATGGAGATGGAGACACTGAGAATCCCAGCCAGGAACAAAAGCCAGCTCGGGGCACACAAGGGATCCTCAGCCCCGGCACGAAGAGGCGCGTGGCGCAACCCAGGGCCAGGAGACAGGGCACGGGCTCTGGGCTACGCTGAGCTCCACTACACCATTCCCGGGGCTCATCGGCAATGAAAATGAGGCGCAGCATCCCGCCAGCAGGAACGTTCCAGAACGCGAGGCCTCCGGTGCCAATGGGCATCTTGAGCCAAAGGGTCGTCGCTCAGGACACTTACTTTCGTCTCATTTTGAGCACCTCCAGGTCAGAGAAAGAGAGAAATGTGGGCCTTCTGAGGACACGCTTCTGAGTCCTGGAAAGCACGTTTGTCTGAATCATCGCTGTAGACAGGAAGAAAGGGCAAACACACCGGAATCACGAGTTCGTCGCAGAAAACAACTCCTCGTTCTAAGGGTCGACGGAAGCTTCTGCTGAACTGGATGAGAAGCTGTGAGTTGCTCAAAAGCATGGACCTCAAGGCGGAGAAGCTACCTCAAAATACAGGGGAGCCTCAACAAGGCTGGGGACAAGAGGAATGGAGAGGTCATGGGATTGCCCCACAAATCTTCTGAAGTGCCTTAGTAGGTGAGACAAGGCTGTTCCTGGTTTTGTTTTGTTTTGTAGAATAAGACTTCAATCAAGAGCTTCGTATCTGGTGAGTTCTTTCCTAAGGAAAAACTAGCATCGTGACATGTATTGCCGAATAGCATTCTAAAACTATGGGGGGTGGAGTGGGGGGTTTTTTCCGGTTTTTTTTGTTTGTTTGTTTTAAGCTATGTTACTTAAATCCCTCTCAGATCTCAGGTTTTACCAAAAAGAACCT
The DNA here is from genome assembly GCF_050624435.1 of Tenrec ecaudatus. NCBI lineage: Eukaryota > Metazoa > Chordata > Mammalia > Afrosoricida > Tenrecidae > Tenrec > Tenrec ecaudatus. Next base: position 157,159,783 of record NC_134538.1, read on the forward strand.
TAGCAAACGAGTCGACGTGACTCCCAGTGACCCATGTGTGGAGAGTAGGATTTTGCCCGTGGAGTCTTCCAAAGGAGAACACCAGGCTTCTCTTCTGAGGGACCCATGGGGCAGCTCAAAACTCCAACTTTCTGATCAGTGGCCGAGCGCATTAATTGTAGGTGCCACCTCGAAACAGCAAGGACTCAAGACGGTCTTCGCCTACCCTCCTCTCAAGGGCCTGCAGGGTGTCCTGCGAGGGTGTGCGCCTGACCACCTGCAGGGAGGGCCCTGGGGTGGAGACCAGGGAGGTCAGTGGACTAGATGCTGACTAGACTCCCCGGGCCTGTCCCGATGGCTCAGATGAACGGGATGAGAGGCAGGGGTGCTAATCAGGAGATGGAAGAAGCCAAAAGACAGGGCCAAAGGAGAAGAGCCAAGTTCCTGCCACTCCGAAGGTTGCCCCACGGCCTGAGGTCCCTGTGGTGGGTGGCCAGAAGCTCCTGAAAATTCTGCCTCCACTTTGAGACAGAGCCCAGGGCTCAGCCCACAGAGGAAACGCCTGAGGGACGGGGAGGCCGGGAGACACTCCCACGGGGAAAAGCAGGTGTCCAGCAGGCACTGGCATCCACGGGTTGTGAGCCTTTCTTCAAGGTTGGAGGAGGAGATGGCAAGACCTGGGCCCCCCATGTGCCTGCTAATGCTCCCTCCTCACTTCTATCCACCCCCCAGACCCGAACGACAACCCCTCCCCGCCAGACACACCCACTCACCTTGGAAACTCAGTTCATATGCCTTAGAGCCTGCCTGAAAGCCCACAATTCCTTTTGGGTATGCAAGAAACATAGCCTCGATGTACGAAGAGTCGATGTTCGAAATTTCCTGGTTACTCGACTAATAAAAAAAATTATTATTATTTAATAAAAAGTTGTCAGAGCAGGCTTTTCAGAAATTCGGTCTTTTGGACATCATCTTAAAGTTTCATCACGACACTCTCGTTCTGGCGTGGAGTCTGAAGAAGAGGATATCCTGTCCCCCAAACCAGACACTCAGCACTCGAGACTAAGAGCCCATGCAAGGCTGGTTGGTGCCCAGAGATGGGGCACTCAGCAGGGCCAGAGCGGACTTTGGCGCTTGATGTTGTTGGGAAAACAATGCTTGTTGTGGTACTTCTGTCACTCTCCACACGGGGCAGAGTGACATGCATGTCCCTCTGAGGTGGGCATCTACATTGGCCACAGAGCAGAACCCAGTGTTCTGCTCTGCACAGAATGCTCTGAATGAGGAACTTAGAGGCATGGGTCAAGGCCCAGCTCGCCAGACTTTCCCAACCCCCAAATCCAAACTCACTGCCATCGAGTCAATGCCAACTCAGTGACCCTATAGGACAAGGTGGAACTGCTCCATCACTTGTATAAGTCTTCAGGAGTAGACAAATCTCACCTTTCTCTCATAGTGTGGCTGGTGGATTTGAACTCCTGACTTTGCAATGAGAAGCCCAACACTTAAACCACTACACTACCAGGGCTCCTTAACGACCACAGGAATGATTACTTCGAGTTTGTAACTTCTTCATCCACAAAACACTTTTATTGAACTGTACCCTGAAAGTCTCCCTGGCTTGATAGGAGGAGCCGTCGTGCTCAGCACCCCAGGAGTTTCCCCAGCTGTAACCCACAGAAGGAAGGAAGGGGGCTGAGAGACAGGCAGGGCTTTGAGCCCCACGGCCACTGTCGCAGGGCAGCTCTGCCATATTTAACATTGCCCCGGGAACAGCTGTCTCATAACAGGTCTCTGCAGCTAACACAGGCTGCAGACCTTGGAGTTATGTATCAGCAGGACTGTGGGGAGGATCATCATCCACTGACAGGAAATCCCTTCTTTTCCCAAGAGACCGGGCGGCTTGGCCAGAGAGGCACAGTGAATTCGGAACCAAGTCGGCTCTCTCTCTGCATTGGTAGTTCAGCTGCTGAGAGTCAGAATGACCCTGCACGGGTTGGACTCTCTGTGGAAAGTGGGGTTCTGGGGAGAAGCTGGGGCTGTGTGGAAGGCAGGGCTGTGTGCAAGGCAGGCCTCTGGGTTGCTTTTAACTATTTTGGGCTTCATCTACCCCTCCCCAACTCCCTGCTTCATTTTAATATCCTTTATTTCTTTCTGTTCACTCTAGTTTCATTACACTTGTAAGATACCTTCATCTTTTTTTCTATCAACTGGAGATCAAACAAACAAACCTATCAATTGCTGTTCAGTTGTCCCGGACTCCTGGCAGCTGCAAAGTATCAGTGGAACTGATCCATGGGGCTTTCAGGGAAATAGACAGCCTGCCCTTCTTCTGAGGCAGCGGTTCTCAACCTTCCTCATGCCGTGACCCTTTCATACGGCTCCTCATGTGGTGGTGACCTCCCAACCATACAATTATGTTCGTTGCTACTTCATCACTGTCATTTTGCTACTGTGATGAATCTGGTGACCCCTGTGAAAGGGTCGTTCGACCCCAAAGGGGTCGAGACCCACAGGTTGAGAACCCCTGGTCTAAGGCATCTGCAGGTGGTCTCCTCCCTCCACTATCTCAGTGGGCAGCCACAGGTGTTAACCATGTGTACCCACCCAACAGCCACAGCAATGACCATCATGATGCGGGCAACAAGGTAGCCTGACTGACTCAATGTCACCATGAGACAGAGGCAGCTCGAGGACCACGAGCGATAATACCATGAACGGAAGAAGGAGCACGGAGCCAGCACTCCTCAACCGACTCCCACCTCTGCTTCCTAGGGGCTCTCTCTGGGTGAGCGCGCCTGGCACCTCCTGGCATCAGGGGTAGTGAGAAGGGACAGGAGACTGACTCATGCATCTCAATGTATAAGAGGAAGTCAAAAGGTTCATGGAAACGGGAAATGAAAAGATAATGGACTTTTCCCATCAACCTTGTCAAGCTGCCTCCTCTAGGCTTCATCTGCAGGGTGTGAGAGAGAGAGGGCATGTGTGCGTGCATGTGCATGGTCCTGGGTAGAAAGTGACAGAGCCCATCAGTTGCCCATTCAAGTGTGTCCCCATTTTTCTCTATGACATTGGTTGCAGGCAGTCCTTTCAACAGCGTTCTTCCCACATCCCCATTTCCATTCACCCTTCACCCTCCCCCGAGGCCGGTCCTGCCTGGTTGAGGCAGCTCCTTGAGCGGGCCGGGGTTAGACAAGCTCCCCCAATGGGGGCAGTGGGACTCACCTTTTCTCCATATTTAACCCAAATGTCAGATCTGCTTCTCCAGTACCAAACCCACTGGGTGGCAAAGACCAGCGAGGTCATCTTGGTGCGGGACGATGGGGTGGAGAGGCGTCGAAGGGGTTTGGAATTACACGTCATAGTCTGGAAATCGATGCTATAATCCATCACAGAAAAGCTGAGAGAGAAACAGGAATCGTTAGCAGAACGCCTCGCTGCCTTTCTGGTCTCCAAGCTCCGAGCTCTCGTCTCTAGGGCGCCAAGTGAAACCCTGGGAGCTGCCGGAACCTTCCTAACACTTCCTACAGTTCCGGAGGGCAGTCAAGAAAGAGAAGGGGAAATGCAGGGAGGGCATGTGCCCAACCACATAGTCAGTGACATCAGAAAGTGTCTGGATCCATAAAATATTCACTCGGGGACATCAAGTCAGATGCGACTCAGTGGGAGCCAACAGGACAGGACAGAACAGCCGCTGTGGGTTTCCAAGACTCTAACACTTTCCATGAACAGAAACCCTTGTCTTAAGTTGGGGCGAACCAATGGGCCCCCCAAAGGAGTGGAAGGAGAATCTTTCCAGAAATCCAAACCAAGACCAAAAGAGGGGACCACCTACATTGTGGAGGAGATGCTGATAGTTCTGTTGGGGGGGGGGGCTGGGGGGGTGACTAAGGAGAATGAGAACTAACCAGGCAGCCAGCGGGACGGGATGGGATGCTAAACAGTGAGTGCAGGGAACTAGGGGGACAACGGGCCAGATTTTAGATACCTGGGTAAACACTACGAATTCATTTCTACCCAACCTTCGGTGACCCACACCACGGACTAAGCACCAGGATGATGGATGCAGGGGCTACACCAGGAGGGCCTAAGCATAGAGGCCCCGCTAATGAAAAGGAGTGTGCCTTGAGGGTGCCTGCACCCTTGGACTGAGGGCCGGGGTGCTTGGATAGGAGAGGAAGCAGAGTGGCCACCCCAGGATTATGGAAGTGGCAGCTGTTGGACCTTGGGGGGAACCCCTGGCTCAGTGGGTATCTGGTGGAAGGGGACTCAGGATCACCATGGAGGCAGTTCCTCAGTGCCCACCCTGCAATGACAGAACAGGTCTATACTGGGGGTGTTGGCTTGGGTCAACCCAAGACCCCCACTACGGTCAAACCCCATACTGAGGGCCAACAGAGCCCCATCAATGAGAAATCGAACTGTGCAGGACAAAAACTCAGGAGCTGCGGCTCAAGGGGGAGCTGTACTCACATAGACTCCTCACACCCGGCAGGGTCTGGAGAGCTGGGTCACTGAGAAAGTGGATGGTGAAAATAGTGCAATGGACTTATACCCCAGGGGGTGATTGACAATGCTGTACTGCTTTGTTTAGAAGGTTTTTTTTGTTGTTGTTGTTTTTTTGGTTTTTTTTTTTTTTTTTTTTTTTTGCTTTCTTGGCTGTAGCTTGCTTTTATTGTGTTTGTTCTTTTTGGATGTGTATGGTCGGTTTGTTTGGCTGCTATTGATGCAGTCGATCTTACAAGGTTGTGATTTTGTCATATTACGACAACCAAAGTAAACCTGAGACGTGCAAACCCCACGGACAAGAAGATGGAGTCTGGGCCCTTACTTAACTCTAGCCCCAATCCAAGAACATAACTCTGATCACATGGCCCTGCTTGATACTCACCTTCATGAAATGATCACCGAAGATAAGGTGCTACACCACAGTGTGGTGATGAAACTAGACAGGCCCCGGCTATGGATCAGAATAGTGTCTGGGATCTAAAAGGCTTGTACTCAAACAAGCAGCCATCTAAGCCAGAAGTCAACTAAGTCCACACAGAAGAAGCCCACCAGCTCGTGTGATCCAAAGATGACAATTACAAAATTCAAATATGGCAAAAGGAAAAGCATCGGTGTATAAATTGTGAACACCCGGTTTGTGGAGGACAGTGAGAGCCCAAAACCCTTCTGCAAAGGATCTAGTCAGACTGAGCCGCTGGAGCTGCTCGACCAAAGCCATTGCTATCAGGGAGGGATCACTGTAATCTTGAGTAAGCTGAATGGAACTGGACACTCAGCCTGATGACCTCACTACAGCCCGAGTTGAATTGGTTCAAGGGGCCAGTATCTCCTACCTGTTCCATGACAGATATTTTGTCCCTGCCTTTTTGAATGTTGATGGTGGGGGGGAGGGGTCTTTTCTTTCTAACTTATTACTTGTATTTTGGTCTTTATACAACTATTACTTTATCCTCGCCACCTAATTTCGATTTTGGTTTGTATGGTTTCTGTTGGGTTTCTCACCTTGTCACGCACACGGGGAGTAGCTGCCGAGTGAGACTAACTGATACAACGGTTGATAGGGGACGCAGGGGTGGGGGTGGGTGACACGAAGGGAAAGGGCGTCTCAGGAGTCACAATTGAAGGGGAGGGGGGACTAGCACTGACTGCGATTGCACAACTCATTTTAAAGGTACTTTAACCATGGGAGGAGGATGTTCTAAAATTGATACAGCAATGATTGCGCAATCCTGCTTGCTATGATTGGACTAGTAAATTATGTACCAATAAAACTGTTACAAAACCAACAAACAAAAGTAAGCCTTGTCTTTCTCCCAGGGAGCATCTAGTGGCTTCAAACCACTGACGCTGTGGTTAGAAGCCCAACACGTAGCACTATACCAACAACCCACTGCCTGCAGCTCCATTCTGACTCACAGCCACCCTTAGGACAGACGGATCTGCCCTGTGACTGCTCACAAGAATACAAACCCTGCCCTTCTCCGGGGCTCTCACCAGGGCTCCTGGTGGCGGAGTGGTTACACACAGGGCTGTGATCCACAAGGTGACAGTTAAAACCACCAGCTAGCAGCCCAACGCGTAACCATCATGCCACCAGGGCTCCTAGAGAGTTGGATCTGTGCAAACAAGCTTTTTAAATAGATAAAGTCAGGTCACTTTTCTCAATCAAGATTTCCTTTGTGTAGGAAAACATAGGTAATTTTCAAAAACAAATGATATTTATGTTCACTGGTATTAGACTCCGTGTGCCCCTCAGCTTTCCATTTTAATGCAGTATGCATTGAGAACTCTACTCTACGTAGCTAAATGCTCTGAGACCAGTCCATTCTCACTCCCAACAACCATCAGGGCAGATGAACATCCCATAGAGAAACCGTCATTGTTACTGAAATAGTCTGCCTATCTAGCTCCCTCCCAAGAGTGGCTGGCTGGTGGGCTTGAACCACTAACCTGCAATTAGCAGCAAAGTGATTTAACCAGCGTTCCTAAATAAATAACCTCCTACAATGACAACCCTGCTCTAGATGTACCTGTGCGTGTGTGGGGGGGGTGCGGGTAGGGGGGTCATTCATCCAGAAATCAGGCTGGCAGAAAGGCCTGGCAATCAACTTTTGAAAGACGACCGCCATCATAAGGAGTACGGGGCGCCCTGACACACATGGGGTTTCCCACGGGGTTGCCCTAGGCTACAATAGACTTTGATAGCAACTCACTTGTCTTGGATTTCATCGGATGGTGCACAAGGTTACATGCTAGCCCCCGAGCACCCCCAAATCAGGTTTTAAAACAAGATGATAGCTGATGTCGCCCTCTAGGGGTAAAGTGCAGCAATACAGCTTTCACCAAAAACTCACGGAATTCATTCATAATGAAAGTTACATAATACGAAGACACATCGCATGTGCCTGTGAATGAGACTGGCAGCTATGGTCCCACGTGGCATCCCCACTTCAGCTGTAACAAAAGCAGAACTGTAACGTACTCTCTAAGATCGAGAAAACAGCTGGGGGGAAACCGAAAAACCCAGAGTCAATCCCAACTCATGGTGACCTGCTAAGGCAGGGCAGAGGAACCCCTGTGGGTGTCCGACTGTACAGCTTGACAGGAAGAGAAAGCCCTGCCTTCCTCCGGTGGGGCAGCTGGTGGGCTCAAACTGCAGACCTTGAGGTTAGCAGTCCAATGGATAATCCCCTAGACCAGAGGTCTCAACCTGTGGGCCACGACCCCTTGGGGGGATGGTGGTGGTCAAAAGACCCTTTCACAGGAGTCGGCCGATTCATCACAGTAGCAAAAATGACAGTGATAAAGTAGCAACAACAATAATGTTATGGTTGGGGGGTCACCACCACCTGAGGACCTGTATGGAAGGGTCGGGCCTGAGGAAGGTTGAGACCACCGCCCTACATGCCAGCAGGGCTACTAACTAAAAGAAATGAAATACTCAAGTGCGTCTCGCAGAAGGAGCCCTGGTGGCTCAGTGCTTAAGCTGCTCACTGGAAGTTCAGCAGTTCGAGCCCACGTACTGGTCCACTGAAGAAAGCTGAGGCAGTCTTTGTGTGAAGACAGCAGCCGCGGATACCCCTCCAGGATGGTTCTGTTTTGTCCTGCAAGGGTCGCTACGAGTTAGAATCAACCCAGTGGCAAGGAGTTTGTTTTCATTTTAAAAATCCCACGCAGAATTCTGCCCTACACTATGTTCACATTAGGGAACCAGGCCAGAGGTCATCTTTTCCCAAGCCATTTCATTAGTTCACGAGTTCGTGGGAACAGGGGAGGGCCTCTTCATGGTGTGTTTCTGCAGGGCCCATGGGAAAAGATTCAGTAAGCACACAGCGGAGTCACAGTCTCTTTCAGTACAGTTAGCAAATATTCCCAGAACCCCCGGCATGTCTGGGCTTCTTCAAATCCACTCTCTTTCCACAGCTCCCTGGAGCATGGCCAGGTTTGTCTCAGCACACCTCTCCTGCATGAACAGGATCCCCTGTGCTCTCTGCTCTCCGATCCCCTGGAGCCGAGCACGAAGCTCTCCCGGGAGGCTGCTGGGGACCCACCAACCAGAGCACTGTCCTCCACTTACTTGAAGGTGTTTGGGTCACAGTAGGCCTTCTCGATCTCTATGTTTGGAAGGTCAATCCAGGTGTTCTCCATCTTCAGCATCTGCCACTTAAAGGGCAGGTAGAAATGCACTTTGCTGCAATTCACTACAGAGAGAGAGGAGGTCAAGAGGACCTGTCATGGGTTGAATGGTGTCCCCCTCCCAAAATTATGGGCTTCCAGAAGAAACAAGCAACTTCTGGCTTGGAAGAAGAACAGAATCTAGTGTCAACTTGCAAAGGGGTGGAGTCTAGTTTGTCAATCAGGTCACAGCCTGATATTTGGAGGCACCACGAAAAGAAATAGCTCACTGGAGGCCAGATACACACTCTCTCTGCTTCATCTTCCTGCTGACAAACCACATGGAGCAACGCTGATGAAGCCAGAGCCCTGGAACTGGAGGAGCCACATGGAGACCCCTGACAGCACTGAGATGTTTCCACCGCCACTGGATCCACTAGATTTTCCACCCGCTGACCTGTGATCTTCCTGTACTCAGCGGCATTGTATGTGTTGTGTGAGTCTAAAGAAGAATTTATGGACTAGGATCGGACATATAGGCTGATATTGGACTTGATATGGATGGGGCTGAGATGCTTTTCTCAATATACAATTGCTCTTTGATATAAATCCCTCACTTACGTGTGTGTGTGTGCGCGCGCATGAGTCTGGATTTGTTTCTCTAGGCTACCTGGACTAACACAAAAGGCATATGAAGAGTGGCCTGTCATCGGGGAGGGGGCATTAGAACGGACTGTGACTGCATAATTCATCTTAGAGGTGATGTAACCATTTGGGGGGTGGGGAGGAATTTCTAAAATTGATATGGTAATGATTACACAAATCTCCTTGATATGATTGAACTATTGAATTGTATGATATATAAACAGAAGAATGGCCTATCTATATGATAAAAAATACAGAATGGCCTTACCCATTAAAAGGTTGCCAAAAGAATGTTAGAATGTCAAATGAAACAAAGTATTCAGAATATTACCAAAAGCTGGGAAACAACACTGTTGATACAGTTGTTTCCCAATTTTCCAATTCAAAATAAGAAAAACACGGTGGGGGAAAGAGAGTGAAATGTGACAAGACTGAGTCTGAATGGTCAGGTTTTTGCTTTCTTTTCTTTTTTAAAACAAGGATTAAAAACAAAAATAATAAAATAAACTAAGGATTAAAACCAAAGTCCCAGACTGGCATCCCAAAGGAACGGACTTTGGAGGCTCACACAGGGAAGGAGGGTGAGGGTGGGGAGAGGAAGCCAGACTAGAAGAAGGACAGGTGTGGACTTGGGGGAAAGAAGGATGGAGGGCCAGAAGAAGAGAAATTGCAGGAGGGGGTGGTGGTGCTGGAAAATAATATGGGGATGTGGGGGTGGTGTCTGAGAGGAGCTTAGACTGTTGACTTCAGAATTGATGGTCTAATTCAAACAAAAAATATATATACGCCTGCCAAGACCTTTCGGTTTAGTTTTGTGATTTCGTTGGTTCTTAGTAGAGATAAAAGACGGCCTCCTGCTTGAGTGAAATACATCCCCTACGACAATACTGTGCCGTGATGAACACAGAAGGCAGCGTAACTCAGGCATCACCTGGCTCAGCTCGCTTTGTGCGCCTCCAGATTGCACATCTGCACAGCGGCTGATGTGCAGCACCTGCCTCCTGGTTGAGGTGAAGCTTAAAGAGGATGCGGGTGAGGTTCACGATGTCACCTTGGCGAGGCTGAGGAGGGCTCAGCAGAGGTTGGCGACGTCTCCATTCGCTCCGTCTCGCTATAGAGAGAGTATGTAGGGTACTCACCCTGTGGACAACATTCGTGCAGGTAGTCGAGACAAATTTCTTTTGAGCCGCCATCTCTCTTGGAAGGCGAGGGGCTGGTCACGTTGGAGTTGGAATCTGAAAAGGAAAAAAGAGGGCTTCTCCATACATTGACACCCGTGTTTGTAACCCCTACACCAGACGCCCGACCAGACCATGAGGTGGAATCGCTGATGCTTGGTTGTGTCCGAGGGCATGACTGGGCCCCACATTGTTCGCGAGTGTCCAGATGGCTTCCCGGGAAAGGAAGCACGTGAGCCTCATACTCATTCTCAAAACCATTGCCAGGCAATCACTCTTTTCCATTAAGGTGGAAGCTTAATCTGCTGCCTCTCCTGGGTGGTCTTCCCCGAACTTTATGGGTCCCCTCTCAACAGTGCCACCCCTTCACCAAAGCCCCTACCTCAGACCCCTGGTAAGCGCTCAAGGAGCAGCCTCTAGCTGCTCCTCCCAGCTGGGTGCGTAAGACCTCGCGACCCGCCCTTCCTCGACAAAGACTTACACGGCGCTGGGTCATGGGTCTGGCTGCTCAGCCTGCTGGTCGTGGTCATTGGGGTGTGGGCTGTGCTGTGAGTACTGACCCCCAAAGCGGCAGCCCTGCTGGAAGAACTTGCTGGCGTTGGGCGGCTGGTAGCCTGAGCATAGACTGTTGCCTTCCCAGGTGTGGGACGGTCCTGGCTAAGCATGCTCTGATCGCAGGAGGGCAACGCATCTGAATCCCCTCTTGAGCCCAAACTAGGACCACCCGTCTTCTCTCTCAGCGCCGTCTCCCTCTCCACTTTCAGGAGCTCGTTCCCCAGGTTGTTGGCATACTTGGTAGACCAATAGGTCTTTGAGGTGATATACTCATTCTTAGACGCCACGGCCGCCCTGTCCTCAGGAATTTTGCCAGTGCCTCGTGGAGTCCTGGGAAGGGGTCCAGGATCCGGGTCCTTAGACAGTGATTCTTCATGCTCTCTGCTGGCTGTGGTCTTGTAACTTGGGGGTCTTGTGGAAGAGAGATCTGTGGTCACTCTGTCCACTCTGTTAAGAAAGGGGACCTGGTTTCCATTCCCACCCTTGATGTCTGAGGAGAGCGTGCTCAAGTTTTTCCGGGGTAAGGGGACAGGTGAAGTCGGAGGAAACACCCCTTCTCCCCAGATGCCCGAGCTGTTCCCCCTCGACGTGGGTTCCTTCCAGATGGAAGCTGGTGTTGAATCGGGCACAGGGTAAACGCTACCTGAATGCCCACAAAAGAGATCGTTCTCTGAAAGCCTGAAGTTTGCGCCCATCTGGCCTGCAGGACTGGTGGCCTTGGTTGAGACTGGTGGAGGCGGAGAGCTATGAGGGCTGCCAAGATGCTTGAGTTTGTGGGTGAGAGCCTCCATCGTCCCATCGCTATCACAGTCATCGCCGGCGTCATCGTCATCAAACAGGGAGGACCTGCGGCTGAGTTTCTCGGGATCAGGTGAGTAGGATTTCTGGGAAGAGTCTCGAGCAGGTGGAAGAAATTCCTGGCTGTCTTTTAAGGCTCTGTCTCGACTCTTGCTTCGACCTCTGTGTGGCATGCCTCGCCGGTACAGAGGAGGGGCTAGGAAGAGAACAGCAAACAAAGTCATCAAAGTTCAGGGTTCACGTGAGTGGATCTCATGTGCTGTGCTGTAGTGAACAAACCCTGAGTGGGCGGGTCTAACACAGAAACAAACGCCTTCTCTCGCAGTTGAGGCAGCCAGACATGTGAATTCAGGAAACCAGCTCTAGGGAATGCTTTTCCTCTCTGGGGGAAATCTCTGATCTCCTTTCAACACCTGTGAGCCCAATGTTCTTTGGAGACCTCCGTGTGCCTTCGCAACAACCTTCCCCAGTCTAGGAGGTTCTCAGTGCATGGGACCCAGGGGAAAAGGACATGCTCCTATCCCAGCCCCTCTTTCTTGGTGGTAATGTGTCCCCTGTTCTCTGCTTGCTTCTCTCCCCTTCTCACTCTTGGAAAAGGTGATGCAGGTCACCTGCTAGGGAAATTCCCCTCCATCACCTCAGGAACACGACCGGGGTGAGAAGGACGCGTCTCACCCCAAGCCCTTTAAAAGCAACTGACTGCTGACACCAGATCACATCGCAGGGCCAGCGTGAATCATGACATAACTGCCGTCTATCGTTGCATGCCTGCCAACCCACCAAGGATCGTGCCCAACCAAGTTACCATGTACTTGGGGTGGTGGTAAGATTCAACCCGTGACACTATTCAATTTTTACCTGGACTGCTTGTTTTAAAACCTCACCCAAGAGAAATGGACATTGGTGCTTGAGATAGTTAAAGTTTATTGTGCCAACCCGGCCGATAAACACATATGGGCTTAATTGAAGGGCGGAGAGATAAATGGCTCGGTGAGCCTCGCCTTTCTAGTTCTCAGGTCTCTTGCTTTGTGATGGGCAGACCAGGGTGCAGCTGCCTTAGACAGTTCCCTGCTTCAGCGGGCAAGGCTCACTTCCTACAAGACATCCCCGAGGAGAAGCCATATTGACCTACCCTGATGCAGCCCTGGGTGCTGGAGCAGCCGTGTGGAGACCCCTGCCAGCACTGAGATGCTTACACATTCACTGATTCAGCTTTCCTCCTGCAGTTGGCATCATAGTGTGTGTTTTGTGAGATGGAGGAGGACTTTGTGGATTGGTGTCAGACATATGGGTTAGTGTTGGACTTGTGAGCTTGGGCTGCACTGGGTTGGGATGTTTTCTGGATGTGCATTTAACCTTTATATAAAACTCTCTCTTATACATGAGTTTCTGTGGATTCATTTCTCTACAGTACCCAGACTAACAAGGTGTCGTTTCATTCTGCCAATTTGCTCAGTGGGGAACATGACTCTGAGGAAACACCTGCCAGCATCACAAATACTGCGATCTTTCAACCTAGTCTTCTGGAACTAGCCCTCGCCTGATCCTGAGGGTTGGCTTTTTACAATTATGCTGGGTTCTGTTTCCAACATTTAACTTGGGGTTTTGATATACATCAAGTCCACCTCTACTTCTCGTTTTGGTCATATCACCTATGTATGTATGTGGTGTGCATAGGTGCTGTGTATGTGATCTACGTGTGGCGGTTGGGGGGGGGGTGTAGCTGTGTACGGTATGTGTGACGCGTGTGTGCAGTGGGGTCTATGCACTGTATGTGGTATGCCTGGTAGGGTGAGGCCTGCCTGTGTGAGCGGTGGGTGCATGTGTGAGGTTGGAGTCTGTGGTGTATTTGTGTGCCATGTACCCAAGGTGTGTGTATGTGCATGTGTGTGTGTGGGGGGGGTGTGATTGCACATGTACACCGCTCACACGGGGCCGTGGAGGCACAGCAAACACCTGCCCCTGTTGCGAGAACAAGCACAGGGAATAGACAGGGGGTAGGTGACCGCCACGTCCCCTCACCCCTAGCGGGAGGTTTTAGTCCCAGTGGAAACGGCTCTTGTTATTGTTCACAAGGCTGCATTGATGGGGACCGATCCCTTTTAAGACAGAAAGGGGCAGCTTAAGCAAAAGCAGAGATGAGGACAGGAGAGGCCAGGCCACATGGAGGTCCTCTCAGGAGCAGAGCTCAGAGAGACAAGCACCCTGACCTCTGACCCCAGGCCTATGCGGGAGACAGTGTGTTTGTTAGATCGCCCACGTGGTACTTCTGCTAAGGCGGCTCTAGAAAACCAAGGCGACCCTGAAAGCCTTTCTTTTCCAGTCATTTCTGTTCACTCGAAAATCCCACTGTTAAAAGCGGCGGATACCGCATCTCCAGCACCCTCACCCTACGGGCATCGCCCTCAGGCCCTCACCTCCCCTGGTTCCTCCATCCCACCCCACCCCGTCATATGCCCTCAGCCCCCAGCCCTCCAGCCTGCTCATCTTTACCGACATCACCCACTCCCTATAGCCGCTCCCCGGACCCTGTGCCCCAGCCCCACCTCTCCTGCCCGGCGGGTTTGGGTTCTTCCGGCGGCGGCCGCGGCTGCGGGTGTGCTTGTTGTTGCAGATGTCCTGGATGTTCTGCACGACGTCCTGATAGAGGCCGTGGTCCTCCATGATGGCCAGCACCTTGTGGTCCAGCAGGTTGTGGGAGCGCAGGCAGTTGGTGTAGTTGCAGTTGCCCCGTGTGAAGTGCTCGCAGATGTGCAGGCGGTTGCAGGGAGGCTGCTGGCTGCATATCTGCTGCCGGCCCTCGCCCTTGTAGCTCTTGCAAATCTGCGGGAGGAGGACAGAGGACGGAGTCAGTGCTGGAGCTGTCCAGGCCACCTTGGGACAGGGCAGGTTGGGCTCGGTTCGAAGCAGTCATCTTGCTACCGGCAAATTCTGCCATCTAGAAAGCTTACTTAACTGGTACCTTCTAAAGACAAGAAAATTGGGGGGGGGGGGCGAGGAAACGAACTAATACCAAGGGCTCGGGTAGAAAGAAAATGTTTTGAAAATGATGGCAACATATGTACAAATGTGCTTGACAGAATGGATGGTTGGATGGATTGTGATAAGAGCTGTAAGAGTCCCCAATAAAATGGTTAAAAATAAAATAAAGACCAGAACCCTGCCCACAGGACCAACAGATTTAAGGGCGGGTCCAATCACAAACTTGCCCCACTTCTAAAGGACCTGCCTTGGCTTCAATGACAACTTCCAGGACCTGTCTATATCCCTTTTTCCAAAGTCACTTCCTCAAAGGCTCTTACAAACTGAGACTTCTCTTATCAGGCACGGCTCTTTCTGAACGAGCCCTGGGGGGTGTAGTGGTTACAAGCTGCTCTCGGAGAAAGATGGGACTACTCCTCCTACAGAGTGACAGTTTCAGAAACCACAGGGAGGAGGGGGGAGAGAGAGAGAGGCAGTTCTACCCTGTCCTATAGGGTTGCTATGAGTCGGGATCAACTCCATGGCAGTGAGTTTGGATTTTTTTTGTTTTGTCTTCTCTTTCTCAAACCCAAGACCTTACCATCCCTGTGGGACTGCCAGGCAGTCTGCTGCAGCCAGCCTGTTTCCTCCCCCATTAAAATGGGGATTTTTGTCTATAACTCGACTCCAGGCTGCAGTTTTGTGGGTTAGGTATTGGGCTACTAGCCACAAGGTCAGCAGTTCAAATCCACCGCACAGTCCTCGGGAGAAAGATGAGGCTGTCTGCTGCCAAGAAGATTGAGCCCTGGAAACCCTAGGGAGCAGATCTACTGCTGAGTTAGAACTGCCCCAGTGAACATGGGTTTGGGTTGGGCCACACCAAGTTATTGACCAGACCAAATAAAATACGTGGAAGCGATATGTACAAAATTGAAAGTGGGGCTTCAAGTGTTTAATCCTCAAAAGGGAAAGCCCCTGGAAAAGAGAGAGGATGTTGCTACGGAGTCCCCTTCAACTGATGCAAACATTTGTCAGCTGCTTCAGGCCCTCCACAGCCTCCACAGAGGGCGCCCATGCCCACCTCCAGTCATGACCTTGCCTGTCAGACACCTACTGAGGCCATTGCAAGTAGGATGCTTGCCATGGAGGCTCCGGTCTCCATTACAACCTCCATCCTGGCCTCTCAGCACGTGGTCCCCAGAAGCACAAAGCCTCTGGCCCTGCCCATACCCTCGGGCTCAGAGCTGCTGAGAGGCCAGCCCGAGATGACTACATCATCCCCCCTTGCAATGGTGTGGCAGTTACATAATTTCATGTCAACTTGATAAATAAGTGCAGGGGTGGAGTCTAGCCTGTCAATCAGGTCACAGCATGATGCTGGCTCCTGGCGGGCATGGCTTTCTCACGAGGATTCTGGGAACTTTTTTCTCCCTGGAGGTGGGTCACACTTTCTCTGCTTCACCTTCCTGTTGACAAACCACGTGAAGTCACGCTAAGATCTGCAAGAGCCCTGGAGATGCTTGCACTGCCACTGGATCCACCAGACTGCACCCACTGGCCTGTGGTCTTCCTACCATTTGCATCATTGCATGTGGTTGCATCAGTCTGAAGAGGGATTCATGGACTAGCATCAGACTTGTGGGCTAATAATGGACTTATGGACTTGATCTGGACTGGGCTGGGATGTTTTCTTAACATATAATTTCTCTTTGATATAAAGCTCTTTCTCTCTCTTTTTTTTTTAAAGCTCTTTCCTATACACAGATGACTGTCCTTGGATTTGGTTCTCTAGTCAACCCAGCCTCACACGGATGGCATATGATCGTCTAACTACTACCTACACTTCTGCCACTTTGCCTACACAGTTCCAGGTGCTCATTCTGCGTCTAAACATCTTTGTTCCTGTTCTTCCTAACGTAACTCAGACACAGAAACACAGGTCCTCGTGCTCTGTAGCGTGGGCACAGCCTATTTCGCTGGGCTCGGCTTTACGGCAATTTACAGACACAGTGAGTTTAGCAGTTGAATGTCTGTGGCAAACCTGTTCTGAGCAAGTCAACTGGTGCCATGTTTCAAAGGGCACACGCTCACCCATGCTGAGTCACATTCTCTCTAAACCAAAATCTGCCACTGTCCAGTCCATTCCAAACTATGGTGACCCCAGATAGAGTCCAGAGTTCCTAGCCATAGACTGTACATCTTTACTAGAGCAGATATGCCCTCAATGTTCTCCCAAGGACTGGCAGGTAGATTTGAACCATCAACGTTTCGGTTAGCAGTACAATGCATTAAGGACCACCAGGGGTCCTTTAAGAGCCAACGAAGACCCCAAAACAAGCTAACTCACCCACTGCCGACAAGTCCAGTCTGAATCATGGTGGGATTAGAAGGAGAGGGCAGAACTGCCCCTGTGGGTTTCTGAGGCTGTAAACCTTTAGAGAGTAGAAAGCCTCCTCTTGCCCTCCAGGTAGCTGATAGAACTGCTGTTCTTAGGTTAGGAGCACAATGTGTACCCCTCCCCACCTTCAAACCTCCCATGAGAAGGTTACACCAAGACAACCGCTTGGCGTTCTAGCTGTAAACCAGGGGTTTGAGTCTGAATTAATTGACTCCATGACATGACGGGTTTGGTTTGGGTTTCTTGTGTACCGGGAAACCAGGTTTACCTAACACTCTTGGTTCCCATAAGGGAAGGCCAAGAGAACCAGAACCAGTGTGAACATGTTTCCGGTTCTGGAGGGCGGGGAATGTCCACTGCTCCCTTCACCATAGTCCTACCATCAAGGAAAGCACATGGGAGTACAAAATAGAAAATGTGTGATATGGGGAAGGGAGACAGCGGCCGCTGTAAGAGATGAAGATAATAATGTAATTTATCCAGGGGTCATGAGGCGGGGAGAGAGGGAAAAAAGAGGAGCTGATACCAAGGGCTCAAATAGGAAGTAAATGTTTAGAAAATGATGATGGCAACATATGTGCAAATGTGCTTGATTCAACCGACGTATGGATTGTTATAAGAACTGTAAGAGCCCCCAATAAAATGATCTGTCAATTAAAAAAAAGAGAGAAATAAAAATTTTTAGAGAACCAAAAAAGAAAAAAACAACCCATGTGATGCAAGTCCTTTGATTACTCCACAGGAAACCCCACAGAATTCCTGCTCCCGGAGCGGGTGCTCGCTGATGTATCAGCTAAAGGAAGAGGGAAGATGGGGGGCGGGAAGATACACGACAGGTCTGAGCATTCCCTGTGGCCCTCAAAGCTCCTTGTTTTCCTCCCCTCCCCGCCACTGCACGCCCTCGCTTGTAAACAAGGGGTGGACATGAATCAGAACCGTCTCTATGACAACTGGCTTGGTTTGTGTTTGTGTAATAACACTCATTGCTGTGACCATTCGTACAGACCAGTCGATCGTAGTCTCGTACCCCCCCCCATGTGTCCTTCATGGTGGTCCCTAGGCTGCTGTCTTTGTGGGGGGACCAAAACCAAATAGACCTGCTGACATCGAGTGGCGTCTGGCTCACAGGGACTGTGCAGTGTTCCCGAGGCTGGACACCTTCATGGAAGCAGATAGCCTCTGCCAACATTGGGGTTCATGGTGCTAGGGGGGCGCCCAGGCCCCGCAGAAGGACACCGTGCATGGTAAAGAAAAGGTCAGGAAAAAGGAGGACGACCCTCAAGCAGACAGACTGACACTGTGGGCCCAAGCACAGCAACGACTGTGCCGGGCACCCCCCCCCCCCAGCGGGCGGGCTTTGTGCTGTTGCACACAACACCGCCCTGAGTCGGAACCGAACAACCGCACACTTGCTGGGCCAGTTCTCTGCTCCTGCAGAGTGGCTGGGGTGGGGGGGACGGGGGGGGGCAGACGCATGCTTCACCACTGGGCCACCGGGGCTTGGTTCCAGCAGCTTAGCCTGTATCAATGCAGCCGCTCATCCTCCGGACTGCTTCTCAAAGGCCACCTCTCCCACAAGGTCATCAGCCTGGTGAAGCCTCCACCCCTCTCCAGTTAGCTCTTCAGACCCTGCTGCACCCCCCTCATGTCCTAGCAGCCTGCTGGCATTCCAGGCTCTGCTTCTTAGAGAACCTCCAAGAGGAGGAAAATTCTAGAATCTCTTAGGTCATTGGGCAGCAGCCTCAGTTGGCACCTGCAGAGAAAGACCTGGTGGAACTCTCGAGGCGCCCGTGCCCACGTCCCCACAGCACAGGATCAATCGGAAGGGCTTTCTCGCAGCCTTGATTTATGCATGGAGGCAGAACTTACCTCCGGCAAAAAGAAGGGGTCACTTTGGATGAGGAGCACAGCTAGTTCGTCTTGGTTAAGTCCCAAGAGCTCGTGGATTTTCAGGACTCTGAAGTTCTCTTCGGAGAGAATCTCATGAGAATATTTGCAGAGATTCCTGGAAGAAAGCACCCAAGGCGTCAGCGTTCCCATCTTGCAGAAGTCAAGAAAAGAAGAATCGATGCCTTTGAAGGGTGCTGATTGAAGTACTCTGCACTTCCGAAAGGACCAACAGACAGATCAGTCTGGGACGGAGCGCAGCCAGAATGCTCACACACAATGGAACACTACGCATCACTCACAGACAGTGAAGAAGGCTCTTAGTAGTCCATGACACGGAGTAACCTGGACAACAACATGATGCCCAGTGAAGTCAATTACAGAAGGCCACTATTGCAAGAGACCACTATTACAAGGGGGCGGGGGGAGACGACACAACATCAAAACAAAGACGTTCATGCCAAGGAAAACAGACTTTGGAAGTACTCAAAGGGGGGGAGGGAGGAAAGATGAAGCAGAGGGGTGGCAAGCATTCACCTGGGTGAAAGGGAAGATGGAAGGTCACAACATCAGGGGAGAGTCAGGGGTGGGGGAAGCTATTGTAAGGTGACCAGATGTCCCGATTTTTAACAATTTTTCCCACGTCCCGTGGCATTTTTAAAAAGTCCCAATTTTTGGAAAGAACACGTGACAAGCTAGGGTATACGGTTTTCGGCTGCCATGTGGCTATTTTGTCAGGATATGAGTTTTATCGATGGTGTCCCGCTTTACCAATGTTAAAATCTGGTCACCTTACTATTAGGGAGTTAATGAGTGGTTTGAACAGCTAAATGCAAAGTTGATGGCCTGAATTGTAATCCCCCCGCCCCAACTCGCAATAAACAAATCAAAGAGGGCACACACTGATGGAAGAGGTGCTTGTGAATCCCTGAAGCAAAGACCACAGAAAACACCAAGAGGGAAGAAAAATTACTTTAAAAAAATGGCGACGACCGAGAGACTCCCCTGGGGCAGCTCTGCTGTGTAACGCGTGGACTCACTAGGGGTCAGAGTTGACTCAGAGCACACAACCACAGTCTTTATGGAAGCAGAGCACCACACCTCCCTTTCACTCACCATTTACACACACGCACGCACACACACACGTGCACCTTTGAAGTCATGACTGCAGAGAGGAAGCTAAAGTGAAATGCCCATGAACTGTTGAAGGTGAAGATTGATGGCTGCTCTGTAAACCTTCATCTAATTCATCGTCATGTGCTCCTTTCCTGCCATCAAGTCGATGCCGCCTCCCAGCGTGTCGGGGAAGCCAGCCCCGAACACATCCTTACGGGTCCGGTAGGCGCAATTGTACAGCGATAATAAGTAACGATCATAGTAAAGTTATAAAGAGCATGAGAGATAGAAGTATTGAAATAAATGGAGTCAGACACAATTCATGGTAGCATGTTCACCTCAGCTCTGCTTGGTGGTCCATGTGGAGGGAGAGAGATCTTTAATGCTAGCCCAGGCTTTTTATATTCTCTGGGGACATGCAAGCCCCCTAATTACAGGTGAGGACATATGTCACAGGAAGGGGTTGTGCTAGAGGTAATACAGTAATGAGGGGGTGGTCCAGGGAAATATACACAATAGGAAGAGAAGGGATGGGGGTATACATGTGACAAGATGGGCGGATCCGAGGTACAGGATGGCAGCCTAACCTTGGATGTCACAGATCTGTTTGGCCTGTTCCCTGGCTCAACTGATCAGAGACCATTATCAGTGGGGTGTGAAGCCCACCTACAGGAACCAAGCTAATGGTTGCAGCCCCCCACGCCTGTAGTGTGGGGAGACAGCAGTCTGGCAGAGACTGCCTTCAGGGAAGATGCCTGTGAGCATCTGACCTCCTCCCACACCAGCGACCCTAGAGGACAAGGTAGAACTGCACCTGTGGATTCCTGAGGCTGGAGCTCTTTATGGGAGTGGAGAGTCCCATCTCGCTCCCGAGGAGCAGCAGGTGGTTTCAAACTGCTGACCTTAAAGACTGCAGCCCAACTCATAGCCACTATACCATCAGGCCCCCTCTAATTCACAGTAAGATATTTTAAATTACAATAATAAACTAACACGGTACTGCTTTTAACTATAGCTCCCTCAGCATATACATGTGATCATTGGTGTGTAGCTCAGAAAATAAGAGGAAAACACCGAGAAATAAGGGCTTGATCAGAAATGACTCCATTGAGAAACAAAAAGCAATAAAAGGTACCCTCTATCTATGAAGGGGCTTCCAAAAGTTCATGGGAAAAGTAGAGTGAAAAGATAATGGATCTTTTCAAAAAAACTTTTTGAAACCTCTTCCTATTGACTGACAATAAAAGTCAACAGGAAAAGAGAATGCTGTTGAACTACACAAAATTTTGTCATTGCTTTTGCCACTGCTGTATCTCTTCTCAGATGCCTGGGTTGTTACTGGAGAGGTTGGTGGTTCAAACTCAGCCAATGGTTCCACAGGAGAAAGACGTGGCACTGTGTTCAGATGAAGGTCCCAGCCTACTGCAGAGTGCCAGGGGGCCTTAAAAGCTCTCAGGGGGTCAGTCAAGCTGCACCACGGTTTCACTTGGAGCAAGGAACTGCAGAAGAAATGAATGCAAGACTTCTTCCTTTGTCTTGAGGCCACGACTGAACTGAAACATTTTGAGGAAAGAGTCATTAGAACAGTGGTTCTCAACCAGTGGGTCACGACCCCTCAACCAGTGGGTCACGACCCCTCAACCAGTGGGTCACGACCCCTCTGGGTGTGTGTGGGTGTGTGGGGTGTCAAAGGACCCTTTCACAGGGGTCGCTCAATTCATAGAGTAGCAAAATTACAATGAGGAAGTAGCGACAAAAATAATATTATGGTTGGGGTTCACCACAACATGAGGAACTCTTAAAGGGTCACGGTATTAGAAAAGTTGAGAACCCATGCTTTAGAACAGGGGTCCTCAAACTATGGCCCGCGGGCCACATGCAGCCCGCCGAGGACATTTATCTGGCCCGCTGGGTGTTTTTGTATGTGCAGTGTGCATAGGAATTTGTTCATAGTTTTTTTTTAAAACAATAGTCCAGCCCTCCAACGGGTCTGAGGGAAAGTGAACAGGCCCCCAGTTTTAAAAAGTTTGAGGACCCCTGCTTTAGAAGAACATTGACCAAAAGAGGAAAAATGCAAAACAGTTTCAATTTCAGAAGACAGGTTGCAGGCTGCTGAAGCCCTTGATGTTAGATGACCCCTGAAACTAGCACCCTGAGATCATCTTTAAACCTGAAACCAGAAATGCCCACGAAGTCATCTGAAAGGCAAACAATAGGGTAGCTTCACTTGTGAAAGTGAACCTAAGTGGACAACAGCAACTCAGAAGATTAGACAGGAAAGGGGCAGTGGGTTCATGTGCCTGAGGGAGGAACAACTCAGAAAGGAACCGTGGGGACAGTGGCCCAACCAGAATGCAGTCAGCGTCACTGAACCGTGCATGTGGAAGCTGTCGAATCAGTGACCCTTCGGCTACATGCACTCCCAATAACAACCACAACAGGAAATACATTCTTCTTTCAAAAGAGATTTACAAGGTAGGAAACCCCATGGGCGCAGCTCTATGCTGTCGCAGGGAGTGCCAGTGAGTTAACATCGACTTGACAGCTTCTAACAACTCTTCCCTGTCTGCCAGTCCAGTGTCTACCTGTGATGGGTAAGAGGCTTTGTGTCGGGATTCTCATTGGGTTGGCAGTTAATACTAAGTCATCCCCACGGATGAGTCCAGCATAATGTAATCACTTCCTCGATGTGCGCTGCTCAAAGCAGCCAACCAAATAAAGAATGTCTGGAGGTTTGCTTCCAAGGTAAGTGGGCGCTGGAGAGAAGCTTGCCTGCTCTCTGCTGAGTCTGGACCCTGCATCTGGCTCCTCATCTAACCACCAAGTCTTTAAATGGAGCCAGCAGCTTGTCACGTTGCAGGCGGATCATGGAAAAGATCAGCAGTCTGCCATCTCACCTGCCCATCTTAGCTTCATTAGTGGATCTCAGGTTCATCAGCCCCTGTGGCCACATGAAGCAGGAAACCCTTCAAATCTGATTTCTGACCTACAAGCATGGAATTAGCCCATAGCTGCAGGTGCGTGAGCCAATTCCCTGATGGAAACCTGTATGCAGAAATATAAGCTTCACTGGTTTTTTTCTCTAGAGGACTCGGCCTAATTTATTCTGTGTGAAGACAAAAGAATGGAATAGGCTCCAAATGTGTACATTTAAAAGTAATCTCTAGGGAGGGAAGGGGCCTTGTAAGGCACTTTAAGACATTCACAATTCAGTGCAACAGAACTTTCTGTACTAATGGACTAATGACAAAGATCGAAAGCCCGCTGCTGAGACCATCTGATGAGACTTCCAAGCCGAATCCACTTGATTCACAGCAAACCTGCAGGAAGGAGCAGAATCACCCTATAGGGTTCTCCAGGGACACAAAATCATCCTGGATACAGACCGCCACTTCCTTCTCCCACAGAACTGGCAGTTGGTTCAAGCAGCCGGTTTTTGGTCAGCAGCTGAGCACTTCCAACCACTGCGCCCGGTTTCCTCGGTGGGACTTCCCCAAAAAAGCCTCACTATCAGTCATTTGATTCTGACTCACAGCAGCCCTCTAGGACAGCGCAGAACTGTCCCTGTGGGTTTCTGAGACTAACTCCATCAGCCTCATCTTTCTCCCTTGAAGCAGCTGGTGGTTTTGAACTACTGACCTTGTGGTTAACAGCCGAACAAATCGCCCAAGACACTACAGGGCTCCTCTGGTGAGATTTAGGAACCAAATTAATTTTATTTAGCTTTGATTAACTTAAATAGCCACTCATGATTAGTATTATACAGTGAAGACCTCAAAGCAAACTCACCGTCTTCGAGTTGACGCTGACTCATAGCGACCAGAAAGAGGAAGGCATTCTACGAGGTGGAAGCAGATTGACACAGTGGCTGCATCTATCAGCCGGGCATAGGAATGGCTGTGAGGATGGCCCAGGACCGTGCAGCGTTTCCTTCTGTTGTGCATAGGGTCGCTATGGGGCAGAGCTGACTCAATGGCACCCAACAACAGGCGCAGCGACTGGTGGTTTCGAAATGACGACCTTTTGGTTAGCAGTCCAACAAGCCAGTACACCACCAGAACTGCGTGGTGACTGTCTAGGTCTCTGCTAATCACACTGGGAGGCCCAACAACACCCCTATCCCAAGAACTTGTCAGAAAGTCAGGCTCCCAGGCCCCACCATCATCATCCCGAATCAAAATCTGCCCTTCAACATCATCCTCAGGTGAGCCTTCCTGCTCTTGCCTGGGAGTCAGTTGATCCTGACTCATGATGACTCAGTTACAAGGCCTGCAAAGCTGGGACCTTTCAGAAGCCACGTGCCAGACCCGTCCTCCCAGAAGCCTCAGGGTGGGATGGAACCAGGAAACTAAGAATCCAGAGCTTTACCATGTGTGTTACCCAGGTACTTCCAAGAATGAAACAGGCCTTCTTGTTAATTCACACCTTGTTAACAAGATTAGACTACTCCCAAGTATTGGCCTGGAGCTTGTTTTTCCTCTCATCCAGACCAGGGCTTGCCAAGTGGACAATACTGCCCCCTGGGGGCACTGGGCTAATCCAGAGGTCTACAAAAGCAGGTATCTACACTTTATCCCCAGTGCTGGGCTAGAGCACTAAAATTTATCAATGGGGGTGGGGAGGGGAAAGTAGTGGTGAAGTGGGGTGCTGAAGGAGCTGTTGGTGTAGTGGTTCCACGTTGGGCCAAAGTCCTAATGGTCAGCAGTTCAAAACCACCGGCAGCTTCTCTGGAGACAGACTGGGCTTTCCACTCTTGTAAACAGTTACTGGAACCCACCGGAGGCTCTATGAGCACTGACTCAAGGGCAGTGAGTTTGAGCTTGAGCTTGAAGGGAGGGGCAGAGTCTGTTTGTGTTTTCCCCCCAAAAAAGAGGGTAATGGGCAAAATAAGTTTGGGAACTAGACCTGGTAAAGTGGAGGGGCAGGGAAAAGCAGAGGAAGGCTCTCGACAAGCTGGATGGACACAGTGGCTGCCACTGTGCATCAGGTTGGCACAGGGCAGGGCAGTGTTTCTTCGGTCATCCACAGAGTCGTGGGGTTGGAACTGCCGAGACTGCACGTAACAGCAGCAAGCAGGGGAGGCTGCCGACCTCTTAGGTTTTGAATATTGGCTTTACCAGCCATCTTCAGTTCACATCGTTCTGCCCTTTTGTTCCCTTTCCTTGCTTTTTTTCTTTTTCTTTTGAATGTCTCAAAGAGTTCATTTTACTTCAGGAGCAGGGAGCCCTTTTTCTGCCAAAGGCCATTTGGGGATTTCTAACACCATTCGAGGGTCATACATTTAGACTGATCAAACACTTCATTAGCTCACCCCTAATACAATGGCTGGAAGCGCTGCTCTCTGGTGAGGCAGTGATGCTAGCCGGGGTTGGTAAGAAGGCCAGCGGGCCGGCGGTCCCTCCCCGGACTTGGAGTCACAAACAATGCGCAGGGAAGCGGCAGTCAGGAAATCAGGTGGATGGAGCCTTGCCTGGGACAATCCTGCAGCAAAATATCCCTTTACGGTGAAGGCCCACCTGACCCAAAGCGTGGCATTTTCCATCACCTGAGAGGTCTGTGGAAGGGGACAATGGATGACAAATACTGCACAAGAATCAATGCAGACTCGAAGGAGGGTGTGGGTGGTGAATGTCGAAACGGCAAGCAGAAATGGATCTGCCTTAGAGGAAGTCCAACCACCGTCATCCTTAGCAGGCAGGTGGGAGTAGCGCACCTAGCACCCATTGAGCAGTCCCCTTCCTTTATCCATCAGAGGCCGACGAGGCTGCCGCCGCGGAACTTCTAATAGACAGGTCCTTCCAACTCACCATCCTCCATGAAGTCTGCTTAAATATTTGCAAAAGCCATTCAAGTCCCACAGCAGGACACCTGGAACGGACCATGTTGTTGAATTTACAAGAGATTTTTCCACTTTCTTTTTCTTTTTACACACCTGGAGATGATGATGACCCAGCGGAGGCGCGGGGGCGGGCAGGGAGGAGCAGACAGGTTTGGCAGCAAGGACTCCCGGTGACATCTGTGCGACTGGGTTTCTCGGGTTCCTTTTTAATCATGGGCTACCGTATGCTAATCTTTAACAAGACGGAAAATACAGACTTCCCTAGTGGGCTTTGCCAATCTAACCCAAGGCTGTCGAATCCAAGCCTCCTTTGCATCAGTTTAAATATTAACCAAGTCATCTCCCAGATCAATGGCTCGATCCGTTTCCAAAGACCCTTCTGGTTTTGTGGCTTCATGGTGCCTGTTGGTTCCGGCTCAGTCGGCTGTGACTCGGTGGAGGGCAAGATTACCTTCTGTGGGGGTTAAGGTCACGGTCAGTAACAGAGGCGCCTCTTGGGTGGATTTGATCTGCCAACCATTCAGCTAGTGGCTGAGTGTTTACCTGTTCGCCCCCACCCGCCCGCACCACCCCAGGCACTGTTAAACTTTTAGTTTCTCTATGTACGTACTACTGGGATCCCAGGAGGGGAGCTGGGCCGCTAACCACAAGGCCAGCACTTTGAAATCCATTAGCCGCTCCCCAGAACAAAAGAGGCTTTCTACGGCCATCCCGTGTTAACAGTCTTGGCAGCTGACGAGTACAGTTCTACTCTGTCCTACACGGTCACCATGAGTCTGAATGGGCTCGATGGCAGTGAGCTTGGCTTGAGATGTAAGTGCTATTGGCCTTGTGTCAATATCCGTAAAATCCATTGTCATGGGAGGCCAGTCCCTGGGGAAGGACATCACACTCCATAAAGTGGAAGGACAGTGAAAAGGCGGCCTTTGATGCAATGGATCGACACAGTGGCTGCAACAATGGGCCCAAACGTAAGAAGGATTTGGAGGATGGTGTAGGACTGGGCGGTGTTTCTGTTGTGGAGAGGAGGGTCGCTACGATTTAGTACTGACCCAACGGCACCAAAGATATCAACGGAAAACATCACGCTGAAAATTCAAGCGGCGTTAAACTTTGAATGACTATGAAGTCTGTCGCCGCTCCGACAGAAAATCTTCAGATTCTGCAACAGCAAAGACCTCTCAGTTTATTTTCTTGTCTTCTCTCTCCCATTTAGATGGAATCCTTTAATAAACCCACTACCGTGCAACGCATGCTAACCCAGAGCGGCCCTGTAAGGGCAGAGAGAAACTACCCCATAGGGGTTCTCAGTCTGCCTCACCTTTCCCCCTCAGAGCGCAGAGCGGTCGGTGGGTTCGAACCACCATCCTTTCCCTGGGCCTTGTCAAGCTTGACCTGTGGAGACCCGGGGTACCTTCCCCTTGACTAGCTCTCTTTGTCCCTAAAGACTAAAAGTCATCTGTTGCCTCTATTTTTCTTAGCGGCTTTGACACCTGGCCACAGAATGGCAAAATCACGTTGAAGGAAATGATTCTACTGAGGTTGTAGGTGGTTTTTTTCCCCTCTCCAATGTAAACAGCTCAGTTAAAAAAAAAAAAAAAAAAAGCTAAACTCATTGCCACGGACACTCAATACCAATTCACAGCGACCTTAGAAGACAGGGTAGAACAGCCCCTGTGGCTTTCTGATACTAGTACTCTTGATGGCAGTAGAGAGTCCATCTTTCCCCCATGGCATGGCTGGTGGTTTCCAACTGCTGACCTTTCGGATCGCAGCCTAACTCGGAACCGCTATGCCAGCACAGCTCCAGGGTCTAAGCAAAAGCTAATGGTTAAAAGTCACTTATTCTGATGCTGCTGTCCATCGTGACGGCTTGCCTAGGCTCTGGGACTGCCTCAGCCTGGTTTCAGAGGAATG
This sequence comes from Tenrec ecaudatus, assembly GCF_050624435.1. NCBI lineage: Eukaryota > Metazoa > Chordata > Mammalia > Afrosoricida > Tenrecidae > Tenrec > Tenrec ecaudatus. Next base: position 157,187,180 of record NC_134538.1, read on the forward strand.
ACCCCTCTGTCAGCTGCAGCACGCCATCAAGGACTCCTAGTCGGCAGCCAGCATCAGCCCCTGCACCGCCTTTTTATCGAGGCTGGACCCTCCTGGCTTTCTCCCCACTGTCCTTGACTCCTGTGCTGGTCTGTCATCCCTAGATAAAAGTGTCCTCAGCTCCCCCCTCCCAGCTGTTTCAGATAGTGGCTCCCCCTCCTTGCCCCCAGAACCTCACCTTATCACACCCACCCCCCAGGTGGTGCCAAGGTTCTGCTACAGACTCTTACCAGAATACAGTTCTTACTTAAAAAAAAAAAAATTGGGAAGGGAAAAAAAAATCGATCGGAAACTTCTAATCTTAACAGACACACACACACACTTTGTAGTGGTTAGGGTTGTGGGCTCGCAGTTCATAGTGACCCTATGAGGCAGAGTTAGGCCCACATCCCCCAGTGGAGTCGTGGTTGGGCTGCCACCCTCAAGGTCGGCAGTTTGAAACCCCCAGGTGCTCCTCAAAAGAAAGGTCTCCCAGGCTGGGTGTGTTTATGGAAGCAGATGCCAGGGCTTTCTCTCTCATACACAAGGACCTTCCAGTTAGTCGTCCAGTGCTCGGCCAGTGTCGAGCTGGTGGTCTTTAAAGAGTGTGGCTACTACCCACAGGTATGTAGTCCAATAGAATTCAGAGTCCCCGTACTGGGTTTCGACAGCTATACATCTTTTGGGGATCAGACCACCTCAATATTCTCGAGGAGAGGCCGGTGGGTTTGAACCACTGACCTTGAGGTGAGCAGCATCTGCATAACCCACTGAGTCATGAAGGTGTGTAAGGACACAAACCTGATGGAAATACTTGTTCTGCTCAGCGTGGTGGAGACAGCCTCAGACTCTCTATAGTGCTGGACAAGGTCACTATTCAAGCTTAAGGGGGGCTCGGCTTCCCCATTCTCTTCTGGTTGCTGTGTCCCAGCTACTGGCCAGTAATATTGACTGGCTGGCTTAAGGCAAGAGCTGTGAAAACCCCAGGGGAAAAAAAAAAAAAGAAAACCCCAGGGCTCCCTGGGCCAGAGGTGGTCCAGGTTGGGGGGCCCCAGGCCTGCCCCATCAGCAGCACTTCGGAGGCAATCCAAGTCCCCACGTCTCAGCCAACACTGGCCACAGACCCCACCTCCAGTGGCCTGGGGTTCAGATCTCTGGTAGAATCCAAAATTTGCATCTCTAACAGACCCAGGGGGATGCAGATGCTGAGCTGCAGGGGGTGGAAGGCTCCAGACCACCTTCAGACTGGATAAAACTTCCCACCTAACTACCCCCTCCTGGTACTCAAGAGACCAGCATCAGAGCCATCCAAAAACCGTCCAGGGGGCCAAAGTTCTGGGAGCCCACTGACTTTTCAAAAGAGGAGAGCAGAGGTGGCCAACAAAGAGGTGGTATGGCTTCTCTTAGGAAATCCAAAAAAAGCCCCAAAGCCAATAACCTTTGCACCCTTTCCTTCTGGCCTCCAGGCAGGGAATGATTTTAGTTCCGGCCCCCACACCAAGGAACAACACAGAGGTTAATGCTGGGCTGCAAATCCCAAGATCAGCCATTCAAACTCACTATCCCGGTGGTTCTCAACCTTCCTAAACGACCCTTTAATACAGTTCCTCATGTGGTGGTGACCCCCAACCATAAAATTATTTTCTTTTTTTTTTTCATAAAATTATTTTCATCGCTACTTCCTAACTGTAATTTTGCTACTATTATGAATCGTTATGTAAATAATTGATATGCAGGATGTATTTTCATTATTACTAATCTAACAATTAAAGCATAGCGATTAATTACAAAACAATAGGTAATTATATACTGCAAAATATTTATGTGTTTTGCAATGGTCTTAGGCGACCCCTGTGGAAGGTTCATTCAACCCACAAAGGGGTCCTGACCCACAGGCTGAGAACCACTGCACTAGCCATACTCCGGAGCAAGGTGAGGCTGCCGGAACCCCCTCGGGAGCAGTTCTATTCTATGGCAAGGCGTCTACCCACATCTGTGGGTGGAATCCCTTAAGTGTGTGCTGGACCCTGGGGCCGGGTTGCACCCAAGACTGACCAGGGGACCACTGGCAATTCCCCAGCACAGTGGGGTCCCCTCGGTGCTCTGGAACTAACTCCAGCATCCTGGACAAGGAGCTGAAGTCCCGGGAATAGTGCCCACCGGTGGTAACTAAACCTCTTACTCAGCCTTCCAACCCCCCAAGGCGGTAGTGAAAAGAAAACCACTCTCCAATTTGCCCAGAAAACAGGAAGTCGCTCAGGGCACAAAAGGCACCGGATGTGAAAGATAAAATCTAGAAAATCATGGTCTGAGGCCTGAATGCCTACCCTCAAAAACAACCCAAGGGAGGGAGGGAGGAAGGACTCTTTTTCCTTTTTTTTTTTTTGTAGGACTCTTACAGAGTAAGTATGCTTACTTCTTTCAGACTGCGGGATGGGGTGGGAGGGTACCTGTGGAAGGCTTGGGGATTAAATCACCTACAAAGTGGGAGACAGGAATCCAGAACTCCTATAAAGTAGGAAACAATGGGGAGTTTGGCTGCTGACCTGGAAGGAGTGAACCCTGGGGCAAGGTTACAAACCTGGGGGGGGGGGGCAAGGGCGAGGTTGAAGACAGGGGGTGGGAGGCCTGCTTTAATCACTGGTCTCAGTGGGTCCAAAGTAGGGCAGCCCACAGGGGAGGGGGAGTGGTGTGTTGGCATGATTTCATACAGTTCTAAGAATAGGGAGACTCAAACAGGTATCCCCAACTCTGTCCATACTTGTGATGGAGCTGCCCAGTCCTGAGTTCCGGTTCTCGCCCAGCCCCGAAAGCTGATTGCCAGTGTCAGTCCTCCGCTCCTTCCCCACAATGGCGGGGGCAGATTGGTAGGTGTCGGTGCATTAATTTTCACTGGCTAATTTTAAGAAGTTTTATTGATCCACCAAAACCGACTCTTGGCATTCTCAAAGAAAAAATTCACCGCTGTGGAGTAGATTCCAGACTCTCCAGAACAGAACAGGGTAGAACTGCCCTGCAGACTTCTGGGACAGCAGCTCACAACTTGTTCAGTGATATCAATTCCATTATTTTTTCATTCCAAAAGAAAGCAGAATATAATTTTAAAAAATAGAATGGATGAAGAGTGAGTTAAAAGGAAAACAAATCATTCATTCTTTTTTTTAAAACAAATGATTTGATGTTAAATGTTAACCTTAACTTCCTGTTGTACTCTGTGAGCAGGGCTTTCCCCATCCCTGGTCAATGGTCCCAGCGTATTCAATGGAGACACTCCCAGTAGACTCTCTGCAAATGGATTTTGGGTTTTCACTGTCTTATATAGATAGCCTTCTGCAAACTGGGTGCTCAGAATTTAAGCTCCAGTACACTTCCCTCCTCTGATCTTGGATTTTGTTGAGATTATAAATGCACCGGAGTAGAAAGCCTTGTCTTTCTCGGGTTCTGCATCCTCACAACAGATGAGTCCCCTTTGATGGACAGATGGGGAGCGCACATGACAGACAGGCCTAGAGTCAAACCCAGGCTGTCTTCACAGAAGGGTCGAATCCACCTGTGAGCCACTAATGCCCCTTAGAATCGCCCCAATGTCCAGGACACAGCCCAGAGCCATAAAATCAAAGTGTGAGGGTGAAAGCCAGCCAGCAGAGTTTGAGGAGACTGTCCCTCTGACTCCAAAACGCAGTGACCTGGAAAGCCACAGCAGGCAGTGGAGAGAGTGAAGGGGGCAGGTGGTGGGATGCTGCTGCCATATTCCTGATGCTGAGAGAGAAATGCATGACCTTCTCCCCACCATACACCAAACCCAAATCCCCTCAGTAGTTAACAGCACTAAGCTCTGGGGAAAGACGGAGGAGCATATTACAGTAGGGAAAAAAAAGATGGAAGCCTGTCTCCAGAGGAATCTACAATTGGTGACATGAACTCTATGCCCAATAAGTATCTGTTACTTGAGGAGCTAAGCATGGCCAGCATTTCCTGTCCGCGGTTCTGTCTTATAAAGCAGCAGAAAAGTCACCACGACCTTTGGGAAAGCAATACTTTTCAAGCTTTTATTCATTCTGAATTCAAGAATCCAGATCTCTTTTCCTCCCTCAAGTTGAAGTCACAAGGTTACATGAAGCCTCCTCTTAACCTCCCGGGAGTGGAGGGCAAGACTGAAGAACTGATGGCCTTGAACTTTAGCCAGGAGAACAAGTCTGTCTTGGAGGAAGTATAGCCTGAATGCTCCTTAGAGCGAGGATGGGGGGGACCTCATCTCATGTGCTTTAGACATGTTATAGCAGGAGAGACCAGACCCTGGAGAAGAACATTGCACTTGGCAAAGTTGGGAGTTAACAGCAAGTGGCTTATCTGTGACCTCCAAGCCACACTGAATAAACTAACCCGCAGGATGAGCAGGAAAATAAATCGAAATCATTTTAAAAGATGAGCATGGGAGGGGAGGGGGAGAGGAGCTGATACCAAGGGCTCAATAGAAAGTAAATGTCTAGAAAAGAAAGAAGGCAACATATGTACAAATTCACCAGCGATGTATGGATTGTGACAAGAGTTGTAAGAGTCCCCAATAAAATGATCTTTTAATTAAAAGATAAAAAAAAAGATGAGCATGGGAAATGGTGGAAGGATCCAGAAGGCTCTAGGATTTCAGGCCAATGTAGCCCAGTTGGAACAGCAGAGCTGTGTTGGGGTGGGAAGAACCAAACTCGGGGTTCACACACAACTCAGACCAACTCAGACATCAAGGAAGTGTGGTCAGCCATCTACCCTGGTGATTTCCAGCCATCTTGACCCCTCATCCAGTGGTAGGTCACCCAAGAAGCAAGGTAAACACCGGGGTGCTTGCCTTTACTTACCCGTCCGTCCATAGTGAGCAATCTCATGTTTTCACCGTATCAAAGATTTTGCTTCCAGTTCTCCCGACCTCCCATCCCCTCCTTTCCACGGGATCAAAGCCTCTTTCCCAACTGACCATCCTTCATACGAACAGAGCGCCCAAGAAGCAAGGTAAGCAGTGGCTTACTTATTAATCTATAGTGAACAATCTCACATGGGTTGCGGCAGCTTGGATTACCTCTTAGGTAGTCTGCGCCTGTGGACAGAAGGAGGACATCTGGAGCAGGTGTGTATCTGTGTATGTTCTGTGTGTGTTGATTTGTAAAGTGTATAACCTCTGGCACTGAATTCACATTTTGAAAAGTCTTGTTGTTCGCACACACGAGTGAGTGAGACCTCTTGAAACGCCTCCTGGTCTGGCGCCACTATCGTGACCCGCTGGCTTGCGTGAGCCTACTCTTGTAGCTATTGTGTCCATAATCAGTTGTGCCCTTGGGTCTATTCTGATCTCTAATGAGCTCTGATGGAGTCTCGGTTACATGTTGGACTGCTAACTGCAAAGTCAGCAGTTTGAAACCATCAGGCAGCTCCAAAGGAGGAAAACGAGGCTTTCTACTCCCGTAAAAAGTTACAGTCTCAGAAACGCACAGGGGCAGTTCTACCCTAGTCTACAAGGTCCCTTCAGAGTTCAAAATGACTCAGTGGCAGCAAGTTTGGTGCTTTTGTTTTGTGAGACAAGCATGTAGGATTTCCTGACCCCCCGTGTGTACAGCAGCAGAGAGCCAGGTCTCTCCTCCCTCCGAGCCAATGGGAGGCTTGAACCGCAGACCCTCTGTGTGCAACCAAGCACTAAACCATTGTGTCACAGGGCACCTTTGTCGATTACAACACGGCCTAGTTTTTCACGACCAAGAAAAAGAGCAGTTAAAAAGTCTTGTGACCAGGGTTCCAGTTGACAGGCGTGGATTTTCATTAGAAACAAAACATGTTTAAACAGGTCGCTGGGATCAAAGGTTGGCTGCAGACAGTTCTCTCAGTCCTCCCCTCATCTTGGTTGCCTTGAAATGCCTTCAGATAAAAGGTCCAATTACAACATCGGCTGCCAAGGGGATCTGCTGGGCCAGTGAAATTCCAGATTTCCAGGCAGCTCAGAAGATTATGGAGACTGGATTTGGGGCTTTTAAAGGGGTCAGCTGGAAAGGTTTTCTCCAAGGACAGGACTAAACCAAAAATAACCCAAACTCACGGGCATCGCACCAATGCCGACCTGTAGTGACCCTATAGGACAAGGTGCGACCGCCCCTGTGAATCTCCGAGACTATAACTATGAATGGGGATGGAAAGCCCCATCTTTCTCCTGAGGAGCAGCTGGTGGATTCAAATGGTGAACCTTGGAGGTGCCCAGCCCCCAACGCCCCCAGGGCTCTGCCCCACTGCTGAATGCTCTAAGATAGGAGTGGTGGTGAGTTTACAATTTCCCTTGCTAAGGATTAAGGATTAAAGTACTCAATTTTATGATATGTAAACTGTGTGCCAATAAAACTGTTGGGAAAATAAATAAGTAAAATAAGGAAGAAAACCATATAACTTGGAGTATTTTTTAAATTTAGTTTCAATACCTTAATGTCTAATACTGCTAGATGGTGAATATTAGCCTTTACTGCTACTTTATCAGCACCCATTTCAAAAGGCGGGAAGACAATGTTAATGTTGCTGGTAAAGCACTGTGGGGCCAGAAGCAGTGTGCCTACTGTTGCCCATGCTTCTGGGCACCCCCTTTGCAGTTGGTTTCAGATTTCTTAACACAGACGCGTGAGAACAGCCAACATGGCAGCGGTTTGTTGCAAGGCCTCAATTGGTCTTCCACCAATTCCTGCGGCCTCGTTTTCTTCACCAATGTCTTCAATGCAGTTTGGATTGCTTCCTTTAGGACTACTGGTCCTTGATAATAACCTGGAGTATTGTGAACTCAAAAAAAAAGTTTTAAGAAAATAGAAACCTCTATTGGTGAGAAAAAGGCCAAGAAACTGTTAGGCAAGCTAGCGCAGGGTTAAAAAATGTCCATTAACGCATGCCCAGAGAACCAAGCACGGAACAAGGAGTGGTGTACTGCACAGGCTCAGAGGTTCAGGTTTCCCGCCGGTAGGCATGGGTGGGCGCTGAACCTGGATTGGCCCACCTGGGCCAGGTGAATTCAATTCAGCCAATGGGGTCGATCAGGGGTAGTCCACCACGCCTCCCCCTGGAATCCTTGAAAAGGCAGGAGTCCAGAGTGGAGACACCAAGACTTTGTCTGCGTGATGCTGAGAAGCTTCCGCCAGGCTGCATGGTCGGGAGGAGTCCCATGGGTGCCGTGTAAACCTGAAACTTCTTCTAACGCTCAAAAAACTCACTTGGATCGTGAACCAGGCTTCAGCGTGAATTCCTTCTCGCGCTGGGCCAAGGACCGAGGTACAACTCTCTCCAGAGAGATCTAACAAAACTTGCATTGAGGAATTTTTCATCCATCACAACAATCTGCCTGTTCATTCTTCAAAGGTCTCGAGGCCAGTCCTAAGAGAATATCATTGGGAAACCTGACCTCCCCTCCCCTCCAGCCCTAATCCTGTGCCTTCAAACTGCTAACTCCCAAACCCAAAGAACATTTCAAAGGACTATGCTCCCAGTCCCTCGACACTGTCCAACAGCCACTTTGTGCACTGTCAATGAAAGGGGGCAAAAAAAAAAAAAAGGGGGCAGAATTTTTCGGGGAAGGGTCAAAGGGATGGGAACGTCACCTGCAGAAGTGAATTGAGCTAGGTGGCGGCTCTGTCGGAAAACACGAGCTTCACATCTGGGCATTTGTGCTTTATTAATCAAGGTCCCGGTGATTTTATAGCAATCCCTGTTGACTTGCCCTTGAGAACTAAACCAACAAACCATCTAGCCGCCAGGAGTCATTCTAACTCACAGCTCCACCCTCCAGGGCAGAGCAGCACTGCTCCCCGGCAAACCTGACAAACGTGGGGGGGGTGGAGACATATGGACAGGAAGGACACACACCAGGGACATCAGTGGGGTTGTTTCTGGGGTGAGGGGTGAGGGTTGTTTCTGGAGTGAAGCTTACTGTCAGGCCTGTACGTTTAATTTATTTTAAAAGACAGCAGCCCTCAAGGGGAACATTTCATTCAATGCAGCAAGTGAACCTGCTAATGCTTGTGATACTATCCTTTGGGCTTTTTGATATTTTATAAAAAATGCCAGCTAACACCTGGCCCACCTAGGCCCACCGTCCTACAGTTTCAATTGTCTGGAAGATGTCGCCAGCAAACAGGAAGATGCCTGCCCGGAGCACCCACCTGCGGGGCTCACACCACAAACGGTGGCCAGTTCATAGCCTGCTTTACAAGAGAGAAATCCTGGCTCGCAAAAGAAAAAAGAGGGAACCGATTACAAGGATCTACGTATAGCCTCCTCCCTGGGGAATGGACAACAGAAAAGTGGGTGAAGGGAGATGTCGGACAGTGTAAGATATGATAAAATAATAATAATTCATAAATTATCAAGGATTCATGAGGGAGGGGGTGGAAATGAGGAGCTGATGCCAGGGGCTTAAGTGGAGAGCAAATGTTTTGAGAATGATGAGGGCAACGAATGTACAAATGTGCTTTACACAATTGATGTATGGATGGATTGTGATAAGAGTTGTATGAGCCCCCAATAAAATGATTTCAAAAAATAATAATGCAAACAAAGTGACTATGATAGCAATTGTACCGTGCTGCTTGATGTGATTGAGCGATAGGGTGTTATATGTGTAAGAGCTCCCAATAAAGTGATTCTTTTTTTAAATTTCATAAAGAAAGAAACAAACAAAATAACCTGAGTGCACACTCCATATGGCTGCCTGGCCTCTCTGACCGGTGAAGCAGTCAGGCAGGTGTGTGTTCAAACGCTCCGTCCACCAGCCCTGTGACCCTCCTCTAACCCATGTAGTCTTCCAAAAGATTGACCACCTTGGGACCTCTCTGGGCAGTTCTACTCTATCCCACAGGGGTGCCATGAGAGCTGGAACCCACAAAAGCATCAAGGGCCTTGTCTGGTTTTACTGTTTGGGTCAGGACTGGGACTGGGGCTCCGGAAGTGGACATGTGTTTGAGCAGAGCAAACAGAAATGTCAGAACTGATGCTCCAAAGCAAATAATTACTCAATAGGGAAGCACAACTTGCTCTCAGCTGACACGCACGGCCCAAACAACAGAGAAGAAGGGGCTGCAGAAGAGAGCTGGAGTCGCTGGGTGGTGCAAAAGGGGCTGGAGGTTTGAGTCCGCTCAGAGATGCAGTGGAAGAAAGGCCTGGCAGCCTGCTCCCCCCAAAAGCAGGCCCTGGAAGAGCCTACGGGACACAATTCTACCTTCACTCACCTGGGTGCCCCATGAGTCGGGGTTGACGCAACAGCTGTGGTTTACAAAACAAAAATCTGGACTGGAGAGGCGCTGTCATAAGTAATAGCACTACAATCTAAATTTCTAAGTCTAGCCAAAGGATTATCGTCAACATGTAACTATGAGGTTGCTGAACTGGAAGGCAGTGTCCACTTCCCCATCAGAAGGTCAATGGATACAGTGAGCTAGCAACCCACAAAGGCAGTGCACACGTTGCTACCAGTCAAGGTTTGAAAGACCAGGCTTTGTAAATCGCTACATAGGTGAGAAGATTTTAAAACATGCTTGAAGAAACATTTCCTGGCCCCCAAGGCTAGAACAATGTGCTCTGGTGGTACAGTGGCTTAAGCGTCGGGCTGTTACTGCAAGGGCTGCTGTTCAAACCCACCAGCTGCTCTGAAGGGAAACTATGAGGCTTATTTCTCCCATAAAAGATTTACACTGACCTGGCAGTTAGCAGCCCAATGTGTAACCAGTATATCCAGGCCGCCTGTACTCTGTTGTATGGTGTCTACACTACTATTTGGATTCTCCTTGTTGGCAGAGAGGTTTGGGGAGGCCAAGAAAAAAACGTCTCCCAGAGATCAAGAATTCCTTTGTTTATTGCATTTCACTTTACAGTGCTTCACAGATATTGCATCTTTTTATAAAAACTCGAGGATTGGGCAACTCTACACCGACCAAGTCTATTGACACCATCTTTCTTTGTGTCTCTGTGTCTCATTGTGGTCATTTTCACAATATTTTCAAAGTTTTCTTTCTTTTTTTTCCTCCAAGCTTTTTCTTAATGTAACTGCACACTTCATAACTACAATATAAATGTAAAAATTATATGCACTGAAAACATAATGTGTGAAACTATTATGTCCACCGAGATACCAAAAACATTGTGTGACTCAATTTATTAAGATGTTTGTGAAAAAAAAAAAAGATGTTCGCTACACTGGGGTGGTCTGGAAATGAACAGTAAACCTGAACATTGATGAATTTTAAAATTATAACTCGTCAACTCAAAATGGAAGCAAAATAAAAATGACTAGATCAATAAATGTACAAAATTAAAATATATCACTCAACTTACATTTAAAAATAAAAGGAGGGGGGCAATTCATAGACTAAATGATACTTGTGTTCTATATAAGCTTGTAAAATACAGCAATGTTCAATCCAACAACCCACTTTGTTAAAAATGATATGAGTTAAAAGATGATTTTCATGTTTCAAATCAGGGTGGGAAAAGAAACCTCACCATAATAAAAGGAAAGATGGAAAATGTCTACAGATACTTTGTGTAACAAATGGATACAAAGTTTCTAAATGCATTATACGTACAACACACTGAAGCAATTACAGAGGATGTGTGTGTAAGTTTTTTCCTTGAAACTGCAAATCTGATTTATAAGACAATCAGGGAAATTTAAACAACTGGATTTCAAACCAAGCCCACTGGCATTGAGCAGATTTCAAGTCATAGCAACCTACAGAGTAGAACACTGCTCCTTTGGACGCCAGAGCCTTTACCGGAGAAGACAGCCTCCTTTCTTTCATGGAGTAGTTACTGGTTAGTGGGTCTGAACCATTGACTTTGTAGTTAGTAGCCCGATAACTACATTAACTAGGTTAAGACTATGCCACCAGGGCTCCGTAACTGAAATATTAGATGATGTTAATATTGTAACTTTTTTAGAGGTCATCCTTGTTAAGAAGTGTCCTGGTGGTGCAGTGGTTAAAGCACTCAGTAGCCCACCAACCACTCCCATGGGGTGGCCCCACTCTATCCAGGAGGGTCACTTTGAGTCAGAATTGTCTCAAAGTCAGCGGGTTTTTAGTAATGTTTCTGCCAACGAACACTGACCACTGATCTCTGAACTGCCTTCAAGAAATCCGTGGTGGGCAGGGCAGATAAGAGGACGGGAGGACAACCAAACACAACTAGCCATTTGGTTAGTGACACGTGACATCCACACGGTAAAGCCACAGGGGGAGTTCATCCCCTCTTCATTCAGAGTTTGCTAGATTGGAAAGAGAAGTGAAAATCCAACGGGTAAAAAGCATATTTATGGGGAACAAAAAGTCATGAATACTTGTTAGAGAATGTTCAGCCCATCGCCTCAAGAACAGAAAACCACCAAACACTGAGGATTTGGGTCAATGGGCCTGGAGGCCTAGAACTTGGGTGATCCATTGGCATAAAACTCTGCCATGGATGCTGATTCACTGCAACTCCACCCCACTGGGCAGAGTAGAACTGCCCTCATGAGTTTCCAAGAACATAACTGTTTATGGGAGTGGAAAGCCTGCGAGGCTGGTGATGTTGAATCGCTGCCCTGTGGATCGCAGGCCAACGTGTAACCACTAAGCCACCAGGGCTCCTCAATGGACACAGTCAATGACTGAGGTCTCAAAAGCTTGCCAGAATCCATCAAAGGTGCAACTACTGGTCTCTCCAGGTCGGAAGCAAAGCAAAGCAAAGCAAACCAAAACCTGAAGAAACAATTAGCCCAAAGATTCAGGGCCACAAAAACATCAGTCTCCACATGTTGAGAACAGAACTCCAGAAGGGCTCCGGCTATCATTGCTGGCATCTCCGAAAGGGGACCAGATGAAAAGGTTCTAAAGAGACTTGGAGATGTGAAACAAAATGCAAAATCATTTTTTAAAAAGAAAGACCAGTCTTACTGGTCTAATGAGGATTCTGGAACCCCAAGGTTATGAACCTTAGTCACTCAAGTGGGAACTTTAACAACTGAACTTCCAACTCAACTTCCGGCCAAAAAATAGGTCCCATCTGCAGAACAAGGAGCATGGGTAATGCAGTGGATTAAGCACAGGGCTGGCTGCCAACCAAAAGGTCAGCAGTTTGAACCCACCAGCCACTCTGAGGGAGAAAGATGAGGCAGTCTGCTCACAACAGTGGGTGGGATGTGGAGCTGTGGGGTGTACAATGCCACCAGAGGTTCCAATTTAGGACAGTCAAGCCCAGGAGATCAGAAGGGCAGCATTGGCCCAGGGAGAAAACTCAGAGGCTGGGGAAGGGCGTCTACTACAGGGAAGACAGGGAGAGTGCACTTAATGGGACTTGCTAAGAAACAAACTGAGTCAGAATTATTGAGCGGAAAGCCATTTTTCCCCCGCTGAAGACATGTCCTTGGATCACATTAAACTTTTTTTGTTTTCTTTCGTGTTATTTTTAATTCTAAGAAGCACAATTTAACACAAAACAACAAAGCAGAACTTCTAACCCCATGGCTATTCAGCTTGGGGTACACTGCCCCTTCCCTTTCTAGGTCCTCCCACTTTGGACTTTCTTCCACTCTGGGATTCAGATGACCCGACCCTCAATAGACCTAAATTCCAGCAACTCAGAAACAGAATTTTAAAGTGTTGACTCACAACCTACTAAATGCCTTCCTCTTTAAAACACGGAAGCTCATTCCAAGCGCACCCCACTCACCCTGGTCTTTTTTTCATATGAAGTGAGCAGAAAGTCATTGCATTCTCAAGTTAAGCATTTTCTTTCTAGGCTTCAGCCTACCTTCCCTGTGTCCAGTGTCCTTCTAAGATGCATGCTATCACCACGTGTGGGCGATGTTCCAAAGGCCTTTGCTGATGCAAAGTACTTGATCAGACAATTGGAGAGCAACCATTTTGGACACAAGGGCCTACAGATGGTGTTGGGGGGTGGGAGAAACAACAAGGACCCTGAGACTGTCAGCGAAGCACAACTGAGCAGAAGTCACAGGGGTGGATTAGATGGCAGATGGGCATGGGCCAGCAGGAACCCTGGATCCCGTCAAGCTCGCTCGCCTTCATTCAGAAGTGAAAGGGGTGCTGGAGACACCCACCAGACTGGGGTGATTCCAGGATGCACGGAATGGATTTAGAAAGGTAGTACAAATGACACTGCCTGGAGAAAGGCGAAGAGGGAGGTCGGTGGACTGGCAGGGCGCTCAGGATAGCCCTGCCACCCCCGCCTGGACCAAGGGGAAAGGCCTAGACCCGGACTTATGGGTGGAAGCCATCTTTGTAGGTGGGACCGCTGACCCAAGGGAGAAAGAGCGCAGTTGCGTTGCGGCGGATTCCGCATCCCAAGGGGCGCCGGCACCTTGGAACACCCCTTATTACCTAGAAAAGCGCCCGTGGAAGCGGCACGGCTCCCGGGGATGTGAGCGCGCAGCTCAGAAGACCAGTTAAGAGAGTGGTCCCAAGGAGTGGGCGGGGGCACCGCCGGAGGGGGACACGATCTCATTAGTAACTCAGGAGAGGGTCACCCCGATCAGCGAGTGGGGGCCAGCGCCTGATGTAGGTGCAGACCACAGGCTAAGACTGAAGTGGGGGCGCCTGGGTTCGGGGCGCGGCGGGGGTGCTGGGAACACCGTTAAGCGTCTAGGGACAGAAGTGGAGACTTCAGAGACTGGGAGTACCTTCCCTTCGACCACGACCCTGGCTCCAGTTTCCTCGGCCTGGGGCTGACCTCAAGCCCTTCAGCTTTCGAGGAGGGGCTGTGCGCAGTCGCCCCCCAGCCCCGGAGATCCAACCCCGCCAAGGCCTCCGCGGCCACTGAGTTTGCTGGGTGGATAGAGCGGCGGCTGGCCAGAGCAGGGCTAGGAAGCTGGGCTGTGGGGCGCAGGTCCCCGTGAAGGCGCGTGCCCTCCCCAGCGGCGCTCCCCCCCTCGGCCGCAGCCCCACTCACCGATCCGCGTGGCAATAGTTGCAGCGGCCCAGCAGGTTGAGCTTGCAGAGGTGCAGGTTCTCGCAGGGACTCTGGCAGAACTTGCGACGACAGAGCCGCGCCCGCGTGGTGGCCACGACGTCGCGGATGGCCCCGGTGTCCAGCACCACGAAACGGTCGGGCCCGGCGGCGGTCAGCACCTCGCGGAGCTGCTCCTCCGACAGCGCGATCTCTCCCAGCAGGGCGTCCAGCGCCATGCGGCCCCCGTGGGCGCACAGCCGCTTGGTGAGGAAGCTGCAGACGCTGGGGTCCGCCATGGCGACGTCCGAGCCCGGGCTGCAGCGAGCGCGACTGTCGCCGCGGCACCGGGAACCGAAACTTACCAGGAGCCGCGGGCGGGGCGGGGCGGGGCGTGCCTCCCCGTCGGTCCTGCTTTCGGTTTCCCACTCGGCGGGATGCGGCCGCCGGGTCCGCGGGTCCTAGGGCCCCGCAAGCGTCCGGAACCGAAACTTACCAGGGGCCGCGGGCGGGGCGGGGAGGGGCGTGCCTCTCTATTGGCCGCGCTTTCGGTTTCCAACTCGGCCGGATACCGCCCCGGGGTCCGGGGGTCCAAGGGCCCCGCTCGGGTCGGAAGATCGCGTGGCCACTGGCGGAGCGCGGCGGGGCGAGGACCCGGCCCCGAGGCGGATCCGCACGGAGAGCGCACAGAGATGAGCTGGGGAGGGGGTGCGGGCTTGCGGAGGTCGGGGGGGGGGGCGGTGACGCGGGACTCGGGTCCGCGCGCTCCCCACCACGCGCCCTTCCCGGAATGAGCGCGCCCGCCCGGGGCGCCTCCCTGGAGCGGGGCGCGCGGCCCGCAGGGTTGGAGCGAGTCCGCAAGACCGCTGCGCGCCTGGCTGTCACGCCTCCCTGCCTGAGGTTGAGGAAGGGGCGGTCGCCAGCACCCGCAGCGCTCCGGCAGCAGGCCGGGGCTTCCCCCAATCTTCCCCGGGCCCCAGCTGGTGCCCCGCAGGGTCCAGGACCCACGTGTACATGTACCCACACTGCTGTGTCCCTTAACAAACAAACAAACAAAAAACCCTCACTACCATCAAGTCAACCCTGTAGGACAGCGTAGAGGTGCCCCTGTGGGTTTCTGAGACTGTGACTCTAGGGGAGTAGAAAGCCCCATCTTTCACCCGCGGAACTGTTGGTGGTTTCGAACCGCAAAGGAGCCCAGATTCTTCCCCTCCTACTTTGCCTTCTCATCTGCTCTTAGAAGCACCAAGCAGGACCGCCCCCCACCCCCTTGTTGCTTATGTAATTATAATTGCTGAAGACAGCTCCCAGACCCCTCTTCATCCTCCTACCACCACCCCACTCATCCCCCCAACTGTAGAAGTTAAGCTGACACCTCTGGACTTCAGATCTCAGCACCACAGGACTTCAGATCTGACCTCTTTCAGCAACTGGAAGAGATATTCCTCCTAGTACCTCCCTCAAATCACTGAATAGGGTCATTGATCAGATAAGAAGTGAACCTTTAAAACACAATAGGATTTGGTTGCCAATTTTGAAGTTCTTTTAAGTCACCCTCTGGAAAGTCTCCTGCTTTGGGGAACAGGATGTCTATAGGGGTTCAGGTGACCAGACATGCCTCAGTAGAAAGCCAGCCAACCTGTGCTCAGCTCCTACTTCCTGGACCTCTGGCTACTGCTGCGACCACACTTGTCCTTTGATTCCTCTGGTTTATTTTGTGGTCTGACAGGTTCCCAGGAACGTGGACTTTCCTTGTCAGCCAATCCATTAGGTTCACTAGATTTACCAAGAGTTCTCCTTCCTGTAAAAGGAAATAGAGGAAAGAACTAGGGGGCAAAGGATATTTATAGAGATCTAAATATAGGTATGTACATATATAAATATATTTATATATGATGATAGGGAAATAGATCTATGTACATATATTTATAGGTTTAGTATTAAGGTCTCAGATGGACGTTGGGGCTCCCTCAACGTAAGAACACTGTTCTATTAAACTGGCATTCCATGAGGCTCACCTTCCCCAAAGACAAAGCGGGTGCATAAGAAAATGCGGTGAAGAAAGCTGATGGTACCCAGCTATCAAAACAGATAGCGCCTGGTGTCTTAAAGGCTTAAAGATAAACAAGCAGTCATCTAGCTCAGAAGCAGCCAAGTCCACATGGAAGAAGTACACCAGCCTGTGTGATCCAAAGGTGTGGTTGGGATCAGGTATCAGGCATCAAAGAACAAAAAAATCATATCATTGTGAATGAGGGGGTAGTGTAGATTGGGAACATCCTCTTACAGAAGGGTCTTGGGGAGTAGACAAGCCAGTCAGGGTACAGTGTAGCAACAATGAAACATATAACTTTCCTCTAGTCCCTAAATGCTTCCTCCCCCCCCACCACCACCACTATCATGATCCCAATTCTACCTTACAAACCTGGCTAGACCAGAGGATGAAACCTGGTACAGATAGGAACTGGAAACACAGGGAATCCAGGACAGATGAACCCCTTAGGACCAGTAGTGAGAGTGGCAATACCAGGAGGGTAGAAGAGTAGAAAGAGGGGACCAATTACAAGGATCTACATATAACCTCCTCCCTGGGGGACAGACAACAGAAAAGTGGGTGAAGGGAGACATTGGACAGTGTAAGACATGACAAAATAATAATAATTTATAAATTATCAAGGGCTCATGTGGGAGGGGGGCAGAGAGGGGGGGGGATGAGGAGCTGATACCAAGGGCTCAAGTAGAAAGCAAATGTTTTGAGAATGATGATGGCAACAAATGTACAAATGTGCTTGACACAATGGACAGTTGTATGGATTGTGGTAAGAGTTGTATTAGCCCCCAATAAAATGAATAAAAAGGCAAAAAGTGTCCTCCTTTCCAAGAAGGCATACATCCTTCTGAACATAAGTAACAGGTTTGCTGGGGGGGGCGGGCATCCTTGCAGATCAGGAATTTGTGTTTGAAAAGGCAGGAAACCACCGTAAGAATGTAAGTCCCAGACTATGGCCACAGATTCATGGAAACCTTTATTAAACAAAAACATCAAGGCGGAAGCTGTGCTGGGTCTATTCACTTCCATAGAGGATGGTTTCATCTCTAACCCTGCCCCCACCTTGAGAATTCTGCCAGCAGTTTGGACAGCCTCAAGGGACTCACATCCTGGTCCTTTCTAATGTTTGCCTGTGGGGAACACATTGAAGTCAGAACGGACAAGCTCAGGACCATGGGGTGGAAGGAATAAGTTTTCCCAATTAAATCCTCATGAGGCAGCTCTTGCTACCCTTGAAGAAAGGGCAGGTGGATTGAGGCGGTGGAGGGGAAAATGTACTCAGAATCATTTTCTGTCCAGTGCCATTTTTAATTTTCTTCAAATTTCGTCCTAATAAGCCCTGGGGATTTCCTTGTACCCCTTGAGGAAAGGTATCAGGAGGACACACCCCCCTTGGAGCTCCAGTGATAGTCGGCAGACCTTGTCAGCTGGCATCTCTGCCTTGAATTTCATGGGCCCTGGAGATCCCACACAAGCCACTGTTTTGAGTGGACCTTTCTTTGTTCTTTTGAAGGCGCCCTAATGGACGGAGACACTCTCACGGCTGAGAGGACTTGTCTGCAGCCAGCCACTGACTGCCGAGACTTGTTGAAGTGAGTTTTGTTTGGAATAAACCTGTGCCTGTGCCAACCAGACCCTGGTAGCAGTACTCTTCGAATCAAGAAATATACATATGTCTCTGCTGTCTCACTTCACCCATGTTTCTGTTGTTCGTCACCCTTGGTGGGGAGGGTTATACACTGATCATTGAGATCGGTTCCCCCTTTCTCTCCCCACCTTCCCCCTACCCGCATGGTATTGCTTCTCCTAGTATTGTTCCTGAGGGGGGTATCTATCCTGAATTCCATGGGTCGGGAGCTCTTATCTGTACCAGTGTACATGCTCCGGTCTAGCCGGATTTTTCAGGTAGACCTGGGGTCACAATAGTGAAGGTGTGAAGCATCAAAGAACTAGAGGATGTTGTGTGTTTAGTCAGTGCTGTACTGCACTCTGGCTGGCTCCTTCCTTCCTAAAGACTAAATATTGTCATAGCAATTACAGGAGCTCATCAGAGAACGAGGAATCCAGTTTGGCTGAACAAACAAAATCACTGTCATCAAGTCCATGGGCACCCATCGTGGCCCCATGAGACAGGGTTGAACTGCCCCTGTGAGTTTTCCAGACTATAACTCTTTACAGGAGTTGAAAACACGATCATTATTCCCCAGGAGGGCCTGGTGGTCTCGAACTGCTGACTTTGCAGATCGCAGTTCAATGCTTACGCCACCCCGTCACCCGAGAAACTCAAAAAGTTCACTGCTATGGGGTTCATTTCCACTCAGAGCGACCTTACAGGACAGACAAACAGTAGAACTGCCCGAGGCTATCCATCTTTTGAGAGGAAAGCCTCTGCTTCCTCCCTTGGGGTAGCTAGGCAATTTGAGGCGTGGATTTTGCCCAGTCAGCGAGTAACCTATTACACTGCCAGAGCTCTTCAGTTTGGCTGGGATGGTTTGGAATTGAGGTGTTGGATTGGCGAAAGGAACGCGAGCTCACCTTGGGCGCACGAAAGAATTACGACCAGTTGAGATGCAAACACGGCAAAAGGAGTTTTATTTTTCTAGCTCGAGCGAGGGCTTTTTCCCCTCCACTGTCCATTGCAGCGGGACCCAGCGTCCAAAAGGGAATTAGCCCAAGTTCTTTGTTCCCTGGGCTTTTATGGGGCCAGGGACGGGGGGCAGTCCAGTGTTGCTGTTCTGTAAACTTATTGGAGAAAACTTCTGGCCTCACCGTTGTCCAGTGGTGGTGGGCGAGTAGTTCCGCGCGTATTCTCTTGACTGGTCAATTGGGGATGGTGGTCGCTGCACCCTACTGGTCAGTCTGGGACAGGTGATGCCTTCTCTGACAGAATTACCTCAGTGCCCAGGAATCTGAAATTAGAGCTTAAGCCTGCCCCAGACTTTGGTTTTATACGGCCTGTCATGGTGCTGGTGCCGGCAGTTGTAAACCAGGACCCCACAGAGGTATGAAATCTTCCTCAAGCTGCAGCCAAACAAAACTAAGATGTTGTGGTAAGGAAATACACAACAGACAGACTGACCTGTGGGGAACCTTGGAACTGTTTGGTGTCCATGGGCAGCGGACACTGAAGAGCCAAAGGGTTGTGGCAGGAGCAGCACTGCACCAGAGGGACCTCTGAAGAAAGACATTGACTCCCAGAGCCCACAGCGTGGAAAACCCCATGGAGCCGACTTTCTCCGCATGCCCTGGTCCATGGGGTGGAAAGGTCCGAATCTACTCAAGGATAGCAAATCCCATTTCTCCTTCTTTTTTAAATGATCGTATTTTTTATTTTATTACGCCATTAGCAATGAAAATGAGTTGTGAGAGGCAGGAAGAGCATGCAGTGTCATGGCGATTTTTGCATCACGGAGGTCCCCGCCGGAGGTTGAGTGAAAGTGGCGCATCCTGCAGGGAAGGCAAGAACCACACACGCAAAGTGCTTACATGGCGGATCCTTGATAGCGCGGGCCATGTGAGATTGACACGCCAATGGGAAGTTGTCAAACAAAGATGATGGACCATGGGCTACCTCTACCCTTAGCCAGAGAATACAGAGAAGGCATCAGAAAATTCCTGAAATCTCTACAAACATGGGTCTACAAAATGAAGCCTGTGAAACTAAGACAACACTCAAGCACTGTTGCAACTTGTTCCTGGAAGGACGTCCCCATGTTCTGATGTTAGCACACATTCTTTCTCCTGCGGGACGGGTTCCTTCAAGGGAGAGCATTGTTTTT
Organism: Tenrec ecaudatus; assembly: GCF_050624435.1. Taxonomy (NCBI): domain Eukaryota; kingdom Metazoa; phylum Chordata; class Mammalia; order Afrosoricida; family Tenrecidae; genus Tenrec; species Tenrec ecaudatus. The sequence continues at coordinate 157,206,974 of NC_134538.1, forward strand.
CTTCAGTGTTCGTTTTCTGTAGTTTGACTTGCCACGATTCTCCACTGCGGACAAATCTGGTTTATCGCTCATCTTGCGTGAGGGTTTGAAGATCCGCTGAAGGATAATCCCTGGGTTGACATGGGTTCAATCCCATTTCTATGGAGGAAAGGGCCGAAGCAGCCCTGGGCCCAGCCATTGTCAGAGGACACAGCTCAGCTGACCAAGTGCCTGCCTGCCCAACTGAGGGGACCGGGGCTGGAGTCCCACTTTGGGTGGAAGTGGCACCTTGCTAGTGCTTATTGAAGGTGCTCATTCCACTGATCAGCTCAACCCTTTCGCTGTCCCGTAGCTTCTGGGTGGTGAGCCGCGTGATCCCCGCCCCCCTACCGAAGCCTATGATCTATGATGCTACTTCCTGTTCTGTGAAGTGAGTCATCTGGTCCTCCTGTGTTCTGTGGGATCCCTTGCCTGCGGATGAGGCAGTCTTTCTGACCCTCATGTCCTGTTACGGTCCTGTGGGCGTGGAAGGAAACCCTACATCAAGAGTAACAGTCTAGACCTGCGAGTGCCAACCCAGCTCCTGGCAGGCCCACAGTGCAGGCCACGTGGCATGGGGGCCCTCCAAGAGTGGAGCTCGGCGGTGGGGCTCGGAGGCTGGCAGGGGAGCTACGTGGTGGGTGTGAGGTTTGTCAAGGCTGAGTAACATAGACGAGCAAGTTATTCCATCCAGTCGGGCCCTCCATCAACTAGACGCTCACCAGTCGACCTTAGCATGGGACACAAACAACGTCTAGCTACTTACTGTCCACTATTACGCTCCAGTCGCTTGCCTTTGCCTCCTTGTCTCTGATTTTCCCATCTTTCCCTCCAGGCCCCTGATCAGCTAGCCAGATCAGCCATCACTGCCCAAAAGTTCTCCTCTGCTCTGGCTTTGGGTCACATCTCCTTCCAGTGCACGTGTGTCAGAGCTTTGCCACTGGGGCGGCTCCGTTACAGCCACATTCCATTTCCAGCTTGTCCCCACATGCTGAGCTGGCCCGTCCATAACCCTGAACCCAAACTAATCTCACTGCCATCGAGTTGATGCCAACTCACGACAACCCTACAGGACAGCAGAGAACTGCCCCTGCCACTTTCCGAGACTTTAACTCTTTACCCTCAGAGAGGCTGGTGGTTTCAAACTGCTGACTTTGCGGATGGCAGCTCAACTCAACCACTGCGCCACCGAGGCTCATCCATAACCCAGGTTTGGTCATTATCTTTCTTCTCTAGCTGGTTATATGAGATGCTGCACCCCCCGTATGGCTATCCATCTAGGCTGGGAGCGCAGAGGTTTGGGTTACCTGTGCATATAGCTTGCATGCTCCCTCTGGTCCCACATGTGCTCCATCCCAGCTGTCGTGGGTCTATTTTATGATGACCTGACGCTGAAGCCTTTAGGACTTGGTGTGTCCAGCAAGGCCAAGCTCATGATGGCCAATTCCGAATCCACGCTTATTTGGAATCTTTATCAGGGCCCAGAAGCTGTAATTCTTTACCCTGGTGGACATGACCTTCGTCCTCAAGTCCCAGGTGTCTGCCTTGAGATTCTTTTATAATCCCTCTTGACATTTTTTTCTATCACTGACCCCTCAACACTCTCATTTTAAGGCTTATGAATCAAGCAGAAGGGCTGTTTGTGTCGCAGCCTGACCCACCACAGAGCTGCTTTCTGCTCCAGGCCACACTCAGAGTTTTCAGCCTTCTGCGCTCACTAGACGGGCAGCAGTAGCATTCTTAGGTGCGTACCATGTTTCCTCCAGAACCCAGAGACCTAACAGGTCTGTGCATCCTTTTTTTCAGCAAGGTACACAAGATGCAGATGTCCTTTGACTTCATAGTGAATGTCCCAGCAGCTGCTTACCATTAGTCCCCTTGGTGAAGGGACAAACTGAACCGTTGTACAACGTATCTCCTACTCTCTGGAGCTCACAGGCCTTATGAAGCCTAGCGCGTGCTCTCTAACTCTTTCTCCTCCTGCCTCAGGTGTCGTGATGGATGCGAAGTTATGAAACGTGGCCAAAACTCCCAGTTCTCATAGGGCTCCATTGTGCCTGAGAATGGTTAACACAGCGCCGAGGTTCTTTCTATGTGATTATGGACCGTTCGTTTCCTTTAGTGGTTGGGACAGAAAAAAGGCATTTTCCACAAACCATAGGCCTGGGGCTGCATTGACCTGCTGTAGGAAAGCTACTGTAGCAGGCACACGAGAGATGACTAGCCTGCGACTTAGCTGAACGTGAACTTGCAGTCATTCTCCAAGATCAACTCAGTCGCTGCAAGACGCACAATGGCTAATGAAAACAGACATGATAGAGACCACATATCTTCATCCATCCATTACCTATTTAACAGGGAGATGAATTGTTGCTAGCCACACCCTAAAATTCAATGTTGCTTTGTGACGACTCGTTTGGCCAAAGTGAGCAATATGGGTGTACTTTCAGATGCTTCCTTGGGCTGTCCTTGCCACGTTAGCGCTCACCCTACAAGCTTAGGGTGAAACAGAATTAAGTCAAGTAATGGCAACCCAGGAACTACATAAGAAAGGAGCTGGGGCGAGCTCCCTCTATCCACGACTGAGGAGAGTGGCTGCTAAACAGACTGCACTGGAGAGATGAGTAGAGAAAATCAAAGGGATGAACCTGCCTTGAACACTTCAAACCTTGTCAGTTGATCCCCGCTCTGATGCATCTGGACCTGATCTGGTTTTCAACATTTTCTGTATTTTTGTTTGGCTTGGGCTGGTTCACATTAGGGTTTATCTCAGAGGTGTTATGTCATTGGGAATCACCCTCTTGAAGTTGTGATATTTGTTTTTCAGTATATGAAACCCATGATTGATGAACCTATAGGGACAGGAAGTAGAATAAGGGTTTGGGAGGGAGGGTACAGCGAGGGGAGCCATAAAAGGGAGAGGATGTCAAGGCATCCAGGAAGAAAACGAATGTTTGAAAACTGATTGTGGTAGCAATTGTACAATACTGCCTACCACGATTGAACTATGGCATGATATGATATATGCATTGACTCCCAATTAATGATAAACTTTTATCAAAGTAATGGCAAATCTTTGGGGCAGGGAGATGACTGCTAGGTCAACTATGGTTCCACTGTGAACTGTACTTTGGACAGGACTTGATTTCTTCCCACTCTCATGATAGAGGCATGGCAATGCTTTAGAACGCTGGGCATCAGTGTCTACACTGGGCAGAGCTGTCATTCAAATACCTAGGTATCCCCGTTCCCCAGCATTCTGTCATTAAAAAGATGTAGATTTCTTTTCAGAATGAGGAAATGCGACAGCCCATCTTTTTTTCAGCATACCCCCGGGAACTCTGACTAGTTCTGATTCAGAGATGGGAACTGGGGTAGGAATCGTGGCTTTTTCCTGGGACCATCCTCATTGTCCTGCATATTCATTCTTGTGCTAGGTGCTTCAAGAAGTTCATGGAGAAATGAAGTGAAAAGTTCATGGAGTTTTCCCATGAACTTCTGAACCCCTCCACCCTGTACTTCCTTCCTTATCCCTGCGAAGCAGTGCTTTATTGGACACGGTCTGTCTTATTCCTGGGGCCAGGCATGCTCTCTTTGTCATCTCCACAACCCTCCACGAGCCAGTCCCTGCCCTTACCTGCTCTCCAGACTCTGCTGTCGTACGAATTCTAACCCCCTGGCTTCTGCTGTTGAGTGCCATCTCTTGGTGTTGGTTTCATCAGTCTTATTGTGATAGTTAAGGTTTATTGTACCAACCTAGCCAATAAACACATGTGGGATTCATTGAAGGGTGGAGAGATAAATGGCTTGGTGAACCTGCCTTTCTTATTCTCTGGTCTCTTGTTCTCTGATGGTCAGACCAGTGTGTGGCTGCCTTAGCTAGTTCTCTGCCTCAGCTGGCAAGGATCACATCCTGCGAGACATCCCTGAGGAGAAGCCACATGGACGTACCCCGATGCAGCCCTGGGTGCTGGAGTAGCTGTGTGGAGACCCCCTGCCAGCGCTGAGATGCTTACATGCTCACTGATTCGGCTTTCCCTCTGTAGTCGGTGTCATTGCATGTGTTTTGCGAATTTGAAGAGGACTTTGTAGATTGGAACCGGACATATGGGGCAATGTCAGATTTATGGGTTGGACTGGACTGGGTTGGGATGCTTTCTTCATGTACCTTTTATATAAAACTCTCTCTTATACATATGAGTTTCTGTGGATTTGTTTCTCTATCAGCCCTGACTAACACACTCATCATCCCCATTGCTATCAGTGAGCCAAGTTTCACGACAGTCCATCCGTGAGACGGAACAACTAGACTTGGCTTGTCGCTGGCTTGTAGTCTCCGCAATGAAGGTGTTCCTTGTTCTCCAAAGCAACCAAGCAAGTAGGGATTCCCCAAGACCTACTACACCTGTGAATGAACTTCAGGAAGGAAGGGGCCATACTTGTCCACTGACTGTCTGATCTTAACGACGCATTAAGGCTCCCACCATGAATGTTCAACGAGGCCCCAATGACTAGGGTGTCCTAGCCCTTGGCACTCTCTCTTTAGGGTGTCTGGGATTGACGAGAACAGCCATGCAGGGGAGAGGGTGCTGCACGTCCCCGGGGAGACTTTCTGTCTATAGTTCTCCCGGACCTTGCCTGGGGTGTCTCTACACTCGTATTCCTTCTGGTTAGAAGAAATGGGTAACTGTCATCAGAATGTGCTGTGAACTGTTCTAGAAAATTAGCCAACCAACAGGGACAATGAGATAACCGGAAGTCGATTTGTGTCGTCTGGACTCTGGGCGATGGGATGATGATGGCATGAGCAATCGAGGAAAAAGAATCAAGTCCTTCTAGCTGGTGACCTGGCCCCAGGAGACCAGAGAGAAAAGGAGAAAGAGAGAAAGGGAGTCTAGTTGGTCTGAAGCAGGGTGATGTGCAAACTCAGCTTCAGGTGGCCAGGGATGTCTGGAGCTGGCTCGGGATAGCCAACGGTGAGACGAGCTCTAACTCTGGGTGTTTGGGATCCAAGAGGGAGGTTTTTTCAGTTAGTTAGTTTGTTTGTTTGTTTTTTACTCTGAAGTGACTGTTGTTGAGGTGTGGGGATTTGGGAAGGTGGGGCCTAGATTCACTTGCAAGAATTGGATCCCTGCTGACCCTTAGTGACCAAGGTGGGACCAGCCTCTCTGCCACTTTGTTGCTGTAGCTGGCAGAACTGTCTCTGCTCTTCCTTCCGTCAATCCATGCTCCTGGGAGTCACGACTGAACGAACCTCTTTGTGACAGCACGGTCCTCCTCACCAGGGCATTTCTTGACGAAGGGAAGCTCCTTGAGATGACCTGTGATACTTAATCCTCTGCTGAGTCTTCCAGCCTGACAGCGATTCCAGCCGCTCTGCTTCGCTGAATCATCTATCTTTTGCTCCGCTGACTGCCTTGGCACCATACACATTCCCACCTCGCTCATCATGAGTCATCCCCTCTCCAAGCTTTGAGGATGCCCCTTGGCTAAAGTTTGAAAATGCTTCCAAGCTGTGCACAAGGTTTTCAGCAGCTTCTTCCTCCCAAGTGGGGAGCCTGAGTCCTTCCTCATTGGCTATGCTGTCTGGAAGCTCCGCCGACACCTCTTCATTCTGGGTGACCCTGCTGGCACTTGAAATACCAGTGACAGAGCCAGCATCACAGCCACACACACGCCACCACAGTGCGGCGGCACACTGACAGATGAGTGGTCTACCAGAAAGAACAAGGCATTGCCCACCATGTCAGGAGGTAGCATATGAGCAAGAACCAAGGGTGCTGAAGGAAGACATTCAGCTTCACTGAATGCGCTAGCCAAAAACAAGGCTCCAAGAATTGGCGGAATACAGATTGAAATGTTTCAGGAGGCTGAAGAAGCACTGGAAGCACTCGCTCATCTCTGCCAGGAAATCTGGAAGACAGCTACCTGGCCAACTGACTGGAAGAGATCCATATTTGTGCCCATTCCAAAGAAAGGTGTCCCAACAGAAGGCTCAAACTATAGAACAATATCATTGATGTAGCACACAAGTAAAATTTCACTTCTGATCATCCAACAACAGTTACAGCAGCACATGGACAGGGACCGCCAGCAGTTCAGGCTGGATTCAAAAGAGGGCGTGGAGCAAGGGATACCATTGCTGATGTCAGATGGATCTTGGCTCAAAGCAGAGAACACCAGAAAGATGTTTGCTTGTGTTTCATTGACGATGCCAAGACATCCAACTGTGTGGACCATCATCAACTGTGGATGACCTTGAGAAGAATGGGAATTCCAGAGCACTTGATTGTGCTGATTTGGAACTTGTACGTGGATTAAGAGGCAGTTGTGTGGACAGAACAAGGGGACTGCATGCTTTAAAACCAGGAGGGGTGTGGTCATGGTTGTGTCCTCTTTCTATACTTGTTCAATCTGTATGCAGAGAAGTTAATCAGGGATGGTGGATCATATGAAGAAGGGTGCGACACCAAGAGTGGAGGAAGGCTTGTTAATAACCTGTGGCATGCAGATAACACACCTGTGCTTGCCGACAGTGAGGAGGACTGGAAGCACCTGCTGATGATGATCAAGGATTGTAGCCTTCAGTATGGGTTACAACTCAATGTAAGGAAGACCAAAACACAACCACACCAGCAGATAACATCATGATACATCGAGAAGAGGTTGAAGTTGCCAACGATTTTGTCTTACTTGGGTCCATAATCAATGCTCGTGGAAGCAGCAGTCAAGAGATCCAAAGGCATATGACATTAGGTCAGCCTGTGGCAAAGACCTCTTTTGAGTACTAAAGAGCAATGAGGTTTCTTTGAGGACTAAGGTGCGCCTGACCCAAGCCATGGTATTCACCATTGCATCACCTACATGAGAAAGATGGACATGAAATAATAAGGAAGACCATAGAAGAATCTATGCATTTGAATTGTGGTGCTGGAGAAGAATATTGAAAGTACCATGGGCTGCTGCTACTGGAAAATGTAAGGCCAGAGTGCTCCTTAGAGGCAAAGAGGGCAAGAGTTAGTCTCACATAGTGTGGACATGTTTGGACAGGAGAGACCAGTCCCTGGAGAAGGACATCATACTTGGTCAAGCGGATTAGGCAACAAAAAAGAGGCAGGCCCTCCATGAGATGGGCAGACACAGTGGCTGCATCCATGGGCTCAGGCACAAGGACTCTTGTGAGAAATGCAGAACTGGGCAGTGTGTCCTTCTGTTGTGCACGGGGTCACTGTGGATGAGCTGGCTGGATGCACCCAACAGCACCAACAACCACAACAAGAACTCGCCCCAAAGTTTGCCCCCTGCTCGTTTGCGAGGATTGACAAGAAGAGGGAAGATGGGGGAGAAAGAAAGGGAACCATTATTTACCTAGCGAGAGGCTGAATTAAAAACAATTTTCTTTGGTCTGTTTATTTACCACTGTTGTTTTCCTGGAAGGTCCAGGTGTGTGGGAAAGTTTCATCAAAATCAAGTGTGGCGAGCATGCCAAGCTGACGTTGCTGGGGCACATCTGGGTGCTACGAGGTCATCCGAACCAGTTGTATCAGCAACAGGAAAGGAAAACAACCCCCCACCCCCAGGAGACAGCAATGAGTCATCTTGCTGCATCACAGAAAGCAGAAAGGAGAAGTCCACACACATCAGGAGGCTGGGTCAAAAGGAATGTCCAAAGTCCATGCCAACCAGGTGTTCCAGGCAGCTGTGAAAGCCAGGTGGCGCACGAGTCAAATGGTCCGAAGAGCCCTCAGGGGAGGGCGCAGACAAGGAGGAGACACAGGTGCTGCCCTATGGTTGAATCTGCCTAGCACCAATATTTTCTAGGAAGAACTGAGCTGAGAGGGATGAAGGTGGGGGAACTGGTGGAGGGATTCCCTTCAGGCTGGAGGAGAGACACAGCACTCGCCAAGGACAAATGGACAGGCATTAATTAGCGATGCTAAATGAAAAGACCTGCAGGCTACCAGCCTTCTTCCAGAGACACTGGTCCAAGAGCAGAGGTGCTGTGCATTCGTACACAGAGCAGCAGGGTGGGGGAGCCAGCGCCTGGGGTGGGCAGCAGGTGCTTGGGGTGGTACCCTGTGCTATCCTTGAGGGGTGAAATGAGTTCCTTTGTGTGGCCATGTGCCTTAGTTGGAAAAACAACTCAAGAGATCCTTCTACCGCTAAATCCCGAGGCCTTACCTGTGGCCTAGTTCTCTCGGAGAGGGTTTGTTAGCTTGCCAGGTGTCTGCTACCTAGGGCTGCTATAAGGTAAATGCTGTAAGCACATGACTTTAGCAAACAGGAACTCTTTCCCTGCTAGTTGAGGCTGGAAGTCCAAATGGAGAGTGTTGGTTAGGGAAAAGGCTTTCTCTCTGTGTGACTGGGAGGTGGGGATGGGGAAGGGATCTTTAACACCTTTCAGTATCGGTGGGTCCAAAATCCCTTGGGCATTGTGGCAGTTCGATTTTATTTTATTTAAAAAAAAATTTTTTTGGCAGTTTGATTTTATGTCAACTTGAATTTGTATGAGAGTGTAGGAGTGAAATCCAACCTGTCAATCAGGCCAAAGCCTGATGATGTCTCCATAGGGGGTGTGGCCTATTGATAAGGGAGAAACTGGGTCTTTCTCTGTCTCTCTCTGGCACTTCCCTATTAGACCAGATTGACTAGAGAAACAAATACAGAGACACTCATATGTGTGTAAGAAAGAGCTTTATATCAAAGAATAATTGTATTTTAAGAAAACGTCCCAGCCCAGCCCAGATCAAGTCCATAAGTCCAATATTTGCCCACAAGTCCGATTCTCATGCATGAATCTCTCTTCAGATTCACATAGCGCATGCAATGATGTACAGGAAGACCACAGACCAGTGGCTCCAGTGGTGGTGGAAGTATCTGCAGGGCTCTCTCAGGACTGCGTAGCTCCAAGTGGCTGGTCAGTAGGAAGGTGAAGCAGAGAGAGGGGCTCTCGCAGGGCTCAGCAAGTCTCTGTGTGGCTTGTCAACAGGATGATGAAAGGCAGGGAGAGAGGGAAGCCAGCCTCCAGAGAGCCATTTCTCTGGTCGCCCTCCAATCCAGCTGGGACCTGATGGACAGGTTAAATTTCACCCCTTCCCTCTTAATACCCTTAAGTTGACACGAGATTATGTAACTATCACATTCGCCTTCCTCCTTCACTGGGACTCTTTGTCTGCCTCCAACCTGGAGAGTAGTTGGCGCCCTGCCAGGTTTCCACTGAACTTGGATCCATCTGGTGCTGCACCCACTGGCCTGTCGTCTCCCTGCTTCCTGTTTCACCCTGCTGCATCATCAGTCTGCAACTACGGACATCTGCAGAGGGCCCTGGCAAGCATCAGACCCAGAGACTTGAGGTGCACAGGGCTGGGAAACCTCCGTGATAGAAAGTTCCTTCCTGAGATAGCGTTCCGTCTTATATGTATATGAGCGTCATTCAGTTTGTTTCGCTAGACAACCCAGCACAATGCAGGATTCATACACAAGGAGACTCCAAAGAGTTCATAGAAAAAGGAAAAAGTTATCTAAAAAAAAATAAAGAAGAAAAAAAACCTCAATTATCTTTTCATTCCATTTTAAAAATCAGTTCATCGAGGGCTCGTACAATTCTTATCACAATAAATACATACATCCATGGTGTCAAGAACATATGTACATTTGTTGCCATCATCATTCTCAAAACATTTGCCATCTACTTGAGCCCTTAATATCTGCTGCTCATTTTCCCCCTCCCTCCCCACTCCCCCCTACCTCATGAACCCTTCATCATTCATATATTATTATTATTATTATTTTGTCATATATTACACTGTCCGACGTCTCCCCCGCCTTCTTCTCTGCTGTCTCTCCCCCAGGGAGGAGGCTATACGTAGATTCCTGTAATCAGTTCCCCCTTTCTACCCCACATTCTCTCCACCCTCCAGGCATCACCACTCTCACCACTGGTCCTGGAGGAGTCATCTGTCCTGGATTCCCTGTGTTTCCAGTTGCTATCTGTACCAATGTACATCCTCTGGTCTAGCCAGATTTGCAAGGTAGAATTGGGATCATGATAATGGGGGGAAGGAAGTATTTAAGAACTAGAGGAAAGTTATATGTTTTATGTTTCATCGTTACTACCCTGCACCTTGCCTGGTTCATCTCCTTCCCTTCATTCCATTTTTCCATGAACCTTTTAGAGTCCATTTGTATGTCTTGGGATCAATCTTTCTCTTAGTCTAAGAGGTTCTCAGCAGGCAAATATTGTGCCTGCCCCTGGTTCTTATTGTTTGATTATAGTCATGTCTGCCTCTCTGCTGGCTTCTCTCTCCTGTCACGTCTTGTAAGATAACAAGTGTTTCAGGTCATGTTCCAAGGAAACACCTTGATATTCACAACCCTGATTAAAGGTGCTGCATCCCACCCTGACTGGCTGATCATATCAGATCACATCATGGAGAAGCCATTACATAATTACCAAATTATATGTTTATATAACTGTTTTGCCTGGCCCTGGGCTGTTGCCTCCCCTGGACTGCTAGGCACCTTATAGACATTGGTCAATAGACCATGCAAATGAAGTTACTATGGATTATGCAAAAGAAGTGACCATTGCCTACTATACAAATGAAGTGTGCATGGTCTACCCAGCATGGACTGATTACTTTGTGGCCCCACTGGTGTGTGTGTGGGGTGAGGCCATCCCTTCAAATTGCCACGAAGTTGTGCATGTATGTAGCTGGTCCCACAGAGGTTTAGCAGACAGAAAGAAGAGGAGGAGGAGCAACAGGAAGAAGCAGAAAGAACAAAGGAGAGAGAAGTAGAGAAAGGGAGAGGAGACAAGGAACATCCTGAAAGAGCTCTAACAGGAGTCAGGGGCTATAACAGGGAGAGGAGAGCGGTCCAGAAGGGGCCCCGGTAGCAGAGCCACGGTGACCAACTCAACACCAAGAAGAGCCTGTCCCAGAGGGCTGAGAGGAGGCTGACCTGGGGTGGGAGAGGGGGCTGAGAGCGGGCCTACATAACTGAGAGGAGCTGAGAGAGCCTGCTTGTGTGAAAGAAGGGAGACATTGCCTGAATGCTTCCTGATCCTGATCCTGATCCCAATCCCAAGTTATTTCCTTACTAGCCACTTAGCTGTAAGTACTGTCTGTGAGTTTTGTGTGGCCACTGCAACCGACTATTGAACCCTGCAGAGGAGGAGAGCGCCAGAAGAGGGACAGCTGTGGTCGGAATTGGTAAAAAGCTGGGGAAGTGCAGGTGTGTCCAATGTCTACCACGTCCACTGTTACCGCTCTCTCACCAGTTCATGCCCTGGAGCAGCAGAGGCAGTTCACTCACTCCGAGTTGGAGAGAAAGTGTTTATTGGAAGGTGGTGCCGTGGGCAGATCCACAGCAGTGCAGGCGGTCTTGGCGGTGACCTGCTTGTGCTCCAAATACATAGTTTATATATTTTTGCACCATCATGCCCATTTGAGGGGAATCATATAATTTTCCATTACTCTCCTCACAAGAGATATGAAGCATAAATGTTCATTATAAGAGTCAGAAAAAAGTCAGATAAAACAATTAGCATAGGGGTGGGGTGGGGGAAAAAACAATTAGCATTGCTGTTGTGCAAGCAATTTCCTTGATGTCTTAATGACCCTCAGGCAGAGTCATCCAGCTGGCCCCTCAGGCTGAAGCAGCTAGACCAGCGGTTCTCAACCTGTGGGTCGAGACCCCTTTGAGGGTTGAATGACCCTTTCACAGGGGTCATCTGATTCATAACAGTAGCAAAATTACGGTGATGAAGTAGCAACAAAAATAATTTTATGGTTGAGGGGTCACCACACCATGAGGGACTGTATTAAAAGGTTGTGGCATTAAGTTATACCACATGTGGGAATCAGTCTTGGACTAATTTTTTAAAATCATTTTTATTGGGGGCTCTTACAGCTCTTATAACATTCCATACATCAATTGTATCAAACTTATTTGTACATCTGTTGCCATCAGCTTTCCTTGAACTGATCTTGATTTGCATTCTTTTCTCTGAAGGCAGGTAGGTTTGCCACTACCTTCTTTCCTGTCTTTTCCCCCCTGCCCTTTTGATCTTAAATGGTTGAGTAATTTAACATGGGTGTGAGTTCAGTTTTAGATCTGAAGAGTGACTAAGGACCATTGTCTGGAGAGGTTGGGGGGCAGGTCTCACCTATCTTTATCCAGTCAATTAAGCCTGATCGCTTTTATGATTTTGAGTTTTACAGAATGATGTTTGCATGGTCCATTAGTCCACTGGACTCATTGTTTCCATAAGTCTTTTGATTTTCACTACTCTCCCTCTGTCAATATTACACATTTTATGGCTACTCATGAGCTTTTAAGACCCCAGCTCCTGACTCCCCAACACCAAATTAGGGTGTGGAACGTTTCCCAGGTGAACTATGTTACGCCAACTGATTTTGGTGTTCCTTGAGACTATGGTCCTGTCCCGAGCCCCTAGGCCCAGGGACTCCTTCCTTCAGGCTTCCTCCAAGTGTTTGGTTATGTTTGAGAAGTTTGCATCACATATACAAATGTCCCTGCCAAATCTCTGTATCTCCTCACTCCTGTGCTGGAGGGAAATTTCTTCATGTCTCTGAACTCCCATCTCAAATAGACAAACTCATGTCACCCCATTTCTTTAATTGACCTAAAGGCTAAGCTAAACTGCCACAAAAGCCTCCTCACTCCTAAAGACTTCCTCCTCCCTGGGACCAGCCATGGTAATCTGTCATCTGTGCTTTATCATCACAATGGAATGTCAGCTTGTCATTGTGGTTAGACCAATTCTTGTTTAAACTGGATCCCTCTCTCCCTTAAGTCTTTCCCCCATCACCAGGGAGGCTGGCATCATAAAACAAGGCACCTAAGACTTTACCTGAAAAGACCTTCTTCTTTTTTTTAAAATACTCTTATTTTACTTCTGTCAATACTGCTTAGTGATATGAGAGGTGAGGGGTTTTTTTGATATGAGTTTTTAACTTTTTTTTTTCTTTCTATATTAAGCTTGCTCCCTTAATGATATAAAAGGGATGGCCAAAGACCAACCTGTGCTGCAGTACAGGTGGACAGCTCCTTTTAAAGGTTCCCTCTGCAGTCCGGGCTAGCCTCAAAATAAAGACTTCACATAATTAAATTGGACATTGTAGTGGTCATTTACTCAAACCTGAACCACCACCAAGTAACTGGGTGGGACTATACTAAGAGGGTGTGTGTACCACTAATAGAGGGGATTGGTCAGTTTTCATTACCACCACCCCACCCACCCCCTAGTTATATGGATGAACCATCTTTGAAGCAGCAGCAGAGAGAGATAAGCCAGGAACTTTGGAAGAGCCTGTGTTAGTCTGGGCAGACTAGAGAAACAAATCCACAGACACTCATAGATGTATAAGAAAGAGTTTTATGTATAGGGTAAGTGTACACTTGGAAAGCATCCAAGCCCCTAAGTCTGATTTTTTTTTTTTTTTTACGAACGAGGCAATTTATTAACCCAGCATCATTTGTTCTAATGTTTCTTGTTGGCAGCTGCCACCTGTCCGGCGATTCTGTCCAGATCTCTCTGTCCCTGAGGTGTCAGTTTGCGGCCGCCATCTTGGTCCTTCTCCACCATCTTGAGCCCCTCCAGGGCTTGCAGGACCCAGCGGGCCACACTCTTGGAGCCCCGGCTGAAGTGGCTGGGCATGACACCATTCCTCTGCCGCCCCCCGTAGATCTTGGTCATGGAGCCGACCCCAGCGCCACCCCGAAGGTACAGGTGCCGTGCTATAGAGGCAGCTCGCGTGTAGAACCAGTTCTCGTCATAGGGAGCAAGCTCTTTATGCTTGGCCAACTTGACTGTGTCTACCCATTCGGGGACTTTCAGCTTTCCGGACTTTTTGAGGAAGGCTGCCAGAGCTCTGACGAACTCCTGCTGGTTCACGTCTTTTACAGTAACTCCAGGCATCGTGCGGCCTCCGCGCTGCCGGCCAGGGGAAAAGCGCCCCTAAGTCTGATTTATACTATTTGTCCAACACTGATCTACAAAATCCTCCTCAAACTCACAAAACACATACAATGACATCGAATACAGGAGGATCACAGGGCAGTGGGTAAAATGTCTTTGAATCCAATGGCAGTGTAAGCATCTCAGCACTGGCAGGGGTCTCCACGTGGCTTCTCCAGCACCCAGGGCTGCATCGGGGTAAGTCTATGTGGTTCTCCTCACAGATGTCTCAGTGGAAGTGAGCCTTGCCAGCTGAGGCAGAGAGCTAGCAAAGGCAGCCATTCACTGGTCGGACCATCAGAGAACAAGAGACCAGAGAACCAGAAAGGCGAGGCTCTCTGAGCCGTGTCTCTCTGCGCCCTTCAATTAACCTGCCCTTCAATTAAACCCACATGTGTTTATCGGCCAGGTTGGCACACTAAACCTTAACTATCACAAGCACATTCCAGATTTCTGTCTAAAGTTGCAGAGGGTGAGGCCAGAGGCAACAGACTGTGGCACAGAGACTATGGGACAGAACAAGTGTGGAAGTGCCGAGATTATGGGATGGTGAGACTGAGCCACGGGCTGGCTTCCTGCTGAAAGCTGAGGCCAAGGGAGAACTTGGCGGGGACCAAAACACCCGGTGACTTTGGGGCAGAGACTGAACCTTCTCTTAGTGTCAACTGCAGAAATACTTCAGCAGGTTCCACTACTCTCGGACTTGAGTAAATCCTTCATAGCAATTTCAGCCCTTAATTGTACCCTGTGAGGCAGTCAGACCAGTATGCTTCCCCCATCCCCCACCACCCCACCTGCCACCTCTGGCAGGGCCCCCAGCGCACAGCAGGAACAGATGCGTCTCCGTCACCTTCCTTTCTACCTCTGTCCAGACTACTTTTGATTGAGCCAAACTTAAACGTGAACAAGGTCTTAGAAACCCCTGTGCAGTATAGGTAAGCAGAGTGGTTCTCACTCCCACAAGAGGAATAATCTCCATTGGAAGCCGGGCCTACGGAGGTTTTTTGGTTGGTATGCACCTTGAAGAAATGTGGGCAGTATGGTATAGTCCCTATATGTAACAGCTTTAGCTGGCTGTTGATGCCAAGATGATTTCCTCACTACTCACACATTTTACACAGGAGACTGATTTTTTCTTTCTTTATGGTTAACATGAAGTCTCTCTTTCTCTTTTTAAATAAATCGTTTTAGGGGGGCTCTTACAGCTTTTATAGCAATCCATACATCAATTGTATCAAGCACATTTGTACATATGTTGCCATCATTATTTCCAAAATATTTTCTTTCTGTTTGAGTCCTTGGTATTAGCTTCTCTATTCTACCTCCCTCCCCCACCCTCCCACCTTCATGGGCCTGTGATAAACTACAAATTATTTTTATTTTCATATCTTACACCACCTGCTGTCTGCCTTCACCTATGTTACAGTTGTTCATTCCCCTGGGGAGGGGGCATTATATGTCAGTCATTATAGTCGGTTCCCCATTTCTCCCCAACCTTCTCCCTACCCTCATGGTATAACTACTCCCATTGCTGTTCCAGAGGGGTGTATCTGTCCTGGATTCTGTGTGTCAGGAGCTATTATCTGTACCAGTGTACATGCTCTGGTCTAGCTGGATTTGTAAGGTAGAACTGGGGTCATGATAATGGGTTGGGGGGAGGAAGCATTAAAAAAACTAGAGGATCTAGTCTAATTGCCTTTATCTTGTGTGTATATTAAATAAACATGCAATATTAAATAATAATAAAAAAGAACTAGAGGAATATTGTGTGTTCTGAAGGAGACCAACTTTTGGCGTCCTTTGAACACCATGATTGACTGTTTAGTCAAGTGGTGTCTAGATGAGGGCGGAACACGACATAGCACGCAACGCTGGCCACCGAGTTGTCCAGCCAGCCGCTCTCTTTCTACATCACCTTCCTCTTCACCTGTCCCTTGTCCACCTTTAGCTGGAGACGTCCCTGGGCTGTTCCCCTCCCACCACTGGTGATTATCAGAGAACCTTTTTTTTTTTTTCTATTTAGTGTGAAAATCTTTTCTTAAGATCTAAGTTCAGAGGAGAGAATGGTTCCAGTGCCTAAAATCTAAACACCTGGCTTTCTGAATGCTATGGATGAGAGTGGAAGTCCAAACTCCATTTATAGGGCCCCCACCTGGGGGGTCCCCAGTGCCCACCAAAGAGCAATAGGAACAGCCCTGATATCAGACAAAGACCATTATCAAGAGGCTCTCAGGCCTATGACCTTGCCATTAGATTCCCCTTTGGACCTATCTTCAAGCTATCCTAGAATGCTTAATGTCATTTGCTTTTTCTTAGATTGAAGTCTGTCACTGTTTCATATGATCACTGTTATTTACTTATTTATTTATGTCCTTGTTTCATATATTTTTCTGTGTAGAGAAGCGAGGATTGAGGAAGACAGTCACTGAAGCAATAATTACCCCAGGGGCTGGAAAGAGGAGGGTGGGAGAAAGGGATGTCAACACCAAGGGGTGCAACTGATTGTGGTCATGAGTGCGACATCCTTCTTAATATGATGGAGCTATTGACTTGGAGGATGTGTGAATGAGAGTTTACTAACCCTAATTTTTTAAAAAAGAAAAAGTAAATCTTTCATTGGCTTCTTATAAGTTACTACCACCTTTTTATACCTTGGGTATTCCTCTCCAGGAAGTCTGGTGGTGCCATGGGGAAAGTGCCGGGCTGCGAACCAAGACGTCAGCAGTTTGAAGTCAGCAGCTGCTCCATGGGAGAAAGATGTTTCCATCTGCTTCTGGGAAGATGGCAGCCTTGGAACCCAGGAGGGAAGTGGCCCTCTGTCTTGCAGGGTTGCTGAGTTGGAATTGACGCCACAGTTGTGGGTTTGGCCTGGGGTAGTCCCTGTTCCCCCACAAAATAGGGCTGATCCATGTAATGGACAGGATATTACAGAAACAACAGCGTGACTTCCTGAAGTAGGCACAAAAACAGCACAGTCTCCTGACCTCGCCCACTCTTGGCTCACTGGCTCCGGGAGGTCAGCTGCCCAACAGTGAGGACATTTATGCAGACTGGCAGGAATGAAATCTGCAAGTGACTGGCTTCACATTGACTGCTGAAGGTAGCCAGCAGGTAAAGAACTCTTATAACTCCATCCTAAGAAAGGCGAGTGGGAGAAGCGTTTGAATAACCGTGTCTGTAAAGAAGATACACCAAGAGGCAAATGAAAAAATCACTGGCTTATTCGTTATCCAGATACAAAAATCAAACCCCAGAGGGAGGCGACTTCCCGCCCACGGCACTTGCAGTCATACAAAAAACAGGCAAGGTCAAGGGCCACAGAGGAAGTGGAGGATGTGGTGGTGGTGTCAAGTGGTACAGCCAGTGTGGAAAAAGGTTGCCAATTCCTCAATCAATTAGACACAGGAATATGTAGGGCTAGGCACATCCCAGGCCAAAGTGAATTGAGGCTATAGGGGCATGCAAGACCTTGGGCATGAATGTTCAAAAGCAGTCAACAAAAGTAAAAGGAATCTGGCTACCATGGGATGAATGGATACAATGGAGTATTAAAAACCAAATACCCAGTGGTAGGGAGTGTACAGCACTGCTGGATATGATTAAGCTATGGAATGGCATGATAGCGGGATTAGGTCCTAATAACAAAGTTAGAAAAATACATACTAATGGAAAGGTCTGGTGTAGCAGATTCGCCCATTGGGGGAAAAACTGCATTTTTTCTTCTTCTGTTACCCTCAAGTCCTTTCCAATTGATGTTTGAGCCAATCCCCCATCTCACGGAGACACATCCTCCTTTCACTCAGCCTCTTTTCACAGAGCCTTTTGTTTGTTTTTAAATCGTTATTGGGGACTCGTACAATTATCACAATCCATACACCCATCCATTGTGTCAAGCACATTTGTACATTTGTTGCCATCACCATTCTCAAAACATTTGCTTTCTACTTGAGCCCTTGGTATCAGCTCATTTTCCCTCTCCCTCCCTCCTAAACCCTTGATAATTTATAAACTGTTATTATTTTGTCATATCTTACACTGTCTGACATCTCCCTTCATCCACTTTTCTGTTGTCCGTCCCCCAGCGAGGAAGTTATATGTAGATCCTTGTAATTGGTTCCCCCTTTCTGCCCACCTTCCCTCTACCCTCTCAGTATCACCATTCTCACCACTGGTCCTGAAGGTTCATCTGTCCTGGATTCCCTGTGTTTCCAGTTCCTATCTGTACCAGTGTACATACTCTGGTCTAGCCAGATTTGTAAGGTATAATTGGGATCATCATAGTCGGTGGGGGACCCGATTCTTTACCAAGCATGATGTCTCATGATCCTTGCTTCTAAGGAACATTCCAGCTGTACTTCTTCCCAGACAGATTTATTTGTCCTTCTAGTAATTGATGGTGATGTTGACATTCTTTGCCAGTACCAACATTCATTGCATCAATCTTTCTACAGTCTTCTTTATTTACTGTTGAGCTGTCACATGCATACGAGGAGACTGAAAACACCATGGCTTGGATCACGTGACCTTGGTCAATCCTCAGACTGAAATCTTGCTCTCTAACACTGTAAGGAAAATTTTTGTAGCAGATTTATCCAATGTAATATGCCTTGTTATTTCTAGACTACGCTGCTTCAATGAGTATTGATTGTGGATTCAAGTAAAATGAAATCCTTGACCACTTCAAACTTGTCTCTATCATTGTGGTAGTTACATAATCTGGTGTCATCTTGCAAAGGGGTGGAGTCTAGCCTGTCAATTAGGTCACAGCTTGATGACCTCATTTGAAAGTACCATAGGGATAAATAGCTCACTGGAGGCCAGATACAGACAAAATCTCTCTGCTTCATCTTCCTGCTGATAAGACACATGTAGCTACGCCGATGTAGCCAGGGCCCTGGAACTGGAGGAGCCACATGAAGACCCACACCAGTGCTAAGATTCTTCCACTGCCACTGGATCCACAAGTCTTTTTACCCACTGGCCTGTGATCTTCCTGCATTCAGCGCCATTGCATGTGTTGTCTGAGTCTGAAGAGGAATTTATAGATTGATATCAGACACATGGGCTAATATCGGACTTATGGACTTGATCTGGATTGGGTTGGAATGCTTTAATGTATAACTTGCTCTTTGATATAAAGCTCTCTCTTACACATTTGATTCTCTAGTCAATTCGGACTAACACAATCATCATGTTGCTGCCTATTGGTTCAATTGTGGCATTTTTTGTGTTTTTTTAACCTTGAGTTGCAATTCATACTGAAGGCTGTGGTGTATAAGTGTTTCAATTCCTCCCCACTTTCAGCAAGCTGGGTTGTGTCATCTAAGTATCACAGGTTATAAATGAGCATTCCTCTGATGCTGATGTCATTTATGTCTTAATTTAGTTTAGCTTCCCAGATTATTTGCTTAACATACGGAGAGAATAAGTATGATGAGAAAGTACAAACCCCAAAGCAAATCTTTCCTGATTTCTTTTTCTTTTATTTTCTTTTAGTGGGAGGGTGAGTGAGTGATTTAGTGGGAGGGTGAGTGAGTGAGAGAGAGAGAGAGAGAGTGAGTGAGTCACCTTTCCTGATTTTAAACCACCTTGAATTCCCTTATTTTGTTTAAGTGATTGCCTCCAGGTCCATGCAAGGTTCTACAAGAACAAAATGAAGTATTCTGGAATTCCCATTCTTCTCAAGGTTGTCCTGTTTGTTATGATCCACACAATTGGATGTATTTGCATACTCAATAAAACATAAGTAAATATCTTTCTGGTATCCTCTGCTTTCCATCAAGATCCACCTGACATCACTAATGATATTCCTTGTTCCACATCCTCTTCTGAATCCAGCTTGAATATCTGGGAGCTCTTTGTTGATGTACTAGTGCAGCTCTTGAATTATCTTCAGCAAAATTATACTGGCATGTCATATTACTGGTGTTGTTCAGTATTTTTCTCATTCTGTTGGGTCACTTTTCCTTGGAATACTCAGAAGTAGGGATATCTTCCAGTTGGTTGGCCAGGTAGCTGTCTTCCAAATTTCTTGGCATAGACTGAGTGCTTCCAGTGTTTTATCAACTTGTTTTGGTTGGTGATCCATTAATTCCTGAAACCTTGGGTTTTGCTAATGCCTCTAGCACAGCTTGCACTTCTTTTAAGATTCACATTTTGAAATGATTAGAAGTGGAACAATTATCTTTGATATAGTGACTTTGTATTTGTTATTTTTTATGCTTCTTATATTGTTCAGCATTTTGCTTACAGAATAATTTAATATTGCAAATGAGAGCTTGAATCTTTCTTCACTTCCTTCAGCTTGTGATGTTCTTTTAGGTTTTCTAACTTTGCAGTTCAGTTATTGTCTTTTCAAGCTATTCTTTGAAATTTTGAGTTGGTTCTGGCTCACAGGGGGCCTATGTAAAACAGATGAAAACACCACCTAGTCTTGTATCATCCTCTTGTTACCCTTGAGCTCACTGAGCTCTTTTCCACTGGCCCTCTACTTTACGAAACATGATGTCCTTCTCTTGGGACTGGTCTCTCTTGATAACATGCACAAATTGTGTGAGATGAAGTCTCACTATCTTTATTTCTCAGGAGTATTCTGGTTGTACTTGATTCAAGACAGATTTGTTTATTCTCTTGGTAGTTCATAGTACTTTCAACATTCTTCCCCAGCACAATTCAAATGCAACGGTTCTTCTTAGGTCTTCCTTATTCAGTGTCCAACTTTCACATTCATATGATATGACTGAAACAATCATGGCTTGGGTAAGACACTCCTTAGTCCTCAAAGTAACAACCTACAACACTTAGGGGAGGTCTTGTGCAGCAGGTTTACCCAATGCAATGCACTGTTTGCTCTCTTGACTTCCGTTAGTATGACATCCTTGACAAGCTAATAAGTCATTCATTGACTCTCATTCATTGAATCACAGAAGGGGGTTGAGGTCTTGAGCATGACGAAGATGTAAAAGAATCTAAAAAATTGTATCTGCTTTTTAGGATCTTATGCAATACCTGGGTCTGCATAGTAATACGAGTTACTCAGGGGGTATTTAATGGGACTTAAACATGCCAACTCTGCAGATATAAACTCGGGGGATTACATTAGATGCTAGTTCCTCAGTGGGTTCCTTCTTTCTCGAGGTTGTCTGGACGTCTTTAAATCCTATTCTTGCGCTTGAGCTAAGTGGATTCAAGAGTAAGGCACACATTTAGTGGTTCAATCAACAAATAATTATGACTTTTTTTTAAAAATTGGGTATAGGTACCTAAGGTAACAAGCAACCTGTTGGTGCGTTGTTTTGGGGGCGCCGCAGCTTCCAAACGTTCACTCCCTGCCCAGGCGAGGCTTTCTCCGAGCTTCCGGTCACGTGCCAGCAGCGCCCCGGAGGTTGCTATGGAGCCCGACGCGGTCCAAACCGGAAGTGGGTCCCGGGCAACGACTTTCCCGAGAAACTTGCATTAGAAAGCAGTGCTTACGCGTTGACCACGAGGCCCCCGTCCCTGAAGTAGCGCCGCGGCAGCGGCCGGGGAAACTCCGGCTCGCGGAGAGGAAAGCGCCGCGTCCCCAGCGGCCGAGGCGCAGCGGAACCCGGACGCGGGCGGCCCAGGCTCCCGGCGGGCGCTGCTCGCGCAGGCCCAGCCTCCCGGCGGCGTTGCCGTAGAAACGGGGCGCGTCGAGCGGACGTGGCGGCGCGCCCGGGTTGCGCCTTCGCGGTCGGTGGGCCGAGGGGGCTCAGCGGACTGGCGCCAAGATGGTTAGTGGCCCCGCAGAGGGAGGGGGGACTTGGCGTGGGCGCCTGGGCTGGAGACGATTTCCGGGCCGCGTCGGGCTTTAGCGCTGGGCTCGGTGGCGGGCGTTTGCTCTCCCCGGGTTTCCGCGGGAACGGGGTGTACCTGTCAGGACCCCCCCCCCCCCCGGTGCTCTCTTCCCACCTCCCTCCCCTGCCCGCGGTCCTAAGCCGCGGCGGGCGAGAGGAGAGGCCGAGGGCAGCCGGAGATGACAGCCGCCGGACCAGTCCGCGCCCCGGGGCCGGCCGAGGAGTTGAGAGACGCTGAGAGTAGCTTTTGGTCCCGCAGAAGACTCCGTTATTGGACTCTGTGTTGCGCTCAGGACCCCAGGGACCGCCACCTGCCGCGGGGAGTGGCGCTCACGGCT
This sequence comes from Tenrec ecaudatus, assembly GCF_050624435.1. Classification (NCBI taxonomy): domain Eukaryota; kingdom Metazoa; phylum Chordata; class Mammalia; order Afrosoricida; family Tenrecidae; genus Tenrec; species Tenrec ecaudatus. The sequence continues at coordinate 157,229,128 of NC_134538.1, forward strand.
GCCCTTGTGTCTTTCACAGATGCTCTCGAGGGCCAAACCCGCTGTGGGCGGGGAGCTCCCGCACACGAGCAAAAGGAAGAAGAAAGGCAGGAAGATTCCGAAGCTAGAGGAGCTCCTTTCTCAGCGGGATTTCACCGGCGCTATTACCCTTTTGGAGGTAATGTCCCACGAAGATTGCTGCCCCGGAGGTGACGGTCGGAGCAGAGATGAATGTTTCCCTTGGAACCGGTGGGCGTATCCTGGGGCTCTTCCCAGGAACCTCTTGTGAAGGTTGCATGGACGTAGTAGGGGCTGCAACAGCGCGATCAAACAAAGCCACGATGGTGCCCACACCAGGCACAGTTTGTTCTGCGGCACCGCAGTGCTCCTCATGTCAGGTCTGTGGCTCCCTGGCTCCCTGCCTTGGACATGTTATTAGGAGGGACCAGCCCTGGGAGGAGGGGGTAATGCCAGGTGAAGTAGAAGCTCAGGTGGGGTGGGAGGTGGGGAGAGAGAGAGAAAAGACCCTCAGTGAGCTGGATTGGCCCGTTGGTTGCACCAGTGTGCTCTCAAGGTGTAACCTTTGTGATGATGGGGTTTCCTGTGCACACAGGGTCGCCGTCAGTCAGAACTCCACTCTTAATAGGCCTTGGAGTCATCTAGACTTGTGTGCATTACTGGGCTCCTGCCCTGGGCAGTCACATTTCTCCCATGGGAAGCTGTGCTCTGACAGCTGAATCCCAGGAAACTGTTCTGTGGAAGGGACGCTTTACAGACTTGCTGTAAAGGGCGTCAAAAGGAGACGTTGGGCACTATTCCTACTCAGTCATTGGTTTCTTACCAGTGCGCTTTTGTGTTAAACTCATGGAATCTCTTTGGTGTCCCTTGTCAGGTATTGAAAGCTTGAACATTGACTTAAAAGCACCCCCTGGTGCTGTAAGTCGGGGCTGCCTGGGTTCTGTGGGCTTCTGTGTCTCTTCGCTGTTTCTTTCAGGCAGTGGCCACATGTTCCTAGACTGACTAGAGTGGGCAGGGGCCCAGGCTTGGTGCCGCAGGCATCCAGGGGCAGTGCCAGGCTGTGAAAGGGAACTGCTGTGCTTTGGGATCATGAGCAGACCTGTGCCCACACCGGTTTCTGGGCAAAGTAAAAGGAGACCGCAAGTAAGAATGGGTTCAGACTTAAGTTACTGATCTCAAATTGCTAGCATTTGGAGAAAGGAGGATTTCTCGTGACGTGGAGTTGGTTATGCCATACGTCTTTATCTCTGACCATTTGGTGTTAAAGGAGTGGCTTCTTCATGGGATGGCAGAGGCACTGCAGTGCTGTTGGATGCTTTTTCAAGACAGCTGGCTCACTGCTTGGTGGATCATCCAGGCTTTTCATTCATTGCCCTGCAGTGAAAAACCATGGTCTGAGATGGACACGTCACCTTCAGAAGTGTACAGGTGCAAATGGAGGCATGCCAAGAAACAGTAGCTTCCCTTTTTGGTGTTTTTTGTTTAATAAAAGTCTGATTTTTGCCACATGGTTTTTGACTTGCATTGTATGTTTTTGTGCCAGCGGGGCGAGAGTGCAGGGTGGGGGTGAGTGCAGCCCAGCAAGGGGCTCGTCTGTGGTGCATCTCCCTGCCTTGAGTTCTCTGTGCGACCTCACACCTCGGTCACTGAGCATGAACTAACTGCCTCCTCTAACACTCGGCTCCTTGCTACCCTCCAAGATGTTACTCTGGTCCTGGCAAATGTTTTCTGGAGGAAGGTTTAAGTAAATAGAGCAATGTCAGTGTGCACTCTTTGAAAATACAAATTCTTTGCTAGTTACGCTCCATCCCATAGAGATCAATTTATTTGAAGTGAATATTGTTTTGCTTCTGTTACTTATACATTCCTATCATTCATCAATAAAGTAAAGAGTGTTTAGAAACCATTCATCTTTTGAAACCAGAATTTTAAGATGCTTGTTCCTTAAACAATTGAAGAGATTAAAAAATATTTTTTGTTTCCATGATTTTTCCTCTGAAGTTCAAACGTCACGTGGGGGAGGAAGAGGAGGACACTAACCTGTGGATGGGCTACTGTGCCTTCCACCTGGGCGACTACAAGAGAGCCCTGGAGGTGAGTGAGAACATGGCACAAGTGTGCACAGAAAGGGGGCTTCCTCTTGGCACTGTCACAGAGCATGCCCGACACCCAACTCATGCCTGCCCTCCAGGGTTTCTGAGATCACAACTCTATGGGAGCTGAAGGCCTCATCTTTCTCCTGGGAAGTGGCTAATGAATTTGAGCCATAAACCTTGCAGTTAGCAGTCTGGTGCTTTCTTGACAGCACCACTAAGGCTCCTTTACTAATATGAAAACAGCCAAACACGCTGCCATCGATTCAATTCTGACTCATAGACACCCTATGGGACAGGGCAGACCTGCCCCTGTGGGTTTTTACGACTGCAATTCTTTATGGGAATAAGAAGCCTTGTCTTTCTCCAGAGGTGCAGCTGGTGGTTTCAAACTGCTAACTTGTGGTTAACAGCCTGACGTGCAAACCACTACTGCCACCAAGGAGGGGAAGAAAAACACAAGTGCTAAAGTCACTGTGCCTGCTGCCCCAGCTCTCCCCCATGACAGAACCGCCCCCAGTGGAAGTTCCTGTGGTGTCTTGCTTCCAAGCCTCTCTGGGTAGCTGGTGGAGTGTTACCTTGTTCCCTTTTGGTTTCTGATGCACACAGTCATACCACTGTTCAGACATATTTTGATAGCTGACGCTGATTGTCATCCCCACAGTATCACAGCCTTCTACCCCCTGCCTTCCTCTGCTTCCTGCTGCCACAGACTGTCTTTCCTCTCCCTGCCTTCTGAGCTGTCTCTCCCAGCAAACGCTGCCTTTTGACCTCATAAGAGTGGTCAGTTTAAGGAGAGTGCCAGATAGTAGCGGTTTATTAGAGAATGTTCAGGAGAGGAAACAATAGCCAGTTCAGACAATTGTATGGACATATATACTGTTGCTATTTCAACCCTTTGCAGCTGGCATGAAAGGTACAGCCAATGTCTCTTTATATAAAATGTTGCCATTTCAACCCTTTGTAGCAAGTGTGAAATGTACAGCCAGGTCTTTCCCAGCGTTTTCCAGCCCCCTTAGGAGAGACCGGTCTCTTCAGCACCCCTCACCCTCTCACCCACCTCTGGTAGTCTCTCCTCACCTTTGCTTCCTGAGCATTTGCTCCTCATAGGGATCAGACAGGATGTGTCCTTTTGTTTCTGCTTAACCCCCTCAGCAACATATTTGTATCCATTTGTAACATGTATCCATTTGTAACATGTGGGAACTTCATTTCTCTTTACAGTTAAACAATCAGCCTTTTGTATAAGATTGTGTCTGTGTGTGTCTTCTTTCAAAAGCGGTGCATTTTACTTAGTTCTTTTCTTTCTAGATACAGGAAAAATAGGATTATCTTTACATGTCCCAAGTATTGTTTTAGCAACGATGTTTTTTCCCTTCTCCTTGTAAACCCTCCCCATCTGCAACTCTGACTGTAAAACAAAGGATCCAAACTGAGAGAAAGAGACAGTCGCTCTGGGTCCAGCTACTTTCAATTCACACATGAACTTGTTCAACACGCCCCGCATATTCTTGACTCCCAGAAGGCATCCTAGAGAGAGTTGAAGGCTCCTTTTCAGGTACTGAGCATTGGGGAAGCAGATAATAGTCCCCAAATGTTCAGTTATCCCACCTTGGCAAGAAATCTTGCTCTGTCAGGAAAGCACGGCCCACAGGTGGCTTCACTGTCAGAACGAGATCACAGCCTCACCTGTGTTTCAGGAATATGAAAACGCAACAAAAGAGGAGAATTGCAACCCTGAAGTCTGGGTGAACCTGGCCTGCACTTATTTCTTTCTTGGGATGTACAAGCAAGCTGAAGCAGCTGGATTTAAAGGTAAATTAGGATATTCTTCACTTTGGAGGCTTTAATACAGCTCATTCTATTTCCGGTTATGGTAAACACAGTGGCATTAGAAAGCATTTTTTAAAATAGCCTTTAAAAAATAAATTTGAATAATTTTGTGCTTGAGGGGAAAGTTCATTCCCCGCTGTGCCCCCACCCCAGAAGCAGCTGCAGCTGAAAAGCAGCAGGAGGAAAGAGGAAGGATGAGCCCTCACTCAGGCCTCGAGGTAGCGCTGGGGGAGCCTCTGAGGCTCTGAGTGGCGGTGGCCCCTCTCTCAGGTCCAGTGGTGATGGTGTATCCTTTCTGACGCTTGGTGGGGGTGGGGCTCTCTCAAGCCCTGTGGCATTGGTAGAACCTCTCCGAGGCTCTGTGGTGGTGGTAGGGGGTCTCTCTAAGTCTTAGGGGGTAGGGGATGGGGGGAGTTTTCTCTCAGGCTCTTAGTGGTGGTGGTGGTAGAGGTGGAGAAGCCACTGACAGGGCCTTCTCAGGCCCATGATGGTGCTGGGCCTCCCTCAGGCCTGTGTGTCTCAGTCCCTTGTGGCGTGGTCCTCAGGCTGTGGGCAGGAGGTGGACTGTAGTTATCCACCCTCGGTGGATCTGACAGCAGCTTCCCCCACTGCTGAGTGAGAAACCCAGTAATTTTCCCTTGAAGAAGCCAGACTTCTCTTTCCTGTTCTGACCGTCATCTCGGGAGAACTGTTCTTAAGATCACAGTTGCGTGTAGGCGCCAGAGAGTAGCCGTGGGAAGATGATGGTGTGGACCAGATGAAAAAATGCAGGCAGTGTGGACAAAGGTGAGAGAAGAATATCCCTGGGGGAAGTCTTAAGAGACATAACTGATGCTCAGTTTGATGGAGAATGTGGAACTTGAAACCTTTACCCTCCCCTCTCTCCCCCTCCCCCACCCCACCCCTTTTTTAGAGCGAAGTGTGACATTTTAGAGCAAAGTGTGAGATACAGGATTGGACATTCAGAAGGAGGAGAGTCTGCTAAGGGTGTGAAGGAAGCTTGGAAGTTGAACAGTGTTAATTAGCCTCCTGCCTGGGTTGCCTGCTTCAGTGTAGCTGGTGGTCATCACCTTAGAGGAGCTGTGGGATTGAGGTCGGGCAAGTCTTTAGGCAGAGCTAGCCGTGGATTGTGGAGCAGGAGGTTCTGGAAAGGTTTGGCCAGGAAGAACCGCTGAAAGAGAGGGCCCTCGCACCACGCTGCGACCACTGCAGACCTGTGTCCATCCCCGTGCTCAGTTCAGCATGAGCAACACCTGTGGGGCGTGCTCCCTCACCGAGTGTGGAGCCTGTACTGTGGGTCACGGGGTCTACCGGGCTGCAAAGAGCAGAGCCCCACAACACTGCCCACAGAAGGTTCCGCTCTTAACAAGCAGTTGAGTGAGCAGTTTGTTTGTTTGATTTTCAGCTCCCAAAAGCCGCCTCCAGAACCGGCTGCTCTTCCACCTGGCTCACAAGGTACCCATGTTTCCAGCTCACGCTGCTTCTAGCTTGCACCTGCCTTTCTCTTGCTCCCACCTCGGGTCCCACCCTGGAGAAAGATAATCAACTAGAAATCCGCGTTCATGGTATTTCCTACAAGTAGAAATAAGTTCGAAGTCAGGGTTTCTCCTCCCTCCATGGCCTCTGCCCATGGACTCTGTTTAGAGATGCTCGCTTTTAGGTCCTGACGCTGTGGTGGTTCAGGAAGGTTAGTCTGTCTTTTAGGAAAAAGTTAATGGAAAAATGAAATGAAAAGATAAGGGAACTTTTCCAGGCTCTGCCTCCTGGGTCTCTTGCTGCTGCTTTAATGGTATAGCTGCCATCTGGATCCAGGAGGTTCACTGTGCAGAGATCTTAGGTTCAGAGGAGAAACTATTCCTGCCTCTTGCTAGTAATAAGATTCTTCCTCCTCCTGCAGAGGGTTAATTTTATACACAGCAAGGTGGCACTCCAGGAAATCCTGGTCCTAATTACTCACAGGTGAATCCTGTAAGTATCTTCCCCGACCTTCTTCCAGTGCCCATGAAGGGAAAGGTCATTAGTAGGTGGGGGTGTAGTACTACAGGTAGGTATGTATTTTCTTCTAGCGTTTTTGAAGATGGTCCTTCATTGTTCTCAGCTTCTATTGTTTCCACCCAGTCTTATTGTAGCTCATTTAAAGGTTGTGTGTTGTTTTTCCTGACTGTGCTTGAGATTTAGTCACTGTCTTTGACTTTTAACACCCTGAGAATGGACTATGAAGAATAAATACAAGGGGGTGCCCCCCCCTAAAAAAATAGGAATTACGCTGGGCAGTGGAGCTTTCACAGTAGAATGCATTTTTGCAGCTCACTCTGCGTTCGTGCACCCAGTGGGGTCACCTGGGAAGACTCTGGTCACGGTGATTTTTTTCCTAAAAGTAGTTTTGCTTGAACCTGTGAAGATGTTTCCTGTTCAGGGAAAAGTGCCATAGAAACTGTTGTGAGTTGAACACAGCTGACAAGGACAACACTGTGGGGAAACTCAGGTGTGCACATGGTTTTTGTTTAAAAAAGATCAAGTATCGATTGATGTCAAGCCTCGTTCCGGACACCCATCAGCTTCCCAGACGGATGAAAATGTTGACAAAATGCATGCACTTTTGCTCGGGTACCGACGCTGGGCCATTTAAGTGATGGGGAAGTTATCTGGATCATCTTGGAGCTTGGCTCGGCGAGTTTGAACAGAAGATTTGAGAATGAGAAGGGTTGGGTGAAATGTGAGCCTTGGGTTCTGACTGACCAGGAAAAAGAGGGTTGAGTAGAAATATGCCGAGCTTTGAAAGAACAACTCTGAGATGACCCATATTTTGTTCCAAGGTCATTACCGGTGAGGAGACATGATGCTGTTCTTACAACCCTGAACCCTTACAACATCAACCAAGCCAAGATGTCATCGTCACCTGACCCCCAAACAAAAACTGCTCATCAAGTGAAATCAAAGATCAAGACGATGCTTATTTGTTTTTGTTTTTATTGAGGGGGATAGTGCATTTGGAGTTTGCTCTACCAGGTCAGGCGGTTAATCAAGCTTTCTATTTAGAACAGTGGATCTCAACCTTGCTCATGCTGCGGCCCTTTAATACAGTTCCTCATGTGCTGACCCCCCCCTACCGTAAAATTACTTGTGTTGCCACTTCATAACTGTAATTTTGCTACTGTTACGAATCGGGCAACCCCTGTGCAAAGGTTGTTTTACCCCCCCAAAGGGGTCGTGACCCATAGGTTGAGAACCGCTGTTTTAGAGGTTCTGAAAAGATGTGTGACAAAAAAGGCAGATGGGGGACTGGTTTTGCCACCACATTTGACAATGCACTTGTTCACACAGTGATCTCAGTGCACCAGTTTTTGTTAAAAAGAACCCCAGCATACCTCTCTTGCCCCACGCCCCTGACTCACTTGACTTTGCTCCATGTGATTGTTTTGTTTCCTTGAATGAAGAGGGATATGAAAGGACAGCAGTTTGACAACCAAGACGAGGTGAAGAAAAAAACAAGGGAGGTGCTGTCAGCCACTCAAACAGATATGTTTGAAAACGGTTTCTAAGAATGGAATCACAGAGTTGACAGATGTAATGGAGAGTACTTTGAAGACGATGTAGTTGTTTGGTGTAAAATTTTAACTACCTAGCTTAGTGAAGGGATTCCACTTTTTTGGAGGATGCCTCCTCAGAGGCTGTCCAGTTCAGAGGAATTAGCCACTGACAGCCTTATGGGTAGACTCAGAACATTGTCAGATCCTGAAAAGCTCATGAGTAGAAGTAGAACATTATCAGGAACTGTGCCAGGAGATGAGCCTCTCACTAGGAGGGAGGCAGAGCTGCCTTCTCCAAGCAGAGTCGGCTGTAGTGCGTGGAATGAGTAAAGCCCAGGTGGGGAAGCCTTGGGGACCTGCATCTGCTCATGAGGCAGGACCCAAAGCAGCTGCAAGTCAGTCACTGGAACTTGGAACGTGTGAAGTACGAACTAGGAAAATTGGAAGTTAAAACTGAAATGGAACACAGGAAGATTGATATTCTAAGTGTTAGTGAGCCGAAATGGACTGGTATTGGCCATCAAATCAGAAAATCATACCGTTTACTGTGCCAAGTTTGACAGATTCAAGAGGAATGGCATTACATTTATTGTCAAAGGGGACATTTCAAGACAATCTTGAAGTACAATGCTGTTGGTGATAGAGTAATAATCTATTTGCCCACAAGAAAATACAGGCAGTACAACTATTATTCAAAAGTTATACACTAACCACAGAAGTTCAGTGATGCAAAAGTTGAAGAATTCTACCAATGCCTTTGGTCTGAACTTGATCAAATATGCAATCAAGATGCATTGATATTTATTGGAGACTGGCATGCCAAAGTTGGAAACAAAGAAGAAGGAACAGTCGTTGGAAAATGTGGTCTTGAGAGAAATGAAGCGAGAGATCACGTGATTGTATTTTGCAAGACCAACTACTTGTTCATCACAAATACCTTTTTCAACAACACACATGGATTTCTCCATGTGGAATATATAGAAATCAAACTGACTACATCTGTGGGAAAAGATGATAGAGAAATGCACTGTCAGCAACGAAAACCCGGCCAGGGGCTGACGGTGAAAAAGACCATCAATTGCTCATGTGTAAGTTCAGGTTGAAGCTGAAGAAAATTAAAACAAGTCCATGAGAGCCAAAATACGATCCTGCATATGACCCACCTGGGTTTTGCCTATATCAAGAACAGATTCGACACATCTCAACACTAATGACAGAAGACCTGATGAGCTGTGGGGTGACATCATTCTACCTAATCCGAACGCCGTATTTAACAATTTTTCCAGTGTTGTGATTGACGTCTTTCCTATTTTATGCCCAGTGCAGTAGTACTATCTGGAGCCAATTTTCATGATGTTTATTATCAATTAAACAAAGCACGCACAGGCAGAGAAGGAAACAGACTCACAAGCCTTTCTGAGCTTGACCTTGGCATCCAGAGCTGCATTTCTTTGCTTACCGCATCAAGTCAAGCTTGAAATAACTCTTACAGAGATTCCTCTAATGGACCAGTGATCAAAGTGGATTTTAGCTTCAGAGTTCATTTGTGTGTATGTGGAAAGAACTTGGTTTTGCAGCTTTTAAGTTTATAAGCCAGTTTCTACACCAGGCGGAAGTTGTCTCCGAGTGCCTTTAGGCCACTCCGAAGAGCGTGGCTGCACATGCCCTACCCCAAAAAAGGCCGCCATGATTTCAGGGCCTCTACCAAAATCCACCCTTCCAGGGTGGAAGGGAATTCTGTCTGTCTGCAGCCATCACCGAAAAGCCGATAGACTTACATAGACAGGAAAAGCCCCACCTTGAGAAAGACAATCAAAGGAAGAAAGAAGAAAGACCAAAAGTCCCCGCCATCGAGTCCATTCTGACTCAGAGCAACCCCCATGGGTTTCTGAAACTGACTCTGCGGGAGTAGGACGCCGCCGCCTGTACAGAGAACGTCGTAGGAGAGGCTGAGAGTAAAGAGCCATAGAAAGAGGAGAGGAAGAGAGTGGGAAGAAGCAGAAGTCACGCACTGGCCTTGACTGCGGGCAGTGCCTCCAGAGGCTGCCCTCTGAGGGAGGAGGACGGGGTACCAAAGGAGCTGGGAGGAGGGAGAAGCACAGAGGTGGAGGGGGGGGAGGGGCTGGAGCCACAGACATGCAGGGCTTGGTTTCCATAAGCAGGGCCCTAATAAGCAAGCATTTTCTACTCTCTCTTTCACGATTTTAGTTTAATGATGAAAAGAAGTTGATGAACTTCCATCAGAATCTTCAGGATATCACAGAAGACCAACTCAGTCTGGCCTCCATCCACTACATGAGGTCTCACTACCAGGAAGCCATCGACATTTACAAGCGCATTCTGCTGGATAACAGGTCCGTGCACTTCTTCACACACAGTGCCATGCACCTTCTGATACCCTTCTGCAGCCAGTGTGGCTGGGGGCCTGGTGTCCCAGTCAAGGCACCGCTGCTCAGCCAGTGTCCTGATGAGACGAGGAACCCAGAGAGTGTCTAGGCTCCCCAGTCACTCCTTGCCCCGTCAAGGATCCTGCTTTGACGTCTCCCCCAGTCATCCCCCATGAAATTCTCACACCAGAGGGACACCGTGCATCTCTTTGTGGGCTGTATGTCTGTATGAGGGTTGGGTAAAAAGCCTTGCTACTGGGGTTCCAGTTGGTATACACATGGTACATTCTAAACAAAATGTGTTTAGATGTGTGATCAGTAGAGGGCTGCAGACAAGTTCTCTCTGCAATACATTTGTCTCCTTGATGTTTCTTTCACTGAAAAAAGGTCCAAGGCTATCAGCTGGGCCAGTGCAGTGCAGAGCAGAGTGGTCAGCTTTTGGAAGGTTCTGGTAGCTGTTTAGGGAGGTTTCCAAATGGATAATCTGGATAGATTTTCTCAAAGGCCACGGTGTAATCATGGGCACCTTTAAGGGAAGAGGTTTAAGCCAATGGAAGACTGAAATTGTTCCCCTCAGGTTCATGCACCTGCTTGCTTTTCTAAGGGAGAGCAAGGGCTGACTTCTAAGAATCTCACCAGGACAGCTTGCCCCATCTGGCGTCTACGTCTCTTACCTATTCAGACTTCTTTTTGTTTCTTAAAAGGACTACAACGTGAGTCCCTGGAGGACGCCAAAACAACCGCTGTGACTTGGTGGTCAGCGCAAGAGCACAGAGTCCTTTTGTGTCAGGGGAGCCAGCCCCTAACATCACCACAGGCCCGGCAGGCGCAATTGTACAGTGATAATAAGTAAAATTATAGTAAAGTCATAGAGAATAAGAGATGGAAATGATGGAGTCAGACTCATTTCATGGTAGCACGCTCACCTCAGCTCCTCTTGGTGGTAGAGGCCAGGGGGGAGGGGAAAGGGGAGGAGACCAGGGAAGAGGGGATGCGGAAGAGAGCCAGGAGGAGAGAGAGAGATTCATTGCTAACCAAGGCATATATATCTTTGGGAGACGTGCAAGCCCCCTAATTACAGGTAAAGACATCCGTCACAGGCAAGGGTTGTATTATAGGTAATACAGTAATGGGAGGGGGACAATCTAGGGATGTACATGCAGTAGGAAGAGGAGGGATTAAGGATAGAAATGTGACAATATGGGTGGATCCTAGATTCATGACGGCAGTTGAACCTTGATTGCCCTAGAGCTGGAGACTTTATTTAGCCTGAACTTTCAGGGGAAGCAATCCACTGTCCCAAACAGCAGGGAGTGAGCCCCACCTATTGTGGAAGGAACAGTAGTGTCTGCTTGCTCTGGAGGGCTGGAATCTTCAGGGAGATAACTTTGACAATCATTTTACCATAAGTTTCAAGCAGTGTCCTAAGTCTAACATATCTATTTGGGGGAGTAGAGCTGGGGAACAGTCTTTTTTTTGAGTGGGGGACAGTCTTTTTGTGTCCCACACTTTGGGGGCAAGAGCAAGAGCTATGTGTATATACCCAGATGGAGGACATGCCCGGAAACAGTAACTTTACCTTTTGATATTTTGTTTAACAAGAGTTACTGTGATTCTCTAATGACTTATCCTCATATGTCTATACATACACGTAAAATGAGTGCAGTTTTCTCACACGTACACACACGATCCATCTTCTGCCCCTGTGAGGGCAGTGCCCAGTCTCTGAGAACCAACAAGCTGGGTGTTGCAGTCCCAATGCCATCGTTAGAGTATCATAACTCATCAATAAATGAGGATCAGGTCATTCTGAAGACCATACCTCTCCAGCGTCCTGGTCACCGAGCCCCCGTGGCCTGCCTGGCCATCCTCTGTGTGGACTGTGCCAATCTGTGTTAGGCTCGGGCCCAGGCGGGCTTGGTTAGTGTGGTCAGTGTGCCATCACCAGCAGGTAAGGTAGGAGATGACGGTTCTCGTCCTTCTAGTCTTCATGTTACAACAGCAAGATCTTTCCGGGGGTGGGGGCCGGGGGGGCCGCGAGGGAGAAGAGCAGATCATCAGTGTTCCGCCCCTGCCCCCGTCTTCACATGGCAAACTCAGGAACTGCCCTCCTGAGCCACGCACAAAAGGCTGTGTGTTCCGACATTTCTGGCAGTAGGCCCAAGGAGCTGTTAACCTTTCCTCTTTTCACTTCGTAGGGAGTACCTTGCCCTCAATGTGTACGTGGCCCTCTGCTACTACAAGCTGGACTACTACGATGTGTCTCAAGAAGTCCTGGCCGTTTACCTGCAACAGATTCCTGATAGCACCATCGCCCTCAACCTGAAGGCCTGTAATCATTTTCGCCTGTACAACGGCAAAGCAGCCGAGGTAGTCAGATTTATCTTGAGGAGGTTTTGTAAAAATGCCCTTTGTCAGATTCATTTGCTTCCTGTGTGAATTTTCTCCGAGTCTTGTGTTAATAGTGCTCAGCTATAGAATTTTATCAACACCATGCATTTTGCATCAAAAACTCAAAAACTCAAACTCACTCCCATCAAGTTGACGACTCCTAGAGACCCTGTAGGACAGCCCCCCTAAGCTTCTCTCATCACCTGTAATGGCGGCAAGTCCTACTGAGATGTTTTCCTGTGTCAAGTAAACTTGACCCATTGAATTGATTTCACCACATAGTGAAGCCTGTAGGACACAGTCGAACTGTCCCATAAGGTTCCAAGATGCTGGATCTTCATGGAAGCAGGTAGCTTCGTCCTGCTCCCACCCAGTAGCTGCTAGCTTTCAACCACCCACCCCCAATGCTTAACCGACGAAGTCACAAACCCAACTTGGCTGGACTGTGTTTCTTACTTTGTATGTATCCCAGGACTCACTCCACTCATTGTTTAAGAATTTTGCAACAATACTTACTGACATTGATTATAAATTTTCTTTTTGTGTTTTTTGGGGGTATTGCTCATAGTAGATTCTACCACGAGAGTTGTACCCGCCTCACTGAATGAACTGGGGAGGCTGCCACACGTCTCGGTTGTCTTGAGGAGGTTGTATGAGGCTGTGTAAGACTGAGTCTATTCTTCAGTGTTTGGGAGAATGTACTGATGAAGAAATCTAGGCTGGGCAGGTTTTAAATGGTCAATTAAAGGTATTCAATGGTCATAAGACTAATTCACGTTTTCTACTTTTTCTTGTATCATTTCTGGAAAGTTGTATTTTTTTCAAAGTTTGAACCTTATATTTACATTTTCTTTTGTGGGGAGAGGGTGGTTTTTGGAACAACTTTAGGTCTTCTTAATAATCTCGTAATTGTTTTTAAAATAACTTTTTGTACTTTTCTCTATTAGTTTCTTTTGTTTGTGTAGTGATTTGCTGTGATTTTTTATGTGCTTGAAGGTGGGTGCTTAGCTTATAAAATCTCAGCCTTCTTTTCTCACATACCATTTAAGGTTATAGAGTCCAAAGCTCTTCCTCCTGCTCCTGATTTCGCTGCCTTTCAGCTTGGAGAATCTACGCTGACATCTCATGGTCAATATGAGCTCGTGCTTTGGGGTAGCCGTCCTAAGTTTCCCCGAGGTGGGGAATTTTCCAGTGACGGTTTTGTCTGTGATTTGTAGTATCATTGCATTATAGCCTGAGAGCATGTCTTGAATACTTTTGTCAAATTTCTTGGGACTTGACTTGTGGCTCCAGGATACGGTGAATTTTTCCAAGCTTGGCGTGTATCCTTGACTGGAATATGTACTTTGAAGATATTGGTGCAAAATTTCATATACAAGTATCCCTACTTTTGAATATTTTGCTGTGTAGCACTTTTGCTTTTACAAAAGAGCCTGTTTTCATTAACTGAAAGAAATTGAAAGCCGGTTTTTTTCTTTTACAAAAAAACGGCAAGAACAAAAGCAGCAGCATTCGGTGTTTGCTTTGTGGTGAGCCCTTAGGAGACAGCGCAGGAGCGGCGTCGTCAAGGTCCCTCTCTGGGGACGCCACCCCACGTCTCAGCGTACTCACCACACCAGAGCTCCGGCCGGTGTCTGGACACTGTGTGTCAGCGTTCTTTCCTGTGACTTGCTGGGCTGTGTTGACTTTGGGAGTCCTCAAAAAAATGCCCCGTTACATTAATGGTCATTGCTACTTCACTTTACATTTTAGCTTATGAAAGATTTTATAGGAATCCTTTCTCTACTTTTGGATAGTGAGCAAAACTTACATGTCATTTTTTCTGCCGTTTGACAGTTTCTCTATGTTCCTCCCATTATATCTGCTGAACACCAGTTACTGAGACAGGTGTGTTTAAATCTCCCACTCTAATTGTGAATTTATCTCTTTCTTCCTGATCCTTCCATTTTTACTTTATATATTTTTTAGTATATGTGCCGCCGAAGCAAGCACACTTTATATATTTTTGAGGCTTGATTTTACAAGCATGTAATTTTAAAGTGCTAAATCTTAGCAGTGAATTGAGCCTTTTATCAATATAAAATGATCTTCTTTCCCAGTTTGTTTGTACTTTTGTCTTAAAGGGATTCTATAGGTTATTAATGAAGTGATCTGGTTTCTTTTTTTTTTTTAATAAATCATTGTATTGGGGGCTCTTACAACAATCCATACAGCAGTTATAGAAGCACATTTGTACATATGTTGCCATCATCATTTCCAAAACATTTTCTTTCTACTTGAGCCCACTGTATCAGTTCCTTCCCCTCCCTCCCCCACCCTTGGACTCTTGATAATTTATAAATTATTTTAAATTTCATATTTTACACCGTCCTCTGTCTCCCTTCAACCAAACTTCTGTTGTTTGTCCCCCTCAGTAGGGGATGTCCCCCTCAGTAGGCGATCATTGTGATCAGTTCCCCATTCTCCCCCTTCTCCCCCTACCTTTCCCATCGGATCTTCTTGGTATCGCTACTCTCATATTGGTCCTAAGGGGTTTATCTGTCGTGAGTTCCGTGTAGTGAGAGCTCTTATCTGTACCAGTGTACATGCTCTGGTGTAACCGGATTTGAATGGTAGACTTGGGGTCATGATAGTGTGTGGTGGGCAGGAAGCATTAAAGAACTAGAGGAATGTTGTATGTTTCACCTGACTGGCTCATCCCTTCCTTTTGACCCTCTGTGAGGGGATGTCCAATTGTCGACAAATGGGCTTTGGGTCTCCATTGATACCGGTTCTCATTAGGTTTGTGTTTTTACTCACTTTCAGACTCTTTACGACCGTATATTTCAAGCATACCTCTGGTGACATATAGTTGGATTTGTCTATTATCTGGTCTTTTGTCATGGTCCAGGAGCCCTGGTGGCATAGTAGTTATGCAATGGGTTGCTAACTGCAAGGTCAGCAGTTCAGAACCGCCAGCCACTTGGCAAGAGATAGGTGAGGTTTTTTACTCCCCAAAAATGAGAGACTCAAAATCCACAGGG
Source organism: Tenrec ecaudatus (assembly GCF_050624435.1). Lineage (NCBI taxonomy): Eukaryota > Metazoa > Chordata > Mammalia > Afrosoricida > Tenrecidae > Tenrec > Tenrec ecaudatus. Next base: position 157,244,382 of record NC_134538.1, read on the forward strand.
GCAGCCCCACCCTGTCCCATAGGGTTGCTGTATGGGAATCTACTCAGTGGCAGTGAGTTTGGGTTTGTCTGGGTCATGGTGGTTGAAAGAATATCCTGTTAAAGTCTCCGTAGACTACAGAGCATTGCTCAGCTCTGTGGCCCAAAAACCATGTAGCCGTCCTTTTCCCAGAGCACTCCTGTCTCCCAATTTCAGGCAGAACTCAAAAGCTTGATGGACAACGCCTCTTCCTCTTTTGAATTCGCCAAAGAACTCATTAAGCACAATCTGGTGAGTAAGGGACTTGAGAGGAGGATGGGGGAGGGGCTCCCTAGCAGGTGGGGCTGAGAGCAGGGAACCCCGTGGCTATGGAACTTGCATTTCTGGTCTCCTCGCTGGTCTTCATGTGACAGGGCACCCCTTCTCTGCCATCTTTACTCCCTTCCTCTGCTCCTTGGACCTTGTGTGAATGATTGACTCAGAACACACCCTCCAGGGTCCTGCCTCATAAACAGCACAGTCCCACTCTCCGCGGGATGAGAACCTCAGGAGAGAAGTTCGGATTGACTACACATACTTCAGGGAGCATAATTTAATTCTTCTTTGTGGACATTTTCCTTTGGTAATACCGTGGGTACACGTGGCTGGCAGTTCAAAACCACGAGCAGTTCCTTGGGACACAGACTGGGCTTTCTGCTCCATAAACAGTTGCAGTCTGGGAAACCCACAGGGGTTGCTGAGTCAGGACTGACTCTATGGGAGTGAGAGAGTTAACTGTTTACCTCCACTGGACATTTTATTTTTATAATTCAACGAAACAAAAACTGTAAACCACCAGGACACTATAGCCCTTGGTAGAGCATCAGCTTTATTTGTTTGTTTCGCCTGAGCAGACAGACATTTATTTTCTCACAGTTTGCAAGACTAAAAGCCCGCGTCCAGAGCACAGCCTGGCGAGGGCTTGCTTTTGCTGCGTTGGCTCTGTGGGAAGGCCCTGGACTCTTTGGTCCCTGCTTCCTGGCTCCGTGGAGATCTCCAGGGGGCTTGACCTCCCTTCTCACATCTATACTTCTCCACCCACTACCTTGTCTCCAGAGGGATGGACCCAACCCTCCCTCATTAGCACAGCAAAGAAAACCCATGTCCAAATGAGATTATCATCGCAGGCATGGAGGCACAGAGTATCAACTTTGAAAACAAACGTGAGGTCAGAATCTCGTGACAGCCTGTATACCTGGTAAGGCTGAGCAGGTGAAGTAACCTTGCCGAGTTTCCGTGTTCTCCAGGACACAAAAGAGAAAACCATCTCAATTGTAATTAAGGAGAACAGTGATTAAGTCAGGCGTTCTCAAACTATGGCCCGCGGGCCACATGCTGCCCGCCTAGGACATTTATCCGGCCTGCCGGGTGTTTTTGCCCTGTTTGTTTTTTTACTTCAAAATAAGATATGTGCAGTATACATAGGAATTTGTTCATAGTTTTTTTTAACTATAGTCCAGCCCCCTGTTTAAAAAGTGAATTGGCCCCCTGTTTAAAAAGTTTGAGAACCCCTGGATTAAGCCTTCAAAGAGACAAGCACACAAACACATGCCATCTGGATGCAAGGGTGGTGGAAGGTTATTAACATAAGGTCAGAATGGCATCTTCGTCTTGCTCAGACCTAGAGATTCAGAACCCTGACATTAGTCACCACCTGAAGGCATATGCCTTTGTGGTCTGTTGGGGGCTCCAGGTTGGCAGCTGGGGGAGCCGTTTTCCTGCCGTCGTCCTACCCCAGCCACAGAGCACTGCCAGAGTGCTTGCTGAGAGAACAAAGCCAAGCCACGCACCGTGTCAGCTCACTGAATCCTCCTCATGAGAACTGAGCTCACAAGGTCTGCGAGGCTAGGAAACTCCACCGCCATGCCGGGTCTGCATCTAGAAAAGGCATCCTCAGCCAGAGCCCCCGCACCCCAGGGCTGGCAGTTGGGAGGAAGAGGAGAGGAGTGAGCTGCAGTCAAAGCCAGGTTGCTTCTCTGCTGCTTATGCGCTCGGTGGTTTGCACAGGAGGTAGATTTTCAAAACCACATCGAACTCTCCGAAGACCTCACCGAGGCCCCACACTCTGGTCCCAGTTCTGGGGGTCGGATAGTTGTTCAGGAAGCCAGCATCATGGCCTGACCGTGGACCCTTGTGTGCCGGTGGCTGTACGGGGCGGACAGCTGTGTGTATGGCAAATGTAGCGGGCAGTGCTCTGTCAAGGTAAAGAGAGGCAGAGGCAGAGGGAGGAGGAGTGGAGGCAGTTTTCGAGGCGGTAGCAAAGAAAGGGTGATGTAGTTCAGGGTTGTGAAGGGGAAGCGGATAGGGCAGCAGCTGGGTAGTAGTCAGTTCAACAGATGATCTGGGTTGCTTACAGAGATGGGGTTTGTTTTTATTTATTTTTTGGGGGGAGGGGGATCCCGGGAAACTCCTGAGCCCCTCCCAGTGGGCACAGGCATGCTGCTCCAATCACAGAGATTCTCTCTCTAGGTGGTGTTCCGGGGAGGTGAAGGGGCTCTGCAAGTGTTGCCCCCGCTGGTTGATGTCATCCCTGAAGCGAGGCTAAACCTGGTGATTTATTACCTTTGCCAAGGTAAGGAAAGCCTGGCTGGGCCTTGCTCAGACCGAGAGATTCAAGATGTCTGAGCGCCTAACAGGTCCCTGATGGGGCAGTAGCCAAACACTTGACTGCCAACCAAACAGTTGCCAATCCACTGGCTGCCCCACTGGAGAAAGACGAGGCCGTCTGCTTACGGAAATCAGAGCTGCAGCTGTGGACACCTATGGGCTACTTCCACTCCGCCAGCCACACTGGGTCCGCATGAGTTGGAATTGTCTCGATGGCAGCAAGATTTGGGTTGGTTTCAAGCTCTAGGAAGGAGGCACCCGAAGAAGCAGCTAGTGCCCAGTTTCCTCTAGAGAGGACAGCCTGGAGAACCCCTCGGCTGGTTCTGCTCTGCCCTCAGGGTCCCTGTGAGTCGGCAGCAGCTCCTTGGCACCCAACGGTAGCACTCTTGAGTGACCCACCTGTGATACCTCTGTCTGTAACACTGCTGGCCTGGATGTGCATCGAGGTAGATGCTTGTCTTGCGGACTACTTTCTCCTCCAAGCCTTTGGTTTCCCATTCTGCCTTCTGCTGCAGACGAGCAGAGGCCAGTAGTAGCTTAGATGGCTCCTCACAAACTTCTAAGTCTCAGAGACATTGGTCATCAAACTAGGACCTGGAGCAAAACTTCATGGACTTCAAACCCAAGATGCCAGTCCTGCATGGTGTTTGGGTCTGTCAAAAATTAGCCATCACTGTGCCCCTGTGTGACTTATTCCATGTGTGAATACCTATGTAGCACATACACAGGTGCCTAGATACATATGTATAGACACACCTCTGTGCATGCATGTATGTAGTGTACATGCCCATGCCCTTACAGGAATATATGCAGATAATCATATGTATACATAAGGGTATATAAATATGATCATATATACATAAGGATATAGAAATATAATCATATATATACTTAAGGGTATATAAATATGATCATATATATTTTTGGCAGTTGCAAAATTATTTTCATCATATGTTTTACCTGTTGAATACTTAAATTCCAAACTAAGTATTGTATACCAGATATACTCGCATACAAGCCAAGTTTTTCAGCACATTTTTAATGCAGTTTTGGTGGTAAAATTAGGTGTCTTGGCTGATATTCGGGTCAGTTTATATTAGAGAATGTACAGTATCTATGTATCCTTTTTGAAACCTTTTTTCTTTTTCTTGTTGTTTATTATAGCTCTTTATAGAGCAACATCCACACACCAGATCCAGTTGCCAAGGAGACCCTGTTAGGCAGTGGGGACTGGCTGAGGCATGGCTGGCAGCTCTGGCTTCCCACCCTTCTGCCCAGAGATGGGCATAGTGGGCAGGATTTCATCCTGGGGTTCCACAATGCTCACATGGTCAGGCAGGGGCTTCTTAGGGCCAGTCTTACCACTGGGGTCCCGGGGCAGCATGATCTTCACTTTGATGCCCAGCACACCCTGCCTGAGCAGCACGTGGCACACAGCTGTGTCAGTGTAGTAGTTCATGGGGTCCCCGCTGTGGATCATGAGGCCATCCACAAACTTCTTCGATTTGGCCCTCTGTCCTCGGGGTTTCCCAGACACCACGAGCTCACAGCCCCTCGGCCCCGCTCTCCATGATGAACCGCAGCACGCCATAGCAGGCCCTCGGCACAGCAGTGTGTAGTGCGGGGACTCTGCCTGGGCATTGGCACACAGGCCTCTCGTGGCCTCCTTTACAGCATAAAGCTCCACGCTGCCCTCAGGGAAGCCAAGTCTCTGAAGGATAGCAGTCAACTCTCGGATCCGCCGACCCTTCTCACCAGGAACATGTGCGTCCTGGTGGCTGGGATAATGATTTCTGTCCTGGTTGGTGTAACTCAAACTTCAACTCCAGAGTCACCATCTTCATTCAGTCGGCTTTGAAGATGCCGTCAGGGACAAACTTCCACTTCTTGGAACTCTGCTCTGCCATCTTGCGCCGCGCGCCGCAGAAAAGAAAGGCAAGACGACCTTTTTTCCTTCCATTACACCAGTGCTATTATCCCAGCGAACAAAAGTAGCACTCGTTCTTTGGTACCTAGGATCCAGTTCATATTTTCGAACTAGAAAACGTTCTTCAGGTTCCTCCTGGTTTCATACTCACCTTTTAGGAGCGTTGGGTTATCTCTAGGATAGCCATTCAACACTGAACGTCCTTGAGAGCTAGAGGTCAGACCGCGTCCTGTCCCCATGAGGGCTTGGGTTTCTAAGGAGTGTCGCTTCTCCGGAACTGCTCCAGAAGAGTTTGCTGGAGGAGGACACCCTGGACAACCACGGGTTTCTTATATTTCAGATGATGTCCAAGAAGCTTATCACTTAATCAAGGACCTGGAACCCACGACGCCCCAGGTAAGCCAGTGACTGCGCCTTTACTAGCAGGTTCTGTTGCGCGTCAGCTGCGCTCCCGGGACACCCTGAAGCCCGTCAGAGGCAGTTGCTGCTGTGGAATCCCAGGGCAGCCCCCAGCCTGCTCCACACTGCCGGCTTCCACAGGACGGAATCACTTGATCGCAGAGAATGGGCGGTGGCTGATGATAGGAAATTTTACATCAACATTTTGCTGTTAGTTTTTCAGCTTAGTGAATTGAAAGAAACGAACGATCTCTTGGAAACCTCCACCGAAGTATTTCCACCCAAGAATGAGAATTTACAGACTTGATGAAGTCTGTTCAGTTGAACCGAATGTCGCTGGATTCTATCATTTCAGCCAGGGCAGGGCAGAGTGACGCTGGGTCGCTGTTGTGACGATATGCCTTGTGTTGAGTTGACACCGAGAACTGGCTTGAAAGCCGTGTGTATGTAGCCCGACATTCTTCTCAGTGTAACTCATGTTCTTCCGTGTTTGCAGGAGTATATTCTCAAAGGAGTGGTCAACGCAGCGCTGGGCCAGGAAATGGGCTCGGTGAGTGGCCGGGCTAGGGTGTGTGGGAAGGAACCAAATGGGGTCCACTGCCCTCAACAATATGCCTACAGGCAGGACAGTCCCGATTTTTAACAAATTTTCCCACGTCCTGCTGCGTTTTTTAAAAGTCCTGATTTTTGGAAAGAATGCACGACAAACTAGGGTAGACGGTTTTCGACTGCCATGTGGCTATTTCACCAGGATATGAGTTATATCAATGGTGTCCTGCTGGTGTCCCGCTTTACCAATGTTAAAGTCTGGTCACCTTAGTACACATCGGATCCTCTGTGGCTCCTTTCCTTTCTCCAAAGCCCCCAACCCAGAGTCCATTCAAAAAAGAACCAAATGGTCGTTTGGAGCAGAAAAAAATACAAGCTTGAACACCAAGTTGCTTTGTTTTAAAAGAACCTTCGATCCAACAGCCCCAGCAACAGACAGACCACTGCTGCATCCTGAATTTCAGGCCTTGGTTTATTTCCTCACCTTGGACCTTCTTTCTGAGCTATAATTTGTCATCTGTAAAATGCTTTTACGAACATCAAAACACTGTCTAAAGATAAACTCTTAGGCATTTTTTTTCTTTTACATTTTATTAGGGACTCATACAACTCTTACCACAATCCATACATATACATACATCAATTGTATAAAGCACATCCATACATTCCCTGCCCCAATCATTCTCAAGGCATTTGCTCTCCACTTAAGCCCCTTGCATCAGGTCCTCTTTTTTTTTCCCCAACTCTTAGGCATCTTAATGCACTCTATTAAGTAAGTTATCTTTCTCCCCACCAATGCCCTTTCTTTGTTTTTGTTTTTTTTTAATTTTAACAATTTATTGGGGCTCATACAATTCTTTTCACAGTTCATATATATACATACATCAATTGTATAAAGCACATCTGTACAGTCTTTGCCCTAATCATTTTTTTCTCTTTTCTTCTTTTACATTTTATTAGGGACTCATACAACTCTTACCACAATCCATACATATACATACATCAATTGTATAAAGCACATCCATACATTCCCTGCCCCAATCATTCTCAAGGCATTTGCTCTCCACTTAAGCCCCTTGCATCAGGTCCTCTTTTTTTTCCCCTCCTCCCTCCCCCTTCCCCCCTCCCTCATATGCCATTGGTAATTTATACATCGTTGTTTTGTCATATCTTGCCCTATCCGGAGTCTCCCTTCCCCCCTTCTCTGCTGTCCCTCTCCCAGGGAAGAGGTCACATGTGGATCCTTGTAATCAGTTCCCCCTTTCCAACCCACTCACCCTCCACTCTCCCAGCATCCTCCCTCACACCCTTGGTCCTGAAGGTATCATCCACCCTGGATTCCCTGTACCTCCAACCCTCATATGCACCAGTGTACAGCCTCTGTCCTATCCAGCCCTGCAAGGTAGAATTCGGATCATGGTAGTTGGGGGGAGGAAGCATCCAGGATCCGGGGGAAAGCTGTGTTCTTCATCGATACTACCTCACACCCTAATTAACCCATCTCCTTTCCTGAACCCCTCTGTGAGGGGATCTCCACTGGCCGACACTTGGGCCTTGGGTCTCCACTCTGCACTTCCCCCTTCATTTAATATGATATATATATACATATATATACATGCATATATACATATACACATATATACACATACATACACACACTTATATCTTTTTTTTTTTTTTTGCATGATGCCTTATACCTGGTCCCTTGGGCACCTCGTGATCACACTGAATGCCCTTTCTTTGTCTTATTCTTTTCCAAACCATTTTATTAGGACCTAATCCAGATATCATACCATTCCATACTTCAGTCATATCAAGCATTGTTGTACAATTGCTACCAAAATCACTTTCAAGATCTATTAAATTTTTTAAAATCATTTTTTAAATCATAGTGGGGCTGGCCGTACGGTCCTGTCTGTGCATTGGGTGCTCTGAGCAGGGATATGGTCCTCAAGGCTTGGTGGGCCAGGATGTGCTCTACTGTCTTCCTCCCCTTCATTTGCTCCCATGTGCTTTGATCAGACCTATTCCTCCCCCTGACCTATAGCTTCAGTGCTGTCCTCTGGAGGGAGGGCTGTTACGTTTTTTTACGAGCAACCAATCCATTGCCATTGAGTCTATTTCCAACTCCTGTGGCCCTGGAGAACAGATTGGATGTGCCATATAGAGTTCCCGAGGCTGCCATTAGGGAAGCCGATTGCCACATCTTTCTCCCTTGGCATGGCTGCTGGGCTGGAACTGCCAAGTTTTGGGTTATCAGCTGAGAGTAAACCACTGTGCCACCAGCGCTCTGCCTTTGTTGGAACAAAGTGGGTCCTAAGTGAACTTTTTAATCTCTGCTTCACTCCATTCTCCCATGTAGGAGAGAAGCAGTAAATAATTGTTGAATACAAACTCTAATATATTTCATTGTGACAGCTGTAGCTTTTACTGTTGCATCTGATAGGTGAGAAAAGAACAATACGTATTTGTTAAATGAGTAAATGAATGAATTCATTAAGTGAGGGTCCTATGAAGGTAAAATTGGATTTGGGATTATTTTTTTTCATCTCTTCTGTCAGACCTTGAGTAGAGCATCATTCATTTTGGGATATTTTCTAATTGCCTAGGCTCCGAAGGCTTGGTACTGTTTTTGTCGACAGTAACTGTGTATGTGAAATCTCTGCAAATAGGTCAAGGCCAGAAGTTGTAAAACAAATGGGATGAGTCCCCTTCTTGCTGTTTATCAGCTACTTTGTTTTTCAGAGGGATCATATGAAAATCGCCCAGCAGTTCTTCCAGCTGGTAGGCGGCTCGGCTAGTGAATGTGGTAGGTCGGCAGTCTGCCCAGGGAGCCTGGCTCACCCCTGGACCTGAGCACAGATCTACTTGGTGGACAGGTGGGGGGTTGTTCTCTCTCCAGGGGCATGTTTTCAGGACCACCACCACCCCTCACACACACACCTTATGGAGTACTGGGCAGGGGTATTCTCTATGCAGGGGTGTGTCTGTGTCTGCAGGATCCCCTTTAGGGAGTAGGAGGTCAGAAATAGGGGAGGTTGGCATGCACCCTCATCGGTGCCTTGGCTAACTCAGCTGAGAACAATACTAAAACCCTCAAACCCACTGCTAGTGAGTCGTTGCAGACTCATGGTTGAGTCCCGACTAGGGAGCACACAGCCTCGTCTTCCTCCCTTGGGGTGGCTGGTGTGCCACCAGGGCTCCTAAGAGTGAAAATACAGGCAGGTAAGCATGGTGTTGGCTCCCAATTCAGCCTTGATTTCCACGTGCGTTTTCACTGCTGCAGCAGGGCTCCCTGACACTTCCACGTGTTGTCTGCTGCACAAGGGTCCTTCTCCTTGTGACTGGTGGGGGTCAACCACCACCCTCTTTTTTTTTTTTTTTTTTTGCCTTCGGTGATTTCTGAGACTGTAATTCTTTTTTTAAATAATTTTATTAGGGGCTCATACAACTCTTATCATAATCCATATGTACATCAATTGTATAAAGCACATTTGTACATTCATTACCCTCATTATCCTCAAAACATTTGCTCTCCATGGAAGCCCTTGGCATCAGCTCATCATTTTCACCCTTCCCTCCCCACCCTCCTTCCCTCATGAACCCTTGATAATTTATAAATTATTATTTTGTCATATCTTACACTGTCCAACATCTCCCTTCACCCACTTTTCTGTTGTCTGTACCCCAGGGAGGAGGTTATATGTAGATCCTTATAATCAGTTCCCCCTCTTTACCCCACCTTCCCTCCACCCTCCTGGTATTGCCACCCTCACCACTGGTCCTGAAGGGATAATCTGTCCTGGATTCCCTGTGTTTCCAGTTCCTATCTGTACCAGGTTTCATCCTGTGGTCTAGCCAGATTTGTAAGGTAGAATTGGGATCATGATGGTGGGGAGGAAGCATTTAAGAACTAGAGGAAAGTTGTTTGTTCCATCGTTGCTACACTGCACCCTGACTGGCTCATCTCCTACCCGCTACCCTTTCGTAAGGGGATGTCCAATTGCCTACAGATGGTCTTTGGGTCTTTACTCCACACTCTCCTCATTCACAATGATATGATTTTTTTGTTCTGATGATGCCTGATCCCTTTGATACCTTGTGATCGCACACAGGCTGGTGTGCTTCTTCCATGTGGGCTTTGTTGCTTCTGAGCTAGGTGGCCACTTGTTTACCTTCAAGCCTTTAAGACCCCAGATGCTATCTCTTTTGATAGTCAAGCACCACCAGTTTTCTTCACCACATTTGCTTATGCACCCGCTTTGTCTCCCGCAATCGGGTGGGAAGATGAGCATCATGGAATCCCCGTGTAATAGAACAGAGTGTTCTTGTATTGAGGGAGTCGAGTGGACTGCCACCCTTCTGATGGAAAGTCTGCAGTATTCTTTTTTCTCTGTCATGGAAATACTAGAATTCTTGTTCATTAGGTTCATCTCTTCTATAGTGACTTTGTACATGGGTATGTAGCTTAGAAAATACGGTCAAAAAGAGAGAGAGTTCATACCTCACAGTTCATGGTAATAATTTTCCTAAGAACTAATACCAAACTAGTCCCAAGAAGTTGGAGATTGAAAAAGTCCCCAAAGTTCAATTCTTGAAAGATGCTGATTTGTTCCATTCCCAACTCCCCACCCTCCCAGTCCTCGCTGGAGTCTCTTCCCTCATGTCTCCGGGTGCTGCAAATCTCCGCTGTGCCCCTCAGAACTCATGAACGTTTGCGGGGTGCCTCCCGTGCCACAGGTGCAGGTCAGTGCAGAGTGCACAGGCCAGCCCTGGGGAAGCCCGATGCTCGGCCAGAGGACGGGCTCCACTCCTGGCTTATGCCGCCTACTCCTCAGTGTCCCATTTTATACGCAGCAGGATAGCACTGCAGGGCACCCTGTTCACAAGGACTCACAGGCGAATCCTATCTGTCTCTTCCCCGCCTTCTTACCAGGCCCATGCAGGGGAAGGCTATTTGGTAGGAGTTACTACATGGTTCAATCAGAGCGTACCCACATGTTAACCATCCATCCACCACCCCTGGACTGTGTCTTATCTCTGCATTTAGGGCCTGGGGCCTCTGGCACTCACCTCCTCCTAGTCAGAATCAGCCAGGCTTTCCCCAGGCCACTCCAGAACAGTTCTCCATCTCCTCTCAGCCACACCACATAATTCCCTACATCCATTGTAAGGAACTAAGATGACTGTTAAACAGGGAGAGTGGTCCGATCCACGGTCAGAACTCATCTCACCCCGTTCCTGTCCGTCAGCAGACAACACCCTTCAGAACAGGCAGACCCACTCCAGAATTGCTGTATCTCACACCGGATGGTGCCTGGAAGGGCCACATAAACTGAGCATAACTCAGTTATAAAAGAGCCACCTACACTGTCCACTAGTAGTTGTGTGTCATTATCCAATTGTGGGTTCCATGAGCATGGTATGAAAAGGGCTGGACACCCAACTGACACATGGCTGCCCATGGCCGGCAGGCATTCTGACTCGCCAACATTCATGCTGAGCTGGTTAGAAATATATATATTTTAATCATTTTATTGGGGGCTTGTATAACGCTTATCACAATCCATCCATCCATTATGTCAAGCACATTTGCACATTTATTGCCATCATGGTTCTTAAAACATCTGCTTTATACTTGAGCCCCTTAGAAATATTTTTATCATGCTTTGCTAGCCATTTTGAAACATTTTACTGACATTGTGTTAGTCTGGGTAGACTAGAGAAACAAATCCAGAGACACTGTGTAAGAGAGAGTTTTATATCAAAGAGTATTTGTATATTAAGAAAACATCCGAGCCCAGTCCAGATCAAGTCCATAAGTCTGATATTAGACCAGTCTATAAATTCCACCTCAGACACACACACACATGCAATGACGCCAAATGCAAAAAGATCACAGGCCAGTGTGTGGAAAGTCTTGTGGATTCAGTGGCAGCGGAAGCATCTCAGCACTGGCAGTGGTCTCCGTGTGGCTCCTCCAGCTCCAGGGCTTTGGCTGTATCATCGCAGCTCCATGTGCCCTGTCAGCAGAAAGACGAGTAGAGAGTGCCCCCCCTCCAGGGAACTTTTTATCTCCTCCGTGCCTCCAAATGAGGGCATCAAGCTGCGACCTGATTGACAGGCCAGACTCCACCCCTTTGAAAGTTGACAGGAGATTATGTAACTACCACAGACACTATTTAGTATCTTCCTCATTTCCTTCCTTCATGCATGCAGCACAAATTCATTGACGTGGTGGGGGTGTAGTAATGAGCAAATGAAACAAATGCCCCTCCCCCGCCTCAGCCCCTGTGGGGCTTCCAGTTTGGTGGGGACAGACAGACACCCATAAATCGATGAGCCAGTATCTCTGACGGTGACAAGTGCTGTGGCAGGCACTGAACAGGTCTGGGAGGCGGGGTCTGCCTCAGGCGGAGTCTGCTGGCAGCCACAGAGCAGACTGAAGGGCAGGTGGCTGCTGGCAGGGTATTTCTGCACTGGAACCTGGAAGTGCTGAGCTGTCCTATTCAAGGGATGATCCAGGCTAGTCAGTGGAGCCACATCAGCCAAGTGGATCCACACAAATGTGGAGCTGGCTGAAAGGCAGTGCCGAGAGGGAGGCAGGAATTCTGCAGCCCGCAGACTTTGGACGAGCTCCCCTGGCTCTCTGGAACCGACCCCTAGGCAGTACCTGGCCACTCAGGGTAACCTGACTCCGCCTTTAGGCTGGCTCCTGGCCTGCCAATGGAACCCATGACTCAGAGTCTAGAAAGATGTGGGGGGGGGGGGTGCTGCCTTGGGTTAGGCTCCTGGCCCCTGAAATACAGCGAAGTTAGCAACAAAGCACATTTGGGGGCCCAGTGCCTACAACGATGTCTAGGAACTGCACCAGCGGCTCGGGATAGTGGGGTGAAGTGCGATGGCTGTTGGATGGAGAAGGGCCCCAGCCTGAGAGCTTGCTGGAGCAGGGTTGCCCCAGGCCGTCAGTTTGTTACAAAAGAAGTAAAACCCAGTCGCTAAGACATGCAGTAGTTCAGTGAGGTGAAGGGCTGTAAAAGCAAGCATGACTGCCTGCCTGGAAACACCCACCCGACCTCTCCCTGCTCTGTTTCAGACACCATCCCTGGACGGCAGTGCATGGCCTCCTGCTTCTTCCTGCTGAAGCAGTTTGACGACGTCTTGATCTACCTCAACTCCTTTAAGGTAGCCAGCCGGCCGCAGGTTAAGGGGCGCTGCTGAGAACCAAGGTGCCCTCAGAGCCGGCCCTGCGGCCGTGTGGGGTTAGCAGCTGCTTCCCTAAAATGGCTTGGTGTTTATCTGCTAAGCGGGTGGCTGGTATGCTATTGCTTGATGTGACCTGTGCTTGGGTTGTTGTTTTTGTTTTTATTTTTCCCAGAGTTACTTCTACAACGACGACATCTTTAACTTTAATTATGCACAAGCCAAAGCTGCGACGGGCAATACCAGCGAGGGTGAGGAGGTGGGTGCCTGCTCTGCAAAGAGACTGGGTTTGTGCGCAGTCACCCTTGTGTGTCTCTCTCACACCGACATAAGGTGGTCTGAGCTAAAGGGTCATTGAAGGTCCCTGTCCCCTGAGGGGGACATTAAGAAGGTAACAATGGGAGTAGACATCGCCTTCACAGTCCACGTTTCCATCTTCAACTATTTAATAGAACTATCCCTGCTGAAAAGAGTACAAGTCATAAGGGTATAGCTTACAGCATTATCATAAAATGCACGTATCCATGTAATCAGGATCTAGATCATTAAACAGAATGTTATCGGAACCTTCCACTTCTAGTCTCTTCTCCCCTGTCTGAATCTGAATCGATAGGAATGAAATCACAGAGCATGGGCCCCTCTACACGGCTTCTTTCATTCAGCAGTCTTTTTTTTTTAAAACAATTTATTGGGGCTCATACAACTCTTATCACAGTCCACACATATACATACATGAATTGTATAAAGCACATCTGTACATTCTTTGCCCTAATCATTTTCTTTTTTTTCTCCTCTTTTCTATTTTTACATTTTATTAGGGACTCATACAACTCTTATCACAATCCATACATATACATACATCAATTGTATAAAGCACATCCATACATTCCCCGCTCCAATCATTCTCAAAGCATTTGCTCTCCACTTAAGCCCTTTGCATCAGGTCCTCTTTTTTTTTCCCCTCCCTCTCCACTCCCCCCTCCCTCATGTGCCCTTGGTAATTTATACATCGTTATTTTGTCATATCTTGCCCTATCCGGAGTCTCCCTTCCCCCCTTCTCTGCCGTCCCTCTCCCAGGGAGGAGGTCACATGTGGATCCTTGTCATTCAGCAGTCTTCTTGTGGGACCCTGCCACCATGAGATTCACTGGACCCTGGTTTCCCATGGCTTTAGCCCAGTTTCCTCTCGGTGACATGGGGTTCTCCTCCACTTGGAGCTCAGAGAAAGGTTGCTCACAGGAACACTGGTGGCCGGCCTTTCAGGGAGAAGGTCGGCCTGAGTTTCCATCGGGCTTATGGCTGGGATAGGGAGATGGCCGGTGCCCAGCTGCTGGGGCACAGGGGCTGTGTATGTTCAGCTTGAGCTGATGTGGCCAGAGAGTTTTCCCAGTGGTTGAACCGGTTTGCACAATACCAGCAGTGTGAGAGCGCCAGTTACTGCACATCTGTGTCAACACTTTGTGTTGTCTGGTTTTTTTCCATTTGGGTCATTCTGGTGGACATGTAGAGGAACTGTATTACAGGCTTCAGTTCGCTGCCCTGGTGACTAGTGACTGACTTGGTAAGGTTTGCGTGTACAAGATAACCTCTTTACAAGTCTTCTGCCCCAGAGGTTTACTTTTGCACCTGCTTAGTGGTGTCTTACTGGCAAATGGAAAGTTACATAAAAACTACATCTTAATGTACTCTTAATTTAAATTTTTTTAAAAAACATTTTATTAGGGGCTCATACAACTCTTATCACAGTCCATACATATACATACATCAATTGTATAAAGCACATCCATACATTCCCTTCCCCGATCATTTTCAAAGCATTTGCTCTCCACTTAAGCCCTTTGCATCAGGTCCTCTTTTTTTTTCCCTCCCTCCCCGCTGCCCCCTCCCTCATGTGTCCTTGGTAATTTATACGTTGTTATTTTGTCATATCTTGCACTATCCGGGGTCTCCCTTCCCCCCCCCCCTTCTCTGCCGTCCCTCTCCCAGGGAGGAGGTCACATGTGGATACTTGTAATCAGTTCCCCCTTTCCAACCCACTCACCCTCCACTCTCCCAGCATCGCCCCTCACACCCTTGGTCCTGAAGGTATCATCCACCCTGGATTCCCTGTGCCTCCAGCCCTCATATGTACCAGTGTACAACCTCTGCCCTATCCAGCCCTGCAAGGTAGAATTTGGATCATGGTAGTTGGGGGGAGGAAGCTTCCAGGATCTAGGGGAAAGCTGTGTTCTTCATTGGTACTACATCGCATCCTGACTGACCCATCTCCTCTCCTAAACCCCTCTATGAGGGGATCTCCATTGGCCGACACCTGGGCCTTGGGTCTCCACTCCGCACCTCCCCCTTCATTCAATATGATATATACACACACATGTATACATATACACACACATATATATACACATACACATATATTTTTTTTTGCATGATGCCTTATACCTGGTCCCTTTGGCACCTCATGATTGCACTGGCTGGTGTGCTTCTTCCATGTGGGCTTTTTTGCTTCTGAGCTAGATGGCCGCTTGTTCACCTTCAAGCCTTTAAGACCCCAGACACTATCTCTTTTGATAGCCGGGCACCATCAGCTTTCTTCACCACATTTGCTTATGCACCCATTTGTCTTCAGCAATCCTATCATGGAGGTGTGCAGTCAATGATATGATTTTTGTTCTTTGATGCCTGATAACTGATCCCTTCGGGACCACTCGATCACACAGGCTGGTATGTTCTTCCATTTGGACTTTGTTGCTTCTGAGCTAGATGGCCACTTGTTTATCTTCAAGCCTTTAAGACCCAGTCACTATCTCTTTTGATAGCCAGGCACCATCAGCTTTCTTCACCACATTTACTTGTTCATCCACTTTGGCTCCAGCCGTTGTGTCGGGAGAGTGAGCATCACAGAGTTCCAATTTAATAAAAGAAAGTATTCATGCATTGAGGGAGTGTTTGAGTAGAGGCCCAAGGTCCTTCCGCCACACCTTAATACTTAACCTATAAATATAGACACATAGATTTATTTCCCCATCCTCCTATATATATTTGCATGTACATGTCTTTGTCTAGACCTCCATAAATGCCCTTTGACTCCTAGCTCTTTCCTCCATCTCCCTTGACTTTCCTCCTGCCCCACTACCATGCTCTATCCCCACCTGGGCTACAGCTATACCTCTTCTCTACGCAACCTTACCCTTGATCATTCCCCACCAGGCTTGCCACTCCCCCCTCTCTACCATTTTGGGTCCCATGTTGTTCCCTTGTCCCTGTGTTTGTTAACACCACTTCCTTACCCCCCCTACCCCCTACCCCCTACCCCAAGTCGGTCTCATTGTTTTTCCTCCAGATAGTTTATCCAGCCTGTCCTATTCAGACAGACCTGTGGAGACACTAACATGCATGAAAACAAGACAGAGGAAAACAAAGCAACAGTATACAACCAGACAACAAAACAACAAAAACAAACCACTGACAAAGAACAAAACAAAACACTTCACAAAAGAAAAGCTTGTAGTTAGTTCAAGGATCGTTTGCTGACCCTTAGGAGCGTTTTCCAGTCCAGTCTGTTGGGGCACCACGCCCTGGCCCCAAAGTCCACTTTCAGCATTCCCTGGGGACCTTGCCGCTCCATTCCCTTGCTGTTCCGCTGCACTCCCCCAGTGCTTTGCCTCGGTGTGGTGGGATCAGGTCAGGTGCAATTCCCACACTGTGTCTCCGGTGCTGTCCCCTGTATCGCCCTTAGTCACTGAGGGGCATCATTTCTCATAGTGGGGCCAGCCATGTTGTTCTCTCTGTGGACTGGCTGCTCTACTCAGGAACATCCTCTTGGCCTGGTGGGCCAGGCTGTGTTCCACTCTCTCTTCCTGCCCCTTCATCTGCTCCCGTGTGCTCTGATCAGATATGTCCATCTCCCGGAGCTGCAGAGTCAATGTCGTCCTTTGGAACAAATTATTTTCGGGGGAGAGGCAGGAATCCACTTAATTTATGGTGCTTGGGCCAGCCAATTTAAATTTTTTTATGAATAGCAACAGAAAATCTTTTTAGCTCAAGAAAGCGTTCAGGAGCCCTGGTGGCATGGTGGCTAATCATTGGCCTGCAAGCTGTCAGGTCAGCAGTTGGAGACTGTGAGACGCTCTGAGGGAGAAAGACGAGACTTCTGTTCTCCCGGAAAGAGTGACAGCCAGGAAACCCACGGAGCAGTTCCCCTCCGCCCTGGCGAGTTCCCCTGGCAGCATGGCAGTGAGTTTGGTTTGGTTTCAGAGGGCTTTTCCCAGGGAGTATTTGTTTTTATTAATAACTGCCTCCTGTTGAGCTGCCATAATCAGTGTTCTATGATTTGAGCTCTGGTCCCTTGGTGGTTATGAGTTAGACTGAGATCCTCAAGTGCAGCAGTTTGAAACTACCAGCCACTCCAAGGAAGAAGGGGCCTTTCTACTCCTGCAAAGAGTTACCGTCTTGGAAACCCACAGGGGCAATTCTACCCTGTCCTACAGGGCTGCCGTGAGTCTCCATCCACTCAATGGCAGTTTGAGTATGCGGAGTATGAGTGAATGTATCATTAGTCTCTTATATCCATTGTAATGGCTACACAGAAATTCACAGACAAGAACTCATGATTAAAGGGTGTATTAAGGACGTTACCAGGACATGTTACAAAGTTTCAGGTCTGCTCATGAAAGCCCAAAGGTGGGGCATACCACTGAGCTGTAAGGCTTAACCTGAAGGCATTCCGCTCAAGCTCTGTGGTCAGCAAGCCCAGCTCCCTGAATTGAGTGCGCACAGGCACCCCACTCCAGCAAGCCTCAGCCCAAAGGCACTCAGCGACTCTTGTGTTAGTAAGCACGCCAAATTCCCAATTAAGTGCCCGAGGTACTCCCCTCAGCAAGCCAACCTCCTGCACTCAGCCTTACTTGCTCCATGGGCTGGGAAGGCCATCCCTTGTTCCTTGCTGCTGCTCCTGTAATGGTATGGCTGCCTTCTGGATCCGGGGGGTTCCCTGCACAGGGATCTAGGGTCAGAGCATGCACTCCTCTCCTGCCTCCTCCTGGCCATGAGACCACGCCTTCTCAGGGGTCTCATTTGACATATAGCAGGGTGGTAGTCCAGGGAATCTTTTTCCTAATTACAGGTGAGTCCTTCTTACCAGACCCAGAGAAAGGTCATTTGGCAGGAGTTAGAGACTTTGCCTACAAGAGCCACATTAAGGAATTCTCTGCCCCTGCAGCCAGCATGCCAGTTTCATATGGGCTGGGATTGTTGGCTCTTTTGTGCACAAATGTACCCAAATGCCTAAATGAACGCCTGGCACTTAGAGTTCCTGTAGTTTTGTTGAATGAACCTATAAGTGAATCAGTCAATCTCAGGATCCGTGGGAGGGCGGGGGGTGGGGGGAGGAGAAAAAAAAGAGGAACTGATCCCAAGGGCTCAATGGAAAGTAAATGTCTAGAAAAGAACAATGGAATATATGTATGAATATGTCAGATACAATCGATGTGTGGATTGTAACAAGAGTTAGAAGAGCCCCCAATAAAATTATTTAATAAAAACTTTTTTAAAAGGTTGAATGTGGAAAAAAGCTGCAGAAGGACCCATGTAGTCTGCTTTTATTAATAGGAAGTTCAAAGTCACAAAACTAAAGAGCACAGAGAAAGGGGCCTGTTCTGGTGGTGGAGTCCCGGGACGGGGAACCTCCAGAGAAGACCTCGGAGGTCAGGGCCATGTTTCAGTGGGGTTTGTCTCCTTAAATTCAGTGGTGGGTACACGTTCACTCATGTCTTACTCTCTCTTGTTTATGTTTTATAGTCTTTTGTTTATACTGAATACTTTATTCATTTTTGAACTTTTAATTAGTGGATTAGGTGAGGGCTTACGGGGCAGATCATCAGTTCTCCATTCACCAGCTCATACTTTTTTGTGTCAATTCAGCCATTGCAACCCCCTCCGTGTACCGTCACGTGTCCCATTCCCTCCCAGGATTTCCTGGTCCCTTTCCTCCTTTTTTCCCAATCCCCCTTCCTTGGTCAGTGCTACCCTTTAATCTTACTTACTCTCCCTGCTTTATAAAGCAGCCATGTTTTAAAGGAGGCAGCCCGGGCCAGCTATTGAGGTTTCCAAATGTGTGTCCGAAGGCACAAAGTTCTATTTGGATGTCTGAACTCAGACGAAAGCCCAGGGACTCCTAAGCCCTGAACAAAGGTAACACAGAGGCAGTTTGATTTCACATCCTCTGGCGTTCCCACCTCTTCCTAGATGTCTGCCGGCAGTGCCTGTTGCTCCACGCTCCCAATGGAGGGAAATGTTTGGATCACTGGTGACATTTCATGAGCTTCATAAGCATATTTGAAAAGACATCCATCAGGGTCTGGGGCTGCAAAGTCTGATGGAGATGAAATTGTCCTTTCGGGTGGAGAATCGGGGGGGACTTGCTGAGAATGGCGAGTGTCCGTCTCTTCCTGGTTCAGAAGCCTTCACTTTTTAGTCATTCAACATTGGAGACCTAATTCCAGTGCAAAATAAAGCATAGAAAAGAAACTGTCACTGGCATGGAGTTGATGGAGACTCACAGCAACCCTAGAGACCAGGGTAGAACTGCCCCTGTGGGTGTCTGAGACTAACTCTTTACAGAAGCAGAAAGCCCCATCTTCCTCCCTCAGAGAAGCTGGATATTTTGAACTGCTGACCTTGTAGTTAGCAGCCCAACACATAACCACTATGCCACCGGGATTGGTCATCCAGTAATGCTGTCACAACAGCTTACTCCTAAAGCCGTGTGCATACCCGGTACTGATTTGTCCAGTACCGGCTTTACTCTTGTTCAGATCTGAAGCCAAACCTGAGGTGGTTGGGTTTCTTAACCTCACACATTTTCAAAGCAAGAAGGGAAAGAGTCTGCAAGGTGATTCTAGGAAGAATCGCCTTGACTCAGCAAACCAAGCAAGTAGTGGGTGCTGGCTGTGTGGACAGACAGCGCATGGGGCTGGAGTCCCTCCCTTCAAAGAAGGAGACAGACAGTAAGTACTGGGTACAGTAAAGGAAATGGAGTGGGGAGCTGACAGCCGAGCCAGAGATAGGATTCTTCAAAGCAATGAGGGAAATGTGCTGGTCCAGCTCAGGAGATGCTCAGGACAATGGTCTCAGTTCAGAAGCTAAATGATGCTCAGTCAACCTCTGGGTCAAAAGATAACCTTGGGGTTCCGTTTGTTTGAAAAACATGAGGGAGCTTCAGACAGTTTGTGGGGAAATGGAGTGAAAAGGTCCTGGACTTGACCCACAAATGGACTGAAGCCCCCTGTGCGTGTTTGTGCACATGCGCACCGTAAGTCTTGGAGGACATACAAAACCATTGATGGTGCCTCCCTCCTGGGACTGGAGCCGAGCAACGAAGAGGGGCTTTTGCTCCACATCTTTCCCTTGACTTTGAATCGTTTGCCAAGAATATCTCGATTTTCCATTTTTAGAAAGATTTACGTGCAAGAAAAGATGCTTTGAGTCACTCCAATGTGTTCAACGTTTGAGACGTGCACGAGCTACCTCTCAACAAGGTGGACAGACTCAGAGGCTCCGACCCTGGGCTCAGCCGTGGCAGTGACTGTGAGGCTGGCGCAGGGCCGGGCCTGTCTCCTGCTGCTGTGTATGAGGTCGCTCTGAGACCTAACAAGAAGTCAGAGTTGTTTTCCTCAGAACATTATCGTACTCTAGAGTGTGAGATAGGTAACAGTGTGATGTGTAAATGATGTCTGATCTCTTCATTTTCAGAGCCAGGGTTATATTTCTCTGCTTCATGTTCAATCTTCCCCTTTCTTAGCAAACTGGGTAGAAAGTCTTCTTCTGCGTGGCTGCTGCTACTGCTGCAATATGAGGTCTATTTGACCCCTGTCTTCCTTTATGCTCCCGGCAGCCCTGCAGAACAGAGCAGAGTAGAACTGCCCAACAACATTGGCAAGGCCATCACTCTTACGGAAGCAGATTGCCACACCTTCCCACAGAGCCCAGCCTGCCACCTTCTTAGTTACCAGCCAAGCCCTTGAACCTCCTAGGGCACCTCTGTACCAAAGGCGGCTCCTGCAATCACCAGCCTAAGGCAAGCTGGCAACCAGGACTGTCATTGTCACATGATCCCCGCTCTCTTCTTCCTGCAGGTGTTCCTCCTGATCCAGAACGAGAAGATGAAAAACGACTACATCTACCTCAGTTGGCTAGCTCGGTGCTGTGAGTCTTCTTTGACACATGGCTCGGGGGGTCGGGGATGCCTCCCTTTCTTTGAAGTCTGTAATCTTCCAGCCGGGAATGCGGGGCACAATGAGTATCCAGCACCAGCGAAATGCAGCATTGTTGGGGGACTCAGGGCTGTGCTGTCTCCCTGGGATTTGCTGTACCAAACACCCTTGGCCTCAAGCCTGCTGCTAACATTCAGTCTCCATGGGCAGGGCCTTGGTGAGCTGCACCTCCTCACTGGGGTGCTGGCCTGAAGACGACAGCATGTCGGGGGCCACTGCCTTCCCGCCCCCTCCCTTCCCCTATGTGTTGCTCAGCTCAGCCCTAACAGTGGATGAGAGAGTGTGAGAGAGAGAGAGAGAGAGAGAGAAGAGGAGGAGAGGAGAGAGAGAGAGAGAGAGAGAGAGAGAGAGAGAGTGTGTGTGTGTGTGTGTGTGTGTGTGTGTGTGTGTGTGTGTGTGTGTGTGTGTGTCAGGTACCCTCAGGGAGGCCGGGCTTTGAGTAGATTGGCTGGGTGGCCAATGGCCTCTTTTCAGGACCTGAGCACACTGAGGGCTACTGACTGTCAGCACAGCCTAAAAAGGCGGGATTCGGTGGCAGCCACACAGAGGCTCCCACGTCGGAGAATTCCGATCCGATGGGAAGGCAGCACCGCACCACCCCCGCCAGCTCTCCTGGGTCTCTGTGGGGTATGCAGAGCCAAGCAATCTCTTGTCCACTCATCAGGCAAGAACCTGTGTTTCTCTTGGTAGACATCATGAACAAGAAGCCCAGGCTGGCCTGGGAACTCTACCTCAAGATGGAGACCTCAGGAGAGTCCTTCAGCCTCTTACAGCTCATTGCTAATGACTGCTACAAGGTACGTCTGGGGGGGCCTCCAGGTCAGTGGTTCTCAACCTTCCTAAAGCCGTGACCCCCCCAACCATCAAATGATTTTCCTTGCTACTTCATCACTGGCATTTTGCTACTGTTATGAATTCGGCAACCCCTGTGATAGGGTCATTTGACCGCCAAAGGGGTCGCAACCCACAGGTTCAGAACCGCTGCAGAGCATTGTGAATGACTGCTTATAAGGTACATCTGAGAGGCATGCCTCTAGATCAGCACTCTGCTCCACTGGCCAGCTGAACTCACCAGGGACACATGGCCCAGAGGCCGGCTGGACACCACTGGGCAGGGCAGTTGCTGAGTAGTCTCAGAAATGCCCTTCCCTGAATGAACCGGCCCCAGAGTTCTTGTTTGTGTGAAACAGAGAGAGTGCCGAAGAGTGTGGGTCCAGGGCACCACTGGGCAAGAGGCGTGCGCATCTGGTAGTCAGAATGTTGGTTCTGACGCTCAAGAAACCTGTCCCCTGACTTCTGGAGATACAGGCTGGGTGACTCCAGCATGTGGGTGGTAATGGAGGCCTTGGGGAGAAGTGAGGTAACCTGGGGCACAATGTAAAGGGAGAAAAGTAGGGCATTTCAAGCCACGCCCTGTCCACCAGATTAGTAAAGGGGTGTGTGTGTGTGTGTGTGTGTGTGTGTGTGTGTGAGAGAGCGAGAGAGAGAGAGAGAGAGAGAGAGAGAGCAAGAGAGAGAGAGAGAGAGAGAGAGCGCACTTCAGGAGCTGGAGAGTGGAGGAGGAGGAGAGAAGGCTATGGGTGCTGGTCAGATCAAGTGTAGCTGTTAGTTGCCATTGGGTTACCATGACTCTGAGTGGCCTGGTCTGTGCAGAGCAGAACTGTGCCCAGGGTTTTCTTGGCTGTGATCTTGGCAGGGCGAGGCCCTTTCCTTCCCCAGGGCTGCTGGGAGCTCCCAGCCGGGAACCCCAGTCTGGAAATGAAAAGCTTTTTGAAAAGCTCGTCCTGGGAGCCAGGCCACTTCCTGGATTCCACACTCGGCTGTAACCCCACCACTTACTTGACTGTCAGCCAGAATGCTGGCGAGACTTCCTGGAGCAGTAGTCCTGCCTCTTTTATGCAGCCGCGCTCCCTCTTCATCAAGGAGGGGCTCTCCTCTACAGGGACCTCCAGGACTGACATGGAAAGGCTGCTTGCCCTTAGTCTGTCCCATCTCTGAAACTCACCCAGGGCAGCCCTTCGCATGCAGGCGTCATGCCGATTTCTCCCCAGACAGAAGCAGCGGACCTGGGACTTCAGCTGTTGGTGGCTTCATTGTAAAGAAATTACTTTGAAAGCCAAAGTCCAACATAAATTTGAAACGCATGCTTGGATGGTGGTATTTGTGAACTCTTTACTTTTTGTTCCACATAAGAAGACCAACGAAATAGCAAACATGGATGACTCCAGGTTTGGTTTTTTGTTGTTTTATGCCACGTCCTCCAGTTTCAGCCATTATGAGGAAAAGCACAGTTCATCCTGCAGCAGTAAGGTCTAACATACAGTCGAATTTGAAATACAAAAGAGATGTTAAAACATGACATATATATCCAAACCTCATTTCATGACATGTGAATAAACCATCACCGTCTCTGAAAAAAAAAAAAAAAGAAATACGTCAACTGGAACTATCACCAACAATCTAGAGATGAATCGGATAATGTTCATAGAAGCAAGACCAAGAGTGCGGTAGGGATCACCTTCTGAGGGCAGCAAAGTGAGATCCCCTTGTCTCAAGGTGCCTACACAACACAGGTGCTGGCTCCTTAGAAGTGGAGGCGCTGGGGCCCCTGGAGGTTGGGGGGGCGAGGGGGCGTCTAGAGTGGCTCCAGGGAGCTTGTTTTCTGACCAGGGTGTGGTGACTCTCATCTTCACCTTCCCATCCCCCACCCCTAGCCTGGCAGCTCTATGGTTGTCCTTTGTACCCTCCTCCCTGTGCGATTTTGCAGTGAGAAACCCCTTGGGAGAGAATAGGAAAAGGGGCCAGGCAGAGAGGAAATAGGACACTTTTTTGTGGAGGGGTGGATGAGTGAAAGTGTGAAGTGAATGTTTGAGCCCCAGGGTGGGAAGTGGCTTTTGCCCTGTGGGGTTACGAATGAGGCAACAAGACTGGAGAGGGAGCCAGAGAAGAGCCCGAGGCACAAGGCACAGAGCACCGGATGGGTGGGAGAAGGAACTAAATCATATGGACTGACTGAGGGGTGGCCTCACAGCTTGAAGCTTTCAACAGAATTGGAATCGCTGGATCGTTCCCGGTGCCCATCAGGAAAGCTCCTCGAACCGAGTGCACCTGTTCCTTCCCCACGTTCTCAGAGACCAAGGACGCGCAGGGTCTGTTTGGGGGCAGTGTCTGTCGAAAGGAATGGAAGGTTTCCAAGATTGAGTCTCTGAGTTAGGGCACATCTGGGCATCCTGGGAGTTTGGGAACCAGGTCAGGGAAGAACCGCCCGCTCTGGTGGAACCTGATCAGATTAGCATGAGGTGAGTGGTTAGTCTTACGTGCAGGATGTGTTCAGGGGACTTGGAAACATCCAAGTTTACAGCACAATTTGCAGGGAGTGTCCAGAATTAGAACACAATGAGACGAAATGACAAAATGGGTTGTGAACAGCATACCTCGACCATCTGCAGAACCAAACTCCCTGCCATCGAGTCAATGCCAGCTGACAGCAACCCAAATGGACAGGTAGAGCTGCCCCTCTGGGTTTCCCAGACTAACTCTTTATAAGAGCAGAAAACCTCGTCTTTCTCGCATGGAGTGGCTAGTGGTTTGAACCGCTGATTTTTGTATCTAGCAGCCTAACTCCTCACGCAGTACACCTCCAGGGCTCCTTTAGTTAAAGGTAAGCGGGTATAAGTGGAGGTCACCAGCTGGCACTAGGAGTTCCCTTTCTCTTCTTGGGACTTGGGCAGGGATCTGATTTGCTGGCTGAAATGTGGCCCTGATCCTCCACGCTTTGTCTCCTGCTGCCACGTGTTTCATTTCACGCTGGGTCCCGGGTTTCACCAGGCTACCTTCCTTCATGCAGATGGGCCAGTTCTACTACTCAGCCAAGGCCTTTGATGTCCTCGAGAGGCTGGACCCCAACCCCGAGTACTGGGAAGGCAAGCGAGGCGCCTGCGTGGGCATCTTCCAGATGATCCTGGCCGGCCGAGAGCCCAAGTAAGTGAGCACACGGAACCCTGCTCCTGTCCTCCAGCCGGCTCCTGGGGACTCCACTGTTTTCTGGGATGGCATCTGACCAGCCACAATTAGAATGATGTTGGAGGATGATGAATAAAGTGATCAGATTTTATAGGAAGGAACTTCAAAGCATTTGTGTAAAAATGCCATTGGCTTTCAGTTCCACTTTTGCCAGACTTTAAGGTCCCAGGAATAGTCTTCCTGTACTTTTTCCTCCAGCATTGTCTTGCTGTGTAGAATTAGATGGTTCTGAATCTCAGCTCCTGGGCTCTGGACTACATGCCCAGCTCCAACAAGACCAGCCACACACTGGCTCCATTCCTGACCAGTCTCTTTCCCTCTCTGCTCTCAGCCTGGCGCTCTTGCTTGTATTTTTTAATTTAGGTTTCAGATAATTCAGAGTGAAGTCGATGTGCCATGAGCATAAAGCCAAAGCAGCAAAACCGCTGCCGAGTGGATTCTGATTCATAGCGACCCTACAGGTCAGAGCAGCACTGCTCCTTGGGGTTCCAGAAACTATAACTCTTTATGAAAGCAAGCAGCTTCATCCTTGTCCCTCATCATCATCATGAAGGGTAGATTTATTTGTTTGTTTGTTGTGCCTTCCAGGAGCAAGTGAGACGTGGTTGTGGTCAGGTGCTGTCGACTTGGTTCTGGTTCATGGTGACACCACGTAGACCAGCACAAAGCACTGCCTGATCCTGGTCCACCCTCACAGCCACCGTGTCGGTGCATCTTATTAAAGCTCTCCTGCTTTCTCCAGACCCTCTGCTTTACAAAGCGCGGTGTCCTTTCCCAGGGATCCCTCTCTCCTGACAGCATGTCCGAAGTACAAGACCAAGTCTCACCACCCCCAGGGCAAGCACATTCCGGCTGTGCTTCTTCCGAGACAGATCTGTTTGTTCTTCTGGTCGTCCGTGGCTCTTTCCGTATCCCTTGCCAACACCGTCATTCAAATGCACCAGCTCTGCTGTGGGCGTCCTTATTACCCAGCTCTCACGTGTGTGTGAGGTGACGGAGCAGACCACGGAAGCTTCAGGAACACTTTACTCTTCCGAGTGACATCTCTGCTCTGTAACACTTTAAAAGAGGTCATGCGTAGCAGATGTTTGCCCAGTGGAATGAATCCTTTGATTGTCAGGGGAAGCCAGCCCCTAACACATCATTACGGGTCCGGTAGGCACAATTGTGCAGCGATAATAAGTAAAGATCATAGTAAAGTCATAGAGAGCATGAGAGATAGAAGTGAGGTATTGAAATAAATGGAGTCAGACACAATTCATGGTAGCATGCTCACCTCTGCCGCGCTAGATGGTCCACATGGAGGGAAAGAGAGAGATTTAATGCTAGCCCAGGCTATTTATCTTCTCTGGGGACATGCAAGCCCCCTAATTACAGGTGAGGACATACGTCACAGGAAGGGGCTGTACTATAGGTAATACAGTAATCAGAAGGGGTGGTCTAGGGACATACACGCAATAAGAAGAGGGATTGAGGGTGTACATGTGACAAGATGGGCGGAGCCTAGATTCAAGATGGCGACCTAACCTTGATCATCCTTGGGCAGGTTTGACCTCTCTGGGGTCTCCTACAAGGAAACAGACAACTACTATCCTTATCAGAAGGGAGTGGGCCCTATTTGTTGTGGGATAAACAGTGGTGACTACTTGCTCTAGATGGTTGATAGCTCTCGGGGAATAACCCCTGACCTACTTCTGATGACCTCCAAGTATAGTCATTCCCAAGCAGCTGTCTGGCATATATTTGGGGGAGACAGCTTGGGAGAAGTCCTTCTGTATCCCACATTTGATCTCCTGACTCCTGCTTCCACGGGCATTGATTGTAGATCCAAGTTCGGTGGAACGCTTGACAGCTGGAGTCTCTTCTCTGGTTACTGCTAGCGTTTACTGGTCCAGTTGGGAGGATTTTGTTTTTTCCATATTGAGGGGTAATCCATAAGAAAGGCTTTGCTCTCTATCAACAAGTGCTCCAAGTTCTCTCACCTTCAGGAAGTAGGAGAGTGTCACCTGCACGTCACAGGCTGTTGAAGAGCTTCCCCCCACCCTGATGCTGCGTTCTTCTTTATGTAATCCAGCTCCTCAGCTATTTGTTCAGCATACAGATTGAGTAAGGATGGCGAAAGGATACAACCTTGACACACACCTTTCCCAATTTTAAGCCCTTATTCTGTTTAAACAGCTGCCTCACTGTCTATGTACAGGTTCCATGTGAACACAATGAAATGTTATGGAATTCCCATTCTTAATGTTATCTGTATATTTGTTTATGATCTTTGCAGAGTCAATAACATATAAGTAAACCCTTTCTGGTATTCTGTGCTTTCAGCCAAGACCCCTCTGATGTCGCAATGATAGTCCTTGTTCCATACCCTCTTCTGTATCTGACTTGAATTTCTGGCCGCTCTGCTATTGTACTGTTGCATCATCATTGAATTGCCTACAGCAAAATGTTACTTGCATGTGCTATTGATTTGTTTAAACACTTCAGTTGGTGTTTAGACAATTCCTAGAGCTTTGTTTTTGGCTAATGGTTTCACTATAGCTTGTACTTCCTTCAAGGTCAGTGGCTCCTGATCATATGCTGCCTCTTGAGATGGCTGAACACCGACCAGTTATTTTGGGTAGATAACTGTATTCTTTCCTGTGTCATCAATATTTTGCCTATAGAATCGTTCTGTATTGTAACCCGAGCTGTGAATCCTTTTTCACTTCTTTCGGTTACTTTGTCTTCCTGAGCTGCCCTCTGAAACTTTCTGTTCAGCTCTTCGGGTTCATGGCTCCCAGGCACTTGAGCTTCTCCACATTCAAGAACAAGTCATGGTCTCTCCCAACACCTGTTTTGGTCTTTTCTCTTTTTCTTGTCTTCTTGGTGACTTCTGGCATCTTCACGTATGATGTCCTTGCTGTCCTCCCACAACTCCTTTGGGCTTCAGTATTCAACGTGCCAAATTTGTTCTTGGGATGGCCTCCATCGTTAGTCGAGTACTACATAAAATTAACTGGCTTTCCAGCCCCATTTGTAACAGTCAACAGAAAGCCACACTCAGTTTTCTGAAAATAACATCATAGACTGTTTGTTCCTGCCTCATATCTAGTGCCAGACCTACACAAACACGAAAACGACTGTGGTTAGGGGCAAGAGGTCGTGTGAGGAGGGACTACAGAAGTGGAGAATCTGAGAGGACCTTGGGGAAAAGCAGGCTTGTTAGAGTAAATGTGAAGTTTTAGTCTGCAGAGCAGCAGCTCAGCACACAGGAAGAACCTCAGCAGGCTGGGTGGACACAGTGGCTGTAGCCACGGCTCACACTTAGCAACAGTTGTAAGGATGGTGTGGGACTGAGTGGTTTTCTGGTGTACGTGGGTCCCTGTGAGTCAGAGCTGACTTGATGGTGTGTAAAAACAGCAGCAACAACTTAAGACACATGTTTTAATTGAATTAATAGACCAATTTGGGTCATCGGCCAAGCTTAGTCCTTAAGGTGCCTCTATTCCATATTTTTAAAAACGGATTTGTTGCCTGGAAGGAATCCTACATGCTTTTGGCTTGGTGATATCTTGTAAATACTGATGGTGACCCCCAGTATACGAGTTCTTTACCAACAAGAAGTCTCACCTATCTCAGATGGGTTAAGTGATGGGTTAATTTTAGAGCTAGAAATTGATCCCAGCTATTTCAAACTTCCACGTAGCCCCTCTGCCCTCTGCTATGCAGAACAAGCACAAAATGGGGTGTCCCAGCTACATAAGCGAGGTCAGACTGGCTAGGGCTATTTCCACAGGCAGTGCCCTGAGCCAGCAACACGGACTGGTGAAAGGCAGCCACCCCCACCCCCGGGTGCTCCTGTCACGAGTTTCCGAGCGCCCAGTACAAAGGCCACACTAGATGTGTGTAAAGAACAGCTGAGTGATTGTCTCTTTGTCAGTGTATTCATGGAGCCCCTCTGCCCTCTGCCCCTCTGCAGAGAGACCCTCCGGGAGGTGCTGCACTTGCTCCGGAGCACGGGGAACACGCAGGTGGAGTACATCATCCGCATCATGAAGAAGTGGGCCAAAGAGAACCGCGTGCCCATTTGAAGCCACAGGCTGGCCAGGCACCAGGCTCGTAGGGCCACAGCGTTGGGAAGCACTGGGACGGCGAGAGGTGGGGCACGGCCTTCCAGAGCGAGCAGCATGCTCAGGCCTGCCCCGCTGAACCACCAGCCCTGGTGGGCGGACCAGCAATAAGACCTCGACCTTCCAGGTGCCTGCCTTCCACACACGCTCCCAGCGTGGAACGTCCGTGCTGCCAGAACAGCGCCTCCTAGCTGCAATAACAAATGTCCCAAGCCTCTAGTCACCCCATCGTCTCATTTTCCGCCATCTCTGGGCGTTGTCCTGGCTCTCAGGGGAATCCCACCCAGGGTTTTGTAAGGCGCCTCTGAAGCCCAGGGAACCCGAGGTAAGTCCTGTATCAGTGCTCGGTCATCAACAGATACTGGGTTTATAGATTCCTCCCAGCGGGGGAGCTCTGGTGGTAATGACACTACCCGACCCGGAACAGAGGGCGAGGGCTGCAGTCCTTGCAGGTGAAGTCTCTGAAAGCCGGCTGTGCCACCTGGCAGCCACCGGCGTTCAGGAACAAGCAGACACAGCTCCTTCGTCCCTACTCCCTATGTGATAGGTAACAAAACAGATGCATCTTGCTAAGCAAACGAGTTCAGGAAGCAGGGCGACAGTGCTGGGGCCGTTGGTGTGATGGCAGGGCATGAACCCCTGACCCAGTTTCTCAGCTATCACAGCACAAACATTCGCTAACCCAGAACATTCTGAGCTCGGCAGTTCTGTTCAGAAACAGAGTCCCAGGCCCCTGTGCAGCAGGCCCCCTGGGCTTCTACGCCCCATTGTTGACTTGTGGTTATTAGTTCAAGGGGCTCAGATGGGACAAGTCGAGAGCAGGGTAAGCCACCTCTCCTAGCCAAGAAGGAGGTGTGGGAGAGATGCGGCGTGCTGGCCATTCCTAGTACACTGTCCCCAGCCCCCACTGTAAACAGAGTAGCTGTGTGGAGCGGAGACAGGACAGGATGGGGTAGGAGTGGAACAAGCCAGGGAGAGAAGATCAAGGGCCTAGAGATGGGTGTGGGTCTGTTGACAGCAGCGGGAGGCCTGGCACCTCCACTCAGAGATAGCCAGCTTTCTGCCTCTTAAGTGGAACCCCACCTGCTCAGCCCCATCCCACCCTTCCTGCTCTCTGCAGCCTAGAGAGCAGTGCTGCATGGCAGTCCTGTGCCAGTGCCGTGTCCCTGTCAGGCTGTGCCCACACTTGTCTCGGCATTGAGATGTCAGGTGGGTCAGAGAGCGGAACCTGCTGAATCATTCTGGCGACAAAGGTCATGCTGGGGAAGACCCAGGTGGACCTCCCCCAGGGGAGGCCAGTGGGGAGGTGCATCTCCCAAGGCTTCTAATCCTTTGAGCTGTCCCCTGCTGAGACAGCGGCTCCAGGGCATGGGCTTCCATCCAGTGAGCTCTGGTTGGACTGAACCTCGTCGCTTGCACACAAACTGTTACTCCACACTCCAAGGATTGTGGACCCTGTGCCGAGCCTTTTCCAGCCTGCTGCATGGAGCCCAACCCACCAGCACTCACATAACGGGCGGTAGCCCCTTCCTGTGACTGAGCAGGCTGCCTCCTGAAGTGTCCCCCGGGGCGTCGCTCCTGCTGCTGGTCTCGCCTGTGCTGACAGGAGGGAGAAACTCAGGACGATCCTGGTTTAGGACGGTGTGGACCGTGCAGTTCAGAGCATCAACGTGTCATGGATAGACTGCAGTACACACGACTTGCAGGTGGGAATACAAATGCCTTTTTCACAGTTACTTCTGTATTTCAGAAGGATCATTCCCCTGTAATGTCTTCACATTAAAGTTTTTCACTTGGCCCTTGTTATTGTTGTCTGGTGGCTTGGGTGGGGGCGAGCCCTGGTACATACATCAGGCCTCTGCAGACCCTGCTGACTGAGACGGGGAGCAGAGGACTTGAGAGACCGAGAGCGGTCTCCTTCCTAGCTCCTGTCCAATGTGTGCCAGGCACATGCCAGGGTGAGGCAGCCCGGCTCTGGTCCAGCAGGAACATCCGACAGTACCTGGGACTGGAGTCACCTGGAGAAAAGACAGAAGCCATGTTTATGTCCTTGGGAAGGGGGCACCTCTGGCGCCACTTGAAAGCAGCGAGCAGAGTGGCTTCAGAAAGGGGGCAGTGATTGGGACCTAATGCAGCAAACACAGATATGCACGTGGGGAAAACCCCAAACCACACCCACTTCCATTGAGTGGATTCTGACTCAGGGACAGAAGTTCTCCCTCAGGATTCTGAGGGTGTTAATCTTTCCAGCAACAAACAGCTTCATCTTGCTCCTTTGGAGCTGTTAGTGGGTTCCAGGTGTTGACTGGGAGGTTAAATACAACTAATTACGCCTCCAGGGCTCCCAGAAAAGTCCTTGCAAAAACCTGGAGTCCTAAAGGTAAATGCTTGTCAGGTGGGACCAGGGCCCCAACGTGCCTCTCCATCCAAATAGCTGGTTCAGAGTATCCAACACACATAATCAGCCTCGGTTAACACTAGGAAATGAGACAAGGAAAACATACAATGTTCCTCTAGTTCCCAAATGCTTCCTCCCATCCACTATCGTGATCCCAAGTCTACCTTACAAATCTGGCTAGACCAGAGGATGTCCACTGGTAGAGGTAGGAACTGGAAACATGGAATCCAGGGCAGATGATCCCTTCAGGACCAGTGGTGAGAGTGGTGATACCGGGAGGGTGGGCTGGAAAGTGGGAACAGAGTATAAGGAACTTACATATAACCTCCCTGGGGGACGGATAACAAAAAAGTGGGTGAAGGGAGACGTCAGATAGTGAAAGATAAGAGAAAATAATAATTTATAAATGATCAAGGGTTCATGAGGCAGGAACAAGAAAAATGAGCTGATGCCAGGGGCTTAAGTGGAGAGCAAATGTTTTGAGAATGATGAGGGCAACGAATGTACAAATGTGCTTTATACAATTGATAAGAGTTGTATGAGCCCCCGATAAAATGATAAAAAGAAACTGGCCGACCAAGAACCTCAGTACAAAGTGGACATGAGCGTGAATGTTGTAACTGAACATTGCACTGGGATGGAAGGCAGTATGTGTGCAATGCTACCTCGTGGATAAGAAGTATTGAGAGGCAGTCATGGAATAGCTCCCTGATGGCACACTGGATTAGCATTTCTACAGCTAACAAAAGGGTGAGAAGTTCAGGTCCACCTAGTGATGTCTCAGAAGACAGCCCTCAGCCATTTGCTTCTGAACTGTTCCAGCCTTGAGACTGACACGGTCAAAATCTACTCAATGGCAAGGAGCAAGCCCAGCACAGATCATGTTGTTGGGCTACAAGTATGTGTTCCAATGCCCAGTTAACATGCAGAATTGGAAAAAAATACATCTGATCGCATTTTGCCCACAATTTGAATTTTAAATTTCCAAAGAAATTGAGGATTAAGGACATTCCAGAATGATTCCACTAGAACAAAAATAGGAACTTTCTAAATGATCGGAAGTCATGGACACAAAACCTCACTCTCAGGATCTTTTTAAAGGTTTCAAGTGAGAGCATGACATAGTGTGACAGGTTATGCTCAGACATACACCTCATGTCAGAATATGGAAATGGGCGCAACATCTTGTTACTATCACTACCATGACCCCAATTCTATCTTACAAGTCCGGCTAGACCAGAGCACGTGCATGGACAGATAAACCCCTAATGACCAATATTGAGAGTAGCCATACCAGGAGGAGAAGGGGATAGTGGGGGGAGAAAGGAGGAGCCGATCACAATGATCTAACTATAACCCCCTCCCAGGGAGATGGAGGATGGGGGGAAGAGGGGGGAATAAGTGATAAGCTGATACCAAGGGCTCAAGTAGAAAAAATGTTTTGTAAATTATGATGGCTATGAATTGTGATCAGAGTTGTACAGCCCCCAATAAAATGATTACCAAACAACCAAAAAAGAAAACAGAGACCAGACCTTTTCGAGGGCCCATGGAGCATGCAGTAGAAGTGTACATTAGACCACGAAGAAAACCACGTCGAACCCTGATAGACACGCTTACTTGGCACCAGCTGCTTTTCAAACCCCTAAGACATTTACTCACCGCCACAACCACCTTATAGTGTGTGTGCCTTATGAGGCCCATTGTGCTGATGAGAAGCTAAAGCACAGAATGCTGGTGTCACACACACCAAGGTGATCTACGGGGGAGCCCACGGAGTCATTACCCATCAGGCAAGAGATCCTTCCAAAACGTCCACAAAGAAAAAGAACACTTTGTCATCCCAGTGTTAATGAACCCAAAGTGAATAAGCCAATCTCAGGCTATTCATGCCAGACAACCCCTACTTGCCCTTCAGAGGCTCCATACATTTGCATCCACTTCTCTACCCACCCACCGCCCACTGCCACGGAGTGGATGCTGACTCATAGCGACCTCACGGGTCAGAGTAGAACTGCCCCCGTGGGTTTCCGAGATCCTAACTGTATGGCGTCCAAAGCCCCCATCTTTCTCCCGAGGAGCAGCTGGTGGTTCCAAACTGCTGACCTTTTGGATCTCAGTGATACAGCCCAGTGAGTAACCTCTAACTAGTCTTTTTTTTTTTCTCCCAACAGCATTAGTGGCAAATCTTTTCTAATGCAAATATCCTGAGCACTCAAGGCACCTGGTGGGGCTTACCAACCTCTGCTTCCAACAAATTCCTCATCACCCCTTCAGGAGTCGGCCATAGAGCTTTAAAATTATTGACAAGGCTTTGAGCCTTTCCCGGCACTAAGCCCCAAACCAAACTCTTTGCCATGGAATCACCTCTGATTCAGAGAGCCGAGAGGACAGAGCAGAACTACACCCGAGGGTTTCCAAGTCCACAAATTTCTAAGGGAGAAGAGTCACGCTAAATCGGAACTGTGTGCACCTGTTCTGACTTAGCGACCCTCACCTAGGCTCGCGTGGGCAGCACGTAGACTAACATTGGCTACACTGAGCCACTTGAGAACACACTTTAGAATGGATCTCATTCACGACCTGGGAGTTGCCTATAATCAAACCTGAAAAAGTAAGACTCCCGCCACCTAGAAAATGTAAAGAAAATAAAACCAACCAACCAAGTAACAAGAACAAAAGCCCTCTCTTGGGTAGAAGACAATCCCAACTACACCCAAACTGGGTGAAAGTTCAAACTCAGGGCGAATTATGGCCTTGGTAGCTTAGATTAAAAAGAGAAATTTAAAATGAATGACTAAGCACATTATCCAGAAGCTATATAACTACAAGAAAGAAATATTCTAAAATTGATTGTGGTGATGACTGTACAACTCAATATGATCGAACTATTGAACTGTATGATAGGTGAATTTTTTTTTTATTTTAACAATTTATTGGGGCTGATACAATTCTTTTCACAGTTCATACATATAAATACATCAATTGTATAAAGCACATCTGTACAGTCTTTGCCCTAATCATTTTTTTCTCTTTTCTTCTTTTACATTTTATTAGGGACTCAAACAACTCTTACCACAATCCATACATATACATACATCAATTGTATAAAGCACATCCACACATTCCCCGCCCCAATCACTCTCAAAGCATTCGCCCTCCACTTAAGCCCCTTGCATCAGGTCCTCTTCCCCCCCCTCCCTCCCCATTCCCCCCTCCCTCATATGCCCTTGGTAATTTATACATCGTTATTTTGTCATATCTTGCCCTATCCGGAGTCTCCCTTCCCCCCTTCTCTGCTGTCCCTCTCCCAGGGAAGAGGTCACATGTGGATCCCTGTAATCAGTTCCCCCTTTCCAACCCACTCACCCTCCACTCTCCCAGCATCGTCCCTCACACCCTTGGTCCTGAAGGTATCATCCACCCCGGATTCCCTGTACCTCCAACCCTCATATGTACCAGTGTACAGCCTCTGTCCCATCCAGCCCTGCAAGGTAGAATTCGAATCATGGTAGTTGGGGGGAGGAAGCATCCAGGATCTGGGGGAAAGCTGTGTTCTTCATTGATACTACCTCACACCCTAATTAACCCATCTCCTCTCCTAAACCCCTCTATGAGGGGATCTCCATTGGCCGACACTTGGGCCTTGGGTCTCCACTCTGCACTTCCCCCTTCATTTAATATGATATATATATACACATACATATATACATATACACATACATACACACACATATCTTTTTTTGTGTGCATGATGCCTTATACCTGGTCCCTTGGGCACCTCGTGATCGCCCTGGCCGGTGTGCTTCTTCCATGTGGGCTTATTTGCTTCTGAGCTAGATGGCCGCTTGTTCACCTATGATAGGTGAATTTTATGCCAATTAACCAAAAGTTATAAAAGTACATTGAAACTAATCTGAGCACTTCACAAAGAAAGACAACTAGGGAGATAATGAATTGAAAATTGGAAAGATTATGATAGCAATAAAATAGTCAAATAGCTACTTTTAAAAAATCATTTTATTGGGGGCCTATTATGAAATAGCAAACTCTGTAGGAAAAAAATGTAAGGCAGTAAAATAGGTGAACCTTTAACCAATCAAGAGGAGGGAAGGAACACCAGCACACAACCCACAGACAGGGAGAGGCTGGGTTACATGGGAAATGTTTTTCTAATTTTGCCATATACTCAGGAACTGTGATATTCTGGTTCCCACCCGCCAGCAGTGAATGACTGAAAGTAATGTTTTCCATACCTCAGCAGCGTAGTGCACCTATTTTTAACCTGTTCCAATTTGATAGAACAGTATGACCATATTGTTACTTCCCCCAGAGTGTTTTTTAAATATCTATAGTGTTGTTCTTTTGCGGGTTCAGTCGGTCCTAGAATTGGCATCGTGTTTCGCTTGAGTCACAAAAGGATTTGGGAGTTTTCCTATATCCTCCCTTAGATATGTCCAGCCATTTAGAATAATACAGCATATACAAACTGTAACTTTTCCCTTTAAGATCTGATCTTTAAAAAGATCTTCTTTAAGTGGAAGAATCTCAGAAATCTTTTTATGTGTTAATTAAGATCTGCTCTTTAATACTGCATCCCAGATGGTTTTCTTAGAAATGCAAATGAAATTTAAATCAAGATGCCTTTATTTATGTCTCAATCACCACTTGCCATCAAATTTAAACTCTAAATAATAATATAAAAATCATCTAAAACAAAATCATCTAATATACCCTTTCCACGTTTGCCCTACATTGTAACACCCTGAAAATTAGTCGCCCTTCAGTCTGTTTTTTTCTACAATCTACTTTTGAAAAGGATCCCGGAAGAAGGGCAGCCAGAATGCTCCTTAGAAGCAAAGTAAGATTCTGTACCTTGTCTGTTCTCAGGAGGTCTGTGCCTGGAAAGCAGCACCGTGATGAAGTGGGGTCAGTGACAAGGAGGAGGGTCCTCAACGAGAGATGGGTTTGTGTGATGGCTGTAACACAATGGGCTCAAACAACAATGGTGAGAATGGCTGACTGGGCAGTGCTTTGTTCCGTTTTACACTGGTCATTAGGAGTAGGAACTGACTCAACAGGACTGAACATTACAGACAACGCCTCATCTGGTGAAAACACCTCAATGTTTTCCCATTGCACTTGTAATTTCCAAATTTCAAATACCTTATGATGACTCACATGGTCCTTCAATACTATCTTTTGCTTGTTTCCGACCGTATCATTTGCCAGTCATTCATCCTGATGCTCTGCTATCTTACACGGTGGACTGCAGGTGGACTGTCTACTTTCCTTGGAGAAGAGTGGCGTGGAGGAGGCAGGACACGCTGCATCACACGCCCCGGGTCACTATTGTTTTGGTCACAGTTGACCGATCCAGGGGTGAGAGGACGCTGGCCCAAACAAGGCCAATTAGAGGTGCTTCCTGAAGATTCTGGAAGTGGATGTGAGAAATTGGGGCTGGCTTCCCTAGCCAAAAAGGCGTAGTGGTTATTCTTTGGGCTGCTAACCACAAGTTTGAAACTTACCAGTTGCTCTGCTGGAGAAAGCTTTCTGCTCCTATAAAGAGTTAGCCTTGGAGACCCACTGGGTTTCCTTAGGATCACGATGAGTCCAAATTGAATTGATGGTAGTGAGAGAACTCTCCTACAAAGAAGACCGTAAAACATTTCGTGTATTACGGTGGGCTCTCTGCACCCAACTGTGTAACTTTGGGCACAGAGAGCCAGTTCATTGAGAGGGGAGCAGATTGAAGCAGATCTAAGATAGAAGCAAGAGTTATGGCAAGTTAAAGTTTTAAGACATGATTCCATTCTAATCCCCACTGCTCCTCCCCCTGAAGAAATGGAGCACATGGAAAAAGTAGAAGCCGCACAGCCAACATGCTTAGAGGCAAGGATGGCGGGAATTCGTCTCATGAATTTCGGACATGTCATCAGGAGAGGCCAGCCCCTGGAGAAGGACCCCATGCGCGGTACAACAGAGAAAAAAAGAAGACCTTCGACAAGATGGATGGACACGGTGGCGGCGACAAAGGGCTCAACAGAATAACTGTGGAGACGGAGCAGGACAGGGCAGTTTGGTTCTGTTGGAAGTGGGGTTGCTGTGACTTGATGGTCCTAACAACATGCTTGTCCAGGAAGTTTTCCTGAACACCCCAAACGTCTTTGATTTCTCTCTTCCCTGAATTCTCATGCATCATCAGCATATTGACCCAAAAAACATGCAAGCAGTTCTCCATGTCCAGTGTGTCCAGCGAGTGGCTAAGGCTCTCTCCTATGCTCTACCAGAAATTCCACAAGTGGATGTGTAAAAGCACCAAAACTGAAAAAGACAACAACTTTCAAACTGCTTTAGGTGAAAGTTTACCGGGCAAATTAGTTTTCCATCCAACTGTTCGAACATTTTGTGTTGTGTCTTGATTGCCATGCCCACAAGGTTCACTCCATCTTTGTACTTCCTCCTTGTGTCTACCACGTCCATTCGTCCTTCTTCCCCTCCCTCCCTGCTTCCTGGGCTCCCCACCTGGACCAGTCCTGCCCTTTGGATCCTGCATGGTTCCCTGCCTCAGGAGTGGGTACTTCCCGGCTAGTCTTGGTCACCTTCCAGCTTGGCAGAATGTTTGGCTGAAAGTTGAGTTACAAGCGTCAGTTTAGTTCCGGGATTGACGCGTGTCTAAGGGCTGTGGACTTGGGGGTTCCACCAGTCTCTGTCAGAATAGTAAGCCTGGTCGATTTTCGAATTGTGAGTTTTGACCCACATTTTTTCCAGTCTGTACAGGACCTCCTCCTGCGGCCCCTTTCCCAGGGGTCAGCTGTGCTCGCTGAGCAGCAGGTGTTCCTTGTGGCCTCAGGGTCCTGGAGCGTGGTTTGATTTTCCTCACTCTTCTTTGTTCCAGAAGGGGAGAGACCAGTGATTGCAACTGAGATGGCTGTTCACACGCTTTTAAGACCCCACTTGCTACTTATCAGAGTCGGCTGTAGAACACTGTCTTTGTGCAAATTGTTCTCCATGGAAAGAGACCAAAAGCATTCCCCCCATTGTGAGTGGGAACCAGACAAGGCCACCCTTGATCACCACTCCTGTTCAGTGTTATATGGAAGCCCCAGCCTGAACAGTAAGGCAAGCAAGGGAACCAAAAGGCATCTCGATTGGCAAGGAAGACGTAAACCTCTCCCTGTTTGCAGCTGATACAGTTCTGCACATAGACACTCTCGGAGACACAACAGGAAAATGACTAGAACTGACACACCGATGCAGCACAGTGGCAGGGTACAAGATCAACAGGCAACAAAATCAATTGGATTCCCCTATGCAAACAAAGAACTCCGAAAAGGGAATCTGGAAAACAAAGCCACTTACAATACCCGACCAAAAAAAAGAGGTAGATTTAAGGAATAATCTAACCAGAGATGCAGCAGAAGACCTATACAAAGGAAATGCCACAACAGGACTCTGAGAAGTCAAGGGAGGCCACCAAGGTGACTGGCAGCAAAGAGGTAAGACCACACCCGAGGCAAGACCTGGACAAACAAAGCAGTGTTGCTTAGTTCCGGTGGCCGTGGGAGGGCCCACAGTTTGTTTTTCTACTCACTGCTGAAGGCATTTGCTTAGTAAGCCAGGGTTGGGCCACTATGAACTATACACAGTTCTAATTACCCACAACCATCACCTCTACCCCAGCCCCCCCTCCTTACGTGGTAGTTGCATAATCTGGTGTCAATTTGAGACTATGAAGAGTGAAGGGAAGAGACCCAATGCGCATCTATAGACAATGGGACATCGCCTCACAGAGGGGTCACAGGGAAGGACAAGCCAGTCAGGGTGCAGCATAGCATTGATGAAACGCACAACTTTCCTCTAGCTCTTTGGTGCTTCCTTCCCCCCACTGTCATGACCTCAGTTCTACCTCACAAGTCAGATTAGACCAGAGCATGCACACTGCTACAGATAAGAGCCCGCAACACAGGGAATCAGGATAGATAACCCCCTCAGGGCCAACAGGAGAGTAGAGACACCAGGAGGATTAGGGGAGGGTGGGGGGGAGAAAAGGGGAATCGATCACAAGGATTAACCTAGAACTCCCTCCCAGGGGGACAAATAACGAGAAAGTGGGAGAGGGGCGACAGAAAACAATGTAAGATATGGAAAAAAATTATCTATAACTTATCAAGGTTTGTGAGGGAGGACAGGCAGGGAAGGGAGGGGGAAGAAATGGGGAGCTGATCTCAGGGGATCAAGTGGGAAGAGAATGCTTTGAAAATGATGATGGCAGCATATGTGCAAACGTACTTGACACATTGGAGGAATGTATGGATTGTGATAAGAGATGTAAGAGCCTTCAATAAAAGTGTTAAAATAGAAAATGTAGGGGTGGAGTTTAGCCTGTCAATCAGGTCGCAGCTTGATGACCTCAGTTGGAGGCAGCTCCTTGGAGGCAGGACAGAGACACAGACTCTGCTTTGTCTCCTGCGGACAAGACACATGGAACGACACCAGAGCCCTGGAGCTGGAGGAGCCATGTGGAGACCCCTGCCAGCCCTGAGATGGCTTCCACTACCACTGGATCCACAAGACTTTCCACCCACCGGCCTGTGATCTTCCTGCATTCAGCGTCATTGCATGTGCTGCTTGAGTCTGGAGAAGAATTTATAAACTGGGGACGGACATATGGGCTAATAGTGGATTTACAGACTTAACCTGGACTGGGCTGGGATGTTTTCTTAATGTATAATTGCTCTTTGATATACATTTCTGTCTTACACATATATGAGTATATCTGGATTTGTTTCTCTAGTCAATCCAGACTAACATACCCCCTCATCAATCCTACCTAACACTCCCATTGGTTCTGTCTGTCATTCCAAACGATCAGACATATCAGCACACTGAACAATTACAATCAATCACAAACTTAGGTCATTTTAGCTCGACGAAATTAATTCCATTTTTACTTATTTTTGAATGAGTAAGACCAAAGGTGCCAAAGGATATGTGGTGAAGTCTTCTTAAGGGTGGTTCAGTCTCAGATCAATAGATATACTTCCAGAGATATGTATGTACAAATACATTATTTCCCCAGTTTATAGCATGGATTATGACCCAAATCCTCACAACCAAATCTACAGGTAACATCATGATAAATGTAGAAAAAAATGAGGTTGTCAAAGATTTTGTTTGGCTCGATCCCACAATCAATGCTCATAAAGGCAGCAGTCAGGAGATCAAAAGACAAGTCACATCGGACAAGCCTGCCACACAAGATCTCTTTAAAGTCTTATTAATTTGAGGACTAAGGTTTGCCTGACCCAAGCCAAGGTATTCTCCCTTGCATCATATGCATGTGAAGTTGAGTAAGGAAGGTAGTAGAAGGATGGATCAATTTGAATTGTGCTGGAGAAGAACACTGAAAGTACCACGGACTGCTAAAAGGACAAACTAAGCTGTCTTAGAAGAAGTGCGGCCAGAGTGCTCCTGGGAGGCAAGGATGGCACGATTTAGTCCTCCCTAAAGAAGGAGAGGAGACCATACTTGGTAAAGTGATGGGACAGCAAAAGAGAGGAATGCCCTTCATGAGATGGATGGACATGGTGGCTGCAAGAATGGCTCAGGCGTAGGAATGACTGAGGATGGTCTAGGACAGTGCAGTGTTGTGTCGTTCTGTCATGCACAGGATTGCCACGGGTCAGAACTGACCCAGTGGCACCTCACAACAACACAGAAATGTATGAATTCTTTGATTTGGCAACTGACTCAAGTTGAACATGTTTCTTCTGCTGAGATTTATATTTGCTTTAAACGAAACAACCACTCCATATTATTTCCCATTTTTCTATTAGGCTATTTGTGACAAGGGTGTGGAGGAGGCCACCTCTGAGCTCCTCTGTCTTCCTTCTTTCCATGGCAGGGGTCAGCCATGCCTCCCCTTCCAGCCTTCTTTACCTGCCCTGACTCCAACTGCCTGGAGCTCTTCTTCTATGCTGGCATCTCTCTCTAGACCCTGTTCTGTTCCATTTGTGTCAGTACTAGATGACCAAAATAACCAGGCTGCCTGCCACCGGGTCAAAGCCAACTCATAGGGACCCTCGAGGACCGGGTAGAACTGCCCCAGTGGTTTTCTGAGACCGTCACTCTTTCAGGACTAGAAAGCCATTTTTCTCCTTCAGAGCAACTGGTGGTTTTGAACTACAGGACCTTGTAGTTGGCAGCCCAATGCATAACCGCTACTCTATCAGATCCTTGGACTGCATGAAAGAGCCCTAAAATGTTGGTGGAACTGGCTAGAGGGTAGACATGTGTCAACTTGGCCGAAGTGCAAGGCAAACGATAGTAAGTGAAAGGTCATCAAGAAACGACAATGGTAGGGAAAACCAAAGAGAGGAGTACAAGACTTAGACAATGGAGGTAAATGCCGCCACATAACACAATTTACAGTAATGTTCTCTGCAAACAGGTGTGTGGATAGACACGTAGGCTGAAAGGTACAGGGGAGACAAAGGGTGTGTACCAAAAAATACTTACAGGTTTCACAGAGAATATTGATACGTGGGCATTTACCTTGGCTGCAAATGTATCCATGGGTGTGGTGGAGCAAAAAGCTGCCAACGTGATAAAAACTTTTTGGCTGTAACAACTGAATACCTTGAAGGAAGGAGCCCTTGGGCCTGGGGAATCAGGAACAGTCCAGGGGAAACTAAGGTCACCTGATATGGAACTGTCATTATGTACAGGTTATATGGTTATTTATTTGGACAATGAACTGTTTCCATGGAAATCTTAAGCGCATTAATCATCACCAAAGCTGGCAAATAGATTGGTTTGCCAAAATTAATGGTGTTTCTTTATACCAGCAATAAATACTTAAAAACTAGATAGCACTTAAAAGTGGATAGAGGAACCCTGGTGGCACAGTGGTTGCATGTTGGGCTACGAACCAAAGGGCCGGTAGTTCGAAACCACTAGCTGCTCTGAGGGAGAAAGATACCGTGAATCTTTCTACTCACATAAAGAGTTACACTCTTGGAAACCCACAGGGGCCGTTCTACCTGTGCTACAGGATCAGTATGTATCACCATTGACTCAGTGGCAATGGGAGTAAAATAATAATAAAAGTATATAACGTCTAGGAATCATCTGCCCAAGATTCCACAAATCTTTTTCTCTCTGGGAAAAAGTTGAAATGTTCCAATAATGGCCATAGAAGAGAAACTGGATAGGACAATTTCATATTATAAATATGTCAATTTTAATGAAATTGATATGTACTTTATTGCAATCACAATGGAATTTCCAATGGGATTTGGGGGAGAAATTTACTTTAGAATTAATGTGAGATAATAGAGCACACACTTAAAATTATGAAGAGTTGGGTCAATCTTAACAAAGACAGGGAGGGCGACTGGCCTTTTCAGACATATTCCAAAGGCCAGGGAAGTAGAGACCACAAAACTTGAACAGGAGGAGGAGATAATAGAAAAAGAAGGGTTCAGAGGAATGCATGTCGTGTGTGTGTGTGTGTGTGTGTGTGTGTGTATTTGTATGTACATAATAGCATCTGAGTACCTCATAAGGTCACACATCCCTGAGGGAAGACTGGGTTGTGACTATACAGAATTGAGAAGACTGGCTTATTGTGTTAGGGAGGACTTGAGAAAGTATCAAATTCAGAGAAACTGTGTATAAAAAAGAGCTTTCTATAAGAGCAATTGTATATTGAGAAAACATCCCAGTCCAGATCAAGTCCGTAAGTCTGATATTAGCCCATATGTCCGATACCAATCTATGAATTCTTCTTCAGACTCACGCAACACATGCAATGACACCGAATGCAGGAAGATCACAGATCAGTGGGTGGAGTCTTGTGGAA
Source organism: Tenrec ecaudatus (assembly GCF_050624435.1). NCBI lineage: Eukaryota > Metazoa > Chordata > Mammalia > Afrosoricida > Tenrecidae > Tenrec > Tenrec ecaudatus. The sequence goes on from NC_134538.1 coordinate 157,287,754, forward strand.
CCAGTGGCAGAAGCATCTCAACACTGGCAGGAGTCTCCACCCGGCTCCTCCAGCTCCAGGGCTCTAGCGTAGCTCCATGCTTCTTGTGAGCAGGAAGACAAAGTAGAGAGTCTCTGTGTTTCTGGCCTCCAGTGAGCTATTTATCTCTGTGGTTCCTCCAGCTGAGGTCATCAAGCTGCGACCTGATTGACAGGCTAGGATCCACCCCTTCATAAGTTGATACCAGATTATGTAACTCACACCTATTATATGGAGAAAATGGATATAGAAAATGGATTCTACACTGGTACATATGAGGGTTGGAGGTACAGGGAATCCAGGGTAGATGATACCTTCAGGACCAAGGGTGTGAGGGGCGATGCTGGGAGAGTGGAGGGTGAGTGGGTTGGAAAGGGGGAACTGGTTACAAGGATCCACATGTGACCTCTTCCCTGGGAGATGGACGGCAGAGAGGGGGGGGAAGGGAGACTCCGGGTAGGGCAAGATATGACAAAATAACGATGTATAAATTACCAAGGGCACATGAGGGAGGGGGCAAAGGGAAGGGAGGAGAAAAAATAAAAAGAGGACCTGATGCAAGGGGCTTAAGTGGAGAGCAAATGCTTTGAGAATGATTGGGGCAGGGAATGTATGGATGTGCTTTATACAATTGATGTATGTATATGTATGGATTGTGATAAGAGCTGTATGAGTCCCTAAAGAAAAGAGGAAAAAAAAATGATTAGGGCAAAGAATGTACAGATGTGCTTTATACAATTGATGTATGTATATGTATGAACTGTGATAAGAGTTGTATGAGCCCCAATAAATTGTTTAAAAAAAACAAAGAAAATGGTTTCTAAAAAAAAAAAAAAAGGATTCTATTTAATCCAAGAGGGGTTAATGACCTATATATGAAAGGTTGTACTAAAAAGTAAAGTGGAAGAAGATTTCTGCAACAGAACTGCCAAAGCACAAACTAAAAGGAAAATAATTCATCTGATTATATCATTCAATGACAAACATCAAGGATACAGTTAACAGACCAATGACAAGTTGGTGAAAGATGCTTGCAATGTACCTAACCTATAGGAAACTATCATCTAGAATGTAGGAGAACCTCCCAGTACATTCAGCACTAAGCAGAACAGGCACTGTAAGGGGAGTGGACAAAGGCTATGAAAGTCCAAAGTAAACCTCACAATACCAAGCTTCTGAAGAGACCCACCAATCCCTTAGTCACCAAACAAATGCAAATTAAAATAACGATGACTGGCAAACAGGAAACTGGATTCATAGGGGCCACCTTAACTGGCTATTACCCCAACTAACTGTGATTCATGTCGAATGAAAGCAAGAATTTTACTTTTCTGGTAGAAAATCCAGCCTGTTGGGTTCCCGAGAAGAGCTGTCCGTATGTTCTGGTGCAAGGATGGTATCAGATGTAATTCATGTGTTGGGGTGTGTATACTGGTGTCGAGTTAGTTCTAAAGCAGAGCCACCCCTTGTTCAACAGAACAAAACGCTGCCTGCCCAACAGTGGGCCAGGTCCGTGGTAGGCATTGTCCACATGCACTCTAGGCTTTCGTGGCAGTGAGTAAACGCTTTCCTAAGGTAAACAACAATGACATGTTATTGTTTTACAAGAGAGACCGAGGAGGCTTTTCACTCTCATAAAGTTAGTCTCGGGCGGTTCTACCCAGTCCTGCTGACTCGGAATCAACTCGACAGCAGTGATTCTTGTTTTATGTGAACGTTCACACAGCAGATTAACTTCCCAGTTAACAATTGTTCTATGGCTTTGTTTGTATCTTCCACTATGTGTCAACATTCCCACTGCTTCCACTCTATTTGTTGTTTCCATTGATTCTTTCCCGGGGGAGCCTCATCACTGTCTTCTCTCTGCTTGAGAATATATGGGGTCATTTGGTGTCGCAGGATGGATTGTCCAGTGGAGTGCAGTACTCACAGCAATGCTGTGTGTTTCTGGTTGTACTCACTTCCTTATCTTTGTGTTATATTAACTTATTTCTACTTTATTGCACACTATACGCTAAGTATTGTCTTTGGCACTTTTATTTCAGGTACGTACGTGTGTGCTCCTGTCCTGGGTCACTGTGTAGAATGGAGTCTGTATTCTAGGTTGCAGTGTGAGGCTTAAGAGAGAAATTGTTGAGAGTCTGACTGTACGTAGAGAACTTATTTTGTAGGCAGGTTGGCAACTAAGATAGAGAATGAGATAGTTAAGAGTGTCTTAGAAACATGAAGATGGCCCCATTGCAAGACTAGTAGGAACAGAAAGGTCCCATAGTGCCACTCTGACAACAGAGACTGGAGTGAGGAGAGGCACTGTGGAGATAAAAAGGGTGTCAGAGAACAGGAAGAGCCTTTGGGAGGTGAGAGGGACCTTGGGAATCAACATCATCCCATCCTCTTACATATCAGAATAAAAGCCAAAGCCACAGACTTCCAGTTCATTCAGATTCAGTCACCCAGGAGGACAGGGAAAACCTGCCCCACAGGGTTTACAAGGCTGTATAATTTGTATGGAAGTCGCCTGCCACTGCTTTCTCCCAGGGAGTTGTTTGGTGATTTCAAACGATCAGCCTAGCAGTTAGCAGCTGAGAGCTTTAAACAGGGCACTACCACGTCTCCTGGGCAAAGTAATACCTCCCCACCAAACCCAACCCACTGCCATTGGGCGCTTCCCATTGATAGTGGCCCTGGAGGGGGATTTGAGGCAGGAAATCTTTACAGGAGCAGAGCCCATCTTTCCCAGGAGAGGCTGGCGGGTTTGAGCTAGAGCTTGCGCGGGAGCCGGCGCCGGCCACAGGGGCTCCAGGGGAGAAGCAAAGGGGAGCAGAGCTAAAGGAATTGTCACTCCTCAGTGACAAAGCTTTGGCTAAGCCCAGGAAGCCCACCAGCAGGGGCTGGTAATCCGGCTATTGTAAAAACCACAGGCATGAATTTCTGAATGCGGGAATGTACTTTCTTCTGCTGAGTCCCATCTGAAAGCCAGTCGGCTTATCTCAGGGGGGTTCCGCAAGGTGTGTCTTGATCCAGGATCTTCTCTTGCCCCACCTCCAAAATGGGTCGTTGGGAAGTGTATGTCTAGAGCGTTGCTGTTGGCTGCCGTGGAATCGGTCATGCCTCCTGGTGACCCCAACCTCTTGGCAATCTCACGTGTGCCAAGCAGCATTGCTACACTGGGTTTTCCAGGCTGTGATCCTGGGCTGTTACCGCCAGCCCTTTCTTCTGAGGCGTCAGTGTGGAAGACCACCTGATGGGATTTCCTCGGTGGTGGGTCACCTTTCCGGGAGGGGACCGCCACACCCGGAGCCGGCTGGTGGACTAGCAGCCACACTTCGCCACCCATGTCGCTGTGATTGGCGAGCACCCAACTCATTCGCCACCAAGCCCTCCTAGGCAGTTTCCTACTAACTCCGACAGTTGGGACCTGACAGTGCTGATTTGCTTGTTCGCTTTCCCAACTGCAAAGCTTTCAGGACCACGTTTCGATCGGTCGCCCACAACCCTTCCCGCGGCGGCGGCCGGGCTTGCGGACAGGAATTGGGAACCCGAAGCCTCGCCGTCGCCAGCACGCGAGGGACCACAGAACTTCCGACTGGCGGCGCTTCCGGAAGCCGCTGGGAACCCCGAGCGCCTCCGGCGGACGGCGCTGATAGCGTCCCCGTTCCCCGGGCAACGAGCCGGGCCGTGACGTCACTTCCGCGGACCCGTCCGGACTCCCGGCCGTCGAAAGGAAAAGAGGAAAAGGGAGCTGCAGCCACGACTGTGGACGCGAGCGGCTGCCGCGTGCGCATGCGCCCGTGCGGCGGCCTGCTTCTATTTATGTGGGGGATCCAACATGGCGGCCGCGGCAACCGGGGCGATGGCGGCGGGGCCGGTCCGCACGTAGTGGCGGGGCGGCGGGCACGGTCCGCACTCACGGTGGCGTCGGCTGAGGGCGGAGGAGGGCAGAGAAGCGGCGGAGAGAGACCGGCAGGGCGGGCGGGCGAGCAGCCCGGCGTGGACCCCGCACCGGCCCGAGCGCGAGCGGCGGGCCACAACAGAGGGGATGGCGGAGCCGCGCAGGGTGGCCTTCATTAGCCTGTCACCGGCGAGGCGGCGCGAGGCGGAGGGCGCGGGGGGCGCAGAGCGCGGGCCCGAGCCCCCCCGCGAGCCGCCCCGGCCGGAGCCGCCGGCGCCGCGCGAGGCCGCCCCCCGGCCCGACGCGCAGCCCCCGGCGCGCGAGGCCAGCCGCGCCGAGCCGCCCATGGCGCTGCTCCAGCGCGAGCCCCCGCGGCCCGAGCCGCCGCCGCCCCTGCCGCCTCCACCGCCGCCGCGGGAGCCGGCCGCCCGGGCCGCGCCGCCGCCGGGGCCGCCCCGCCAGACGGTGCGCCTGGAGCTGGTGCTCAAGGACCCCACGGACGAGAGCTGCGTGGAGTTCAGCTACCCGGAGCTGCTGCTGTGCGGAGAACAACGGGTACACCGACCTGGGACGCCCCGAGACGGGGCGGGGGGCGCCCGGGCGCCGCTCCGCGCTCCGAGGGGACCGCGCACCCGCCCGGGGTCCCCCGGCTCTGCCGATGGGGGTTGGCTCCCCGCAAGTTGTGCGGCGGAGCTGTCCCGGTGGAGCGGCCGCCGTCGGTCCTGTGGGAGGAAGAGAAAGCCTTGGGGGACACGCCCCCCGACCTGGGGCAGAGGGGTGGGGGGCTTCCTTTGCTGGCACCCGGCTCCTGCTTCGCGTTGGGGGCGCACGGGGCCAGCGCCGGGGCTGTTGGCTGTGTGCGTGCGCTTGGGGCGCTTCTCCCCTCCCAAGGGGATTTAAAAGTCATCTAGACTCTCAGCCCCTCGGAATTCCACGTTGGGAATGCTGGGGACGAGTGGCTGTCTGGCTGCTGGATTTCCTCGGTCGGCTCACTGCCGGGAGCCCGTGTTAGCTTTGTTTTTCCGTGGAGTTGTTTCACGTGGGCAGGGAGTGGGAAGGTGTCGCCGTCTGCGTTCCACGGCGCCTCCCGATCCCGTGCGCGTCCTCGTTGGGCGGTCGGCCCTGGGTTTAGAGGCTCGGGTTGCAGCCTTCACGACAGGGCCGTTGTCACGGGGGGGTGGGGGGCGGCGATGACAAAACCCGCGGCTTTGGCGGTTCGCGAACTTCATTGGGAATGTCCAGGCTCAGATTGGCCTTTGCGGGCACTGAGCGAGGGCCTTAAGAGGGGCTTGTTGTTGCCTTAGGTCCTTTCCATTGTTGGGGGTTGGTGGGTGACCTTTCGAAGGGAGGAAGGGAAATGACGGCGTAACTGTATGAAAGGGCAGCGGTGATAGGTGGCCCTGGTGGCGTAGTGGGTTGAGCATCGGGCTGTTAACCACATGGTCTGCCGTTCGAAAGCACCAGCCGCCCCGGCTGGAGGCAGATGAGAGGCTTTCCACTCCCGGGGAGATTTAGTCTTGAAAGCCCTCAGGGGCGGTTCTACCTGCCCCATGGACTCGCTGTGAGTCGGAATGGACTGGATAGCAGTGAGGTTGGTTTGAACCACAGGTTAACGGTACCCAGATTCGACTGGTCTCCCCGTCATCCTTGGCTGTTAACCGGAAGGGTCCTTAAGCAACATCACCAGGTTTTGTTGATTGGGCGCTGTTGGCGGTAATTGTGTGGTGCCTGTTGGGAAATGTTTTCAGCCAAAACGAAACGGAGGCTGGAGATCATTGGTTGTCCCCATCTGTGCCTGCTTGAGTGGCTTTCAGTGAGGGTGGCCCCGTTCTTTAGGAAATGTGCTGGTCTTTTTTTAATCATATCATTTTGAGAATAATTGGATTGGAGCAGTTATTCAACGTACTTATAATTTAACTCCTAATGTATTGTATATATTCTTGGATAAGCCGAATTTTTCAGCACATTTTAAATGCCGTTTTTGTGGTAAAATTAGGTGCTTTGCCTGATAGTCGGGTGGGCTCATACTCGAGTATATACAGTAAGTTAGTTTGTAGTTTTAGTTCCTTAAGGAAACATATTTGGGCAAAAACCACCTGGTCATCATAATGCCTCGCATTGGCTTGTGGAGTTAGCCCAGCGGGACTCCCTGGGGCAAGAACCCAGCTATGACTACCACACAGAATGGGGATAAGTAATTCTGTTAAGAGTCTTGCCCTTGGTATGAACCAATAGTTGGAAGTACAGAGAAACAACTCATCCTTTAAACGTAGAGGGTCCTGCAGAAATGAAGTAAAATTAATGCATGGCAGAAATCCAAAGGCCACAACTGTGAAACTGTGACCCTCTTCTTGCTGTAGTACTTGCACAACAACAATACACTGCCCTTAAGTTGATTCCAACTCTCAGGACACACTAGAACTGCCCCTCTGGGCTTCCGAGACTAGCTCTTGACAGGGCCAGAAAGCCTTGTCTGTCTTCTTCATTTGGTTAGCAGGTCCAGTGCGTAGCCCACTACATACATACTCAGGCTGTGATAAATTAGTATTAGCTATGTATCTTACCCTTATTTTTTTTTTTAAAAAGAGAGAGGGATAAAAAGGAGAAAAGTTAGGGATCAAGTCCCGTTTTGATCTTTAGCTTAGTAGATTTGATGGAACCAGAATTAGTTCACTAATAGGAAAAAAGTTAATCTTTGTGTTTTTCTGAATTTTCCATTTAGGGCTTTCAAATTGAATTTTCAACCAGGACTTGTCATTTTGGTGAGATTCCATATGCCAATTGGCATATTCCAGCTTTTAAAAATCCACAGTTTATGCAGTGCACTTTTGGGACAGAAATGTGCCCACCTTTCCCGGTCACTGCCAGTGAACACACTTGGTGTGTAGTAAGTGAGGACGTAGAGTGAGCCTTCAAATAGAGAACAAGAGGGTGTCGTTCCATGAGAAGGGGGTCTGGGAGGAGAGATCGAATGAAGGTGGCTGGACCCTTACCTGGTTTTCCTCCCCTTGAAATGTTTTCAAAATTGACGCAATTTTGAGCTCTTGCCTTTGAGCAGTGCATGTACCACATAGACTGAGAGGCAAAGGGGGAAGCTGCTGATCCCCGAGTAAGGTTTTCACTCTGTTGGATATGGGACTACTGAAATGAGCAAATACCATCAATATTAGGGTTGATTAGATCAGCCCCATTCATAAATACCGTGTGCACAGTAGCTCCAGGAACAGAAAGACAATCAGCATTTTTCTTTACGAAGGAGGAAAACCACATTTGGTCAGTGTAGGTGGCCTATAAAACATGACAGAGCAAACTACCTCCCTGTTGTCCCGCCCCGGCCTGGCTAGTCCTTCACCTTCTTGTCTCTGTAAGGTTGACTCAGGAGTTCAAGGGCCCAGGATGGTAGCAGTAGTGGTGGTGGTGGGGCCTCCTCTGCCCTGAAAACTGAGTTCCTCACTGTGTGGGCTGACGTGTGCTAATACAGTTTTGAAATCTGGTTTGTCGATGACGGGTGCAAAAGAAATGTTTTTTTCTAACTCTTCTAGTCACCCAGAATGCTAGTTCAGCATTTACTGTCAAAATAAAACTAAGTGATGTTAGTGTGGTACCCTAACTCCTGTGGAAGCCCACTATTTGTCCCGTGGCACATTTTTGTATGGACTTATTTCTCGAAAGCAGCGTTAAGATCAGTGGACACAGTGTTGCATTCATTCCCCATGTGGGTGGTTAGAACTTTAATATCTTTAAATCATTTTCTTCATAAGAAACAAAGACACTTATTAGAGACTCAATTTCAGGGAGGAAAAGGATTCTTAATTGTGACTTGTCCTCAGCTTATTTGTATCGGCTATCAAAAGTAAATAAGAATGGACTTTTTGATTTCTAGATAAAATTTCCATGAAACCTCTTAAAGACAACACGAAGATGCTTCTGTTTAAAAGCAGACACAACACAGCAGGCTGGAGCTCAGGGACCTGTAGGGACAGTGTGTAATGGCCAGGCTCGATCACTGTCCTTAACTGTGGCCTCCAGTTAGGCCAGGCTCACCTGAGCAGAACCACCCTTCTTAAGTTCAGTATCAGTCCATTCCCGACACTCGGGTTTCCTTTCAGACCATGTGCATAAGGGCTATTGGGAACACCTTGGAGCAAAGGAGTCTGCGTGTTCACTGCCTTTTAGAACTGAACCGAACCAAACCAAACAAAAGCAGCTCACTGCTGCCGTTGAGTCAATTCTGTCTGACTCACAGCAACACTATAGACGGGGCAGAACTGCCCCTGTGGGTTTCTGGGACTGTAAGTCCTTAAGGGAGTGAAAAACCTTGTCTTTCTCTTGCTTATTATAGCAGGAATTGGTTCTAAAGTGAATTCCTTTAAGCTCTAAGGGGTATCACCGTTTACTCATGCTCCAGGTGCCATGAGCTGGTGTGGATTCATTCTGCCCGTGTGTTTTCTGTCATCTTTTTTAGATGGAGGGTATCTCAGCCTTTGTAGCCAGAGTGAAGCCACCTGTGACTCCCGAGACAGGGTTGTACCGCTCCACAGGGCTGCTGGGGTGGCTAACCGTTACCAAAGCAGACAGCCACATCTCCTGTCCCCTGGGGAGGCTGGTAGTTTCAAACCGCTCACACTGTGGTTGCCAGCCCAGCCCAGCGCTTAAGCCACTGCCCAGCCAGGGCTCTTTACCACTGTGAGCATCAGCCACATCCGTATCCAGTATTTCAACTGTGATGTCCGTGTGTTTTAAATGCTTGGCAGTGTTATTCAGTTCCCACACCTAGCCTCGTTTTATTATTTTTAACAACTTTCTGCTCTATTGTCCATAACTGGATGACAATTTTTACCCATAAGTAGCTTTTTTCCCTTTTGTTTTGATATGTGTATTTAAAAAAGCATGTACACGAGGGAGCTTTGAACCGTTTGTGGGAGACCTCCCTTACCTTTGCATCCCATTTCCCCACAGCGCAGCCCTGTCTGCTAGGATAGACTTGCTGGCGTGAGTTGGTGGTGAGCGCATGTGGCGTGTGAGCCAGCCCCTGTTGGAGTAAGCCCCTGCCAGAAGGGCGCTAGCCAACGTGATGACCCTTCCACAGTGCTGCCACGCCGACTTGTCCAGCATAAAGTGCGCTCCCTGAATGGCCCATGCTGGCCTCGGCAGCAAGCCCGAGCCCTCTCCACTGCACGTCCTCAAGTGACGTCCCCAGGCAGGTGACTGAGCGTCGGGCACTCGGTCTTGATCTGGAGGTGGCTTTAGAAGCGTTTCTGACCCAAAGCAGCCCATTGTGTTCGGGAAGGTGTGATCTGGCGTTTTCTGGGGGTATGTGGAAGTTGTGGAGGAAAGCCGATCTCTTTTGATCCCATTTCCCACACACTGGTTGAAGCCCTCTTCTACGTCCAACTCTGGTTGAAGCCGTACGAATGCTTCTACTTCTCTTTCCATTCCCGCAGAGTCAGAAGAGGTCCATTCCGACGGAAGACCCATTTAACGATGAGCATCGGGAGAGGGAGGAAGTTGAAATGTTGGCTAAGAAGTTTGAAATGAAATATGTGAGTATAAAAATCAGTGTTTGCTGAGGGTGTTTCGTCGCTGGGGCTGGTTGGGTGGGCTTACAACGCCCACTTCCTACTTGTCTTCACAAATGGATAGTGGGGCACCATGCTACCACCTCCCTGTTGTGTCAAGTCGATTTGTCTCCCAGGCTGTCACTTTTATGGAAGCAGACTGCCACGGCTTTTTCCCACAGAGTGTCTGCTGTGTTCGAACTATCAACCTTTCAGTTAGCAGCCAAGTGCATTAATCATCCCACCCAGCAGGGCTTCTGAATGGCTAGACATCAGATGGAAATTCCAATAGCTTCGTGGCGGCTACAATAGTAAATGATTCCTTCTGTAGTTCAGGTAGTTTGTTTGACATATCTCCCGCCGTTCTGATAAAACCACCAGTATTGCTCACGTTTTATAGATGAAGACGCTGAGACTGAGCTCACTGTAAGGTAAAGTAAGTGATCTGAGATGGCAGAGTGGCACAAAAGAGGCTGCACACCAGGCCTGTCCAGCTGTCACCCTGTCCCCTTCCTGCGGACCCCAGGGATCAATGCTGCTGTGATACCCAGCGTGGTGGTCCTCACACCTTCCTGCCTCTTGAGGAGTCCAGAGCCCTCGGGTCAGATGCAATCAGAAGCAGCATGAAACTTTGAAAAGGTTCCACTTGCCTTAAAAATTTATGAACATTTTATGTTCTGTGCCACAACCTTTTGTTGTTTGTTTTCATGTAGGAAATTATTTTTAATGACCTGGATGTTAAGTTGCTTATTTTTCATGGGGTTTCTTAGTACAGTTGACTGGGTAGACCCAAACCTCACCCCAAGTTCCTCTTGTGATTTTAACCCCCCACCTTAAGTTTTCTGGAACAAGTCGCTGTTGAGAAACAACCTCTCCTGCCAGGCCCTTCTGCTTCCCTGTGGAGTGCTCACTGCCACAGCCGACCCGCTGAGATGGGACTGGCCCACCTGGAGGGCCAGTCAGCTACTAGGCCATGCTCAGCACCCTCACTGGGTCCTCTTGGTGAGGTGCTTCCCTCCACAGCACTCTCGTCTGTAGACCGAGGGGCTCCCACTTGTTGAAGGTCTTCCTGGGTCTCTGTGCTGTGACTATGTGATAATAAACATAAGATTAGGCCGGTGGGTATTTTGATAGTAGATTTAGCCAAAGCTGTTATTCACAATTCCTTGTAGAGTTTAATTATAATACATGTGATCAGATAGCACTGTAGAATGATGTATCGAGTTTGAAACACTGCCTGTGTTTCTGATACAAGCGAATCCATTGGTTAAATGTATTATTTTCTCCAAGCACTACATTTAGGTGGTTTAAAATGTATAGATGTGTCGTATCGCACCCCCCTTGCCTATTATCAAAAATCCACCCCTGTTCTTTGTTTTCGTTTACTGTCATGGAGGCGTTTTCATACGAGACAAAGAAAGCACTCACACTCTGTCCCACGAGGCTTCATGGTATGCCGTGTATGGAGACGTACTGTTTGTGTGACCATGCTGCTGTGATCAGCGCCAGAAGTTTGCTTGTATAAGTAGTGCTATAGTAAGTGACTTCGGAGCGTGGCACAGCTCTCCGTGTACATAGCATGGGTTCCTAGAAGTACGATAGAAGTGGAGTCGAAGGAGCGAGCGTGTAAAGTCATGTGGGCCTCTCTCTCGGCTGGTCTTCTGTGTGACTCCAAGGCCGCTGGAGGGCCTGTTCGGGACCAGCCTTCCACTCCTGGAGCAACTGCCCGCCCAGTGGTTGGGGTCCGGCATGGAGGGCTGGACTGGGAACCCAGAGCCCTCAGGGCTCAGGCTGCTCTCTGGGGGCTGCAACGGGACTCAGAGGCTGGTGTCCAGTCCAGAGGGTGGCCGATTTCTCAGGAGAGGCTGCCTCCTTCAGGCGAGTGGCATGGGAGAGGCCGTGGTGGCATTGGGAGAGTTAGAACAGGAGGCTGCCCAGCTGAGCCTGTCCTCATTATTGGCCGCTGACCTCAGTTGGGGCGCTTGGCTGTTTAATGCCTCAGTTTCTTTTTTTTTTTCTACCCTAACCCTAACCCAATGCCTCAGTTTCTTGTCGGAGGACAGATACCAAAGTGATCGCTACATCAGATGGAAAAACGGGTGGTTACGCATGTAAACTAACCGAGTGCTAGCGAAATGTGGGGTCCTGGTTGGCAGCTACATTCACTACCCTCTGTGCTCCCGACCTGACAGGAGGGCTCTGGCCCCTCCTCTTCTCAACTCCATGGGGACTCAGGATCATGGTCTCCTGTGGGGTATTAACCTTTGGTCATTGGCCACCCTGGTGACTGAGCTTTCCGCTCAGCCCTTCTGTTACTAGTGCCCTTGCTCCTCCATCCTTTGGTCGCTCGGTCCAGATGCTCTGAACTCAAGTGACCGTATAGGCCACACCAGGTTATCTGGGACCTTTGAGAAAATTACTGGGCTGTGACGGGTCTTGAAGAGGTGCCATCCAGCTCGAGATGCTCAAAATGGGCAAGTGGAGGTCAGTGAGCAACGTGGGCTTCCGTGTGCCAGAACTTTCCACTTCTCCAAAGGTGGAAGCCAGGACTGCCCTTCCCCTCGGGTCAGCCCTGGGCCTGGCTGCAGACAGGGCAGACGTGCACACAGTGTTCTTTTCTGGTGCATCTGCCCTCACTCTGGCTGCCTGTGCAGCCTGCCTTGGTTCCCTGTGAGCGGAGCGGGTGGGGACATGAGGGCGCGCACGCCATTTCCACTGTCAAGGGGAATGTGTTTGTAGGACGTGTCCTGGAACTGCGGGCACTAAATCCTAGCTAAGGCAAAAGTGGGGTGCTATGGGCTATGGCCCGGGGCGCAGGTGGTTCTTGGAGTGAGTTGTGTGACTAACTGCGGCCTGGATGTGGGCAATGCCAGTTGTATGGTTCAGTTGTGGGAGGAAGCTGAGGCAGGGATGGGACATGTGGCTGGTAGCACTGGTGACTGTGCTGTGGCAGGAGTGGAATGTGAGGTGGGAGGGAGGGAGGCAGGCAGAACCACAGACGGGTCTCAGGAGGGGCCTTCTATTGCAGCAGCTACCCAGGAAGAGCGGGCGAGAGGGTTCTGGTTGTTGAAATGCAGTGATGGCTGAAATTACTCAGCAGTCACCTGGAGTCAGCATCCGCTCATGGTGAGCCGTGTGTGTTAGCGTAGACTGATCTTTTGCAAGATCACCAGGCCTTTCTTCTGAGGCGTTTCTGGGTGGACAGAGACCTCTAGCCTTGTTCCCACCTGTAGCTCCCCGGGAAATGACAGGGAGTGAAAGGAACTCCTGGTTCCTCTCCTGCTTTTTATCCCCAGCCCATTTCGCGTTGTGCTGCTTGCTCACTCTGGCAAGGTGTGGAGAGCACTGCACATGAGCGTAAACCCAAACGTACTGCTGCTCGGGCCCCAATTCAGACACAGCTGGCCTTATTCCAAGCCAGACACGTTTAAACGTGTCTGTGTGAACAGCGCATGGCTACAGCCACGTTCTCAGCAAAACCCTTCTTGAATCTCACTGGGCCCTGGGTGACTCAGAAAACCAGGCCAGTCAAGGCCATGACTTCCGAAGGATTTTGCTGGGCCTGCTAAATTCAAGGCAGAGAGGGCAGCCCAGAAGCTGTCAGTGACTGTTTTTTGGGATTCTAAAGGAGTCACCGTGACAGATTTGCCCAAAGAACACTAGGCGATCAGGAGGGCTCCTTGGGAAGAAGTTTCAGGAACACTGCAAACTGCTCATCCTTCTGGGGTAGCAAGGGCTGTCCTGGGAAACCTAACCCATCACCCTCCAGCCCGGCATTTGCCCTTCAGACTTCTTTCTGTCCCCAGACTCACACACATTGAAAAGGAACACTTGAGCCCTCCTGGGGTCCCCAGGCTGCTGCTCTAATGTAGTGTAAGTCACGGCGCACAGAATGCGTCGAGGAAAGGTAGCCGAAGAAGCCCATCTTTCAGAAATGTCCGGACCTAGACGGAGGAGATGTCGAGAAACTAACACTTCAGATTTTGTTATTTCCTGCTGTTAAAAAGGGTTTCTATGTTTTTTTTAGCAGTGCTTTTTGGCTTAGCCTCATAAATCTTACTAAATACCATGCGAGCCCAGGGTCTGGCATGTCTGTTCTTGTAGGCTCCAAACGAGTCTTGTTGGTTCCCGTGGCAGGGATGCAGGGCCCAAAGGCCTTGGCCTCTCCTCCACCCTGGGGTCCAGACTCTCGCCCAGCGTTCGGTGGCTGCGGTGCGCTCCTGGGCTGCGCTTTCCATCGGGGAATGAGGCTGCCTGTGTGTTCTCTTCACCTTGTAAGACGAGAGAGGGCCCGGGGTGGGGAAAGGGTTTCTTTAGCAGTTTCCCTCGCTCTCTCACCCCAGTCACTCCAGAAGACCGTGCTAGACTGAGATGGGCTTTACCTTCAGGAAGCTAAACGATCTGGACTCTGGATGGCTCTGAGGAGGAAGGAGGGCGTCGTGCATTCTGCGGCACCCTTCGCATTCGTGCCATGCTGTGCCTTGAAAGGAGACTTTGGAGAGTCCGCAGGGAGGGCGAGCCTTGACCTCGCTGTACAGAAGTGACTGTGACGGGCACCCGTACCACAGCTGCTCGCAGGGCAGAAACAAAGCCACTCTATCAATACTCTGGTTCCCTTCCGGGGTTGCTTTGAAAACCACTCTGTCTAGAGACTTTTAAAGGATGGCGATGTCTTGGAAACAGACACCGCACAGCAAATAATCACTCAGTTGAGTGGATGGTTTACAAAGCTGCTCTCAAAGGTGAAACGGAGGCAGGGAGACTTCACAAAAGCCTTTCCTCATTCTTCCTGGGACTTGTGAGAATTTGACCAGTCTCCTATTGGCCCCATTATCCTACTTTGTTGGACCTCATGCCGGCTCTGGTCCCTAAGGGCAAAGGCGTGTGTTTGGGCAGATGGGTGACTACCACCCCAAAGTAAGACGACTGTGTCATCTCACAAACAGAGCATAGTCACCTCTGTGAAACAAGCGGAGGCTGTCGGACATGAGGGCGGGTTCCAGCTCAGACCTTTGTTTCCTCCTGGCAGTCCCTGCTGGTCTTCCTAGGCCGTGGCTTGCCTGTTCATTCTTGGCCTCACTCGGTGAAATCAGCTCACCTAAACCCTCATAGCCCCAAAGAACAGGTGAGGATCAGCTGCTTCCCACGTCCCAGGCTGCGTGCTGACTGCGAAGTTGGCCTGCCCCTGCCCCTGCCCCTGCCCCTGTCCCGGGGCTATCCTGCTACCACTTGAAATGCTGCCCCTTTTCCTCTGCCCAGGTGGAGGGAACGGGGAGTGATGGAGAAAGAGAAGTTGGTGAGTGACAGGGCTGGGTCCCCTAGAGAAGCTTTGCGACTTGGGGGTGTTGAGTTTTCAGTGAGCGAGCGCACGCCTGCTGGATCCTGGTGCGTCTCCCTGCTGGGTCCGTCTTGTTTGCTTGCCTGTGTCGAGTTTCCGTGTAATCGGACTGCATTGGGTTGGCTTGACACACCGATCATCAGGTTAAGCAGGTACTAATGACTCAGAAGGCTGAGTCACAGCGCGCCGGTGCCCTGGAGGGGCCCATGGCAAGGGCCTTCTTCCATGTAGGCCTGGCACCCCTTATGGGGCTTGTTGTAAGCAGGTTTGTGTAAGAAATAGAACTGCGTTTTTATGAGGTGCATTGAAGGTGTAAGCTGTGTACTACAAACAGTAGCAAAGACCCAGCGGCTGTATCAGGCCAGCCTTGGATCCCGCTGTGGCTGCGGAGTGCTCTCGCCTAGAATGCTGAGAAAGGGCAGCTCGCACTAGGCTTTGCAGGGAAGACCCTGTTGTGCGACCCTTTAGGTGGACGCTTGTTATTTCTGGATTGATTGAGACGGACTTTGTTGGCAGCTGCTGAAAGCCTTGTTTCAGTCCATCGACTCAGCACCACAGACACCGAGGCTTGAGGATAGAAAGGTGGGTGGGCAAGCAGAGGCAGGCGGAGGGTCAGCTTTCCCAGGGTGCACGCAGAAGGAAGAAAAGGAGAACCCCAGCAGCAGACGTGTGGTCTCCATGTGAAGGAGGGGACCAGGACGCCCTTAGTTGGAAGAGCAAAGCCTTTGAACCCCGGTTCGCTGCTCGGGTGTGTGTGGGTCCGATTCCAGTTTTCCGAGGCTGAGTCCCCCCAGTGGCCCTGTAAGTAGACCCATTTAAGATGATTTCAAAGATCTGAAAGGCAGGTGTTGAAATGGGAGAGTCCAGTCTGAAGAAGGTGAACTTCTCTTGCGATTAATGAGAGCTTGAGAGCCACAAAGATCATGTGGTGAGAAGAAAGAAGCATCATGAACATGGTTCCTACAAGTTACCGTTTGTGCTGGTTACGAACAAGGTCCACTCCTGAGGGTAATACATAAATAGTTTGGGTAGAGGAAACCAAAGAGACCACCAGAAAAGCTTACCATGCGCTCCGGTCTCAGAGCCCAGTGTAAGAGAAGGGGCATTTGTGAGGTGACACTAGGGCGTTCGTAAGAGGATGATACAGGAGAAGGTGGTGGAGTAAGGGGGAGATGCTGCTGGTGCCGGTGAGGTGGGCGGCGTGTGGTTCTGGTGGGGGAGAGGCCAGTGTACTGCTGGCCGTAGCTCCTGGCAGCAGGCCTTTGGCATTTGCAGTTTTTCTTTCTCTCTTCCCAAGGGGTCCTGCAGCAGGCAGGGCCTCTGTAACTGCGTGCTGCTCTGCTTCCTGAGATGAAGGTTCCGGCTGACTGCTCTCCAGGTGGGGTGGGTCTAGTCTTTTCCTCAGGTGGCACCAGCTGTTGCTCTAGTTCCGTGAGGGCTTTCTTGGGAGTTAAGTCCTCTGTACACTCGAGCCATGTTTTCAGCACGTTGTAAATGCAGTTTTTTTTGTGGTAAAATTAGGTGCCTCATACAACTCTTACCACAATCCATACATATACATACAGAGTCCCTAATAAAATGTAAAAGAAGAAAAGAGAAAAAAATGATTAGGGCAAAGACTGTACAGATGTGCTTTATACAATTGATGTATGTATATATATGAACTGTGAAAAGAATTGTATGAACCCCAATAAATTGTTAAAATTAAAAAAAAATTAGGTGCCTCAGCTGATATTCAGGTCGGCTTATATTTGAGTATATAAGGCTGTTGGTTGCCAGTCTCACCACAGCTGGCTGGGCTTGGGTGATGCTCACCTGCACACCCTGAAAAGCAGGGATGAATTGGGCGCACAGGTGAGTTTGTTCCACACCCTCTTCCTATTTGGTGGCTTCACTTCATCCCAACAATCAGCAGTGTGTCTGGTGACGTCATAGGTGTTACGCACCATTCCTGCAGGTCTCCCCAAAGCTCACCCAGCTTCTTGGGGAGTGCAGACTGGTCACAGGAAAAGTCAGCTGTCAGTTGTGGGCCTTTACAAAGGAGGCTGTGGCTCCAGTGTCTGAGCAGCAGCGTGTTGGGGGCTAGAAATGTGACCCTTGCATTGGTGTGAAGGTCGTCTAAAGTGTTTGGTTGTCCAACTGTGTTGTCAGGCACCTGAGGAATCACGGCCATTAACATTCAACACAGGGACAAACAGTGCAAGCAACACCCTCCAGAGACAGCACTTGTGAACCAAGCCTTTGCCTTTTGCCTTTGAACGGGGTTGACGACATGCCTTCCTTCATGATAGCATGGACACCCGAAAACGAGACTCACGGCCACAGCTCAGTGACGGGAGAGCTGCCCCCGTGGGTTTCTGAGACTGATTCTGAGGGGAGCAGAAAGAAAGGCTGGTGGTGTGAAACTGCTGACTTGTGCCCCGTATGCAGGCCACCACACCACCAGAGAAGTGTCCTCACATTAGGGAGTGAGCCAGAGCCAGAGGCTGGAGCTTGTGAGCCCCGAACAGTCGTGCTCCGAGCATCATGGTAGCCTAGCTTCCCGTTGCCTTAAGTCATGGTGCACTCTCTCTTCTTTGGAAATGGAGCTCCTTTCTGGTATTACTCCGCGCCCCCCTCGCCCCCGCAAAAAAAAGGTCCGTCAAGTTTGCATGAAATATTTGCTCTGGCAAATAACCTTTCTTCTAATAATTTTTTCCAGCGTTTCAAGAAAAGCATTCACGGCACTTAGGCTGGCCCTCGGCGCTGCCCCTTGCCCTTGAATGGCACATACGTCTGCACTCACTTCCGAACCACTGACCCGAGGAGCCCGTCGCTGCAGTCCCCTCCACTTGCCCTGTGAAGGCCTGTGTTCAGCTCCCTCACCAGCCAGGCTAACGGGCATCTATGCTACCGTCTGCCCTTTCCGTTTCAGTCATGACACCAGCACGCTGCCGTTACGGATCGTTGCAGCGTTTGTGACTGCAGTGGCCAGTGGTGTGTCAGCTCCTTCTGATTGATTTTTGATTTCCACTTGGTTTCAGTCGCTATGGTTTCCCTCAGAAAGGGAAAGGTGCACAACATCTTCCTTGAACCGCTGAAGTGGCGAAGTGTTGTCATGGCATTTCATGTGTTTCTGAGTGTGAATGTGTGTTACCCTCCAGGCTTCATGGCAGGATGTTCTTAAACGTCAGCTGACTGTAAACCTCCCACTTACCATTCCCTACCAGATACTGTGTCCCCCCCGGGAGATGAGCTCTGTGTGTGTGTGTGTGTGTGTGTGTGTGTGTGTATGTAGATGATTTCAAAGGGCGGTGGTGGTGGTTCGTTGTACAAGTCTAGATCAATCACAGGAAAATTAAAGACACCACCTGTGGGAGCCCTGGTGAGGCGTGGGGATAACCCAGAGGCCCACAGTGTGAACCCACCAGCTGCTTGTCTGGAGAAAGCGCAGGCTGCCTGCCACATCTTCACAGCCTCGGACGCCCTGTGGCACGAATGGTTGCGGCCTGCCCACGGGGTTGCTGAGTCAGGGTCCGCTCAGTGTGTAAGTGGACAGTTGGCTGCCCGCCCTGTGGAGTGCTTTCTGATGTGCTCAGGTCTCCTTCCTTCAGTCCCTCCAGTAGTGCACGACTACCTTCCTGCCTGTAGATGGCGCACAGCCAATGAAAGTTCTCCTTCACCACTTGAACCCCTTTCCAGTGGGGACAGACAGCTCGGTGGCATTCCCCTCCTAGCCAGAGTAGCCGTGTTGTGCCGCTTGACTGCCCTTTCTCTGTGACCACCTGGGGGTTGGACACCTTTGCAAATGACACATAAACATTGATGGTTCTTTATCTGAGACTAGTGTAGGCTGAGTGGAACATTCGGTGAAGTTTTTATTTTTTTAAAAATATTTAACCATATCGTTGTAGAATGGTGCCTTTAGTTGAAAGTGTTAACATTGTTTGTAGAGAGTGTGTGTCATTTATCTTCTGCCCCTGTTACAATACTTGGTGAAGATGGCATGCTTTCAGATGGATAGATTCAAGGAGCCAGGTGACTCAATATCTCGCTAGACAATCAACAGACCTAGAAAGTGGGCTGCAACACCAGGGAGCTTCGTCAGTCATTCGAGATCCAAAGAGCAGCATCCATCTGCCCAAGGATGGCGCGCAGCAGACAGGTGGGCTTAGGGAGGAAGGGAGAGTAAACACAAGCAAGTGGGAAATAGTCTGGTACATTTTGGGGATTGGAATCCAGGTCACAAAGCAGGATGTGTAGCAACTGTTCTAGAGAAAGCCAGTGCCCTGTAGACTTCCATCCCCTCTCTAAGAAAATGTTTAAAAGTTTGTGTGTGTGTGTACCTGTGTGTACATAATCATCTATTCATGACAATTGAGCCCATTTCCTTTTTGAAATTTCCCAAGGTAAAGCTTGCAGGCAGCTAGTCTGCGCTTAGATGAAGAATACATTAGGAGAGCAGTGAAAGGCATTGTCTACACTGGTACAGATAGGAACGAGAAAGACAGGGAATGAATCCGGGGCGGATGATCCCTTTAGGGCCAGTGGTATGAGTGGCAATACTGGGAACATAGAGGGTGGGTTGGAAAGGGGGACCCGATTACAAGGATCTACATGTGACCTCCTCCCTGGGGGACGGACAATAGAGAAGTGGATGAAGGGAGATGTTAGAGAGGGCAAGATATGACAAAATAATAATTTATAAATTATCAATGGTTTATGAGGGAGGGGGGAGTAGGGATGGAGGGGGAAAAATGAGGACCTGATGCCAGGGGCTTAGGTGGAGAGCTCATGTTTTGAGAATGATGAGGGCAATGAATGCACAAATGTGCCTTACACAATTGATGTATGTATGAATTGTGATGAGTTGCATGAGCCCCTAATAAAACGATTAAAGGGAAAAAAAGAAAGACATTGTCTTTTTTAATTTGCCTGTGTCTCAGAGAAAAGGTTTAAAACTTGTACTCAGCTGTGAAGGGTGGGGTGAAGCAGAGGGGAGTGAGCGACGTTCCAAATAAGGGGAAAACATTAGGGAGATAAGCAGACAGGCTGGGAGGGAAGAAGGAGGTGCCTCTGAATGGCTCTCTGTCTGCAAGCTGGAACGTTGTAAGGAAACCGGCAGAGGTGCTGGAGTCATGTGTCAAAGGCGTGGAAAGCCATATTAAGGGCTCTGGATGCATGGAGCTCGGTGTGCAGCGTGCAGGAGGAGCGGCTGGCTAAGGCATCCATGCACGGAGTGGAATGCAAGGGCCCGGCATTGGGTGGGATGGAAAAGAAGTGTGAAGGACCAAGGTGTGCCTGGGGAGTTGGTGTCGAATTGATGAGGTTTGGGTTTTTTTGGACATTGCTGAAGTGTAATTTTGGTAAAATACCTCACCCATTGGTGGCTTACAGTTGGATGAGCTTTGACAAGTGTGCTTGGTGTCTGTCTGTCTCTCCCCCACACAACCATGGGGAACAGTCCCATCGCCTGAGATAGCTTCCTCCTGCCTTGTTTCCTGTCAGTCACTCATCTGGGTCCTGTCACTGTAGCTTCTGGCCTTTTGGAGAAGGCCATGTAAGTGGACTCCCGCTGCCCCCACAACGCAGAGCCTGTGGACTCCCTCTATGCTGCTCAGGTGCTCCCCAGGGTGGCTGTGTCCTTTCAGATTCCCACCAGCAACCTCGGGGAGTTGTATGGCAGGAGGGACACGGAGGGTGTCACCCGCGAGAGGCGAGTTAGTAAACAAGGGAGGTGCCTTGGCCGAGAACAGCCCCTGTCCGGTGTAAACCTTCCCCTTCAGCACTTGTATGGAAGTGAGGCTTTGGGGTCCGACAGGCATGTGTTTAAAGATTGACTCCACTGCTTCCTGGTTGGCCCCACATCTGGTACATGGGAAGCAGTGGGTAGTGCGGTGTCGGCCCTCCTGAGTGCCTGGTGGCAGCAGCAGCAGCAGCAGCATAGGTGTGTGCAGCTCTCTCGTGCCTGCAGTAATCTGGGACTTTTCTCCCGCCCTGTGGGGGGTGGGCAGGGCCTCACCCAGGAGCAGGAGCTGGAGCCCCTGCAGTCCTGCTAAGGGCCCTCTTCAGTCAGGCGTGCGCTCCTGCCCCATCCCCACCACGTGTGCTTCCACTTGCGCTGAACTCAGGGCAGAGACTTCTTCCGGAAGTCTGGAACAGGCCCTTGGTCAAAAGCTCACAGTGCACCCTGTGCCATTTATCCCGCCCCACAGTAAGACCACGCCACTGGTGCCATTGTGGGTCGTCTTTACTGGGGTGTCCATACCACACCGAGAGCACTAGATGGGGCTCGATGCACTCGGCCTGCAGGTTGTCTGGTTCAAGGTCCTTGAGGAAAAGGACTTTTCATACTTTGAATTTGTAAGTTGCTTCAGTGTTGCACATTCTGCCCTTTCCAGCCTACATTCTCGGCAGATGCTTGTGAGTCTTAAGTATTACTTAGGACAGGCCACCTTACTTACTAGGAGAATTGCTGGGTTAAAGAAGATAAAGATTGTTTTCCTTACAAGTATCTGAACCCATTTCTGCTGTGACAGCAGTCCCATTGCGAAGAGAAAACCGTGTGCATTTGGGACCATCCCGGGGCCTCTTGCCAGAGGACTTCCGACTGTTTCCCAAAGGGCTGGATTAGTGTCGTGGCCTCTGCTCAGAAAGACTTGATCGCACCTGCGTTAGCGCCGGCTTGTCAGGATGTCAGGACCTTTGTTTGAGATGAATTTGTTTGTCACTAAGACTTCCAAGTCCATTTTCAATTTTAATTTCCTCTTTTTTTTTTAAAGTCACTCAAACTACTATTTATGTTTTTGGGATAAGGAACCTGGAGGAATTTTTGGTTGTTGAAGTTTTTAAAGAACAGACTACATGGTTACACTGCCTGTCTCAAGGAATGAAATCAATAACAACATCCTAATAAACCCTGCAGATAGGTGTGCATTTCCCCCATCTGGCCAGGATTTAAAGGTTTATAATTTGATAAGTTAGATTGCCTTGATTTGGTTAGTACTTGCTCTCCACTGAGTTGTGAAGCTGTCATTCCCAGCTCCCCCTGTGTGCGCTGATGTAGGGTTAGGGACAGTGTCTGTCTCACCTCTGGCATGGAAGACGACTCCTCTGTATTCCGTTTCCCTCTGTGTGTTTTTCTGTACTTAAGTCTCTCCCCACCCCACCCCGCAAGGTGACACAGTTCTCAGTGTACTTTTATTGCCCGAATGTCACTTTTTCTCTATAGAATAGCTTGTATCTGAAGGATTCCCTCCCACCCTCCCATCAGAGTGGAGTGACTTGTAAGCACCCCCGGTCTGCGCGGACTCTCGGGGTATCCCGAGTCTGCGCTCACTTGACAGCCGCTGGACTCTGTCTCGAGACGTTTGCACGCTCACAGAACTGAAACCCAGCTAATTCTTCTTACAGCGGCTTTGACTCCCCGGAAGCCAAATGAGTGCCTAGCTAGTCTAACGTCTCTTCTTTGCAGGGGGGGAAACCTCGTAAACACCGGAAGGATCGGCTACAAGATCTCATTGATATTGGCTTTGGCTATGATGAGACAGATCCGTTCATCGATAACTCAGAGGCTGTGAGTAATGTATATTTAATACAAAAGCAAATTCTTTGTGTGGGATTGTTGAAATTGGGGTCAAGTAACAAATGCCCCAATGAATGTGTCTACTGGTGCTTTTAAACTGTTGTTAAGGTCTGTCAGTTCTTTCTTCCTTTTAAGGGCTCTGTCAGTGCTGAGCAGGCCCACCGTGGGACAGGCCGACATCTCTGTTAGACCAGGCTTCCTCTGGGGGGCTCCCCGTGGTGCAGGAGGCCTGTGTCGAGACAGCTCTGCCCTTGTTGCGTGGGAGCAGAGCGTGAGTGATTGAGGGTGGCTGTGTCCCCAAACCTTTGTTTCGAGACGTTCACACACAGGCTTTATAGTTCTGCATACCACACGTATTGATCTCCCGACACCCACCCACCAAACCCCGCTGCCCCAAACAAACCAGAGAGCAGACTGGCCCTCGGGCCAGAGTTTGTCACGATTGGTGCCTGTTCCATTCATTCAAATTTCAGGGTGCCTAAAATCATCTGTTTTCAGATGTGTGCTTAGCATTGATTTCGTCATCCACTTCTTGCCCTATTGAATAATTAAAAACATTTTGAGCAAAAGAGAAAGAAAAAAGTTCTAGCCAAATGCTCAAAAATCGTTCCTTGGACCAGCGGTTCTCAACCTGTGGGTTGTGACCCCTCTTGGGGTCGACCGACCCCTTCACAGGGGTTGCCCAATTCATAACAATAGCAAAATGACAGTGATTAAGTAGCAGTGAAAACAATGTTATGGCTGGGGGTCCCCACCACATGAGGACCTGCATTAAAGGGTCACAGCATTAGGAAGGTTGAGCACCGCTGTGTTAGACTGTGAGCAGACGTAAAGACTGGTGCGGCACCTGACCTAACCCGGATGCACTATTTAACATTTCCGGTGTGAGGCCTGAATAAAACATTTTTTGTGTGGGGTTTCATTTATTTTTTGAATGGTTAAACTATGGCTATGGTAGAAGGACAATAAAGTGTAAGGAGGGTATCAAGTAGAATGCAAAAGTGCCCAAAAGCCCCTCTCCCAAGAGGTAAGCATGAGTCATCATCTGGAAATTTCCACGTAGGGTACACAGACCTGGGTATCCTCTAAGTAGCCCTGGTGGTGTCGTGGGTAATGTGTTTGCCTGTGAACCAAAAGCTTCCTGGCTTGCACCCACCAGCTCGGCCGGAGCAAGACCAGGCTGTCCGCTCCGGTGAGGTTGATGGCCTTGGGAACCCCTTGGCCCGTGCCCAGTCTGCCCCGTAGGCGCCCTCTGAATTGGAGTTGGTCCAGGGCTCTTTGAAAACACTCACAAGGGAGGTCGTAGTCTATATTTTTTTACCTCGGCCTTTCCGGATATATTTATGTTCGCATCCCACATTTCCTTTACTGCCAAGCAGTCTACATTTAGAGTGTGAGTGGACTTTTAAAAGTTTGTGGAAAAGTTACATTATCTTTTAATTCTGTTTTTCCACAAACTTTTTGGAGCTCCTTAGTACTGATTACAAAGTTTCTGTGGCACTTTTCTATGTGGAAAAATAATGTTCCTAAAAATGAAAGTGTTATAAGTCAAATCCTGCTTAGCTAAGCATCTAGCAGAATGCGTCTCAAGCAGAAGTAAGAAGAGAAGGGGTCCCATTTCATTGAAATCTATTGAGTGTGTGTGAGTGAACGGGCAGGGTGCCCGAGTGCCTGCTTACCAGCCAGCAGTCCAACTCCCCGGTCACAGTGGCCTGCAGATCTGTTCCTTCTCGAGGTTGCTTGGGCTCTTCTGCCTCACCGGAGTGGCTTAGCCTGCCCCTGGTGGTGGAACTTAGTGTGTGAACACTAAAGGCCAGCGTGTGTGTTTGCTTGGTGTGCTGAGTCAGTCAGGGGCTTCAGAACCTGCCTGGGGAGATTCCAGAGCCTTTTCATGCCATTTTCCACAAGTGTTCTGAAGCCCACCCCACCCTTCAGCCACCTCTTGTACAGAGGCAGTGTATTTACAGAGTGTGAATATTTAGACAGGGCCACTTTCTATGTTTGGAAATGTATTGGACAAAGCGTACTTACATCTTGAATTTCTTCCCCAGCGGGGGCAGGCAGGCTTTGAAATCGGCCCGTGAGGGCCCTCAGTCTGGACAGTGAGTGCTGCTGGCAGCCAGCTCTGGAACGTACTGCACTGTTCAATGCAGCTGTGCCTTAGGACAGTGGCAGCGTGCCCATCGCCAGCCTTTTTGACCAATTTGTATTGCTCCAAGTCTGCAGCTTGCCTCTGGAATCCTCTTTTTTCCATGAAATGGAAAGCGCTGGTTCCCATAGCAATGAGTGTGGCTTGAGTTGCCAGGTGTATTGCTAACTCTCCCCACACTCATCCCAGCCTTGGCCAGGCTCTCTCCTCTGTGGTTGAGAGATACTGTCGGAGGTGCAGACAGGGACACTAAAGTGATTGTTGTATTGCTTATAGTGAGCACATGTCTTTCCAGTCACCGCAGCAGCGCTGGGCTGCACGGGTATTGACAAGGCATGTGATCGCAGGAAGGACTTCTGGCAGCGGCACACTACATAGGGCCACCCGACCCTATGTAGCACTCCTCTCATCAACCAGTCCGCTGTACCAGGCAACCAGTGTGCAGGCACGATGGATGGACAGACAGACAGATCTCACCTTGGGAGTGGAGAGGGCTTGCTGTTATCAAAATGTAGGCCATTGGGTGTTTTCAAGTTACATGACCTTGATCGGAACTCTGAGTTAGAACCAAGTCTAGCCCTGGCTCGCCTTGCTTTCCCATTTATTTGCAATGATCACGGGGGGGTGGGGTGAGGTCGGAGAAGGAGAACACGTGAACAAATGCATACGTGAAATATATCCTGTAGTGAAATTCCCCAGGGTTCGTCTGTGGCCTGCTTGCCCCGCAGAAAGAATTACTCTGTGGCCCCAGTGAGATAATGACTTGAACCCTTATCTGAAAGGCAGAGGCCAGTGTAAAGCCTTAGGTTCCGTGTAAACAGACAGGTGTGGAAGGAGAGTCTGAATTCCGAATAACCCAAGGGAGACCGCAGCTGTAAATAAATGGGCATTGCATGTATTCAGGCTAATATAAATAGCTTTTTAATATTCTATTTTATATCATTCAGCTTATTTGAATAAAGTGTTTTTCAAGTTGCCTTTTGTAGCCCAGAATTGGATACTATATCAATTTAGAGGATGTGCCTTGCATTTTTAAAAGAAGAGCATTCCAGTAGGCCAGAACCTTACTGAGAGGAAATCATTTGTTGTATTTGTGTGCGTATGTGTGTAATGTATTCTCCAGCCTGGGTTGTCGTGAAGAAAATTGAAATGCCACTCTTTTAACAAGGGTAGGTTTTGTACATACGAGTTGTTGGGTTATATCACTAATTCTCGCCGTACATAGGACAAGATAGGTAGGTGGTCCCAGTTTTACAAACAGAAATTAAACAAAAAGAGTGGTTGTCTGTGGACCTGCAAAGTAATTTAGTCCATTGCCCAGAACAGGTTCATGGTCATTTTCATGATACAGCTTGGGCTTAGGAAATAATGTCCCAACAAACCTGCTCCGTTAGGAGCAATGTTGTCCTCTGTCTTTTTCATGGTAAGCTTTCAGTGCTTGTAGAATAGTTGATAGAATGAAGATACTATAAGTACCCGAAAAGAAATGCTTTTGAAGATTCTTTTTAGCCCCACATATATGCAGATTATAAAAGGGTGGAAAGAAAACATCTTCCTGATTATTTATCAGCGATGGGACCAGGCTGAGTAACACTTTTCTTTAGATTCCTCTTCAGACTCTCCCTCGAGCCTGTGAAGAGTGTACCGACCCCATTGGACAGCCCTGAGTCCAGGCTTGGTAGGAGGTGCTGGCAGAAGCCAGTGTGCTGACCCTTCTCTTGGCCAGGCCACAGCCTCTCCACAAAGTGTCTGAGGGGTCCTCCTGGCAGGAGCCCAGCACGCTGCCTGAGAAGGCAGACTTGTACAATGGCAGAGCCCCCCAGGGCTCAGCCAGTGACTTCAGTGACTGACATGATCCCAGGCCTGCTGGCCCCCTCGAGAAGCCTGGTCTTCCTGAGTCAACTGGTGAGACCACATACCATCCTTTATGTCAGTCTGGGTAGACTAGAGAAACAAATCCATAGAAACTCATATGTGTATGAGAGTTTTATATAAAAGGTAATTGTACATTAAGAAAGCATCCCAACCTAGTCCAGTCCAAGCCCATAGGTCTGATATTAACCCATATGTCCGATACCAATCTATAAAGTCCTCTTCAGACTCACGAAATGCACTGACGCTGAATGCAGGACGATCACAGGCCAGTGCGTAGAAAGTCTGGATCCAGTAGTGTGTAAGCTTCTCAGTGCTGGCAGGGGCTTCATGTGGCTTCTCAGGGAATCAGCCTTGTCAGTAGCATCTCCAAGGGAGCGAGTAGAGTAAGAAGATGTCTCCGCCTCCAACGAGGAAAATTCGGAGTTCCCAGAATTCTCAGGAGAAGGCCCTGCCCACACAGGGGTGTCATTGGTTATATCTTGATTGATAGGCCAGCCTCCACCCTTTCACTCTAATCCTCTCAGATTGACACCAGGTTGTGTACATATGTAGAAGTCAGTCTATTACTTGAAGGAAAGTAGCTTCACTTCCAGGTTCAAAGAAGATATAGATTAGGGTGATAGACTAGGTAGGTATCTCTAGTTTCTATAGGTCCAGTATGTCTGAGAGCCTTTTTTAGGAGTTTTAATTTTGCTCTACGTTTTCCTATCCCCTAACTTGGACGAGCTACCGTGCCTCTGGTCAGCAGTGGTAGCCACACACCATCTAACTCTAGCCCCGGCCGGAGGAGGTACATTTCTCATGGACCACGCATCCCAGTTCTTTACTTCCCTGGCATCAAGTGGACAGAGACCATTAGCTGTATCTTAGACAGCCACGCACTACTTATCATACTCAAAGATAGAATGCTATCCTTATGCGCTCTCTTGGACCAATTGAGCACTTGTCTCATGAGACCATGGGCCACGCCTTCAGAATCAGTGAACCCTTCCCGTGTGCTGCGAGGTCTTGGCAGTACTTGTAACCATGACGTAGGTAGGGTCTCATACAGGCTGTCCATGTATTTGCAGCACACATAAACATGGACAGACGTGTGCCTGTAGGTATGTCTGTGTGCACATAGATACATGCACATTCACGTGGAACTACACCTATATTTTATTGGTGGTGATTGTTGAAAATTTGCATGTGACAGTGTTTACTAAACTGCCCCTTGTTCTTAGTGTATTTCTTGCTGCCTTTATTTACCTTGAACAAGTTGTGCAGATTTCATTTATAGCGGGCTTACCCTTGTTAATTTGATATATTGATCAATTTATTTGTCACTATGAATAAAAATTGGGCTCTTTCTTTGATTGTGGACAAGTCCGAAGGAGACTAGTACTAGGAAAAAGGGAACAGGCCTCCTGTATATATTCCCTGGGGAAGTGCCAGGTAAGTCAGACTCTGCGAATAGGCCTGAACCAGTTGAGAACTTAAAGAAAGTGTCGTATGTACAATGGTCTATAGATAAATGAACTGGTATTTAGCTATCACTCATTTGTTTTTTTAAAAGTCCTTTTTTAAAACAGCTTTGTTGTTTTGTTTTCTTCTTTTAGTAACTCAGAGGCTGTGTATATTCCTGGCCTCATAAAGAATTGTCTTCAATACCTGACTTTATTGAAGATTAGATAGGTAATTTGAAGAGCCCCAGTTAGGGCCCAGGCAGCAGGGATTGTCCTGTTGCTGGGTAGGTAGTCAGGTCCCCACTCCCCACTCTGTGCGACATTTTCTTCTGTCCATCTTCATCGGCTGAGACAAACGTCTGTTCCAGGTGGTGGGGTGTATGGCTCCCTTTTGGGTCAGGTAGCAAGCCTTGTGTAGGTCCAGGTGTTGGGGACATGATGCTCATTCTGGGTCTGATGTAAACCCTTCTGTGACAGGGTGTCAGCTCCTCATAGACCCTTCGTAGTGCCTGTGCAGTGTGCTTTTCTCCTTCTGTTTAAGCACATCGACGCTCTTTGTTCTGTGGGACTCTCAGACACTGCTTCACAAGTCCCCCCGTAGAAGCCAAGAGCTGGCACAGAAGACACGATGGGGTCGCTCCACATTACCTTCTGAGCACCGGTTAGCCCTTGTGTCGGTCCTCATCAGGACCTTGTGTTGTTGGAAGCAATTAGGGAGTGAATACGATCGAATGATTCACCCAAATGTTTAGCCCTCATTCTAACTTTTGTTCCACAGACTATTTTTGTGAGAGAGGATGCATAATATTTTGTGTATTTAGTGAAACCTTGCACAGCAAATCAGGTCCATGTTTTAACAGTTTTTACGTGAAGGATTCCATGACATCACTATTCTGTGGCTGCATGGCATCCCCTCGTAGGACTGTGCCGCCCTGTGCTCGCCCGTTCCTCAAGCACGGGTCCTTGGGCCGCCCTGCGTGTGCACCTGCAGCTGATGCCGGAGGGGAGCGGTGCTGGGTGCAGGCACCCTCCTGAAGTCAGTTGTGATGCCACTTTCCCAGGTGGGATTCGAGGAAGGTGCTGACGTGATGAATGGGTTGTTTGAATTGTGCTGACAAAATTAAAGCCAAAAGGATATATCTGAATTTTTTTGCTGTCTTAATCTAGTATGATGAATTAGTTCCTGCTTCTCTGACTACAAAGTATGGAGGCTTTTACATCAACACCGGTACGCTCCAGTTTCGACAGGCGTCAGATACTGAGGAGGAGGACATTGCTGACCACCAGAAGCACAAGCCACTGAAAGTGAGTGTGGACCTCGCTACCAGCTGAGACTAGGGCGCCAGGACTCCAATAGAGCTCTAGGCTCTTTAGGGCCACAGTGGCGGCAAGAATTGAAAAAAACGGGTTAGAGGGGTGAGAGACAAATCACTTGCTTTCAGCCCTTCTGTGCATGTGGTCCAGTCTCCATCTGTAGTGAAGACCACCGCTAGTTTACCCAGCTCGTCTCGGGAAAGGGGGCAGGGCTACTAGCCCACGTGTGCTGGGTGCTGGAGGGTCTGGTTTACCACGGCACACGTGGGCAGTGTTGGGAAGCAGAGAACTGAGTGACCTCAGTTCATCAGCGTTAGAGTCAGCTCGGCTTGCACCAGGACCCCGCATTGTTTGCTGACGATGAAGACTGCCAGTTTCTTCCCCAGACAACTGGAGTGGGGGTGCTTATGAACCCCAAGGAGTTGCGCCCCTGTCTTAAGTTTTATTGATTTTGTTGTGGTTGAGAACATACCCACCGGTTCATCTGCTTCTCCAGGTCCCTCCAGTGGGGCAGCCTCCTTCCTGAATCTGCTGTCCCAGCAACACCGCCTTGCTGCCCTGAGCTTCTTATCTGATCTCTGGAGTGGCTTGTGTCCATTTGATCCCAAGTAGCCAGGCCATGGAGAGCACAGTGCTCGGTTCACTATGCTCCTGTTTGGTTCCAGACTGAGGCGGATCTGCACTTAGAGCAGGAGAGTATGGGCTGTGGCCCCAAGGCCAGGGGATAAAGCCTCAGTGTGGAGAAGGTGTCTGCTCTGTTCGTTCTGCAGGTTCCCAAGATGAAAGAAGATGAGCTTGAGGTGAAGAAGCGGAAGCGGAAAGAGGAAGGGGAAAAAGAGAAGAAACCAAGGAAGAAAGTTCCCAAACAACTGGGGTATGTGAACGCAGGTGTATGAGGGCGCTGTGGCCTGCTGAGACTCCCTGCCCTGTAGAAGATCAGGTTCAGCACCAGTTGGTCCCACTTCGACCACCTTTCAAGTCAGGCCAATTTCGGCCAGGGCCCACAGCATCTCGTCTTCCCCTCCCTGGTGAAGGAGCCCTGATGGCTGGCACAGGGGTCAGACCACCGGCTGCTAGCTAAAGGGTCCGGTCACTGCTGGAGAAAGATGCGGCACTGCTTCCAAAGAGGACAGCCTGGGAGCCATGGGTGGTGCCTCTCCTGCAGGTGGCCAGGAGGAGGAATCGGCTTGATAGCCCTGGGCGTGGTTTCTGATTTTCACTGCCTGTGTATCAAAGCACCTAAGTCATGGAATTTGGAGACAATTTCTTCGGAGTTGTAGCTAACGGAGATCACCCCTGCTTAATTCCTGTAGGGACATAGGAGTACCTGTCCACTTGTCTAGCCAGTGCTGCTGTCCTCCATCCAGAGATGGAAAAGGAAATAGAGTTGCAGGTACTGGTGGATGGAACAGGGTCTAGGAAGATGGAGTGTGGCAGGTCAGGGTGCTCAGTGACACAGCAGGTTTGAGGCCTGGCTCTTGGAAGCTTGAACCAGCAGGGGTGTCAGGCTGCCTGCCGGGCAAGTGCTTACCTCTCTGGGTCTGCTCTGTAGGTGCAAAGGTTCAGAGACATTCGGATAGAGCTAGCCTATGTGGCTACATGTCTGGCTTTTTTTGCCTGTCTCCCCTCTTCATTGTGGTAATGGCCATTGACTAAGCTGCCTCTCATAGGTGGCCTGACCCAGGTCATGGCTGAGAAGATGCTACTGTGGCGTAGCCTGTAAGGAGAAATGCAGGTGAGAGCCATTTGCTCTGCCACCCACCAAGCGCTTGTTTGTATTCTCTACTGTTTACGCAGGGCTCGCGCCCTCAGAACCCAACCTAGCCTAACCAGTCTTTCTGTTTCCTTTCCTCCACTTCATAGAGTTGTGGCTCTAAATTCACACAAATCCGAGAAAAAGAAGAAACGTTACAAAGATTCTCTCTCTCTGGCTGCCATGATCAGGAAGTTTCAGAAAGAGAAGGATGCTCTGAAGAAAGAGGAGCCCAACCCCAAACCCCCCGTGACCTTGCAGACCTCAGCCCTGAACAAGCCCCCTGCTGCCGCTGTCCCCCTGGGCAACGACGGCTCTGACTTAAACCTGAGCAGCGCTGACCCGGACCTCCCCATTTTTGTTAGCACAAATGAACACGAGCTGTTTCAGGAAGCCGAGAACGCCCTAGAGATGCTGGACAACTTTGACTTTGACAGACTGCTGGACGCCGCTTCCGACGGCAGCCCCCTTTCTGAGTCGGGGGGCGAGAATGGGAACACCACCCAGCCTGGCTACGCCTCTCAGGTTCTGCCCAAGCTAGTACCCATGCTCCCAGAGGGTCTGCCAGCACTGCTGGAAAAACGGATTGAAGACCTCCGCAGCGTAAGTGCTTTCCATTTGCTGCACAAACACCGCCTCTCACAGGGCTCCGCACAGCAGCCGTGGAGTCCTCTGAGCCATCGTGGCTGGATGCATGGGTCAAAAGAAAGGAAGTCGTTTATAACAGGGGGTAGTGTACTCTTTCCCATCACCTTCCACTATCAGCCTCTTCTTGCATTGATCGTGGGCGTGTTCTTAACCCAAAGTGTTGGCTGAGTGACTGGGCCGTGTGAGGACGATGGAGAGAAACGAGGGCGCGTGCTTACAGTGCAGGAGCGTGTCTGCACTTGGTCCGCACCCTGTTGGTCCAGCCACTTCAGAATTGGCTTCAGTAGCTTGGCAGCAGCCAGAGTGACCTTGCATTTTCTGTCTCCTTTCTGCAAGTCATTTTTCGGGAGAGAGAGAGAGAGAACTTTGTAGTGGTTACCGGCATCACACAGAATGTACTTTGAACCCAGTGTAGGATCCCCTCTCCCCCATCTCACATTCCCTGCCCTGCCAGCTGTGGTCGATTCTGCATCCCCTGCCCTCTAAGGGAGGGCAGAGTTCCGAGGCTTCCAACCCTCTCCAGTTGTGTGACGTTATTCTTATAAAGTAATTGTTAAAATGCATTGTAACGTGGACTCTTCTAGGATGACAGTGACCTGTTTACATAACACGCCTGTGTTATCTTTAAGGAACCTTGGGGGTGCAGTACTCAGTCTCAACTGAGAGGTTGGTGGTTCAACCCCTTTCCAGGAAAAAGGCGAGGCCATTGGCTTCCAGAAAGGCTCCCTGGGCTGGGCCGGGCTGCCTACTCCGAGTTGGATGAAACTTCACAGCATAGGGAACTTTTTAAGAAGGTCATTCTGTTAGAGACTCCTCCGCATCAACTATCTGATTAGGGGAGCTTCTGCAGCCCTGGCCCTGGATCTTCCCTGCTGCGCTCAGGGTCACTGAAGGGGCAGCTCAATGGTGCCTTAAGAGGTTCCTGTTGGTGTTTCCACTGCGTCTTCTCGTTCATGTTCCTTTCATGAAGTCTGACTGAAGAATCGATTCCCCTTACTTGTTCTGTGGTCATGAACCTCACGGGACTGGGACTGAGAGGCGTGTCCGGCCCCGTCTCTTGGCCTTCCTTCAGCTCCAGCTCGTGGGAAGGTTGATGTTGCTGTGCGGGTCGCTGTGTTGCTTCCTGCTGCACTGCCACGTGGTAGCCCTCTTACAGAGGGTGGCATCTTGGCTGGTTTAATTGCCTTTCTGGAAGTTTCGTTTTTCTTTTTTTAAGCAATTTATTGGGGCTCATACAATTCTTATCACAGTTCATACATATACATACATCAATTGTATAAAGCACATCTGTACAGTCTTTGCCCTAATCATTTTTTTCTCTTCTTTTTTTACATTTTATTAGGGACTCATACAACTCTTATCACCATCCATACATATACATACATCAATTGTATAAAGCACATCCATACATTCCCTGCCCCAATCATTCTCAAGGCATTTGCTCTCCACCCAAGCCCTTTGCATCAGGTCCTCTTTTTTTTCCCCTCCCTCCCCTTTCCCCCCTCCCTCATGTGCCCTTGGTAATTTATACATCGTTATTTTGTCATATCTTGCCCTATCCGGAGTCTCCCTTCCCCCCCTTCTCTGCTGTCCCTCTCCCAGGGAAGAGGTCACATGTGGATCCTTGTAGTCAGTTCCCCCTTTCCAACCCACTCACCCTCCACTCTCCCAGCATCGTCCCTCACACCCTTGGTCCTGAAGGTATCATCCACCTTGGATTCCCTGTACCTCCAGCCCTCATATGTACCAGTGTACAGCCTCTGTCCTATCCAGCCCTGCAAGGTAGAATTCGGATCATGGTAGTTGGGGGGAGGAAGCATCCAGGATCTGGGGGAAAGCTGTGTTCTTCATTGGTACTACATCACTCCCTAATTAACCCATCTCCTCTCCTAAACCCCTCTATGAGGGGATCTCCATTGGCCGACACTTGTGCCTTGGGTCTCCACTCTGTACTTCCCCCTTCATTTAATATGGTATATATATACATATATACATATACACATATATACACATACATACACACACTTATATCTTTTTTTTTTTTTTTGCATGATGCCTTATACCTGGTCCCTTGGCACCTCGTGATCGCACTGGCCGGTGTGCTTCTTCCATGTGGGCTTTTTTGCTTCTGAGCTTTCTTCTGTTGCATCAGCTTTCTTCTCCACTTGCACACCTGCACATGCCCAGTGTTCACCCTTTCTAAGCAGCTCTGGGCAGCGTCTCTGCTCCTCACAGTCTGGGCAGTTGCTTGTTTTTTGCTTGTTTTTTGCTTGTTCACCTTCAAGCCTTTAAGACCCCAGTCACTATCTCTTTTGATAGCCGGGCACCATCAGCTTTCTTCACCACATTTGCTTATGCACCCATTTGTCTTCAGTGATCCTATCATGGAGGTGTGTGGTCAATGATATGATTTTTTGTTCTTTGATGCCTGGTAACTGATCCCTTTGGGACCACTCGATCACACAGGCTGGTGTGTTCTTCCATGTGGACTTTGTTGCTTCTGAGCTTTCTTCTGTTGCATCAGCTTTCTTCTCCACTTGCACACCTGCACATGCCCAGTGTTCACCCTTTCTAAGCAGCTCTGGGCAGCGTCTCTGCTCCTCACAGCCTGGGCAGTTGCCTGGCCCTGGCTCAGCTCTTGGTGACAATTGGCAGTGTCCTGGCTATAGGCTCTCCTCAAATGGATTTAGTCTCTTGCTGTCCTGGTGGCTGCAATGACAGTGCCGCATAGCGAGGGCTGGGGCCCTGTGCTGCCCGCTCTGTCCTCAGCAGCTGTGGGCTTTTGACACAGGACACACCTGGTGCAAAGTGGAGGTTCCTTTTTCACAACCTAGGGGCTTTCACACCAGCTCCTCGGCATGTTAGGTTAGGTTGGCAGCTTGTGTCGCCAGAGGGTATGTGGCAGATAGGCTAAGTGATCGGCTTCCAAGGGGGCACCGAGTTGAAAACCCCTTGGAGCCAAGAGTTGGACTCAGTGGCAACCGACAGCGAGTGCCGTCCTGGGGGCACCATGCACCAGGAGTGCCGGCCATGTTTCCGGAGAGTGAGATGTCTCTGTATGTGTCTTGGTGACCCGGATGGTCAGAACACAGGGGTCGCCCACCCACAGCAGTAAAGAGTTTTGTGTGTGTGAGAGGTCGATTCAATATGGAGATCGCTCTTAAAGAACAAGGGGGGTGTCGAAATGTATTTCAGTCCTCTTGAATTGCCCACCCTACAGCAGGCATCCAGGCTGGGTCCCAGCAGTGCAGAGGTTAGTCAGGAGCAGTCTTACCCTCAAAGAGCTTTCTCCAAAACCTTCTTGTTGGGGTTTGGTTGTGTTTTTAGAGCAGGTGGTTTCCCACCCAGCAGTTCATGGACCGTGTAGCAGCACTGGTCTCCGGGTCCGTGTGAACTGTGTTCGGTGATCACAGTGCCTGTGAGCAGGTGGACCTGCTCTCTGCTCCCTCTGGCTCAGCGTGTCTGCTCATTCACAGGGGAAGAGAAAATAGGTGCTTGGTGGCTTCTCTTCCTTTATCAGTCGATGCTCATTCCACTTTCACCTTCCTTTGGAGAGCATCCTCTCTGTCTCCTGCCTGGATCACCCCTCTGCACCTGGGGCCCTGTTGCTGGATTCTCGGGGGAGCTCTTGACAGAATCCGGGAACAGCCTTATCCTTGCTCAGTCAGCAGCGAGGTAGCTCGGGCACTGGAGCTGGATACGTCACTGGATGCTTCTGTGTGTTCACAGGCGTCTGCAGCAGCCAGGTGGGCTGTGATAGTTCTAAAGAGGGTTACTCTTAATAAGCATCATAGCACCTTTATAGACGCTCAAGCTGGTATCTGGATGTCTACAAAATGATTCCCCCGGGTAGCAACATCACAGCCCCTGGAACCTGGCAGTATGACTGTGTATGGAGGAAGGAAAACAAGTGACTTACATATGTGACTCAGGAACTTGAGAAGGACTAAATGCCCTACATTATCCAGGAAAGCCCCCTTAGAAGAGTGGGGGACCGAGGGAGCTCTGCCACACAGAGGAGACAGTGATGGCAGAGCCGAGAACGGTATGCAGATGCTGGTCCTACAGGTAGAAGCGAGGCAGCCACATGGCAAGAGATACTGGTGCCCATAGTCAAAGAGGAGGGCTTGTGGCCCTGCTGGTCCTGAATGCCTGTCCTCAGTACCTGAGAGAGGAAATACCTGTGGCAGTCACTTGTTACAGGAGCTGCAGGAAACTAAGACAGTAGCCAGTCCAGTCGGGGTCTCAAATGGCTTC
Source organism: Tenrec ecaudatus (assembly GCF_050624435.1). Lineage (NCBI taxonomy): Eukaryota > Metazoa > Chordata > Mammalia > Afrosoricida > Tenrecidae > Tenrec > Tenrec ecaudatus. Next base: position 157,323,565 of record NC_134538.1, read on the forward strand.
GCCTGGCTGTTGGCCGCAACTCTTGTGGCCTTCTACTGATAATGAAGTTCCCTGGGTTTTTTCATTCAATGTTCACCTTCAGAGTAACTGTTTCTTGTGAGTTGTACTGACAATTTTATGTTTTTCTAGGCTGCCAAGCTTTTTGATGAAGAGGGAAGGAAAAAATTCTTTACACAGGATATGAATAATATTCTTCTGGAGTAAGTAATTTTCTTCTTTGATGAAAACTCTGTAAGACTTGGCTTTATTCACTTAAAAGTTAGAAGGCCTTCAAGCTACATCTGAGTGCAGTTGACTATCCATGCATACGCTCCCGTGGCCCATCCCAGGTGAGCCCAGCGTTTGTTTGTCGGCAGAGCCGGCCTGCCTGACATGGGTCTCGCGGTCCACTCGTGGCCATCACAGCTTCCCAAGAAAATTGCCCCAGGAGAGGAGGTGTACTGACCTGGACTGAAATGTGTAGCATGCCGTCTTCCTGATGCAGTGGTTGAAGTGCTCAGCTTTGAGCCCAGAGCTTGGCAGTTCAGGCCCATTAGCCACTCTCTAGGAGAAAGATGGGGCCGCCCGGCTTCCATAAGGATTTACAGCCTGTGGGACTGTTCTACTGTCTGACAGGGTTGCTGTGGGTCAAATTCAATTCGAAGGCCAGCAGGTGGTATGACACTGCTTTTCTGGAAACTCGGTGTTCAGACTAACTGCGGCATATTCTTCCACCTGCCTGCCTTACCCAGACCCCAAACAACAGTGACATCGAGCAAGGTTCCTTAGGATCCCGCAATTGTTTGCAGGCAGATAGAGAGTCCGGGTGCGTGTCAGCAGCTTTGCTGTGGGTGGGAGGAGAGCAAGGTGGTGAAGACAGAAGTTAGATTGGGAGAGGGAAAGGGTGACAGCTACTATGTCATCGCAAATTTTATTTTTGGTGGAAAAATACATAGTAAAATCTCACATTTCTAGACTTGATGCTCCATGAGACAGTGTTTGAATTGTGTTAACATCTTCATGATTTCTGTTTGGGTCGACTTACATCCATTTACTTAACATCCCTGTGGTCCCGGTCCATCCCCCACCACACCCTCACCCCCCCACCCCACCTCCACCTTATCGTTTAGGCTTTAAAATAGCTGATGGCCCTCTGACCTTACATAATTAAAAAAAAAATTATTGGGGGCTCATACAGCTCTTAACACAATCCATCCATCCATCCATCCATTGTATTGAGCACCTTTGCACATATGTTGCCATCATCATTCTCAAAACAATTTTTTCTACTTGAACCATTGGTATCAGCTCTTCATTATTTTCCCCTCCCTCTTGAACCCTTGATAATTACACGGATTGATGTCAACCTTGACCCTTCTTTCTGCTGTCATTCCCCCTGGGAGGGGGTTATATGTAGATTCTTGTAATAGGTTCCCCCTTTCTCCCGCCACCTTCCTTCTACCTTCCTGGTATCACTACTCTCACTAGTGTACCTGAGGGGTTTATCTGTCCTGGATTCCCCATACTTCCAGCTCCCACCTGTACCCATGAACAAATTGGGATCTTGATAGTGGAAGAGGAGGAAGCAGTAAAGAACTAGAGGAAAGTTGTATGTTTCATCGGTGCTATCCTGCACCCTGACTGGCTCGTTTCTTCCTTGTTTTCTTTTATAAGGGGATGTCCAGTTGCCTACAGATGGGCTTTAGGTCTCCACTCCGAACGCCCCCTCATTCACATTAATAGGATTTTTTTGTTCTGGGTCTTTGATGCCTGATACCTGATCCCATCAACACCTCATGATCACACAGGCTGGTGTGCTTCTTCCATGTGGACTTTGTTGCTTCTCAGCTAGATGACAGCGTGTTTGTCTTTAAGCCTTTAAGACCCCAGATGCCATATCTTTTGCTAGCTGGGCACCATCAGCTTTCCTCACCATATTTGCTTGTGTACCCATTTTGTCCTCTGTGGTCGTGTAGGGAAGTTGGGGGTCACAGAATGCCAGGTTTTTAGAACAAAGTGTTCCTGCGTTGAGGGAGAACGTAAAAACAACAACAACACAATACTCAAGGGTGTCGGTCTTTTGGACTAACTGGTTACTGAAGAGAGAGGTGTTTTGAGGGGGTGGTTTTAACGGAAGATTTAAAGAGCAGCTCAGGGCCATCGTCTGGGTCTCCGCCAATCTCCGTAACCTCCACAGGTCCAATAAGTCTGATTTTTTATACATTTCAAGTTCTGTTCCATTCGTTTCTCTTTTTATCAAGATGTCACTATCGCATCCCTGAGTGTAATATCCGTTGTGCTAGCTGGGCACCCTTAGTTCTTCTGGTAGAGGTGGTGGGGTGGATCGTGGAGGCACTTAGTCTTGTAGTCTGACTTCTTCTCTGGTTCCTGATTTCCCCCTTTCTCATGGGTTCCAGGCGACCAGAGAGCTGCTGGTAAGCTTTGAAGATTTCAGACGCTACTGTGCCCGTATTGGGAGGTAGCTCATATACTTTAATAAAGACATTAAATCAATCCATCTGGATTGCTGCAGCAGGCCACGGCCCAGGCCCACAAACCAAGAGAACCAATCTCATAAGGTGATTGATTCTGCCTTATAAGTACCTGCATCTGTGGCCACTCTCGCGTCCTGATTTTTTTGTTTATTGTTGGTTCATTGTGTTTTTGAGTGCACATGGCTCTCACACAGCAGAAAGAAGATGGGTCTTAGAATTCTCTACACCATCATGCAATGAAGGAGCGATACTGTCAGGGCATTCTTGTTAGGAGACCAAATTAGAGCTGCAGAATAGGAAATGCTGTGCAGAACATCCCCTGAGACGTCTAACTCCCAAGTTGCCAGAAGCAGACCTTCACCCGAAAGTAGTGTCATGAGGAAAGCAAACCATTCTTTGGGCTTTGTAATCGTCCCCAATAAAGAAATTTAGGATCAGAGACCTTTCCACTGAGGGGCTGTAACGAATCACAAAACTGTAACGGTGCTGATTTCCTTGGCACATTAATAATTTGTTTTGCCTTCTTACTTTTTTTGCCTTCATTCTTTTTTCCTTTTTCAAATTCCACTATCTGATTAAATGAAATGGAGTCACTTTCGAGGTTGATTCTCTTTGACTCTCCTTTTGATTGCCCTCTGCTCTCTCGCCTAGAACCTCTGGTTCCGTGTCTTTCCCACCGCTGCTGCCCTTTTACACTCTTACTTAAAGCCTTTGCTCGTGCTGACTGAAGTCACGCCAGGAATCCCCTGGGTCCTAGTGTGGGGGCCTGGCTCCCCGCTTCTCTCACTCTGTTCCCTCCTCCCTGCCACGTTTCCTGTAACCACAATTCCACCATTCCTCCGCCTGCCTACAGGAGGGGGTTTGTAAATTAGGTGAGGGAGTACATGTCAGCAGGTTAAGCTCCTTGATGAGTTCTCCTCTCCCTCTATGGCCCACCGTGCTCGGTTTCACTCAGGTTCCACTGGTCGCCAGTCTAGCCCACTGCTGCTTCTCCCTTCCCTCGACCCCGCCCCCGACAGGATTTGGAGAAATTTCTTCTCTTGGAAAATATCTTTCTGATTGATGTAGCCTTTCCATTTTGCTGCTGCTAGCTTGAGTCTTGCGGTTGTAAACGTCCCTTGGGTCGCTTGCCTTTCAGATGAAGAGGGAGGGTGTCTCTCCCTCCGTCGACCTGTAACTTTTCGTGTGGTCACCTGTCCTGCTTTTCAAGAGTTCCTTCACTTGTTTGGGGGAACGGTGCGCAGGTGTTTGTTGGGAGTGAGAGTACGCTTTCCTGTCCGGCGTGTCTCACTTGTTGAGGCCTTAGATGGACGCCTTTTGGCACTACCAACTGACTGCACTGTTCTTTTATGTTCCTCATGCCTTTTTGTGACTTGCAGAGGAAGATGATGATGACGAAACGCATTCATCAGAAAAAAACACTTGAAGCAGTGGTTGATATTTCTCTTTTCATCTGTTTTAAGAACCAATGCTTTCTTACCTTCACTCACAGCGGTTAGGGTTGAGTCTTCTAACGGCCTCCTCTTTGTCCAGGTGACTGGCATGGGCAAGCCCTTGCAGTTCTTTGTTCAGTGCAAGTTCAAAAGCTTCCATTGATCGGCCCAGACTTCCTTGCATTGCATAGCTACCAAAGATCCACATTTTGCTTGGCCATTTCCCAAAGCACAAGCAGGACGTCCAGTCTTGCAACAACTACCTCAGTCTTGTGCATTTTACAGCCCAGATGCAGAGGGTCTCCATGCAGAAGCACACACATCTTCAGAGAAATTTTCCTTTTAGGGGCCTCTAGGTGCACGTAATGGATTGCTCAACTCCACTTTTCCTAGAAGAACCTCAAATGATTCCTGGATTGACATGATCCGCGGGACCCGCTAGGGCTCCACAGCTTTGCGTGCACGCAGCCGGTCCCACATAGCGCCGGGTCGGTGCAGAGCCTGCGAGCTCCTCGATTCACCGCCGAGATGACGGCACCAGTCGGGTAGCACCGTGGGCACTGCGAGGACACAGCTCTGGGAAAGCGCGCGCCGAGTGTCCCTGCCTGCCGCCGCCACCACTGAATGAGATCTCCCAGTCACTGTCCACCATGCCCCTGTCCGCTGCCTGCTGGGGTCCCTGCAGGTGGCGTGAGTGCATCGTTGTGCTTGCTTTTGTTGTCATAGTCACAGCTCATTGGTGATGGCTCTGCTCTGTGGAACCACAGCCTAGAATACAGTCCGCCGGGGGGGGGGGGGGGGGAGGAGTGGGTTGTGTTCCAGTTCCTTTGGATGCAGAATTCCAGATTGATTCTGTGTGGAAAGGAGGCAAGTGCTTGCTGTCCACTCCCTCGCCTCCTCCCCAGCTCTGTGTCAATACCAAACTCAGTCAGTCCCCAGGGGCGCCCTCGGTCCTCGAGCTGCCCCAGATTCCGTGACCGGGGAGCGGGCCCACTGTGCTCTTTTCCCCACTGGGAGCCTGTAGCTGACAGGATCAGGTCCTCCAGCAGCTGAGACTGTTCAGGTCTATTTACGCTTCTGGGAGAGGAGAGAAATCTGAAACCCTTCCCCAGGCCTCCGCGGCACCATTTAGCAGAATACCAGGCTCTGGGCAAGCTCCTCCTGGGTCTGCTGGGAACCCAACCAGCCCCTCTTTGGAGTTCATCTCTTCTTTCTGTGCGGCTCTGCCCCAGTTCCTCAGGCCCTGCTGCTCACAGTCAAGTGCTGTTCTCTCTCTCTTTTGCTTTGCTATTTCCTCTGCCTCTTTTCCCCACGTCCCAAACAGAGATGTCTTCCTTCTCTGGAGAGCACTGCTCTTTTAAGACCTGAGGTGTGGGGTTACTTGCGTTCTCATGATTCAGCATTCCTGGCCCTACCTCACAAAATCATTTATTGTTAGAAACCAAACCAAACACACTGTTGTCAAGTCCGTTCCGACTCCCCGGGACCTTAGAAGACAGATGGGACAGCTCCTTAGAGCTTCCCGAGGTGGTAAGTCTTTCAGTGGAGATTCTGTGGGGACAGAAGGGTCTTATCTACAAAGTCAGTGCTGAACACAGCAGTCAGGTGATCGAATGATGCTCTGCATTGGGTGAACCTGTTGTACGAGACCTCTTTGGGGTACTGACAAAGCAAGGGTGCTACTTGGAGGACTGCTGTTGTGAGTTGCCTCGTCTGTGTGAACCTTGAGCATTGGATAAGGAAGACCAAGGAAGAATTAATGCATTTGAATTACGGTGCTGCTCACGAATATTGACGGCACCATGAATTGCTAAAAGGACAAACCCATCAGTGTTTGAAGAAGCAGGGCCAGAGTGCTCCGTAGAGCCAAGGGTGTTACGCCTTTTTCTTGTGTCCGTTGGACTTGTAGGGGAGGGACCTCAAGCTTGGCAGAGTTGAAGGGCAGTAAGTGGGGCATAGCCCTGGACAAAGTGGGTAGACAACAGTGGCTCAACCATAAGCACGTTGGTGAGGATGGCACAGGACCCGGCGCTGTTCCATTCTGACACACATGGGGTCGCTCTGAGCTGCACCCGGCTTGACAACACCGGACAAGGTCTAGGTGCTCTTCTCTGACCCCAGGTTTAACCTATTGCCCTCACCATGTTTCCAGATGAGCCTCTGCATTTGGTCACCAGCTCCCAGAAGCACAGTGTCCCACATTTCACTGTCTGAAGTCACAACGTGGCTGGTGGTCATGATTACAGTTGGTTTGGTAGCCGGGTTTCTGTTGGATCTTGCGTCCCTTTCATGTTTAAGTCTTTCCGCACCATCTCTTACTGGGAAATGTGATAGTGCGTGATGTGTTGCCACATTCCTCATCTTGGCCTTGACCTTAGTCTTTGAATTAACATGCATTCTCACCTTCCTTCCGCAGCAGCCGTCTTCCATCTTGGGAAGGACCTAATTATTCATTAGCAGACTTACCCTGCTAATTAGACTGAAATGAGCTGATAATTAAAAACTCGTTTAAATTTCTAGTTCCCGGGAACCTATATACCCTTTTAGGAACTTCTTTCTCAAAAAACTAACATACAAGTGGAAACCGGAACTAGAGAATGCGGTTGAGTGAACAGACCAGCCAATATCTCCTTTTTTACTCCCCTCAATATCTCTTTCTGTAGCGTAGCAAGAGTCAGGGAAACATTGTTCACAGTTCAGGCATGTAACTAGGGGTTTCCCTCATCAGAGCCCCTGTAAGGGAAAGGAGAAGAGCAACTTAGGGTTGGGCGGGCGGCGTGTCTATAACAGCTTCCTGTGACAACCCTCCCTTAAAGTTCATTTATCCCGCTGTGACCAAACGGTCATTAGCCAGCTTGTTGGTAATTCGTGAAATCACTCTTAAGTTAGACTCATAACACTCTGTCCAGGGTTTCTGTCTATCGAGGTGTCTTGTGCAATGAGTAGTGACTCATCTGGCGAGCGGGGGAAGACAAAGGGAGCCAGCACGCTGGTGCTGCCGCTTGGCTGTGTGACACTCCTGGAGGAAAGGCTGCCCCGTTGACTTCTTGTTGTTCTTCTCAGCATTGAGTTACAGCTGCAGGAGCTGGGCCCTGTCATTCGGAGCAGCGTCTATTCCCACCTGGAAGCTTTTGTGCCGTGCAACAAGGAAACGCTGGTGAAACGTCTCAAGAAGCTCCACCTCAACGTGCAGGTGAGCGTCGTCCTGGGTGAGTCCGCGGCCGCATGGGGCGCACACAGGGTGCCTGAGAGCTCCTGCCTCACAGAGACGAGAAGCTGCCAGTGGTGGATCCCCTTTTGACAGGCGTTGGCTTAAAGGAGAAACCAGTATTCTCTGAGACAGAGATCCTGGGCTGGTCAGTTGATGTCAGTTCTGTGGCTGATGTACTTTGCTCTCAGCATCTTTGTAACTATTTTTTATTCCTGAAACTGGATATAATGTCTCCCTCAGCTACGCTCATGCACCTCCATCATGAAGACAGTGGGACGCTCACTAGATGTGTGCGTACTTAGCAGGGTGCTGTCCAGGCCTCCCTGCATGAGCTGAGACCCAGTTCCTCTGCCCAGGGCCATCCACCGTCTTCTCACCATCTCACTTGATGGCGTGGCGGGGTTGGGAAGCCATCCCACATAATGGGAAAGGATTTTTGGCACCTCCACTGCCCTGTTGACGCCTTGCATGATACGTTTGAACTCTGGAACTTGCAAGTGATGAGAAATGACCCAAATGCAGTTAAGACGAAATGAGGGATGTTTTTTCTGTGAAGTAGGATTTTTAGGGACTCCAGTAAGATGTAGCAGGCTGCAAGCGATGTGGACAAACGTGTTAGTCCTTTCGTGTGCACCTGCAGATGCGGCGACTTTGCTCCCAGGTCTTATATCCCAGTGTCAGCCTTTGAGTGTCTGGCTCCCCCCTCAGGTCAGCCAGAGGACGGGCATCGCACAGCACAGCACAGCCTGGCACGGAGGAGCGTGTGCTATGGTCTGAGAGCACGAGCGGCTTTCTGTGGTCACTGGGCAGAGCAGTGACTGTGGATGGGGAGAAGCGGCTTGGAGAAGTGGGGTTTACTGAAGGATCAGGCTTGTGGCTGTGCCTACTCCCTTCCTATGTTGAGGGCTGGAGCCGCCCCGAAACATGCCAGTGATCGGAAGACGCACTGGAAGTAGGGAAACGATAGCAGATGATGAAGGTTCTTCCTAAGACACATTATGTGGTCAGAGCTCCTCATGTTCCGTGAGCATTGGGTTAGCTTTTCCTTGCTTTTCTCTGCCATGTGTTGTCTCAAGTCAGGGTCTACACATTCCACAAGCTTCCTGCAGTCGGGGCTTTCCCAGGAGGCCCTCATAATGAGGGGATCCCCTCATCCAGTCTCCTGCAACTTGCTCCTTTCGCGTCCCATGTGTATGTGTTACCTTTGCTGTTGTTGAAAGTGTTGGAAATCTATCCGTTTGTATACAGCAACGCTCAGCTGTGAGACTATGTCCTTGGAAACTCTTGTTTTAGTGCCACTAGACGTTCCTGTGTTGTGACGAGTGGGGTGACATCTGCTCCTTTGGTCTTGGAGATTAGCCTTCCAGAAATGGGTGCTGGGCGTCAGTGTCTCTCTCGTTGGCTGTTTGTGTGTGTGTGTGTTTGTGTGTGTGTGGGGGGGTGATGGCAGATGCCCACCATGTGTTTTATGATGCACCTCTATTCAATGGTGTGCATGGACCACGTTTCATACTGAAGACTGGACATGGTCATTCCTGAAAGCCCACCTTTGCCATGCTCACTTTCTAAGAGCAGTGGTTTCCATGCAGGAAAAGTGAGGTCAGGGACTGGAAGGGAGATGGATGTAAGCGCAATCATCCTGCACCTGGGACACTACCTCAAGCTTGTTTTGAGCAGTTCCAGGTGGACCTAGTTCTTTGCAAGATGAATATTTGCAAATTGCTTAGTGAAGATTGTCAAGAACACACCTGTTTGTGCCCTTACTTTTGTCCCGAAGCCGCACGGTTAAGGGTCTCCCAGCCCCCTTTGCGTCAGACTGAACCTAGCGAGTTTGTTTGCAGCCCAGTGTCCACAGTGGAAAACAGTAAGAGACAGGATGCTAGGCCATGCTTCCCCGTGTCCCGTTGCGGCTCCGCTCTAGGGGGACCGACCCCAGTAAGCTGCTGACATCGACTTGTTCTGCATGTGACTCCTTTGCTCTCAGCACCTCCATGTTGCTTATAGCTCTGACTTGGGGGGTCATTTTAAGAATGTAAAGGCGACTGTGAGTGATTATTTGGGGCATCAGGCAGAAAGTGGGCGTCTCCTTGACTAGTCAGAAATATGGCCGTCCTAGTAGTGCACAGTGTGGAGGCTCTGCAAAGACAAACCGCCTCAGAAGCCTCAGGGGCAGTTGTGCCCTGCCCTGCTGGAGGTGGGGAGTCAGATTTGACTTGATGGAGGTGGGAAACTTGGCGCCGTAGAAGAAATGGCCACGTGTAAATGGGCACATCTTTCACACATGCACACCCTCAGTTTCCAAAGCAGAATGTTCACCTGGGAAGTAGGTTTGAAGGAACTTGTGTGCGTTCTCCTCAGGATGACCGTCTAAGGGAGCCTCTGCAGAAACTGAAGCTGGCCGTGAGCAGTGTCATGCCCGAGCAGCTGTTCAAGTACCAGGAGGACTGCCAGGCGCGCAGCCAGGCCAAGTGTGCTCGGTATGTTATGTCCCCTCCTCTCCGCGTGCGGCTCTGCCCTGGAGCCTGCCACTGACATGCCACCACTGAGCACGTCTGCGTGGCAGAGGTGCCTGTGGGCTGACGGTTTGGGTGTGGCCAGACAAGAGCTGGCCTGGTCAGACTTCGCACGAACTGAGCGGGCTGGACTTGAATACAGGTCCTCCCTAAACTGCACGCTGAATGCCCATGCCGTTTCTTCTTTAGCGTCACCAAACCAGGGGGACGCTTTGCAAATTGAAAGCACGACCTGTGTGGGAAGGTTGTGTCCCACAGCTCAACAAGTGATTAGGGGAGTGCGTTGTAGGCACTCTAGAATAACATAACTGTTCTCATCAGGCTGCAAACCGATGAAGAGCGAGAAAGAAACGGGTCTGAAGAAGATGATGATGAGAAGCCAGGGAAGCGTGTCATCGGCCCAAGAAAGAAATTCCACTGGGATGATACTCTGAGGTGAGGTGGGCGCCACCCTGCGCTCTGGCAGACAGCTGTGCCCAGAGGGCTCCTGCCCAGTGAGATGTGGCTGTCTGTGTATGGGCAAGCGTGTGCTTACCGAGTGTGGTTCCAGAGGGGATGCATTTGATCTTGAGTCACCTTCACTTCTGGAGCATCCTTCCAGTGAGCGAATCTTCTCGTGACTCCCCGAGCCACACGGTTTCACACGGTCTCGACAGTAGAGTGGAAGGTGCAGTAAGCTTGTTAGATGAGCCCTCTTTTTTAGCGGGGCTTTCTCCTCCCAGAGAGAATGCCGGTGCTGCCCAGGCCTGGGTGCCTTGCTTCAAGGTGTCCAAGGGAGTCGTTTTAGGTTGGGAAGTCATAATTGCACAGTTTCTCCTTGTCTCATTTTCTGAGTTCTTCGGATTATATCTTGTATCACTGCCGTCAGATTTCTGTGCTTTCTAAATTTCAAAAGAAATTAGTTTTCTGTCATTTTGTTTAGAACTTTATATAATTTTGTAGTCAGATTTATTTATACACATATATCTTTTTAATCTGTTTAGAACTTTGTTATGTAACCTTGTTGAAATCAAATTGGGATGCTATGAGTTAGAGCCAAATAAAAGCCAGTCTGCGGAAGATTATCTTAAATCCTTTATGGAGACCGAGGTGAAGCCGCTGTGGCCTAAGGGCTGGATGCAGGCAAGGTAGGTGTGCTCTCTGCCGTGTTCCCCTTGGTTACTGCTCTTGGGAAGTGCGCCCACGTGGACGGCGCGCACTCCTGCGCCACCGTCTCCAGCGGTAAAGCACAAAGCGACTCGCCATGTGCTCTTTCTTGCACTCGGCACTCCCAGGAGAGGGGAAAGGGCCGTGGGAGGAAGGCTGGGAACTCTGGGAGCGGGCTTCCTGTGGGCCATGTGAACGAAAGTAAGGGACCTCGTTCCAGGGTCTGAGCAGAAAAGGGCTCTGGGAGGGGAGCCCTTGCCTGGAGCGGCTCTCTGGGAGCATCTTGAGTAAAGAATGATAAAAATGAGCGAACCCATGCTGCCAATGCGCTCCACCTGGAATTGGCGGCAAAGATGTGTGGGTTGTTTTGTTTTTTTAAATCGTTTTATTGGGGGCTCATACAACTCGTATCACAATCCATACATACATCAATTGTGTGAAGCACATTCGTGCATTCGTTGCCCTCATCCTTCTCAAAACATTTGCTCTCCACCTAAGCCCCTGGCATCAGCTCCTCATTTTTCCCCTCCATCCCTACTCCTTCCCTCATGAACCCTTGATAATTTATAAATTATTTTGTCATATCTTGCCTTGTCCGACGTCTCCCTTCACCCACTTTTCTGTTGCCCATCCCCCAGGGGGGAGGTCACATGTAGATCCTTGTAATCGGTTCCTCCTTTCCACCCCACTCTCCCTCTACCCTTCCGATATCACCACTTACCACTGGTCCTTAAGGGATCATCCGCCCTGGATTACCTGTGTTTCCTGTTCCTATCTGTACCGGTATACATCCTCTGGTCTAGCCAGACTTGCAAGGTAGAATTGGGATCATGATAGTTCGGGGGGGATGGGTGGGTTGGGGAAGGAAGCATTTAAGAACTAGAGCAAAATTGCAATTTTCATCATTGCTACATCGTACCCTGACTGGCTCATCTCCTCCCTAAGACCCTTCTTTAAGGGGGTGTCCAGTGGCCGACAAATGGGCTTTTCACTATGATAAAATTTTTTTGTTCTGAGATGTGTGGGTTTAGAAAAGGTTATAAACCCACAGCGATGTTGCAGACTGCCTGTGAGGCGGCTCCCTGAACTCAACAGCCCAGTACAACTAGGATTGGTAAACAGGCTGGAGCCGACTGAGATCAAACCCGCAAATGTGCGTCAAGTGCTGTTTCATGGATTGTGACCTTCTAGTAAACCTGACCTGTCCTTTACTTTCCAGAATGCTTTTCAAAGAAAGCCGGCGTGTGCATAATCACCTCACTTCCGCTCCGTGAGTAAAAGCAGACTTCCAAATCCTTTTTATTTCTGTTCCTGCTACGCGCACTCCCAAGCTCAGCTACCCTGTGTGAAATGCAGCATTGCCCATTATTTTAGACGTCATTTTGAACATTGCCTGTGTGGTCCTCAGAGCACATTGACGTCGTTCTTGGGGTGGTTTCTGGAACCGTGGTGACGTTGCCCCTGTGAGACACTGCCTTACGCGGAGCGGCTGTCTCACCCGGGGTACGGCAAAGAAAGGCTGCAGATCTCACTGAGTTGGCAGTGGATTAGGAGGGGCTGTGAGAAAACCGTGGGCAGGGTTGAATGTTTTCTGATCCTAGGCCTTGGGGTCTCAGTCTTTTTTTGTTGTTGTTTTCTCTTAATTTTAACTTTTTATTGTGAATTAGGTAAAGGCTTGCATATCAGATCACTTTTGCATCCAACAATATATACAACTTCCTAGTCTTTCCCAGTGGCTTGCCCTGCCCTGCCCCACCCCCTTTGTGTGTGTGTTTGCCTGTCTTCTTCCTGTAAGATAGTCTCCAATCCCTTCATCCAGGTGAATGCCTGTCCACCCCTAGCCTGCTGCTCCTCTGCTCCCACCCAGGAGCTACCAAAGTTGCCTTTTAGGATGAAAATCTTTTCTTGATAGAAATGTATGACGTTGGTCTCTTTGTGATTGATGCACTTCACTGTGTTAAAATCTTTGAAACCGTGCCGTGAGGTGTTTCACCATTTCTTTCTTCTTTAATAACGCAAAGCATTCCATTTGAAAGGTGGTTTGTGCTTTTAACTTGAGAACGTTTTTGTCCGAGTTTGGTAAGTAAAGCCTTTCTGCCACCCTGTTGGCTGTGGTTGAACTTGACGTGAGGTTGAGTGAAGCCCTCTCTTTTTACCCTACGATTGTCGCTCCTCACACGTCTTTGAAGGAAACCCCTTCACACAGCTTTGTTAGCCTAATTTTTTGGCTGATAAGTTTACTTTTCACCTTTTAAAAACCACAAAATTTCACTGTCTGCATTTTGTGTTTCACAAATTACCAGGCCTTTTTTCCCCTCTCCCCATTAATCCAAATGTTGGAAAATATTGCTTTATTCTCCCATGTAATTGGAATATTTATGCATGGTTTTAGTCCCCTCCCCCCTGCAGTAGGAGAGGTACCTGTTCCCCTATGTGGATAGAGGTAGGCATTCGCCGTAACTTGTCCTTGAAGCACACCTGAAACCAGCTCCCTTCCCGTCTTCCCCCAGGGCAAAGAAGAAAGTGATGCTCGCACCTAAACCTAAAGTGAAGGTAGGTACTGGACTACAGCTCTCCCATCACGGTCAATGACAGGTGGGACAGGTCTCTCTGTATGGGTAGGCTAGCTCAGTAGGGACCCTATTCTAAGACGGGGACTTTACTCTGTTTGGGAGAACTGATCCTGTGTGAAGCGCTAGATTAGAATAGCATCATTAAATGACGGTGCTTTCCATCCTGCCACTGAGGAAAGCTGGGTAAGGTGGAGCACAGAGCCTTTCAGGGGATGTTTGAGAGAGCAAGACTGTCAGACTCTCGTCAGGATCAGACGTAAAGAAAGAACTGCCGGTGGGTCTGTCGCTTCGCCACCGATTCTGCGGTTGCCCATGGGGACCTGCCTGCTACCTCCCTCACGTCGTGGCTGGTCTCTGAGTGCTCCCGGGGTGACACTCGGAAGCGGAGCCTGCACACCATCACATGCTTGGGACTAGGAAGGACATTTTCTGGCTGACCCAGTTTTGTCCTGCAGGGGTAGGCGTGCCCTGAGAATCCAGTCTGACGTGCCCTCGACCACCACCGGGGCACCTAGAACTAAGTGCGAGGTGGTCTCTGGCTGCCGGCATGTTGATTCCAACTGCGGGAATCCTAGCTCAGCACCCGGAGCAACACAGTGTGTGCTCCAGATGGCGAACGTGAGAAGACTGAGCCTCATTCTAAGCCACCAAATAACATTCACAAGATTTGTCATGAAAACGACTGACTACTGCAAGCTGCAGACGGCCTATGGCTTATTGTGAGGCGATGGTTTTAAGTTAGCATATTCCAGATAGATTTTTTTTTATTTGGCCATCTTTGCTTCAGATTTCCTAAAACTTGCTCCTACCGCTCATTTTTTTAATAACAGATTTCTTGTTCATGTTGTGATTAGAAATATATCTGACCTTTGAAAAAAACCAATAGCCCTCCCTCTCCCCGTTCACTCACACGCACATTTTCTGTCAGTATTCCGGAGTATGTATTACACTGAAAACAGAAAAAACACTAGCTTAGGAACTAGCAACTAACTGGGGCCTCACACACTCTTGTTGCTGGCTTCCCACAGAAGAAGCCCGTGTCTAACATGAGCCCGCGTCTCGTCACGACACAGCATCCAGGCAAAAGCCAGTCTTGGCTGAGTTGGATGTGAATCATAAAATAGTTGACAGCAATTTTTTAATATTTTTGAAAGTGCATGGAGGGATTAAACAGCCCTCTGTCAAACGAGGTGAAGCAGATGCAAAAGAAAACCAAGTCTATTGTAACCTTTCAAAATGAAAAACAAAGCTATGTGAAGTTGGATTTTAATGAAGGCCCGTGCTTTGAGGTGTGCTGAGCCCGTACTCTTGTCAAGGACAGGAGCGGCTCTGCTTCTGCAGGTGTGTCAGCAAGCTCCCCGGTCCTTTCTCTGACATACGGCCGGCTTGTGGTGCCTACACGCGCTCCTCCTTCCCCTCCCCCATGCGTGTACAGGTCATAGAAGGAAATGCTTACAATTCAAAGAAGTGAGAAAAAAGTAAAACAATCTAGAAGTTTCTCCTCAGGGAAATAAGCTCTAACTTTCTCATGAAACACACTTGGCCCTTTTGGGGGCATCCCTGTCCAGCCCTCCATCCCATCTATCCGTCTCACGGTCGCTCATCAGGTGGAGTGCTTGTCAAACTGCCTATTTGGGGTTCTCAGACTGAGTCTCTACGGGAGCAAAAAGCCTCCTCTCTGCCGAGGCCGGTGGTTTCACACCGATGCCCATCTCATAGCCCACTGTCCCCCAGGGCTCCTGCATCCTGCCCAATAGCCACATGCTGTTCCTTTGGGTAGGGTGCTAGAGGGCAACCTCAGAAATGCCTGAGGGGCTACAGAGGGGCAGTTCCAGCAGCCTACCTCCTGTGCTGCCTGAGAAGCTGCTGGACGGAGCCCCTGCCCCCCAGATGCCACCTCACTGCTTATGCGTCTGGGTTCTTGTCCTCCTGTGCTGTGTGTGAAGGAGGCTCCAGCTCAGGGTCATTGTGGAGTTTGCCTGCCTTTTGGTTTTGAAGAAAGTAATTTTAAAAACAAATCCTTTTTGATAATGGCTTTATTTCTCCTTGATCTTAGAAAGAAAATTTGTCTTTGTGTTTCTCTGCAAAAGAAACCCATTGATTTTTCATGTATTTTCCCTTTAAATAATTCTCTTCCCTGAATTTTTAAGCAAGGTCAATTTTGTCCCATCCTTCCAGGCAATCGTAAGAATCCAGAGACGCCTTTGTGTTCTTAGCACCGGGCACTCAGCACATGGGTGCTGGCTCAATTATGGAGGGCTGTGTTGGGGGACCCTGCCGTGGAGCACAGTAGACTGCTGCTGCTGACGTCATTGCTGTGTTGTCTCGCCCATGCTGGGCGTCCGACCAGCAGAGTGGACAGAGTGGGCACGCAGCCAGTCTGACCAGGTGGTCAGCATCTTAGCAGATTCCACTGGACCTGGGAAGAGCTTGCAGGGATTGTCTAGCACAGAGGGGTCAAGGAGAGTAAAGGAAGAAAGGAACCCCTCTGGCAGGGCATGGAATTGTGCCTGGAGATCTGATACAAGGGGCAGGGCTTCATCATTAATGTGACTGCCACCCATCTTGGTTTCCTGCCCTCTCCTCAGTGAGGCTTCCTTAGCCAGGCTCAGCGGGGCTGGTGTGCACCCTGTGCCAGACCCCTGGGGCTTGAGCACATAGTTAGCTCTGTTCTCAGGAAGATGTTGGTCTGGGCCCTCTCGAAGGTCTTCCAGCAGAAAACAGTGTGACCACCACGAGCATTTCTCTGTCCTTTGAACTTGGGTGCTCTTTGACTTTGTGCTTTCTGCTCTTGTCTTCCCCCTCCGGTGCTGCTGTCCCAGGAGTGCAGTCCAAAGAAGGACCAGAAGACACCTGGCTCCGGGGCCCCTCCTGTGGTTCCTTCCGCGGGCTGCAGCGGGGCCATGGCCTCCACCAGTGCTGCTTCGGCCGCAGCCCAGGAGACCATCTGCCTGGACGACTCCCTGGATGAAGACCTGGCCTTCCACGCGCCCTCCCTGGAGCTGGTGTCTGAGGCGCTGGCGGCCATCAACAATGGGAGCAAGGGCCCCGCGGTCAGCTCTCGCATGAGCGTGCTGCCCACAAAGCCGCGGCCCGGCCTGCGAGAAGAGAAGCTGGCAAGCATCATGAGCAAGCTGCCTCTGGCCACTCCCAAGAAACTGGACTCCGCTCCCACGGCCCACTCCTCCAGCCTCATTGCTGGCCACAGCGGCCCGGCCCCAAAGAAACCCCCGGAGCTCGCTCACACCGCCATTTCGTCAGGCCTTATTGCCGGGGCCTCCATTCAGAACCCGAAAGTCTCCCTTGAGCCTCTGCCGGCCCGGCTGCTCCAGCAAGGGCTGCAGCGGTCAGGCCAGATCCCCACCGCCCCCTCCTCGCAGACTCATGTCACTGCCTCCTCGTCCCAAGCCCATGTCACTGCCTCCTCTCACACCCTGGGAGCCTCGGAGGCCCAGGAGGCGGCCTCCCTGGCACAGGCCACAAAGGTGCACCAGCATTCGGCGGTCCCACAGAACTATGTGTCCCCACTGCAGGCGACCATCAGTAAGTCCCAGAGCAACCCCGTGGTGAAGCTGAGCAGCACCCCCCACGTGTCCTGCTCCGTCCCTCTGATGAAGTCTGCGGACAAGCCACTTCTGTACCGCCTGCCCCTGCCCAACCCCTCATCCGGAAATGGGTCCGCAGGGCCCCACCCCCTGGCCTCCAGGACAGCCCCAAGCACCACTACCTCCAGTAACTATTTAGCCAAGGCTATGGTGTCACAGATCTCCACGCAGGCTTTCAAGCCTCCATTCTCAATGGCTGCCTCCCCCAAGCTCGCTGCCTCTCCGAAGCCTGCCACGTCGCCCAAGCCCTCGCCCTCACCCAAGCCCTCTCTGTCCACCAAGCCTTCAGTGTCCACGAAGCTGATGTCCAAATCCAACCCAGCCCCCAAGCCCACGGCGTCCCCGAGTTCTAATAGCCCAAACGCACTCGTCGCCCAGAGTGGGCCCTCAAGCAGCGCCGGCAGTAACCCCGGCCACAAACAGCCCAGCGGGATGAGCCTCAGCAGACACTCTCCCACCCTGAACTTACTGCCGGCCCACCGCACTGCCGGCCTCCCGGCCGCAAAAGGCCTCCCGTCCTCCTCCAAGCTCACAAACTCAGCTTCCATGGGGTCTGCGGGCAAGAGCAGCTTGAGTGGAATTGCATTGAATGTACCTGCCAGCAGAGGGGGCACCCTTAACTCAAGCGGAGCTGGTAGGACTAGTCTGTCTGGGGGGACAGGAAGTGGAACACAGGGTGCTACTAAACCGTTGTCTACTCCACACAGACCGTCCTCTGCCTCAGGGTCTTCGGTGGTAACAGCCAGCGTGCAGGTATGTACGGTGCGCACGACCCTGGGCCAGCAGGGAGGGTGGCGCCGTCCTACCTGTTAGTCGGTCTGATACCAGACTGGTGATGGGTGATGGCCCCCATGGTCCCGCGACAGGTTCTTTGGGACGACGTCTTGTTGGAAGTGTTCTGGTTTGGGTTCTGTTTCCCCCAGCCAAGTATCTCCCAGCGGAAATGCATGTTCAAACCTGGTCACTCATCACAGCGCAGCGGTCGCTTAGGAGCCCACCCGATGCTCCTCACCTCCTCCCTTCCTTCCCCACTCCTGCCAGCTTGACGAGAGGGGCTGCAAAACGTTCCTGGAAAGTGGAATTAAAAGGGCACTTTTCCATTGGCTTTTTTGAAGCTGCTTTGTGTTTTTTATTTAATCAGGTGTCTGAACCTGTGCTACTCTCTAAGCCACGCATGTTTCCAAATAACATTGTTAATTTGCGTTGATGTTGCAGTCACTTAGCCATGACTTCCTGTGTCACACTGGTCTCTGTAGTCTTCCTGTGCCACAATTTTTCCGAGCTCGAGTTTGTTGTTCAAATCCCCCTTCTGGCCAGCTGACTCGATCCTCTTGAGCATGACTGTGGTGTGCTTACCACATTCGTTCCCTGAGCCCTTGTGAATCCGTCCAGCCCCTCCTGGATAGGCACCGGTGCTAGCTCATCCAGTGCTCCAAACGCTCTCCCAATGCTCCGAAGGCCCTCCCTCGCTTTCAGGTGGAGGATTGAATAGGAGGCTACCGAGGCCACCCTGACTTGGAGGGTTGCTCCCATATAATCAATACGTTTCCGCAGCCTACATCCTAAAATTTCTCCACGTGTCCCCAAACCATGCTGGGCTTGCCTGGTTTTAGTGATTTTAGACCCAGAAGGTGATCTCAAGCCTGGCTGGGGTGTTTCTGCACCGCTTCTCAAGCTGGATTGGCTGGAGAGGCCGGGAGCCCCTCTCTGCCTCCTCGTCGCCACCCACCACTGGGTGTTGCAGGTGGCTTCAGCTTTCCCTCCCATGACTGGGGAAGACGCGAGTCACCTCAGCAGCTCCTTTGTTGTAGGGAGTAAGCGCCTGGGGGTGCAGTGACTCCACCTCGTGCTGTAAACTACAGGGTCAGCAGTTGGAAACCCCCACTGACCCTTCGGAGGACGAGGAAACGCTCTGCTCCTGCAGACAGTCACAGTCTCTGAGAGCCGTAGGGTGGTCCAGTCTAGTCCATTCTGGTCCTGTAGGACGGCTATGAGTCAGAATTGACTTGATGGCCGGGAGTTTGGCTATTGGTTTGGTCTATGCAAGTTTTCACTTCAAGTTGCTCCTGCGTAAATCGTAGCTGACGGTGGGCAGCATCGCCCCATAGCTGGTTACACTGCTGTGGGCCTCCCGCACAACTGCAGCTCCAGGCCCCTTCTGCCGCTGTCGAATCCTAATGTTGAAAGAAATTCAGCTCACTCTTAGCTCGGCCAGTGAAATCCGGGAGCAGCAGGTATTTCATCTGCTTGCTTTTGCTTTCCTCCAAAATGGGAAGCTAACAAGAATAGATAAACGGGTACTAGGAATTGTGTGTGGAAGTCAGGAATGTCTTCAGTAAGGGCTGGGAGGCAGTCTGTGTTCCAGTCCATGTTCTCTGTTTAGAAGTTGACTTTTAAATGAGTCTTTATGCTTTGCCACGGAGCAGGGGACAGGATTGTATCAGAGATTGCAGCTCCCTGCCTGGTGTCCCTCCCAGGGGTCGCCTGCTCTTAGCCCTTGACTTTTTCCTCTAGGCATTCCCAAGTCAAAACCCTGGAGTCGCTTTCTTACAGCGATTACATAGTTTTCTTTGAATATCGTTTCTTGGTCCATCCTTGGTCACCTCTCGGGTCTCACTGGTTCTCTCCTGACATTTCCGTGTCTGTCTCCTATGGAGAATGCACTGTTGCTGAGGAAGCTGCCTGGCACACCTCGTGTCCCTCACTCTGCACGGAGGCTGCTCTGGGACCTTGCTGTCCCACCTGCACGGCTCATCTGCGTTTCCTCTTGGATCGATTCGACTCTGTCCTGTGCTGCCCGGTGCGCCTGCTTTAGCACAGCCCCGTGACCCTGCTGGTCACGCCAACAAGGGAGCCCGGCTTCCTAAGGGCGCTGCAGACCTTGTGGGGAGGAGGCGCCTGCTCTCTGCCACTTCCCAGGGTACAGGCCCCGTCTGGCCTCAGACTGATATTAACTGCCTTCTGGCTTTAGGCCAGCGGTTCTCAACCTGAGAGTCAAACGACCCTTTCGCAGGGACTGCCCGATTCATCACAGTAGCAGAATGACCATGATGAAGTAGCTACGACAATAACTGTGTGGTTGCACCCACCCCACCCTCCGGCTAGGAGCCGTGTGAAAGGGTGGAGGACCGCTGCTCTCTGCTTTCCCTTCCATGACCTTCCCGCTGAGGGCCCCTCTCTCGCCTTCAAATGGATACCTTTCCTGTGCATCCTGCCTGCCACGGGGAAGCCCAGGCTCACCTGCACAGAGGACTCGTCGCTCCTGCACCTGTGCCAGGCGCTCCTCCATGGGTGCCCCACAGGGTGGGCAGCACCTCGGGTCCCTGGCCTCGGGGAGGTCGTCCCGGCACGAAGGTGCAGAGACAGAGCTTCGGAGGATGTGCCTGTGCTGTGGGAGAGAAGCCAGGCAGCATGGCTAAGGCGTGGCCGCTGACAGTCGCGGTGGGGCTGTCAGGGACGCAAAGCCCCTCCTCAGAAAAGCTCGCTGCCATCAGCTCAGTTCCACCCACCGTGGCCGTGTAGGACCGAGTTGAACTGACCCTGTGAGGAGCCAGGTTCTCAGTCTTCACAGAAGCAGACAGCCTCCTCTTTTTCCTGGGGAAGCGCTCTTCGGGGCTGCACTAGAGCAGGGCCAGCTCTGAGGAGCCGTTGGGCTAGGAGGGATTGGGAAGTGATGGCCAGCAGGGTGACCATGGGGAAAGGCCGAGGTCAGGGAGCAGAGCCCCAGCAGGGGCTGTGGGCAAGCCCTGCACTTGACTTGTTCTGTGTGGTGGGAGACCTCCCGTGGCCGTGGGTGGCCGGCTTGCAGCTCAGGGACTGTGGCAATGGCAGAGATTCACTGACCAGGAAGGAGTCTGTGATAAGGACCAGGGGTAGGGCCCACCAAGAAGAGTTCCCTGGAGATGGATCACGGGGCTTGTCCTGGACTGCCCTGCTCACAGCTGCTGCTCACAGCTCTGCGCGCTCCTGGAGACCCGTGGCACCCACCCCTGCAAGGCCAAGAACGATCTACAAAGGGCCTCGTAATGTGGGGTGATCTAATGTTTCCATTTTGTTTTATAGACAAATGTGGATGGGAATGTTATTTATGTCGGTTAGGTCAGGTTATTGTTTTTCCAAATGCTCACTTGCTCAATTTTTGGAGTTGCCGTAATTGGTGGTGTCTATTTTCCTGCTCCTTTCAAGGCAAGACCATTAGGCTTCCCCTCGTTTGCAGAATTCCGTGATCCTCACAGCTGACTACACTCAGGCACAGCCTCAGAGGCTCCCTGCCTTCCCGAGATGACAACTTGACTCAGGGTCATTTCTGTCCAGGTTGCTTCAGTGCTTTGCTCCCGGCTGCCTTTTCTCTCCTAAATGCTCCAATCTGTATGTCATGGTTGGCACAATAGAAGGAGAGGCTGAGTATGCGCATAAAGCTGGGGAGGTTTCCTTCGTGTTAGGGAAACTTGTGGAAGGGAGGAAACAGATCCCTCCACACAACACTCTCCCAGAAAGCATGTGCGTGCCTATTACTCCTATAGTGCCGACATGGTGAGGGGCACACAGTTATTTTCCTAAAAATAGAGCATGAGCTCATCGTGTCCTCAAGTCCATGTCACCAAGAACCTCTGTCCGCTTAGGCCTCTTGCCTGTGAGAGGGGTGACGATGGTAACACCTAAGGTGTACGGTGGGGAGCTGACCGTTCAGGGTGCTCTTGCCTGGCTGCTGGCCACTGGGTCCCATGGGGAAATAGTCACCAAACGCCTAGAGATCCGGGACCAAGATGGAGATGAGAGAGGCCACATGTGTGCGGGGTCTTGAGCAAGAACAGGTGGAGGTGATACAGGAAGTGGGGTCATGAGGGCAAGGAAAGATGCGGTGTCTGAGGCTTCTCCAGCTGGTCTCCCATCTGCTGGGCCGTGGGCAGGGCGCACCATCGGTCCCAGGTGCAGTGGGGGGCGTGCAAGCATCTCCTCCTGGCTCGTGCTTCCCGGCAGACTTAGTAAAACAGAGGAGAAAACGCACAGTAGCTAGCACTAAGGATTATTGGCTTGGAAAAACAAACAAAAGCAAAGACGTTTCTCCTGCTCAGAGTTTCTCCTGCCGTTTTTACCAGGAGCATTTGGAGGCGGGAAAATAAAGATAGCCATTAAGCTCGCGGTGCCAGAGATGGCAGTGAACCCTGCCTGGGAGAGTGAAGTGCCCTTGGTCAGGTCTCTGTCAGTAAATGCCCGAGAGGCAGAGAAAGTCCCAGGGCAGACAGCCTCCCTGGTGCATGACTTGGGAGCTCGCCTATTTTCCACGTCAGTGGGGACGTAAGACATCGTTAAGCAGATGCTGCGTTAGGCCAGCTTTTGAGTCGTGTCTTAACTGTTACCTGTGGCCCTCCCCACCCCTCTTGGAAGCAGGGCCATGCCCCTCTAATCAGAATGGACACAGCACAGGCAACCGGGCCTTGTCTGCAGCCAGCTGTGGGGCCTCTGCTTACGCGTCCCGTGAGAGTAGTCCAAAGAACAGACCCTCTACCGGAAGCATGGCCTTAAGGAATAAGTCTGGAAACCGCTTTCCTTTTTCATGGGCACTAGTCACCTGTGAGGTCTGCACTTGTGCTGGGAATTTGGCGTGACCTCGTTAGTCAGCCTCTGCCGGAATCGGTTCTCTCATCTCACCTCAGGGACTGATGTGCACACGTGTACACACTGTAACATTGGATTGCACAGAAGCGCCCCAGAGTTCCCTGCAACCTTCTCCTTCCATAGGTTCTGAGGTTTAAAGAAAATCCAGAAACTGGAACTATGAATTGTGGAAATTAAGAGAGTGGCATGTAAATTGATGACAATAAATAACGGTTTTTTTAAAAAAGAAAATCAAAGTGGAAAAGAACTGTTTTATTCCTACATCCAAAATTGATCGAAAACTGAAGTTAGCTTGCTGGAATAAATGCAGGGAATTTTTCAGAAGCTCACCATTACCATCGGATTTCCATTTTCATAGCCATCGCTCACCTTAGGGATGTCTTATTCCAGAGCAGTGGGGTGGGGATGACGCTGGTCTTCAGAGGGGAAGGACAGAGCAGGTATTGGAATAGAGGGCCAGTGTTAGGAAGTTCTAGGCTAAAAGGAGAGCACATGAGATCATTGCTGGACCTTAGGGGTGAGCTGGAATGGTGGCGATCGGAGAGGGCAGAGGAGACTTGGAAGCGATGATCCTGCCCAGTAAAGGTTGGCACGGGGGGGGGGGGGGTTGGGACGAGTGCAGGGGCTTGGAAGAGCACCCTGGGTGGTTGTGTGCGGAGAGGACAGGACAGCTGCGCTCTGAGAGGGGGTGGTGTGAGGGACAGTGTGGTGACCAAGTTTGGAACTTATTACTGCGGGCTCGGGGTGCAGGTGTAAAAGCAGAAAGCAACATCAGAAGTGAGCATAAGGCAGGTGGTGAGTCAGGCAAGCTGGCCGACAGTGTCACGTACAACCCGCAGGTGGCCACAGCCAGTACTGGCAGCCGTTCCAACTGACTGAGAAGCTTCCAAAAGTGTGGGAAATGGAGTTTAAAAGAACAGATGCTTTCTGCACACTTTCTGAAGCCCCCTCCATTGCCCACCTCAGTCTGAATACTTTTCTTTCTCTGTTAGAGCAAATAGAAGACACAGCCTTGCATCTATTCGTGTCTTAAGAAAAATCTAGGGTGAAGTGTCTTCTTCTCTGATCTTTGATCTCTGCTTTCTGCCGTGCAGGGAGCCCACTCAGCCGCTACTCAGAGCCTGCCAGCTGTTCCCAGGAGAAAGAGATGGCTGTCTGCGGCCTTGGCCATCCTGGGTGGCAGCTCTGTTATGTCCTGTAGGGTCACTGGGGGTCACTGCAGTGGGCTTCCAAAAGTTGGCGGCAAAGTTCCATTTTATTTTCACTCCATTTTCGAAACCACACACCTTTGGAAGCGAAGCCCTGTGTTGGAAGCAACCCTGTGCCACTGAGGGTGCAGAGCAAGACGGCAGTGGGTGAAGCACCCAGTTTCCTTCCAATTCTGACCCCTGATTTCTGCAGTCCACAGCAGGAGCGTCACTATTGGCTAATGCCTCACCTCTGACTCTCATGACGTCACCTTTGTCTGTAACCAATCAAAACATGGCTCCTTTTGGGATGCTGGGTGGCCTTGTTCCAGTGACCATGCCCTTCCAGTTTCCCCTGGAGCTCCTCGGCTTCGGAACGGACTCAGCTGGAGCGACAACCACCTCGGGATCTACCTCAGCCGCCTTCCACCACAGCCTCACGCAGAGTAAGTGGGCCCTGAACACTGCGGGGCACCCTGTGTGACCAGGCGGGGCGAGCCCCTCCCACCAGCAACAGGTGTGAAGCCAGCGCAGTAATGAAGACAAGGGTTTTGTTGTGTTTCTGTTTGCTTTCCCAAACACCTGACTTTATCCGGCACATGATCAGTCAAATTCCTGGTGTCCGGCATTCCTTTTCCCGTTTTTTTTTCAACGAGCCATATGTCCCCTCCGTAATGCACTTCCTGCCGAGAGACCGGCATGGTTGCCGGGTGGTTTGCGTGCTCACATTCCCTCAGGCGCCGTGGGAGACAGCGCTGCGGCGGGCTTCTGGAAAGTTAACAACTGGGAGGCCTGCTGGGGCCAGTTATGGTCTATCCTGTGGGGCGGCAGCTAGGCAGAATCAGCTGGATGGCCACCTTTTTTAACACACACACAGGAGCTTTGAAAAGTTGGTAGAATACTTGCACTGCCTTCTAATA
Organism: Tenrec ecaudatus; assembly: GCF_050624435.1. Taxonomy (NCBI): domain Eukaryota; kingdom Metazoa; phylum Chordata; class Mammalia; order Afrosoricida; family Tenrecidae; genus Tenrec; species Tenrec ecaudatus. The sequence goes on from NC_134538.1 coordinate 157,348,246, forward strand.
AACACTTTTTCAGACTTGTTGAAGCCCCTCGTGTGTACATCCCAGGTGAAAATCTACGTCGGGGCCGCGCTCCCATTGGGTGCGCAGTGTGTGTGCCAGCAAGGACCCCTGCGGTCCTGTGGAGAGGGTGCTGACTCATCTCTTCCCTCCCTTCCAGATTTACTAAAGGGTTTACAGCCGGGAGCCCAGCACGCAGCACCACTGGCCCACTCCCCACTGCCTGCCCACGCACAGCAGACGTTTCACGGTAAGAGCCACAGGTGCCCGCCGCCCGAGCCCAGTAAGTTACAGCCCTCTCCACTCCTGGAAAGCCTGCTGAGCAGGAGATGGCTGTGGGCAGCACTCACGTGAATGACCAGCCTTCAGCGCGCAGACGCACATCTGCATGGTCCCTACTCTCCCCTGAGTCCCAGCTTGTAACCCCGGCGTCCTTGCAGCCCAGCTGGCTGGGTAGGACAGGTTGTTCTTAGTAACTTGAGGCTAGGTTTAGGTTCTTGTTGGCACGAGCAGGTGGTGGCGCTGCGGTCCCTGTGGCCTAGGGAGTTAACCAGGCACTGGTATGGACCGAGGAACAGCCCATCCATGTGAGTGTCCTCACTGTATGAGTTGAAGCCAGCGCCAGCACACTTTTTTTAAACATTGTATTAGGGGCTCATACAACTCTTATCACAATCCACACATATACATACATCAATTGTATAAAGCACATCCGTACATTCTTTGCCCTAATCATTCTCAAAGCATTTGCTCTCCACTTAAGCCCTTTGCATCAGGTCCTCTTTTTTTTTTTACCCTCCCTCCCCACTCCCCCCTCCCTCATGAGCCCTTGATAATTTATAGATTGTTATTTTGTCATATCTTGCCCTATCCGGTGTCTCCCTTTCCCCGCTTCTCTGCCATCCGTCTCCCAGGGAGGATGTTACATGTGGATCCTTGTAATCAGTTCCCCCTTTCCAACCCACTCACCCTCCACTCTCCCAGCATCATCCCTCACACCCCTGGTCCTGAAGGTATCATCCACCCTGGATTCCCTGTGCCTCTAGCTCCCATATGCACCAGTGTACAACCTCTGCTCTATCCAGTCCTGCCAGGTAGAATTCGGATCATGGTATTTGGGGGGAGGAAGCATCCAGGATCTGGGGGAAAGCTGTATTCTTCATCGGTACTACATCGCACCCTGATTGACCCATCTCCTCGCCTAAACCCCTCTATGAGGGGATCTCCAGTGACCGACAAATGGGCTTCGGGTCTCCACTCTGCACTTCCCCCTTCATTCACTATGATTGATATATGTATATATTGCATGACGCCTTATACCTGGTCCCTTTATCACCTCATGATCGCACAGGTTGGTGTGCTTCCATGTGGGCTTTGTTGCTTCTGAGCTAGATGGCTGCTTGTTCACCTTTAAGCCTTTAAGACCCCAGACACTATCTCTTTTGATAGCCGGGCACCATCAGCTTTCTTCGCCACATTTGCTTATGCACCCGTTTGTCTTCAGCAATCGCATCATGGAGGTGTGCAGCCAATGATACGATTTTTTGTTCTTTGATGCCTGATAACTGATCCCTTCGGGACCACTCGATCACACAGGCTGGTGTGTTCTTCCATGTGGGCTTTGTTGCTTCTGAGCTAGATGACCGCTTCTTTATCTTCAAGCCTTTAAGACCCCCAGACACTATCTCTTTTGATAACCGGGCACCATCAGCTTTCTTCGCCACATTTACTTGTTCACCCGTTTCGGCTTCAGCAGTTGTGTCAGGAGAGTGAGCATCGTAGAGTGCAAATTTAATAAAAGAAAGTATTCATGCATTGAGGGAGTGCTTGAGTAGAGGCCCAAGGTCCTTCCGCCACCTTACTACTAAACCTTTAAATATAGACACATAGATCTATTTCCCCATCCTCATATATATATTTGCATGTACATATTTTTGTCTAGACCTCTATAAATGCCCTTTGACTCCTAGCTCTTTCCTCCATCTCCCTTGACTTTTCTCCTGCCCCACTACCACTCTCCGTCCCCACCTGGGTTACAGCTATACCTCTTCTTTTTTTTTTTCTATACCTCTTCTTTACGTAACCTTACCCTTAATCATTCCCTACCAGGCCTGCCACTCCCCCCTCACTACCTTTTTGGGTCCCATGTTGTTCCCTTGTCCCTGTGTTTGTTAACACCACTTCCTTACCCCCCCCACCTCCCCCTATCCCAAGTCCCCCCGGAACTGTCGGTCCCATTGTTTTTCCTCCAGATAGTTCATCCAGCCTGTCTTATTCAGACAGACCTGTGGAGACAATAATATGCACGGAAACAAGACAGAGGAAAGCAAAGCAACAGTATACAACCAGACAACAAAACAACAAAAACAAACCACTGACAAAGAACAAAACTAAACACATCAAGAAAGAAGAGCTTGTAGTTAGTTCAAGGATCGTTTGTTGGCCCTTAGGAGTGTTTTCCAGTCCAGTCTGTTGGGGCACCACGCCCTGGCCCCAAAGTCCACTTTCAGCATTCCCTGGGGACCTTGCCACTCCGTTGCCAGCACACTTTAATGCAAGGACCAAATAGTAAATATTTTCGGTTTCACAGGCCGTGTTATTTCTTGGCAGCGGCTCAAAGCTTCCACTTTAACGTGGCAGAGAATGAGTGTGGCTGGGCCCCACCAAGCCTAAGTGATAGACATAAATTGTGTCCAGAGGAGCCTGGGGCTGCGATTTGCTGGATTCCAGGCTAAAGGACTTTCACTATCCAGTTTGTATAAAGGTGATTTACTTTGTTAATTAACCAACCCTTTGAGCAAAACCCCACTTAAAAATACCTTGCCATGTTTCTCATTTAACTTTCCCTTAGCGCATAGGTGACTGCTGTCCACTGGCTGCCACACTGGCTGCCAGACAGCCGGCTCATTAGATGGTCTCCCGGAAGTTACTCTCCTGGAACAGTCGCCTTGTCTCCATGGTGTGCTTCTCTGTCTGTGCTTCCATGGCTGCAGCAGGCTCCGTGGCGTGTGTGCTCTCCCACACGTGGGCTCCGTGGTTGGCATGTGGTGGTCTGCGCCTCTCCACTCCACCATCCATGCCTTGGCCTCAGATTCAGCCAATGTCCCATCTCAGACCCTTCCAGGGCTTTGCCTTGACTGCCTTTTAAAAAACACCCAATGACCCTACGGCAACACTGTGCTCCTGCTTCTCTCCAGCCCGGGCTTTGCCCATTACCTAACCCACACCCACTGCCTTCCAGAAGTTTGTGACCCACAGTGACCCTGCAGGACAAAGAACTGCCTCTGTGCTTTCTGAGCCTGGAGCTCTCTGTGGGGGTAGAGAGCCCCCACCAGCCCGTGCTTAGTGGAGGCTAAGTGGAAGACTATGTGTTTCCTTCCAAGACACCAAAGCTGCATGTGTTCCTGGTGGCTCATCTTCCCTGTTACACCAGGGAGGGCCTGGCTCGGACTCAGCTGTACCTCATTTACATAAGTGATTAAGAATTAATTGCCTAGTGGGACTGGAGGAAAGAAAGTAACAGGAAATAGAGGAAAGAACCAGGAGGCAAGAGATATTTATAGATAGGTCTGAGTACATTTTTTTTATGTTAAGTAATACAAACAAAAAAATGTATTACAGTAGCAGATGGAAATTTGGCCTCTACTTAAGTCTCCCTCAATGCAAGAACACTTTGTTCTAATAACCTGGCATTCTATGATGCTCACCTTCCTGACACAATTACTTAAAACAAAGCAGGTGCGTAAGCAAATGTGGTGAAAAAAAGCTGATGGTGCCCGGCTATTACAAGATTTAATGTCTGGCATCTTAGCTTGAAGTTAAACCAGCGGCCATCTATCAGGGAAACAACAAATCCCACATGGAAGAAGCACACCAGCCTGTGTGATCATGAGGTGTCAACAGGATCAGGTATCAGGCTTCAGAAGACCCAAAACATGTAATCGTACCGATGTGACAGAGACCCAAAATCATCTGTAGACAATTGGACATCACCTCACAAGGGGCTTACAAGGAAGGGATGAGTAAGCCAGGAGGCAGGATACCTCTGACAAAGTACACAACAGTCCTGTGGTTCTTTAATGTTTCCTACACGCCAATGTCATGACCCCAGTTCTGCGTTATAATCTGGCTAAACTGGAGAATGTCCCTGGGTACACATGAGCTCTTGACCCACAGAATCCAGGACAGCCAAACCCTGTAGGAAATGTAAAAGGAGTAGTGATACCACGAGGGCAGGGCGAGAAAGGGGAAACCGATCTCAATGATTGACCTATAACCCATACACATGCCACCCTCCACCTCCCACAGAGACGAGCAACAAAGTGGGTGAAGGCAGACAAAGGATGATGTAAGATAGGAAAACAAAATTTCAAATGTATCAAGGGTTCACAAGGGTGGGCGAGGGAGGGGAGAAAAGGAACTGATGCAGAGGACTCGAGGAGAAAGAAAATGTTTTGGAAATGATGATGGCAGCATAAGAGCAAAGGTGTGTGACACAACTGATGTGTGGATTGTGATAAGAGCCCCCCATAAAATTATTTATTTAAAAGAATTGTCAGTGCTGTGGTAAGGAAGTCCACTCCACTTGCAAGAAATGGGGGTTCACCTGCCTTCTAAAGACACCCATAGACACAGGTCCCTTGCAGATGGGCGTTGGCGCTTTGGCTCCTTCATCGTCCTCACCACACTGCACCTTTGGCTGTAGGGGAGGGGCTCCTGTGGTGGCGTCTGTGTCTCAGCCTTCTCACCATGTGCTCATCCGCAATGAGGATGCAGGTGACCCCGCCACGTCCTCTATCAGAGCTGGCTGCTGTGCTGCTTGCCCCCCTCCCCATCCACCCTTTGTCTTTCTCAGATGGAGGCCAAAGTAAAGGAGACACTAAACTCCCGCGGAAATCTCAGTGACGTCCCTGCGAGCAGAGGGCAGGCGGCACTCGACTGGCTGGTGGGCGCTACGTGAAGGGGCTACTGCTGCTGCTGCTGTCGATGTTTACATTCTCCCGTCCCGGGCACTGTGGGGAGGAGGACACGCGCAGGCGGGCCTGGATGAGCGCCAGGTGCCGAAGGAAGAGCAGCCTCCCTCCGTGCAGTCTGCGTCCTCTGCCTCTCCAAAAGAGAGTCCCAGTTACCACACAGACTGGGTGGTCAACCCCACAGAAGCTCAAGTTTGCCTTTCCCAGGGGAGGAAGCAGAAAGGGAGAGGATGGGTGGGCTTGGATCTGGGCACTCCCAGGTGAACCCCGGGGCGAGGCCCATGTGTCACGAGTAGTGGTCCTGTCTGTGAGTGGACTGTGCAGCACATCTGCCACGTTAAACATTGGTGACACCCCCCCCCCCATCTGATCTCAGATGGCACTCCCCAGAAATCCTGTGCAGACTTGAAGCTTCTTCCCCGGGTGCTGCAGAACGGTGGGTGGGGGGCTCTCCAGGGGGCTCACTCAGCACAGTGTTGTGGTTACTGAGCCCCTCCGTGTCTGAGGTCAGACAAAACCTAGATGGCCCCTTCCTGCCAGGCTCCATCGCATCTGCCGCTCAGAACGGGCACGTCCCCCTTTCGTTCGGGTCAGGTGTGTGTCTGCTGGCGACTGGTCCGGAGCCACATCCTCAAGCTTCACACATGGTCGCATCTACACTTTCTCTTAAGAGACGGCGATCCTTTGCTTCAGGGCCGGGCTTGGGTGCTCTGAGCCCTCGCAGCCCAGCCCGCACCATTGATGGGGGCCCGCCCGCCTCCCTTGGGCCCCTCAGCACACAGCCGCGGCCGGTGCTCTCTGAGCGCTCGGCGCACTGCACACACTGCATCCGCAGTTTGAATCCTCAAGGTGGAATTCAAAGGGAGGAGTTACCGTAGGATGAAGAGATTATTTTTGTAACTGTCACAGTAGTTTGCTGTGCATTCGTGTGGCAGAAAGGTCGGCGCCGTTAGAAATCTCACAGCTTTACTGACGTTAGTGTGAACGTCAGCTCCGCGTCCTCTGGATGCACCGGGAGGGGCTTGTCGTTCTGTTCAAAGGTGTTTTATTTGATTGTTCACTTTGTCCTCCTCCTCCTCCTCTTCTCTCTAGTCCCTCCTTTTCTCTCTATTTAGACTTGGGGCAGGCGCTTTGCTGGGTCTGTGTATAATGACAGGCTAGCCCAAAAGCAGCAGAGAAAGGAACAAAGCCTGAGCAGCGTCCAGCGAGTCACAGCCACCTTCTCGTCACACATCACCCGCTGCCACTAAGTTTATTTAAATGGAAGTATGTATGTGATGCTTTTTTTCTGTTGTAAACAGATGTCCCAGGTAACTGGGACTGTGAATGAATTTCCACGGATCTGTTTGGATCTCTCTGCCTTTACTTTGCCTTCAAAGTCAAGTTGGCTGCTTCAGGGCAAAAGAGCTAGCAAATAACTGAAAACTTTAGTTCCAAGAACTTGTTACAGTTAAAGGAAGGGGTTATTTCAAAGGAATCGTGGCTATAATTTCTTGCTGCTAACAGTTTAGCTTACCAGTGAAACAAAGAGGTATGTGTGGCCGAGGGGCAGTGGGTTCCCGCCGAGAGCTTTGACTTGCATTGGGCGTGTGTCTGATGAAGGCTTTGGCGTTAGCTTGTTTTTAATTCTGGAAGCTTGCCAGTTCTTGGTTTGTTCCAGGGGAGTGGCCCTCCTGCCTGAATGTCTGTGCTAGTGTGACCGGAGCTCTTCTTCAGATACCAGGAGGGAGGTCAGGTCTTTCCTGAGCGCTCAATGTTAACCTGTCGGCCTGCTGATCACTGTGCGCACACACGCACACCCCTAGGTGGAGTGTGTGCATGCACATGTATATGTATATAGGTAAACAGAAATGCATTGTGGATTCAGATCTAGAAATGGTATTGATTTCTTAGCCCACCAATCCCGAATCATGCAGATCCCTACTAACTCCTTTCCTTATTGTTTAGGGAAAAACCCGATGAACTGTCCACCCGTCCTGCGCTCCACCCCCTCACCCCCCACCCCCCGTATTGTACTCGTCCCAGGTCTGGCTCTGAGAAGTCCACGGGAGTGGAGCTGATGTTTTTCTGTCTTAAGGTATTGTTGCCTGAAGAGCTTCTGCCTGGCCCGAGCCCTCCCAGCCTCTCCATCCCATCCACCCTGTCGCACCTCCTTGCGAGCATGACCCAGTGTGGTTGGGGCAGGCGCCAGTAGGAAATGCACACCTGTTCCTTTCTCCCTCACCATCGACACGCCGCGTCTGCTCATGGGCACCTCCCTCTGCTGGTTTCCTCACTGGAAAACACGCGGAAACTGGTTCACTATCGCACAGACTTGTGAGTCCCACTGTATTTTTGCACTTGAAAGTAAAAGTCCAGTCGTGTTCTTGAGTACGATGGTAGGTAGCTTCTAGCATTTTAAGGCCAGAGTGATGCGTGTCCTAGAAAGCATTAGCCCCGTCGGTGCCAGGAAGAGGCCCTGGGCACAGCCACTCCTGTCCCCAGTCTCGGGGTTCATGATGCAGGAAGATGAAGCCGTTTGTTCTCAACTGTCTGTGTTTCACATTGCCTTCGCCGTGGTAGCAGCTTTTACTGTGCATGCACATTACTCCTCAGTATTCATAAGCAATAATGGTCCTCGGCGCTGTCCCCAGAGACGCTGCCAGGCCACAGGCAGAGACTGTCGGGGGCCAGGTGCCAAGCCAAGCCCGTTCAGAGCCTCCAAAGTGAATGCAAGCAATAAGGCTCCGCACACATCGAAGCCGTTGCTCTCCCTGCCTCTGCCGCCGAGGGCTCTAACCAAGCCAGACCAGGAACATGGGGCCTGGCAAGAAGCTGACCCCCTAGACACAGGCTGGTCTCCCCTGAGGACGTCCTAGGGTCAAGTTAGCACATCCTTTTGTGAGTGCCACCCCGTCCATTGATACTGGGATCCGAGCAGCACTGTCCCCTCACAGACATCCCATCGGGCTTGTGGTAGCAGATTCGGAGGTGAAGAGCTTGTTTGAAGACTGCATTGGACGCCTGTTTGGAAACAATATACTGGAAATTATTTTAACCCAGGATATAGCTCACCCCACCCCCACCCAAAAAAGGGTGGAGGGGAAAAAACATCTTTTTTTGCTTTCACATGCAGAGTTAGGAAGGGCAGACGCCCTACTCTCCTCAGGCCGCCCCCTCCCCTCGATCCAGTTTGGGGACTTTATTTTAGAAGTGTACCACAGAGACACCGGACCGGCCCCTTCATTCTGGTCCGTGTCGGCTTTGCATTTCTGTGTTTAATTTTTGATTTTTTTCGTTGGAGGTAGAAGGACGAGGAAAACAAACCTGAGAAGGTCCCTGGGCTTCGGCGCTGCATCTCCCAATGTCCTGCTCCCAGGGGACACTTTGACTTCTGTTCTGCTAGTGTGGTGGGTTTTGTTGGCTTGCTAGACTTTTGTTTTAGCCGAGAGGGCTTTTGCTTTTGTAATGAAGCCGAAAACTAATAAGGATATGTTATGCAATTTAATTTTATAAAAGTTTGAGGGGAAAGTCCAACCCTTTGTAAGTCATTTCCTAGCTCTGGTAAATGCAGGCCTTTGTCTTAAGTGCCTTTTTCTTTCTTTGGCCCTCCTTTTGAAGTAGTTCTCAGATATCCCGAAGTCCAGGCCGATGAGTCAGGGATTCAGGAGGAAGCTGAATCTCAAGCTTGCCTGTGGTGCACTGTGGTGTCCTGCGCGCACGTGCGTGTGCTGTGTGGTGTGTATCTGTGTGTGAGGACAGGTCGCTGCTGCTGCTGTGTTTGCAGAGCTCCCGCGAGTTTCTTCCGTCGTGTAGTCCCTGCCTTCCCGGAGCCCGCCATCCTCTGCGCTTCAGGACCTGTTGGTGTGAGTGGGCAGGACGCTCGTACACAGATAGGCACATGTGTATAAAACGAGGGTCGCTGTGAGTCGGAATCGGCCTGAGTGGGCAGAGAGCAAGCCGCTTGTTACCAGAAAGTCACTCGAGTAGACTCCTTGACTGTTGGGGCTGTCACCCCGTCCTGTGGCCACCAAGGTTGCCCGCGTCCTCTAAGAGCAACCACTGCGAGAGCAGTGTCTGTTGTGCGTCCAGCTGGTTTGGGCACTGGGTTGGGCTGTGGTCAGGGCGACAGTGTGCAGGAAGCTGGCAGCGTGGTCATTCAAGGTGCCTCCGGCTTCCCTCCAGCAAGTACGGGTGCTGCTCAGGCCTGCTCCGAGCCTGTGAACAGTTAGCACAGAGGGAAGAGGACTGCGGCCCCTGAGAAGGCACCGACACTCAGCACATGGCTGTCTGCCAGGTGATCCCACCCTGACTGAGCCTGACTTCCGGCCCATACGTTTCTCCCGTGAGCAAAATACCCTGGCTCGGCATGCAAGAGTTCCTGGTTTCTTGTTGACAACAAGCACAGCAAGGGCGCCTGGAAGGAGCCAGCCATCCAGACCCAGTGCGAGTCCCTCTCAGGCCTAATCCTTGTCAGTAGCATTGACTTTGGGAAGAGGAAGCTGGTAGCCCCGAAGGAGGAAACAGAGCTCCTGGCGGTGACATCTGCTAGAGCTCGGTCACAGCCTCACTTGGACTTTGGGGCTCTCTGTGTCCCTCTAGAGCTCCATGCAACCCCATGCCTCAGGTTACCCATCAGAGCAGTGGCCATGAGTGTTCACCTACCTCCTGGGGATCTCAGAGACTTTACTATTTCAGAGTTTTTTAATAGATGCCCTATATAATTAAAAATAGCATTATCATCTTACAGAGAATAAAAATGTTTCCTTCGCCCTGAAGTTTTAAAAAGAGTCACTGGAATTTTGATTCAGAAACACATTTGTTGTTTATGCGAGTGCTGTGTGTGGTATGGTCCAGCGGATGTGGGTGAGGAAGCACCCCTGTGCTTGCGGGTTGACGGCTGGGCTGGTGTCCCCGTCTTGCCGGTGGCTTGTCTGGCACCCGTGCAACAGAAAGGCCGAGAGACTGTTTCTTGGAGGCCGTGGTGAGCCTGACATTTAGCTGCTGGCCTTTCCAGTTCCTCAGCCCGACCTCCTTAAACCCCTTTTCGGGATGGACCGCTGGCCCTCAGAAGAAGCGGGGCTCCCTGTGCTCCTGTGAGTCAGAGGTAGGCACTGCACGTGGTCTGGGCCACAGGTTTCCATCCTGATGGAGGCGGCGGGGGTGGCTGGGGACGGCCTCGTTCGTTGGTGCTGCGTGCGGAACGCCGGTCCTTGGGTGGGTGTTTCTGGCTTGCAGTGTGCGGTGCATTTCCGGGTTCGGAGGCAAGCAGGTGAATGACCGGCCAGCTCCCAGGCAGGTGCAGCTGGGCTTGAACTGGCCCAGTTCTTCTCTGGTGATAGTTGCTTTTGTCATTTTTAGGCCCTGGAGCGGGGAGGGGTTGTTTTTCCAGGTAAGGCCTTAGTTCATAGCCTCTCAATATCAACTATGCAGATAAACATAGTCTTTATTTTCCACTCGAATCTACATTTTCCTGGTTTGTTTTGTTTTTATTTTTAAGTAATAAATGTTAAGACTGCTACCCAAAGAAACAAAAAGCGTCAGGTTTTGTTGAATGTGTGTTTCACCAGAGAAAAGGGAAGAGAGGCAGAAGACAGAGCTGTTCCGCGTGTCTGTCCCAAAGTAGGAGCCTGTGGCCACGTGCTTATCTTTCGGGCTTCAGGGTAAGGCCGACGAGACTTTGGTTCCACAGTCCCGATGGCTGGGCTGTGAGGCCCCACCTTCTGAACCCCTTCCTCCCTCCCTGGAACACCTCCCCGGTACCCCCCTGGTATTGGCGGGTTCCAGGCTCTGCAGCTGGCATTTCTACAGCCTGTTGGCAGCCCCACGGGCAGGAACTTGGAATTCCCTTCAGGCTGCCTTGGAAGAAGTTCCGTTTTTCTCTCAGGCTCCAAAGCACCATTGGCCTGAAAAGTTGCCCCCCATGATTCCGTCTTTGTATTGGGAACTCCACCATCCCGTCTGGTGCGGTGTGGATGCAGACTGGAGACACTTGTCCCCGCAGTTGCCCATACGTGGCAGTCGGCTCGGAGGTCAGCTGTATCACTAAGGAGGCCTGTCTGCCCAGGGCTTGGCATCACAGGTGACGGGCAGTACTTTTCCTCCCCTCCTTTGTTGTCAAGGAGCGGGCTGGAGGCTGCAGTTGGGCGCTTCCTCTGGGTAGTGGGCGAAGTTGTTCCGTTAAAGCTCGACTGGGCTTTTGCATGGGGCACCACCTCACCATGTGTCCCTGGACCACCCTGATATCCAGAGCCCAGTCAGATAGACCTGTGACCCCTCATGCCCATCTTTGGTTCTCCGAAAACACTCCATGCCAACTGCACCCCGGTCTGGCTCCTCGTAACCTCATGCTCCTTTCTCTTCCTCGGGTTTCAAAACATTGCCCAGGGACTGCGCCATCTACCCACAGAGACCCCCTCAGCCTGTCCGTCCCCAGCTGTGTCCCAGCAGTCCCAGATGCACCCCTCCTTCCCGCCAGCCCCGCTAGCCATGGCTGTTTGCATGCCTGCACTACCAAGAGCCCCTGCCCCCGCCCCCAGTGAGGGCCACAGGCAGGAGGGTGGGGAGAGGGACACTGGGGAACAGGTTTCACATAAAAAACTCACTGCCGGCGAGTTGGTTCTGACCCAGCGTGGTAACCGCGGGGCCTGCTGAGCTACTGCCACGCCAGTCCAGCAGGTCTCAGAAAGCCGCAGGGGCAGTTCCAGTCTGTCCCGGAGGGGCGCTGTGACCGGTTCGTGGGAAATTTTGGCTAACTTTGTAAGTCACAGCGCTAGCCAAGGAGGTAGCAGTTGGAGGTCGGCAGCTGAGAACGACGGGAATGGTCATTCCGTTCAGGCCTGTGGGAGTCTCTAAGCTGGGGTGGCCCTGGTTTGGTCTGGAATGGGGGGTGTGGCTCCACGGTCCGTCCACTGTGGCCTCCAGGCAGAGAATACAGGCGCCCTTTGAAGACTGTCCTTGAGCTAGGATTTCACTCTGAAAATTTCACAAAAGCAAAAGGGTCGTTGATGGAAATCTGTGCATCTGGGGCTACATGTAGGCAGGAGGGAGGCCCTGTGCTCCCCTGTGCTGAGGGGCACCACGGAGGGGCTTGGGGGGCTCCTGCTGTCATCAGACCTGAGCGCAGCGGCTGATGTGGGTGTGAGGTCAGCATGGGTCCCAACCCTGGCCAGGCGGAGGTGGGACTTCAGGCACCCCCACCTTCCACAGCTGCTGCCTGCCCTGCTCCAGGCCAGGGGAGCAGCACCCACCTCTGCCCACACCCGCTGGCAGAGGTATGGTCCCACTTGCCCGAGGGGATATACTGTAATTTAAGAAAGTGTGTGACTTACTATTTTGGGATTTTTCTTTTTTCTCCTTTAAAAACTGGACCTGAACACAGGCTTTGAGTTGATGTTTGTAATAATCTCAGGACCTGAAAGATTGTAGCATTTAGTGTGTCTTAAAAATTATGTACTGTACCAGCCATGGGTTTTTGTAAATATACCTGTCTCCCTTTTTTGTATTATTTTAGTAAAAAAATAATAATAATAAATTTAAATAAAAGAGTGTTGAGGATCTATGGGTGGGCACGGGTGTGTGCATGGGTACGTGTGTGGCTCTCGGGGGTGAATTGGTGCTTGTGAAATTCCCAGCTCTGATGGAGCCGGAATGTGGACAGGCTGCTGCCACCCAAGGGCCCCTGCCCTGAGCCCAGGCCACTCCCTGGGGCCTGCTCAGCAGCCCGTCCAGTGCTGGGTGGGCCTGAGGCGCCTACAGCCAAGAGCCTTCTCTGGGAGTTGCTGTCCTCTATTTTTCAAGCAGTTAAATTTTTTAACCAAAAAAATTAAAATCAGATCTTCATTTTTTAAACCATGATGAATTTTGGAAATGAGAGGGAGGGCTGAGACATTCCCAGCCGGAGCCCAGGGGGTCCTCCCTCCCCGCAGGGCTCCTCTCCCTGGCAGCAGCCAGGGTCACACTCTGGGACTCCCTTTCAGCCCGTCTCAAGCCCGCACCCCATTAGCCTGCGTGGAGACGCTGCCGTCAGTAGCAGGTTGTTTCATGAGTGCTTCTTCTTTTGTATGTGTCCCGTGTTTGTCGTGTCAAATAAAGAGAAGTGTACATACGACTCTGTGTCTGCCGCATTACTGGTGACCTTAGCTGTGTCACATCCGTCCTCGATCTGTAAGAGCCTGTCACAACGCTGTGGTCCTTGGCTGGCTGGTTGGTGTGCGGGACAGAGCAGGAGAGCGATGGGACTGGGTGGTCTGGGAAGACAGTGGCTGGTCCTGAGCTGGGCTGGAGGCTCTGGACATCTGACGGGAAGAAACCGGACTGTAGGCGTATGCGTACGTTGGGGTTAGCGGAGAAGGCCTGGGTATGTGTGTGTCCCCCTGCCCCCCACGTGTGTATAGTGCTTCCAGGTCAGGATCAGCATGCAGGGTGGAACTTTTCCTGCAAGCATGTTTCTGTGCCCCAGTCTCTGGAGACAGGGCTCTCAGAAACTCATTTCTCCATGAAAAGAGCAGAAAGAGAGAACCTCAGAAAGCCCCTTGGGGTGGACGAGGGGCAGGACAGGCTATAAATACCCGCAGTTTATTGGAGAAGCAATTGTCTACACAGAAAGACATGCAGGACAAACAGCCAGAAATTGCAGGGGTGGTGGCCTGGGTGCCTCTCCTGCTTCGTCCTTTTCCTTGACTGTGTTTCCAGGACACTGCCACCGAGGTGCGGAGAAGACTTTCCAAGAGGCCTGGTCCTGGCCTGTAGGGACGGCATGGGCTTCACAGAAAGATTTAAATGTAAGGACAGCCTTGCTGAAGTGTGTCTTGGTGATAACCCCTTAATGCTGTATTGAAGGGACAAATTAAGTGGTCGGCTAGCCGTGTTTTCAGGAGCCCAGTGGATTAAGTGTTGTACAGTTTCCCCACCCGCTGCTTCGTGGAGAACGAGGTTGCAGTCGGTCGGTCTCCTTCAACCCAAAGGGCCAAGCTCTTCTCTCCTAGAGGTTGGAATAGACAGCACTGGGTTTGGTTGGGAGTGGTTGGTTTTTTTCCTCCAACATTTCAGCATCTTGTAACTATATAATATTAATATATTAAAGGTACCAGTGTTAATAAAATATTGGTAAACCCTATTAAAAATTACTCTTCATGTAAGCCTTCCCCATATGAGCATGATAAACACGAGAAACAGATGTTATTCTTCAAGTGCCTGATAGAGGCTCAGTCACAAGATAAAAACATTACCAGTTAACACATGAAAAACGTCCACTCAAAAAGGAACATGTTCATGCACATTAATACAGGGCGGACATTATGATGCCAAGGTGGCAAAAACAAAGCCACCATGAAATTTCACATGGAGCGCAGTTGGTCCTGTGGGTCAAGACAAATTTTACCTCTTCCTACCCTGTCACTCTTATTTTTAATTCTAGGAACTTTTGCTGAATGAAGACTGAGATTTGTGTACAAGAAATCCTTGTCGGTGATGTTGACAATACCAAGAAATGCAAATAGAGCAACCGTGTCCCACTCGTCGGAGAGGCCGCCGTACGACCTCCCCTTCGAGTGGTTACTCGAGGTTACTGCCGTGGAAAGTGCTTTTGGGGGGACACCATCTCAACCTCCTGTTGCTGGTCTCCATCCCGACGTGTCTGTCTGTGTCTTAAGACTTACACGTCCCCTTTAAAATTTTTTTTCTTTATTTTTTCCCCTTTAAATTTTAAAAAAGTTTTTTGTGTATTAAATTTCAAAAGTATTTTACTCTGGTGTCATTCTAGTGTTGTCAGATCCATACACAAACGCATGGAAAATAGAGTCCTGCCTTCAGGGCGGGCAACACACTTCAAAGTTACAGCAGCAATTAATTTGTCATTGAAAACCACAAAAAATGGTCATGGTTCTTTCCAAGCTGTTTTATTATTCTACATTAATGTAACGTTTTTAAAAATAGATGTGCTCTGGGAGTTGGGTTTTAAAACATAGAGCCACAGAGGAAGCAAGCAGATAAGCAGTTCTGTAGAGTTGAATGAGCATCAGAGGTCCAGAAAAGGTGGGTCTTCCCAGAAGGGCGTAGAGAAAAGAGGAGCATCTCTTAAACTTGGCCATCAGAGCCCAGCGCTGGCTGGAGCACATGGCTGTGGTTGGTTCAGGAGCGTGTCGGGGCAGCCAGCGAGAGAACAGGAAGCACATTGAACAAACAGCAGTCCGCTGTTTAATTTCTATAGACTTATTCTAAGGGGGGGGGATTGGATGTGTACAAGGACTTGTCCCTGCTGGTCATGAGTTGGAAGCAGACTAATAGAAGTTAGTATTTAAAATAACACTAAATGACCAAGATACCCATATTGTAAGTATCAATGTATGTAAAGTGTCGATAACTCAAACATTCTCCTGAACACACAGAAGGATGACCGGAGTGTTTTGTCTCATTTTCCATGTCCGCGAATGCAAATAACATGGGAAACTTACTTTTTCAAGAAACAAGCAGGTGGCCTTGGTGAAGAGTGGAGGACGGTGGAAGGCTCTCTGGTCTCCTCACCCAGATGAGGAAGATGAGAACCACTCTCACCCTGCTGGACCCCAAGTTGGATTTTTCTTGGTGAAAGACAATGAACGTGCTTGATGTGAATAACCAGAGAAATAAAGCCAAAAGAGTGCTGTTCTTTAAAAAAAAAATTGTCACTGAATAAAGACTTTATTGAGTGGTTTGTCCTTGCACTTGAAGAGCAAGGTGGGATCAAGCACAAGGCTGTCTCTTTATCACAGCCTCTGTGAGGAGCCCAGCTGCTGCTGGTAAGCGCTGGGCTGCGACGCACAGTTAGCAGTTTGAAACCAGCCGCCCACGCCAGGCAGCAGGATGAGGCTTTCTCCTCTGGAAACCCACGGAGGCAGTCGGCCCCACCCTGGAGAGGCCCTGCCAGTCCGAATTGACCACGTGGCTGTGAGTTTGGCTCTGATACAGTCTCTGTTAGGGCTCCCCAGGACAACCAGTGGGACAGCCGCCCCCACCCCAGAGCAGGCGTGTCTGCCTGGTGACATGGGTTTGGCATCCCACAGGACACCGGCATGCCAGACAAGTTCGCCTGTGGTGGAGTTTTTTCTGTGCCAGGACCTGGGGGCCGCTCCTGTTTCCACTATGAGCTCTGCCCTGATGACACCCCAGCACAGCACCCTGCCTTGTAGCAGGGGCTCTTTCCGTTCTTGCCTCAACCTTCCTCCCACTCCCTTGGTCCTCAGAGTCACGGAGGTGAGTGAGGCCACGGCCTTTCCCTGATGGGGGCTGTGTTTTGAGTCCGTGTTTTTCACAGGCAGACCCGCCTACCAACACGTCTCACGTCAGCGAAGACTTGGTGGTTTACGTGGCCTCTTCAACTGTTGACAAAATTATTTCTGATTTGAAGAAAAAAGCCCTCTCTCTCAGAAACCTCTTCCTCTTCATTTCCGGCTGCCACCTGGGGTCAGACAGGATGAGGCCTTGTTTGACCCTGGCCAGGGGTAAACCTGAGAAGCAGACATCAGCTGCTGCAGGTCTCAGAGGGTGGCAGCCACACTGACTTTTAAAATCTGCCCTTTGCTCTTTGTTCCACATATTTAAAGTTCTGGGGTGACTGACTATACATCAGCTAAGAGTCTTTCTGTAGGTGTCAGAAGCTCCACTGACTAGAGAAAAAAGTACTATTTTGGGTTCAATCACAGCCCTGGTGAGGGTCTCTCCAGGGACTCAAACAATGCCCCCAAGGTCTAGGTCTCTGTCGGGCCACTGGAAGTATTCTCTTGGCACAGGGAGGCCCCCCGCCGCCGCCACCCCCACCCAGGTATGTCTGGGCTATCGTTTGATAGCCACATGACCTTTGCAGATCTGACCACGTGTACCTGTGCGCGCGCCATGCTGTGATTCAGCGGTGTCTCCCTACAAACACCAAGCTCCTGCCCTCCCATCAGCACCCACTCTGGTTGAATGAGTGCCCCTCATTAGGCAGGCATGCACCTAAAATACTCAGCCGTGTTAGCCCTGGGGGTGGGGGCGGCATGGTGCAGGGAGGCTCCCCCAGGTCTTGCACCATCACCCCCGGGGTTCCGTCTATTGTTGCAACCACCATGTCCAGCCTCCTTGAGGGGCTTTTTGTTGTTTGGGTTTTTTTGTTGACATTTTACCAAGCAAGATGCTTACAAACTGCCATTTTCTCACATGGCGCTAAGTCACTTCTTACTGATCAGGACTGCAGAGCGCACACCCACCACATCACACCTTTCCTTCCCAACCCTGCGGGGCCTACCCCACTGGTCCCTGACCACCCCGAACGAACCAGGCCCAAATTGGTCTTCCTGGCTGCAGATTGCCTGTCCCTCCCCTGTGCTCTTCGCTCCCTTGTCTTCTGTCTGCCTTCTCTTCAGGTTGTGTGGATTCACTCAGCCGTTTCATCCGGCAGTTCTAACGGTGCTTACGGAATCGTTGAGTAAACAGAAATCCTTGTCAGTGGTTGAAGCTTTTTCCCTTACATTTGGGTTTGCAGGTGCTTATTCTTGAAAACCCTCCCTGCCCCTGGGTAGCAAGGATCTCTGGTTTCTTCTGCTGTCAGTCTAGCCCCTCCTCCCTTGGTTATCATCCACCTCCTCTTCCTCCTCCTCCTCCTCCCTTGGTTATGGTCCACCTCTGACTCCATCATGTGAGGCCGGCTGCCACTTCTTTTTCTCTAGATGGTGAGCCAGTTTCTCGGCACCAGTTAGCTGACCGGAACTCCTCCCACTAGTTCCAGTTTTACTTATATCTCTGTCCAGCCCTCATTTGACCACGGATCTACTCCTGAGCTCTCTGTTGTGTCCCACTGCTCCAGCCACATATTCCTTTCCCAATATCAAGGAGCCCCATTGGTGTCGAGGTTACAGATTGGGCTGCCAGCCTCAAGGTCAGCAGTTTGAAGCCACCAGCCGCCCGTGAGAGAAAGACTAGGCTTTCTACCCCTCGAAAGAGTTACAGCCTCAGAAACTCAGGCAGTTCCGTCCTGTCCTACAGGGTCACTGGGTCAGAATGGAACAGACAGTGAAGAAGGAATTGGCTGTCCACTTCAGAAGAAGTAGCCGCTGGAAACCTTACAGCTTCAAGCAACCGTCAGCTACGAAGGCCAAATGAATGGGAGCAGGACACTGTTAGGGAAGATTCAGGAGGATGGGCCCCTCGGGGCTGAAGACACCCAAAAGTGACTGAGGAGGAACTGGTGCCTAGGAGTGGAGTCGACCTGGGTGGACAGTCAGTCAGGCAGCGCTTGTGGGAGTGGAGACTTCGAGATCTTCATTTGTTGGTGGGGCAAGAGCCTAGAGAGAGACCTGCAAAAGTCTGCTAATGAAAAATAAAAATCTAACCATGATGCAACTTGGGATGTGCAAAGTATGAGTCTAGGAAAATTGAAAACGGTCAGAAGTGAAATGAAGTGTATCAAGGTCAGCAGCCTAGACATTAGTGAGCTGGAATGAACTGGTAATGAATCAGACAGGCCCAGGCACTTTCTAAAACCGATTGTGGCAATGATTGTACAACTCTTCCCGATAGGATCTGACCGGTCTTGGCACAACAGACTCCATTTTGTGTCCTGCACCTCCATCTTAGCTCTTAAGACTGACCCCTAACCGACCTCCCCTCCCCTGCTCACCCCCGAATTCCAGGAACCAGCTCGTCCCAAAGCCATAATGTTTTCTGAAGATATGGTCACTCCACCTGTCCCTAACATATAGATAAGATTAATGACCTCCCTTCTGAAGCCCCTGTGTGTGCAGACCCTCCCCAGCTGTGCCTGCCAGCAGTGGGCATAAAAACGCCACCAGAATTTTTTCCCGGCACACCTTCAAAAGCTCAATATCCTGAGTTGCTGAACCCGCCCGCAAGCTTCTTAATAAAGCCTGCTTCTAAAACTCCGTTAATTGGGTCTTTGATTCTGTTTTCGCGTCCAAATAAACCTTATGTTTTGGAGCAGAAAACCCGGGATTGGCGTGTGGCTCCCCCTTCCTTTGGGGGTCCCCTGAGAGCCCCCTGTCTCCCCCAAATCTCCAGGACCTTTAGGCATGGCGCCCGGAATAGGCGTGTGGCTCCCCCCTCCTTTGGGAGTCCCCTAAGAGCCCCCCTATCTCCTTGCCTTCCGTACTTGGACACATTCAAAACCAGTCTATGGCTGCCTGGTGAGTCTCTCTCTCTCTCTCTCTCTCTCTCTCCCACACTTCCTCTCTCTGTCTCCCTCTTACCCCCTCCTGCCTGGTCCCCCTCACCAAGAAAGCCGAAACCTTGTCTCTGCTCACTCCCTTTCCCTCTTTCCGTGTGGCCTTTTGCCTAATACGCTGGCATTCACTTTTGAGGGTCCCACCTCTGACGGGACTGTTGGCAATAGGCCTCACGGCAGCTGCCCCCTCAGACTGGACTAACTCTCAGAGGGTTAGCCTAAAGCTGTTTGACCTGGCTGTGTGTTTCCTAGTCACACTTCTGCAGTGTCTGTAAGCTGAATCTCTTTGTCGTCTCCTCCCTCTGACTCTCACCATGGGTGCCGGGCAGTCCAAAATTGACCCATTGACTCCACTGGGCTGTCTCTTAAAAAACTTCTCTAGCCTGGGGTATACTCAGACCTTGCGAAAGAAAAGACTTGTTTTTCTCTCCCAAGTTACCTGGCCCCGGTACCAGCTTAACAACCAGGCACATTGGCCTCCAACTGGCACTTTTGATTTAAATGTCCACAGGACCTGGACAATTTCTGTAGGAGGACTGGCAAGGATTCTGAAGTCCCCTATGTGCAGGCTTTTGGGACTTGTGTTCCCGCCCTGACCTCTGTAGCCATTGTTCCACCCGCCAAATACTGTTAGCGCAATCCCCTTAGCAGAAGGAACCTGCCATTCAAACCCCTGAATAGCCAGTGGAGCCCCTCAGCACGCAGCTCCCGCCGCCCTATCAGTCTGCCCTACCCATGCCATCCGATCACCCGCCCCATAGCTCTCCCCTGTCTTCACAGGTTGCCTCTCACACCTGCTCCCACAGCCCTCCTGCTGCCCTTTGTCTGTTAGGAGAGGTTGCAGGCATAGGTCCTTACAGGACCTGTCACAGATAGAGGCCCGCCTGGACTCTTTCTCGGCAGACCGCTCTAAGTTTATTAAAGAATTTACCTACATTTCCCAAACGTATGATTTAACCTGGCATGACATCCAAGTGATCCTTGCTTCCACCCTCGCCTCCGAGAAACGTGCGCGGGTATCCGATGCTGGCCGCCAGCTAGCAGACAAAGACCACGCTATCGACCCAAATGTCCCCTTGGGGACGCATGCCATCCCACTAGAGGACCCCGGTTGGAATTACCAGCCCAGCTGGGGGTCTGACCTTCCTCATAGAAACCTCATGCTCAGGTACCTCATTAGAGGTCTGGAAACAGTCTCCAACAAGGTTGTCAACTATGACAAACTGAGAGAAGTTACTCAAAAGGCAGATGAGAACCCTGCTCTTTTTCTTACCCGCCTCCAGGAGGCACTCACAAAGTACACTCGTTTGGACCCAGGGTCTAAAAGCGGGGCCTCTATCTTGGCCTCTCACTTCATCTCTCAGTCAGCCCCTGACATCAGAAAGAAGCTGAAAAAGGCTGAGGAGGGCCCTGAAACCCCTATACAGGATCTGGTAAAAATGGCATTTAAAGTTTTCAATGCTCGGGAGGAGACGGCTGAGGCCACTCGCCAGGCAAGGGTCCAACAGGTGGTTAGCCTCCATTCCCAAGTCCTGGTAGCAGCCCTAAGGTCG